>NW_027271006.1:0-1200000 GCF_040938485.1 Diadema antillarum | reverse complement strand
CAGGAAGATCAGGACAACGCGTTTACTCGTTCTTGCCGTGCTGGTATTCGGTGTCTGCTGGCTGCCGCTCCATATCTACTTGATCCTTACAAGGTATCTTGCTCATTACAAGCACGCCAGCACGTATCTCTCTTGCCACTGGTTCGCCATGTGCAGCGCCTGCATCAACCCCGTCGCTTTCTGTTTCCTCAATGAGAGCCTACGCACTGACATCCGGGTCACATTCAGTAAGCTAGCCAGCAGGATTCGCGGCACAAGACACGAAGGTCAACACAACCAGACATTGTCCCTGGGCGCCAACCAGCAGTCCGTCACACACCAGTCCGGCTGGACCTCCGAGGGATCCCCTCGACGAGGACAACAGCGGCCTGCAGATGTGAAGGGCAACCATGGAAACGTGGTCGCCATGGCAGCCATGGTAGGTTCTAGAGCGCCGAATACTTCCCACGTGTGATGCACCAGCGAAGCAGTGGGTGAACTTGCTGTTCATGACGCAGTTTATTCATGCGCACGAAGACAAATAGCTGAAAGCAGAACACCTCTTCTCGAGAAGACGATTCAGCTTTCTTTTCCCACCTTATCTTCTGTGGATATGAAACGATAACATGCACGTTGCTCAAATTCACATGGTGGGGAGGGGGTATGTAGACATGATGATTTTGTGTACGTCGAAGTACATAAACGTTTTGAAGATCGAAAACAATATCGTCTTGACATTTGTGACCTGCAGTCATAAAGATAAGTCTTCATGGTTCTACTCGAAATTAGTGCTAACAATCGTTCACAGTCTTTGCAATTCTGCTCAATAACTGTAAAATTGGCATTCGTAGTTATTTGATGAAATGTTTTGTGTGACTTTCTTCAGGCTGAAGGGAACATTTTTACATTTTGACGTCGTCGAGTGCTAACGTCGTATCAGGCTACACGTTAATCTTGTCCGGACATACTTTGTATAAATGATTATATTTCTTCTTTTTTATTTTAGTTTCCTGTCGCAATTAGAAGAGACGTACTTGACGGGAAGTTAATATTTAATTGCGACACAGACAGCAATTTGTACAGCTTTCCATGTATCTCTGCTCTATTCATTTTTTAAAAGCAGAAATGTGATGTTATATGAATAAGTCCATTGAATTTTTTCTACGTCGATTTTAGATGCTCAGTATTAAAACTCCATCTTACTGTATAACATTTATATTTCTTTGTCTATATTCTCGGGAAAGCTGTTTTTAAGATGTACTGTAACAGGAACGTATTCCAAATGTGTGTCTAGTTCTTTTTCATAAAGTCAACTTTAACCGGAATAGGCTTTTGCCAACTCTTCTTCTCATTTCGGTTGGTTGTTGCTTTTTCTTCAAATAAATATAGAACTAAATGATGCTGTCATCAGTAAATTGAGAGTAGACAAACGGATTTTTGCATTATAGAGATGTGACATGTATTGCATGGCTTCCAGCTTTTTTTTTTCTCTGGGTTCCCTTGCCAGAATACTTTCCCACTGCTAATGTCCATTTTGATTGCGGAAGACACTTAATAGACTAGGCAACGGTACAGAAGGACGGTCATTCACCCTCTGCGCTGCCAGCACATTCATTTCTTGTCCCTGGGTATGTGTATGAAATTTGAGCACATTGGAACCATTAGCACATAGAGGGTTAAACAAGGCCAGTTTTCTCGCCACTCGATATCCAGTGACGTCCTATTTTTATACCAACCATTTGCCGTGTTTTGTAAACTCGCTCTCCGGCGTTATTCAAACGAGCATAGTGCAGATGCTACCCAGCCTGCAGGGCAATAATTGTTAACAGCATTTCCTCCTCCAAAATTGTTGTGGCAATCGTGCGTCACGTGTTCAGATCCTCTCCCATGCGACGTAATTTGCGAAGAAGAAAACGGGATGGAATGTTATCAGAAACCCTCATATGACAGTTATTTCAAGTTTATTATCCGACCATGAACATTGTAACCGCCATACAAGAGAGGTCCACATAATTTTATGTACACTTATATCGTCGAGAGAAACGAATTATCGTAAAATATGCTAATAAACGTTTCTACTGGAACTTGTGTGTTAGGTTTATTAAATTGAAATAACACAATAGGCGTGATAGGTGTGCTGTTTGAGGATTAATCTAAAATAATATCTGACTAACGTTGTGAATCTTGAAGAAACAAAACAAAACTATAAAGGTGTGAGTTTTCTTCAATTTGTCTCCCTATATTGTGGTTAATTCGAACCTTCAGGAAGAAAGGTAGAGGTTTACAGACCAATCTAATTCTTCTTTGCTTTAAAATGATATACATATTTACTACCATTTACTACTCAACTGGCCCTGAAATGTGAATCAGTTACCCATTACATGTGTCAGATGGAGCTAACAGTTTCTACTCAACAAAATCTTCAGCGTTTGGTTTTGATATTTTTTACACGTTGAATACTTGTCAACTCAAACATTACCTGTTACAGCTCACGATGTAAATACCTATGGAGAATATAATTGTGTTTTGGTAATGCTCGTGTGAGTTGTTATTTTTCCTTTAACATGTTTTAGGTAAGCATGTTTTATGTTGGTTGTTTTTGTATTTCGTATTGGATTATTGGTTGATTGGATATCTAAATAATGTCATGGGAGCAATAACGTTACATTTGTGAAGAAAAAATATAATAACATGTAATAATGCAAATTCTTTGATAATTACGTGATTAGAAAATACACATGATTGTACCTGCCACGTGTATAGTTGAGGTTTGAGTGTGATAGTGTGTGATATTCTATCGCTGTTAAATTCATAAGGTGGTACAATGTACCCCAACAACATGAACAACAAATCATCCAGGGTTTATTGAATTCTCGGCTGGATCAGACACGCTGCACTCTGACGGAAATTATGAATATTGTTGTAAATAAACGCCGCCAGCTTCAGAGAAACTTTAAAAAGCCTGCAGATGACTTCAGCTAATAAACGACTTTTTGATTTCATCAGATGACAATTATCTAAATCATATTCGCAGCAGGCGGTAACTCATTAATGAAACGTAAGTATTACATTAATATCAAGTATTTATTTGTCTGTCATGTACGAGTACTTATCGATGCAGTTGTTTATGTTCTTCCTTTCTCGAAACTCAAATGCCATCCATTCATTTCATTGTAAATGAAGAGATTCTATATTAAAAGTTATGAAGTTTACTCTCAATACTGTTTTCACGTGTCTCTTTTTAATGTTATATACGTTTACAGTGATGATGGGTGTGTCAAAGAGCAGTGGTAGCTTTACAACTTCGACAGAAACAATGCATTTAGAATTACGTTTAAGATCATTACAAAATGAAATGTTAAATGTTAAATAAACCATGAAAAACCAACTTTCTATCCCTATAGTTGTCCCATCGGGAAAATACTTGAAAATGGTGTTTACAGACTTCTCCCGGAAAATTGCCATGGATATAGTTAAATTGGCATTTCCCGATTTTCAGCTAAAATATTGTATTACTGGGATGGTATAGTTTTGGTTGAGTTGGGGCTTCAGGTTTCCAACTTTTTGTGAGATAATGCAAAACCTCTGAGAATTCTAAGAGGAATTCAAAATTTATGTGATGAAAATTGGTTTTGAAATGGCTGAGATAGCCAAACACAGAGGTCATAGTTAAACAGGACCCACCCATCATTAGGGCCATTTTGTTTTACTTTTTTTTTAAACAAAAAGTTAAAATCTGAATCCCCCATCTAATCCAAAACAATACCATCTCTTTAAACTGCAGAGAGAAGTGCAGATACTTTACACACATTGGCTTTTAACAACAACAACAACAACAACAACAACAACATAAAAAACAAGATTTATTGGAGGATAAAACTACCAGGCGTTTTTAAGAAGGTAAATTGTTATTGCTAATGATATATTTCATCTAAAATTGTGAGGAAGAGCATGCTGATCGAGTGCAGTTCCCTATTATATGCATCGCCAATTAAGGCCGCGGAGAGAGCGTTCTTCAGAATGAGAGTGGAGTGCACTTGTAGTCCCCCTGGGGACCAAGCATTGTCTCAAAAAGGCCATTGACGTTGTAAATAAATGTGTTACAGGTGGTAATGGTAGCGTTACGAGAGAGATGAGAATACGCCGTGTCCTTGAATCCTGACATCATGATGAACGAGAATGCTATTACGGCGACGCCATATTTCTAGAATGTCATAAATCCCTGTTTTGTATGTGTCTGTGCGTGTGTGTGTGTGTGTGTGTATGTGTGTGTTTTAGTGCCTCTCTGCGTGAAAGTTGCAATTGATATTTAGCTGTCTGTACCTTGCTCTGTTTATCTTTCGGCGCGCCTCAGATCTCGTGGTGACTATTATGTAGTAAGAAAACGTACGTGATTGAATTTCGGGATCGGTATACCCTGCAAACGATACACGAGTTGGCGATCCACTGATAAGCCTTTTGGCAGAAGCCAATTCTATGGTGAATTGAAAACACCTCTATCCACTCGAAACATCAGCTAGAAATATCCGATGGTGTTTTCTTGATAAGAAGAAAGCGTGACACGATATTTGCTCCTGCGACAATTGCTCCGGTCTTAGTTTCTCCAAGTACTTAAAGGGTTAGGGTTAGGGTTGTGATAGAGTTCTAGGTTTAGTTTGGTGTGAGGACTAGGATTAGGGTTTGGGTTATGTTTGATGGTAGAATTGTTGTTTGGCCTAGCGTGCAGATATTTCATTGCAGCGATTGTAGCAGGAGCTAACATTAGCGTGCATGATACCGAATAAAAGACACTGTAATAATTATACAATAAATCATACTATTTGTTGATGAGATGCTCAGAGTGAAGGTCAGGATCCAAGGTAGTGACGTCATTTCCAGTCTCTCATATCATTATGAACTATGGCTGTCATCTAAATACCGTTGGTTGTAATCTTGCAGTAAGGTGAGTAGTCTGCCCACAGATACAGTAGATTAGGATGAAAGAGAAGATTGGTTGTTTTCTGTTTTTGTCCATTCTTTGTATTTGAGTTAAGTTTCTTGATACTTGCCCAGCTATAGACGAAAAATGTTAAGGGAATTCAAATTTGTGCTAAAAAATGATAAAGAAATTGACATATGTCAAACGTCACCTGCACTCCTCTTTTTTTTTTTCAATTCAATTCAATTCGTTTTTATTTCAAATCAAAAGAAGCATAACAGTAAGTCCGCAGACTAATAGTGTCATGCGTACAGAATAAAAGTACATGCATGATCACAGAGCATTCACAATTAAAAAAAAATCAAAAAGTTAAAAAACCTATTGAATTATTCAGTCATACCAATATCATATTCCTTACAATTCTATAATTACGCATTACATTTACATAAGATTAAAACTGGATACACATGTGGTGATATTGCTGTAAACATACATGTTTACAGCAATCTGTTAAATAAAAACAGACTCTGTTAAAAAAAAAAATTAACCTTAACTTTAAACCTGAACTGAACCCGTTTTCCAGTCATAACATCAACTGGGATAGCGAGAAAATGGGGAACATTTCTATTGTGCTTGAAGAAGGTTAAAGGTCAAGCTCCAAGATCAATTTATGTTAACTTGTATCAAGGACAACAGCTAAATAAAGGTACGCTGTACTCCAAATGAGGGGTAGACTGCGCGCTGCAGTTGTACATGCAATGTTTTGTTTTTTAAAGTTTTATCCAATAATAGCCAGCTTTAAATCTGCGACGCGAACGCTACGACGGCTCTAATAAGGCAAAAATGGTGTTCTGCGCATGCGTCAGACAGCTGTTTCCATTGTCCAATCTGGGAGGCTGCGTCGTCTTAGCTTTCGCGTCGCAGATCTGAAGCTCGCTAATACTTCTAAATAATGACGTCCCATAGTAACACTATGTTTCATCTTCTCATTTCTCCACTCACCTCGGTTCTCTTCTCTATCTTACAGTCCTTCTGCAGACTACACCTCATGATGTAACATCAAAACGCTGTATCTACGTGTAGTACTCTTATCACTAAAAAGTTCTACTAATCACATTTTACCAACGCCTATAGATAGTATAGTACCTCCATGATCAGGGGCATAATGTGGTGATGTGATGAATTTGTAAAGTTCACACTTTCCAATGGAAAAAAAAATACATGGGCTCCCAACATTTTAAGGCACTGTCGCTTCTAAAGTTAAAGACGCAATGCGGTTTTACAAAATAATGTGGAATCTGTAGCAAACAAACGGCGATGTGACTGTCTAAAACACCACTCATACAGCCCGGCCCGGGAGGGAATAGTATTAGGTTACTATGAATTTTCCAACTTTTTCTTTACTTTAGGCCCAAGATCAATAATACCGTGCAAATACTCTCAACCAATATACAAGTGTATCATTTCCCTGTGGTATGCTCATATTTGATAATTTTCAACACGAGCACAGCATATGCCCATTTAAGACAGAGATTTCAGTTTTCTCAAATACAAAGAACACTATACAAACAATAACGCAAGGAGAAATCAAGATAAAACTCTTTCAGAATTTCTTAAATCAGTGTTCCTAATGAATCACCGAGTATTATGGCTGAATCATGATGAAACAGGTCAGAAAAAGGGCGTTTGAAATACCCAAGCAGAATTCAACGGTTGTAATTTATTTCCGCCGTAAACAAAGACTAGCCAAGTCTCCTATAGTGCTGCGGAAGGCTGAGTGCTGACATTTTCTCCATGTCCTTAACAGAGACTCCGACTCCCCCGCTTTCGACGGGTGATCTCTCGCCGAAAGCCCATTTTTGCAGAATCTCCCGTTCTCCCGCTTGAGATTTAATAATATTTCTCCCGCTTAGAATGATTTCTTACTTAAAGGACAAGTCCACCTTCATATACATAAGGATTGAGAGAATGTAGCAATATTAGTAGAACACATCATTGAAAGTTTGAGGGAAATCGGACAATCCGTTCAAAAGTTATGAATTTTTGAAGTTTTTGTGCAGTAACCGCTGGATGAGAAGACTACTGCAGTGTATGAATAACTTAGATGTCACATGCGTACAACAATATAAGGAAAATATAAAGAGAATTTCACAAAATTTCATCTTTTGAAAAAAGTACGCATTCCCCCGACTCGTTACCGACAAATGTTATGGGTAATATTATTCCCCCTGCCTTTAGAAAGAGGCAAGTCAAGTGCTCTTTTATTATGCGAAAAAAGTGAAAATATGTTGAATTTTCTTTATATTTTCTTTATACTGTTGTACGCATATGACTCACAAGCTGTAGTAGTCTCCTCATCCAGCGGTTCCAACACAAAAATTTTAAAAATTCATAACTTTTGCATCGATTGTCCAATTTTCTTCAAACTTTCACTGATGTGTTCTACTAATATTGTTGCATTCTCTCAATCCTTATGTTTATGAAGGTGAACTTGTCCTTTAATTTCAGTGTATGTTGAAAAATAAGCCTTAGACAGCACGAGAGAGCATGTAGAATCCTAGACCGCAAGGAACTTCACGCACATCAAGTTAGAGTCTCCCGTTTGCTAGGGGTTTCAGGCGGGAGAATCTCCAGATCAGAAAGTGCTTAGGGTTGGTGTCTCTGCCTTAAAATGACAAAGCTCCCCGATATTAGAATTATTGTAATTTGCCTACTGAAATGCCTGAAACACAACAAAGTGTCACCCCAATCGCTTTTTGGAAACTCCATGATTTTGACATAAGATGAGTGTTCTACCATGTCTACAGCCCTGTTGAAATCATATCACTAGTAAGATTCGAAAGTCTTAGCTCTACGATGATTCCGTATATGAGTGACTGCTAACACCGTTATTTTCCAATTAAGACCCGATTTTAGAGCCCAATGTTTAGAGCCCAACGCAGTGGATAATGACGCCAGAAAAGCTGCAATTTAACGTTATCTCGTAGAGGGCGCTATCTGATGTTTGACTCACGGGCTCTGTTTTACTCGATGTGACCTCATTCTAGTCCACCTTGCGCCAGCTAAAGTCGTAGAAGGAATGGATTTGAACAGGTGCTTTACAAGTTATTCTTATTATCATTTCCTTCTCAGAAAGCAATTCGAGACCTGAAAAGCAAAAAAAAAAAAAAAAAAAAAAGAACCAGAGCAAGAAGAAGGAGGAGGAAGAGGAGGAGAAGAAGAAGAAGGAGCAGAAAAAGAAGACGACGAAGAAGAAGAAGACTAAGAAGAGGAAGAATAATAAGAAGAAATGGTGGGTAGAACAAGCAAGTTTATTTCCCAGCCTAATGATCCTCAAGGAAGATTTGTTCATTCCAGAGTCTCGTATAGGTAGCAGGATTAACTCTCACTACATGTAGTTGGCAACAGCCCTTTCATTTCTTGATTTAATTCCATTTTCAAATAGCCGTGCTTATGGGAGGGAACTGCTTTTATTCTACTGAATAAGAAAAACCGCAACATATGTCAGAATTTGGAACATGGTACTCTAAAATAACAAGTGTTTTTTCAGGCTCGAACGCCACGACTAAAAGTAATTACGCACAATGGAACACAAAAAAGTATTTTCATGGAAACGCTTTAACAATTCACGCCGTTCCCTTTTTAACTTGGTGAATATTATTCAATATCATCATTCGAAGGGGAAATTAAACTAGGACTACTGTATAAAAATACAGGAAGAGGAGTGAAAAGGTTAGATGAACGTGAAGAGAGATCGAGTGGGATATTATGAGTTAAAGAATGATGTAAGGCAGGAAGGTAAACGGTAATCAGTACGGATGGTAGTGTAACGCACTGTAAAACAATACTTTGCAATCAATCACTCACCAAAGGCAATCAGTCATCGCTCCGAAGTGACCAATCAGCTACGGACATTAGGTTATTGTTATCGATCCCTTAGTGTTTGCTTCCGGGCACAGAACAATCGTTAATGTTATTTCAAAAACTTATGTGAAACACACGTTCACTTAAGATAAGGGGTATACAAGAACAATATTCTTTCGTATTTACTTTGGGGAACTTGATTATATTGATCTACGGGGAATACCTTGTTTATCTTCCAATTTAAGGCCATTCACAGCAGGCTACCAGTACGTTTTTACATCATTCATCATCGCCAAATACTCTTCGCACATCGATTTTTACACATGTAAATGACCACGACTGCATTTGTTGCATCATGACAAAATTATATGTAGCGACATGATGCAAAGCAATATATTACGATTACCTGTTGAGGACTCACAGGGAAGCAGGGTGGAGAAGCTTATTTTTTTAATACCTAAAGGAAAAAGAATGTTGAGACTATGTTTTGTTTGATATTGAGAGATACGGCTCTATATCAAAGAAGGCATTCGTTTCTAATAGTAATCGAGATCGATGTAATGTTTCAGTAGCGGGAAAGTTAATCTAGAAACATCACCCTCTCCTTATTTTTTTCTTTGTTGAAATCATTATATTCCTTGCAACTTCTTAGCACTACAACCGTTCTTTTCAGATGAGATGAGATATTCCCGATGAGCGTGGTATTTTGCGCCATTTTCATTTTCATTTAATTTATTCATTCTCATTTTGACCAAAATTTGCACTTCATTTTATTTCGTTTATCTCATTTCCAACAAAGATATTGCAATAAAACATTCGAATACACAAAATGAAACAAAAGCAGTACAAGTACAACACTGCGACCAGGGGAAATTTTATGAACTGAGATACAATAATATTGTGACTTGTATGTCTATTACTGACTAAAAGTCGTTGGAAATGGAGGGGACTGCTAAAAAGCAGTGCTTGTAGTTTGCAGTCTCCTGATAGAAAATAATTTCAAACAAACAAACAAGAGGCAACTCTCTTATAAAGATGAAGAGAACAAAAATAAAGTGGAAAGAAAAACAGGAAGAGACTAATATGCCTTTCCCGTCAAAGCCCTATTTATGGTGCGGTAGCTACACAAAAACGTATGTATAGCATAGTGACAACAACACATCGGACAAAAACGGAAAATCTTACAAAGCCCTATACAAGGTCGCCTTTTTGCAGCAAGGAATGTGTGTGTGTGGGGGGGGGGGGATTAAGAAGAAGTCATGAGCTTGGTTGAAATGTTTCATTATGGAATGGTAAATGACATTGTGGATGAAAAGATACAAAACCTCGCGGAGGGAGATGAATACGCGCACTGGGTGGCACCAGAATTACACTGAGTTGGACAGATTGTATAACCGTCCTACAGGTGTTCCTGGGATGGCGACGCCCTACCCCCTTTTACATGGACTGCTTGCCTTATTCCCTTATTCCCCGAAATGGGAATCAGGATTCTGAAGCTTTGAAATTCTCCGTCTATTCCCATAATACAAAAATAAAGAAAGGAACTAGGCTCTCTCTTCTAAGAAGGATGTTAAGCATTAACCTTATCAGCACCGTTAAAGAGTATTGTTGATAGCCTTCCTCGGAGGTGGCGCTATACCCTATTTACCTATAAAGCAATAGCATTCTAGCCTGTAAGCAGACAAACACTGCTCCCGCTGCTGCTCGCCAGCCCCTTAGTCAGGGATGCCAAGTTCAAAAAACTTTTATGAGTGAGATTTTCATGACTCGGCATCTTGGCATGTGAATGTGCGCGCGAGCGAGGGTCTGGGAGGGGTTCCCCGCCCCCCCCCCCCCCCCCCGTGGCCTCCCACGGTAGGGAGCTTTTTCAATTTTTAGCTCTTAATGGTGCGATCAGGTGTTTACTTAAGTGACTATCTTTTTACTTATTTTGAAAGACAAAGGGGCAATATACCTTCATTTACAACTATCACTTTAATCTTTTTGAGCTATGCTCATTATTATAGGCCCAAGTTGCAGACTTATATCGAGACGTATGGCCGAGTGGTTAGAGGCGTCGTCTCAGAAACGTGAGGTTGCACACGTACGGGTTCGAATCTCACAAGAGCACGAAAGACTTCGCCCGATGCGTGAGAAAAATGGGTGCCATGCGTGAGATCGTGAGATGGCCCCTAAATGCTTGAGTCTCACGCAGAATGCCTGAGACTTGGTAGCTCTGCTTACCTAACAAAAAAAAAGAACAAAGAGGGAAAAATTCTAAAAAGTCACATCACCTCACACACACACACATACACACACACACACACACACACACACACACACACACACACACACACAGACACACATACACAAGTCTCTAAATACACCTCACACACATTGCCCCGAATGTTTACATTCTTACACCCACACACACCTCATACAAGAAATCGGCCTCATTTCTCTCTTTTTTTTGGCGATATCTCGCTTTATCTTATAGTTTTTTTACCATTCTTTTCCCACAAGATCAATTTTCGTCATCTGCTGTCAATTAGCGTTGATTATACAGCTGCTTTCTAGACATCAAACAAATAATTCATAAATCACAAAACAATTTCAATGCGTCGGTACCTATACTGATTAATATTTCCGTGCTTCCGGTCATGCCACGTCTGTAAATGACTTTAAAATAAAAAAAGAAGTGCATTATAGTTGTTCATTTTTTCTACTTACAGTGCAGTACAAGGATCACACTACTGTATATCCTGACGGGTTAAGATGCCAGCACTGTAATAATGCACACATGACTTTAGTGTAGTCTACTGAGATGTAAATCTTCGTCTCTTCAAGTTAGTAAGGGGGAATAACTTGTGGGACCAACAATCTATAAGCTTCGACTTTTAGTGGAACCCACATCTCCATCCCCAATCATTTGTCACTCAAGTTTAAAGATAATAAAAAGTTTTGGTACCTCAAAAGCTTCCCTGAATTTCCTTGTCTTGGTTTGTGTTTCAGGTTAAAGTTCGTTGTCTGTGAGAATTACTCGCCCCAAAGTGCTCTCATGTCTTAGTAATCATGCAATAATGGTTTCGTACCAGAGCCGACGCTGTACAGCGTCGATAAATATTGTACGAAACCACTGACTGCGACCAGCAGCGTGCAGCCCATTGTACGCATAGCTAACTGCGACCAGCAGCCCCATACGCATAGCGTAATGGGGCTTCGCATTGAAGCATTCAGGATCATGACAGAATTAGTATCGCGGGTAAATGTCAACTTAAAATCCAAAAATTTCTTCGATTTGAAGACTTACCAATTAAGTTGAAGTATTGAAAACAGGCTTCGAACAACGTTTGGTTCTGCCAATAGTCCCTTTCTGTTCGAATTGATGACTGAATGTGACTCGGTCGAGAGGACCTTGGGAGAGCTACATACACTGGATACTATGGCCAGCGCATGCGCACACAAACATCTTATCCGTTCATGGATTTGAAATTTGTGTGCATGTGATGTGTTCGCATGCACTGGCTGTAGTATTCAGTGTACTGTATGTAGCTCTCCTAATATAAGGTCCTGTCGACCGAGTCACATTCAGTCATCAATTCGAACAGAGAGGGACTATAGGCAGAACCAAACGTTGCCCGAAGCCTGTTTTCAATACTTCAACTTAATTGGTAAGTCTTCAAATTGAAGAATTTATGGGATTTTAAGTTGACATTTACCCTGCGATACTAAATCTGTCATGATCCTGAATGCTACAATGCGAAGCCCGATTACGCTATGCGTATGGGACTGCTGGTCGCTGTGCGTATGGGGCTGCTGATCGCAGTTAATTGCATGATTACTAAGACATGAGAGCACTTTGGGGCGAGTAAGTCTCACAGTGTTAGTTATATGAAAGGTACTTTAGCCTGAAACACAAACTAAGACAAGGAAATTCAAGGACACTTTTGAGGTACCAAAACTTTTTATTATCTTTAACAGGGCTTGAGTGACAACGTCCGGAGAACAGAATCCCCCGGCTCATGCAAAAAATCCGCAGGAGAGAGCGAGGGGTACCGTTTTTATAACAGACACACACCGAAAAACTTACCCGGGTAGGTTTCGACTATTTAAGCAGGTGTGTCCACTCAACACCATGTTGCACATGCGTGTTGAGTGTCTGAAAGAAATGCTACCGTGGTTGCGTTCTAATGCATATAGAAGGGCTGTCGGGATAATGTCGCGGTAACGTCGGGGTAGTGTTGGGGTAATTACCCTAGGTGGCTATAGGTAGAATTAGGCAAAAGTTACCGCGACAACGTCGGAACATTTTTTTTTTCGGGGTTCATTTTAACAGGCAGGGTAAAAAAATGAAAATGATAATAATTACACGAACGCTATCCGGACGTTGTCACTTCTCTCATCGTCATCAAAAGTATCATGTACCCTGCTTTTTGGATTACTTATGTTGACATCTCTTACCTGTTATTTGCATTGTGCGTATATTTGCTATTGATATCACTTTGATTTGAAATTTATTTCTACATTAACCCTGGATTGATATCTGAAACCAGAAGGGTCCGCTGTCTAATAAAACAGTCTGCGGACACAGTTATAATTGTCAAGATACACTTTATTCTTTCCACCACAATATTATATTACATGACTCATGTCCATACATGATATGCATACATAAATATTATGTATCATTATCATTTTCTATATGAAAATCAATCTACACAGATTTAAAAAATAGCATTAACAATAATATAATAACAAAATGCACATATGCACTTGCACCCTAACTCATCTTCGCACTGATGAATTTTGTAGCTACCATATTTGGTAACACAATTCAATATGTATTAAATGATTTGTAAAGAAGTATAAGCCATATGCTTTTAGAGGGGCCGCTATCAAACTCAAGCTTCAGCTTAAGATGACGGTCTCCTTTCGTATGTACTAAATCGATTGAATAATCAATGATTTTACAATCGTTTTTGCATAATAATTCACCTATACAATATTTGATTATTTGTTCGTTATATATGTGACCGTGCATCACAAAACGAACAAAAGGTCGCACACACTGATTTTGAGTGAGGACTGAAAATAGATGAAATGGGTCAACCTAGCCGATCTTGATTTTTTCATATTTTCTGAAAGAACAAGTCTTCATCTACATTATGATAAAATTTGGGATCATAAAACGGTCAGGAAAGTGTTTTTTTTAGCAGTTTATCTCGAACATTTTTGGCAGAATACTGTGATTAGATGTGTCTTTAGAGTCCAATTTTCTGAGAAACCTTGTGCACACTCTTCACTTTCAACTCTAATAACTTTTGAAAGAATGACGCTATTGCTTTGAAAGTTGGCATTAATTATGGACAGAGTGTGTTAATAAGGCTTGGTTAATTTCAGTTCAATTTGATAATCTCTTCATTGTTGTTACTCCGGTGGTTTACTTCCTGTTTTTTGTCCCATTCATTGCACAGGCAGCACGGCTTGGTAAAGATTAAGCGCTTGAATACACACTGTACTTCAGAGCCTCTTTTCTCAGTTCACACTTTTCCTGAGTGTGTGCTTTCTTTCCAATATTTATATAGGTTAAAAGAATCCAATTGAATTGAGTCATACATCATTTTAAAGCTTAGAGTCTGCTCTTTCAGAATCAGTCCTTAACTAAAAGTCTATGTCTGGCGACTTTTTGTGTCTTTTGTGGTGCAGGGTCACATATGGCTATATTCATATTCATAGATGGAGGAAAAAATAAACTTGAGCCTTAACTTGAATTTGAACTAAGGAGTGAGAGGTGACAATGATTGCCACCCCTGACACCCCCGCCAAAAAGAAAAACGCTTGTGCCTGAAAACAAATTATTGTTGCTGCGATAGCAAACATAACTGTACCCATATGGGTAGGGGAGTTTACAGTTCATGATGTTTACAGATTTGTGTCTGTAGACTCCCTTTTGTTCATGACTTTACTCATGAGGCAGACAATGATGACTGTTTGTGACACATTGTTCTCCCAATTCTTCTATAAGTCATGCTGGGCATGCTGGGAGAGTAATTTCATGTAGAGGTTCTTCTTTTTTCTTTCTGCCATCACTCTCTGCTACACTATTTCTGACATTCAGCACTCTGTCAACATATCGCAGTATGTGTGACACCCGGCTTTCCCGCATGTACCGCGGTTGAAGAACGGAAAATAAATAGGGAACTTGTCGCAGTGTCTAAATTACGGCTACATTAAACCAGTACCACTGATGACTTCATGTCAACACGATACCTCACAATCAATATTTGTATGCCATCTACATATTGTAAGATTATTAGGCACAGTCCCCTCTGAACATGGAGCCATTTATGTCATATTCAATATGAACACCAACGACGTTCCTGCTCTCTTTCTTATAGCAGGTTTCTGCGAGAAACTCTAAACCTTTGTAAGATAATGACGTCGACTTCCAGACTAACAAAACAAGAAAGAAAAAAAAAGAAGAATGAAACAAGATGAAGGTATGCGTGACAATGACTGGCTCGGCTTTCAGCCTTGATTATCGATGAAGGGGTGTTGGTTTATGCTGACATTCATCTCCATTTGTCGTTCTTCATTCTTTACTTTGTTATCAACTAAAACTCGGGTCAAGTCACGTCCCACACAATCCTCTGATATGCACATAAATCACTCATATCTATCATTACTGTGGGAGCTCAAATGTATCTACACAGCATACTTGCCTTGCATGCAAAAATTTGGCAGATCCTTGAAAGGCGTTAGTTCTTCATATGGAATCTTCGCATATTATAGCCACCATCATGGACGGAAATTGTACGGCATATGGCGCGAAGTGGGATGCTATGCCCATTTGTAGTGGTTACATCTTCAATATCATCTTAAGTGTAAATTTCAATGCCCTTGTCATAGCTATTACAAAACGCCAGGTTCAACTTCAGGAATTTATGAAAACTCTTTACCAACTTCTGGCTGGACTTAATCTAGCGCTAGGGATAGTGTGGAATGCTTGGTCCATATTGTGGTACAATGTTAAGGATCCAGGGATGTGCACTTTAGGGAACAAAGCATTTTTGTACGCCCACCGAGTCCTGCTGAACTCAGTTCTCACGTGCATCTTCGGAACAAGTTTCTGCATGTTTATACAAATAAGTAGACCCTTACGTTTTCCAACTATCGTAACGCGAAAGCGAGTGATGACATCTTTCTCCTGTGCATTCGTCACCATTATGACTTTGAACATAATCAATTTCCCTTATCCTGGTAATTCCGTCATTGAAATGAAGATCCTACAGTGTCTGAATATTCCTTTCAAACAAGACGTACACTTCGCTGTACACCAGTGGATGCAGACTGCAATGATTTGGCTATTTAGCTCAGCGATGACGGTCGTACACATCGCTGTCTTGAAAATTGCTCTCAAGCAATGGCGAACAGTTGCCCCGAACAGCAGACTATTGAACTGCCATCTGCAGACAATTCCTGTACAATCAGGTCCAGCTATAGGACAAGATCTCCCTTCTCACACCTGTCGCCGTACACCATCAGCTTATGCGCACAATCTACCAATAAGGCCACGAGCCTTCCGGACACGCGGACGCTTCAAGGGCTTCTTGACAGTTCTTGTACTCAGCGGTTCGTTTGCCGCAGCCTGGTACCCCATGGCTGTGTATTCCGTGACGACTTCTGACGACAACTGGCACATGATCCTCGATCTTGCTGGAGCAACAAGTACTTGGATACATCCGTTCGTGTATCTTCTCACCAATGCGGAAGCACGGAGGATAGTGGTGAATCTCCTGAAGCGTTTGAATCCGTCTCGGCATTAAGAACGTCGGAAATACCAATTGGGGTAACTGGTTTCTTCATTGACTTATAATTGAGCGGTGGTTACGAGCTAACTTTAACCTTCACTTGCATTGTCGTTGAACTATTGCAGTAACTACAAATTTAATGCCACGTACTGTCACTGACTGTAAGGTTGGCAGGACGCTAAAGACAATCTTAACCGAAACCGCTGGATTTGATAACGCAAAATTGATTAAGAACACATTCTAAACAAAATACAAATGCAATTCAATTGGATATGCCGTGGAGCGAATTTCACGTAGAATGATAGGTGATTATGGCATGCACTTATCAAAGGCTGCATGGTAAAGGAATATAGCGTTAACGGCATTTCACATTACACGCATCTTTAAAGAATATAATTCTCTGAAGCCCCTATTTAAAAAAAAGAGCAACAGCAGCAGCAGCAACAACAACAGGTCAATATTACAGGTTAATTACATACCAGTTGATGTAAATCATGGAAATGAACCAAAATTTGATTAGAGACGTAATGACGGCAGCATTTTATAATGGCTGCAATGGACAAAAAAAAAAAAAAAGAGGGGTGTCAAAGCTGTTATTACTGAAAATCACTTCCCGGTTGGAAGGGTGTTGTTTAATATTTGAGTGATATCAAAGAAAATAGGGAATTACAGAGATAAAGGGAAGCAAGTCAATTGCTTTGTTAATACAGTGACTTATTATTACCTTGCACCTCACTTACTTTGTTTACAAATTCACGAAAATTATATGAATCACCTATTTAAACGAGGTTATGTCACTAATCTTTCCTCTAAGCAAATTGACAAAAGCGAGTAAACATCGAGGGATCGTTTCTTTCTCGCTCATAATTTGGAATAAAACCTGTTAGACCACGGACAAGACGTATAGAAACATATGTTGCATAAAAACCATCCCAATAATTACCTTTCACTAAAAAACGAACAAACAGCATTACTGTTCTGTGAAGCTTTCATCGAGCTTTTCCAACGTGTTTGTCACTTCACAAGGGGCAATGTAATACATCCGTACCACTTTGAATGCTTAGTCGGTATTGATCATGTGTCTTGTTACAATTTCTTTTTAACGTTTCCATCTCCGCAATAGATGCTCCTTTGTCGTGTCCCTTTGTTGAATCGAAGACTGTAGTGTTTAATCTTATCAAGTGTTATAATTATATGAAGCCTACTCATAACGAATATTACCTTCTCCTGACGTCGCGGTAATAGTGATAGGGTCTTCAAAAGTAGGTTGGAGGACATCATGTCACAACCTGTCACTTTGCACAAAGATGATGCATGGTAGTAGATACTACTGTTTGCCTGGTTCTTGAAAGTTGACGAGTGAATTCTCAAACGTCAGCCTCTGCCCTGCGTCATACTCTATATAGGGCGAAAACTATAATGACATTGGAATTATTTTTGCGGGGGCGGACCAAATTACAACAGTGGGAACATTATATGACTCCAGTCTCTACGACATTGGTATGTGGATATTTTGTTCCCTTGCGCAAAATAGCCATTCAAGGCTTATTTCGAATAAGCGTGAAAATATTGTTTAAACTAGCTTTAACATTTTTCGGAAATACAAGCAAGTGGCCGTGGAAAGGAGCCAAAAGATACATTTTATGGCTCGTTGATAACTCGCAAATTGCCGTAATTCTCTTTCTCTCTCTCAAGGAAATATTCCCTCGATTCTGATTCTATCATTTTTGATCGGATAGTATCACTCGACCTTTACTGCTTTCAAGCAATTCAAATTAAATGTGCCGTGAAGCCAATTAATGACAGTTACTTGTGTTACGCTCGGCAGGAGAATGGCACTCTGCAACATAAGTGATTTTGACATTGCTGATACAATGTCTCTTTCTAGCGTGTATATTGTCAACATTTTTCTCTCCATTGTCTTGAACTCTTTCGTTCTTGTGGTCATTTACCACCAGAGGGAATTGCAAGACGTGATGAGAATGCTGTACCAGCTTCTGTCTATTTCTGATTTGTTCATTGGAATATCTTGGAACGTTTGGTCGATGGTATTTTACTCCTTCAACTGTCCAATACCGTGCATATACGTGAGCTACATGTTTCCCTTCATCCAGCGAGTTTTGTTCATGTCAATATTAGCCTGGATATGTGGTATCAGTGTGAATAAATACATCTTAATCAGCAGGCCACTTCGATATCCCAGCATCGTCACAGAAAAGAGAGTCAAGGTCGTCGCAGCGTTTTGTGTCGTTATCATCATGCTACTAAATACTACCAATCTTCCGATTCCTTCCTGGCCCTTTTTCAAGCAGCATGTGAAACAATGTGTCACGCACGCTCCGATTTCGTCGATTCGGAACATCAAAATCATTCTCATCTCGACTCCCAGCATGATCTCGATAATCTTAACAGTCGTGATTGACATTCTCTTGGTTCGGATAGTCCTCATGCAGATTCGGGCAAGCAATGGGGAAGAGGCGAGAGTAAGGGCCAGGTGTGACACTGGTTCTCGGGGCGACAGGATTGAGGTAACACTTTCTAACTCGTGGCCCCGTTGGAGTTGCCTGCATCGCTCCTACTCTTGTTGCAAGATCTGGGAGAGTTTTCTGCACAGGTTCAAGAGGTTCAAAGGGATAGCCACAATTCTGCTCCTCACTGCTACCATTCTTGTAGCATGGACGCCACTGACAATGCATATTTTCTACCGTGATTTTTGGCACGCGTACATTGACAGGGTGGCTGCTGCTAGCCCGTGGGTTCGTCCAATTGTCTATCTCTTGTCCAACGGGGAGGCTAAAAGGATTTGTCGAAACTTTGTACGCCGATATATAATTCGACCTTCGCGTATACTCCCTGTTTGAGCGCTGCAGTTGAAATACGAGAAACATCTTTGTCTGCATCTTACACAAAAACATACACACACAAACGCACACACACACACACACACACATATATAGAGCAAGGGAAAGACATACAAAAAGAGGGAAAGAGATTTACAAATGTCGGTGTCTGTTTGCTCTGTTTGAATGCATCAAATGAAGGGTATCCTTGGTTATCAGAGAGCAATGTTGAATAAGGACATGGACAACATCTTCTGATCTTCATCGATTGTGACTTTTTTGACAGCTTACTCTCTGAAATTTTGGTCTTGCACATTAACATTACATCACAGCGTTTTAATATACATTTGCAAGTTTCAGAGATATCACCAAGGAATGGATAATATTCGTAAATTAAATAACAAAAAGTATTTGCGAATACAGACAATTTTGATCTTTCACAATCACTTTACATTATACTGCAAATGTGGCAAAAATTGTTTCATTATCAAAATTGAATTGAAATTATTCGTAAAATGAATGATTAAACTGTCGACTCCTCTCTTTCTTCACTGTGAAATCTAGGTAAGATCTTGCACTTTCTAGACACAATCTTATTTCCTC
Source organism: Diadema antillarum (assembly GCF_040938485.1). Lineage (NCBI taxonomy): Eukaryota > Metazoa > Echinodermata > Echinoidea > Diadematoida > Diadematidae > Diadema > Diadema antillarum. The sequence goes on along the minus strand of NW_027271006.1, from coordinate 1,180,006 downwards.
TAGATCAAAATGTGAACAGCCGTCAAGCTGTGTAGGACAGCAGTGAGATGATGAGGGCAAATGACCTTAAACCAATATTGTTATTTTTTTCTTTTTTTTAAGTTCAAATGGGGCCATTTGCATTGGAGTCCAGTCAGAATAAGCTTTCGGAGATTTTATAGGGTTATCTCTTTGGTTTTCGCCCACCACTAATTGCAGCAATAGGAATTCCAGTGCAGTACAACTCGTTATATTTTCCTAATCACCATACTGAAAGTACCAAGAAACCCAGCGGAGCAAAGTGTCTAGATTTGCATAATATGCAAATTAGCTCCCGTCATGATGAAATACAGTGTTTCCCTCAAAACTGTTCTTCTTAGTTTCAGATTGGAACACCGAATGTGTTGAAAGCTATGCTTACAAGGCCAGTAAGTGCAGTCTAAACATTCTCCATGTAGATAATCAGATTCTTATTTGCAAATATGCAAATCATCTTATGTTTTTAAAAGTTAATGTAATGTTTAATTGTATCAAAGTGCCCGATATAAGCATAGCAATTTCCCAAATTCATGATATCACTTTCGTTTTACCAGAAAGAAACTTTATTCCCATGATGCTCTTTTTGGCTCTGAGGGTTTGTCCTTCTTTTCTCTTTGTTGTGTGTGTATGTGCACGCATGCTTGTACAACTACACCTGCGTACGTGAAGTGTGTGTGTGTAATTATGTTCGTGAGTGCTGTGTCTGACTTTTTTTTTTCTAGGGACCAACCCCCACAAGCATCTGATTTTTTAATAGTCATCCAATGTGAATATGACTGATTCAAACCCATTCTCAGTAGCATGAAATATTATTCAAAGTCTGTATACACTGAATTTTCAAATATTTGTTACTATTCATTGCTCTCTGGAACGATGTAAGAAATTTATGTTGTATGTTGTTTTATGTTGTCTTTATGATACGGGGTAGAAAACTGCTCCAGGAAATTATTTTCTGATTATGAAAGAGGATAAGAAATTTCAAAGTGTCTTAGACATAGATTTGCTAAAAGACACCTAGATGTTGATGTTACGCAACATATTTTAGATGAGACAAAGTCATGAAGATGGGAATTTCCAGACGGTCATTACCAGAGAACTGGGCTACATACATGTTTGTGCATTGAGGTAGTCTTGGAAAGCAGTAAATATCCTTTATTCTCTATAAGCAATAGTATTTTGACATAATAAAAAAAGTAACAACTTGATAAACTTGTATTTCGCATTAGGCATCTAATTTTACATGTCATTTGCATTTGCAGTCTCTGTCTCCGTGCTTCTCTGTCTGTGTTTTTGAGATATTTTGTTTGTCCTGTCTTTCCTGCAATATCTGTCCAGTTTTGAACTACTATGTAATTTACTTTTGTAATGTGATTAAGAAAGTTTTAGTTTTTGGGTCGACGCGTGAATAATTAACAGTATGCAAGCACTTCATTTTAAGTGCATCCCTCATTTTCTTTTTCTTAGAACATAGATAAGACAACAGGTTTGCTATCACAGTATACATGCCAATTAATTGGCTACTTCTATTTTTTTTTAAATCTGGCAATCCACCAATGTAGATTAAGATCATTTGTAATTTCCCTATATCATGATCAGTATATAGAAGAAAAAAGGGTGATAAAAATGACTTAAACTTTGACTGGTAAGGGGACATACAATGTCTTTTTCTTTGAATTTCGAGCGTTCCTCTGGAATTAGAGTGAAAATTTTTTTTTTCCGACGACCACGTGTAAAAGCTTTATCCTCTTGAAGACTTTCAAATTCAATGTACACATTTCTCTTTAAAGGGGAAATGTCGTCCAATGAGTTCAACGGTGTTCTTGTACAGTACATATGAATATGCAAATGAGTGAGCTAACCATGTCATACCCTCACAATTTAGCATTGATGTACAAAAAATGTACATGTATAAAAAAAAAATGACGAAAATTCGATGTTTCTGTCTTTGAAGTCTGACACATTATATTATTCCTGGTAGAATGACTTCAGAATGATAGTGATCAGTTAGATATACTAGAATTTAAGCCTCGGACATTTGCGTTTGACTGAAAAACTGGAAATGTCAAAATTTTGGTGTGCAAACTATATGACAAGTTGTGAGGGGATGACACGCTCACTTTGCCATTTGCATAATTACATTGACCGTTCAAGAACTGTTTCCTGAAAAATTAGAGGAACTTCAAAATGTCATAACTTCCTTATTTTTCACCGATTTCGATCAAAATTTACTGTTGAACTCGTAACATTTTACTTTCTTATCAGACCAAATTATTTTTTTCACTGGATTTCCACTTTAAAGCTTGCAATGTTATTTCCTGTACATGAATAATGTCAAAAGTAAGGATTATCATTTCAGCGTACGTCAAGGTTCAATTCACTCAGTAATGAATCATGTCAAAAAACGTAACTATTCTAAACACAGTTTTATTACTTTTTTTCTCATTCCATTTTGACCTAAATATTTTAAATCATTAACTTTTTATTCTAACTCATTCTTTGAACGCTTATTTCGGCCTACATTACGCAATTTGACACAACACTGTTCATCTTCTCGCCACACACAAACACACACACACACACACACGCTCGCGCGCGCTCTCACACACACGTGCACGTGTACGTACACATACGTTAACAAACGAGTTTTTATCATTATTTAGGTAAAAATGTTGTTCATTTCAGCAGAATAGCAGCTGAACTATCATACAAACAAGAAGTCCGCTGATAGGACGAGACATGTTCAATTTTGCTTTCATACAGAAATTGTTATATACTTCCTAGCGTCCAATCACCCTTTCTTTTCGATCCAAGTCATAAGATTTGGTTGCTTTCTCTGATCATTCTCTCACTATTCGCAAATAAATCTTGCATTCTATCAAAACGACAGACATCGCAAAAATGAAGTAAATTCAGAAAAGCATGACATACAAATTGTATGATATTATTTTGGAGTGAAATGAAATTTCCATATCCTTTTACTTATTTGACAAGGAAACGATTTAAAGAGGTATGAAAACAGGATACTTTGGTAACACACCGACACGTAGTTTTATATCATGTAGACATGTAGACGTGGGGACCGTTTCATGAAACTTTTTGTCAGTGATTTACACTGACAATTGTTAAAAGCTACTGAAATCCTTGCGTCTGATTGGCTGATAGCAAATTTGTCGGTGAAAACCTCCGACGAACTCGTTGATGAAACGCCCCCCTGGACTCTTTTGCAGTCGCGAGCAGAACTGAAATTGCAGCAAGTGCAGAACGAGGCATGGATGAAAATTCGTAGCTAGAGAATTTTGAACAGCATAGAGAAGAAAAGTACATATAGCATACTGCATAACATGGCAGGGTGCAATATGGCGTACATTAGGCAATCTGACACAAGGATGTTCAGCGTCTCGCCACACACACACACACGCGCGCACACACGCGCACGTGTACGCACACATAACATGTTAAAAACGAGTTATTAACGTTGGATCTGGGACGCTATTGTTATTTAGGTAAAAATGCTGTTCAGCGCATATGCGAAATCACGCTGTCCTATCTGTGAGGAGGTGCGTCAAAGCGTATATTAGCTGCACTTATCTAACTAGATTGTCTAAAGCTGCTTAATATGCTGACGATAAAACTCTATTTCAGCATCACGCTTCATCTTTCTATTTCTTTTCCTTCAAATTTGTCATCGCTATTGTATTTGATGGGCATCTGTGAATGCACCGAAACATCTGAGCAGAATAGCTGAACTGTCATAAGAGCGAGAAGTCCGCTGATAGGACGAGCCATGTTCAAATTTGCTGTAATTTTGCAAAGACATTATTACTTCCTACTGCTCAATTGTCCTTTCTTTCGATTCAGTTCATAAGACTTGGTTGCTTTCTCTTATCATTCTCTAACTATTCGCAAATAAACCCTCTATTCTATCAAAACGACAGACATCGCAAAAATGAACTAAATCAAAAAAGCATGACATATGTTACAGAGTGAAATGAAACTTCCATATCCTTGTACTTATTTGACAAGGAAAAGGTTTAAAGAGCTGTGAAGACAGGATACCTTGGTAACACACCGACACCTAGATTTATATCATGCAGATGTTCCCACTATCTGGACTCTTTTGCAGTCTCGAGCAGAACAGAAATTGCAGCGGGTGCAGAACGAGGCATGGATGAAAGTTCGTAGCTGGAGAATTTTCACCAGAATAGGGGAAAAAAAAAAGTACGTACTGCATAACGTGGCAGAGTGTACGGCGTATGAGCACTAGAGTAGTAACTGTGTATCTTTTGTATCTGCCTTTCCCGAAAAGATTGTCTTGTCTCATCCCGTCTTTAACTCTCGAAGTGTAATTTTGGTATAAAGATAGAATCTTCTCGCGATGGAAGGTCCAAATCTAAATCAGACAGGGAATATGGGCAATACAGCTTCGTTAAGTATATATTTAGTAAACGGGATTCTTGCTTTAATTTTGAACGGAGTGATTTTCGTGGTCATATTCTATCAGAGAGAGCTGCAAGACGTCATGCGAGTTCTTCACCAGCTTCTTGCCTTATTGGACATGCTCTTTGGTATTTTTTGGAATGCCGGCAGCATAGTCTACTTATATTTCAATAACCCTATTTCTTGTGCTGTCACGAGCTGGTCGTTCCCTTTCATGGAACAACTAATCACTATATTAACAATGGCTTGCGTCTGTGGTATCAGTTTGATAAAATACATACTCGTGAGTAGACCACTTCACTATCACAGCATCGTTACTCAGCACAGATTCAGGGTGGCCGTCGTAGTTACTGTAACTTTTGCCTGTTACTGAACGTCGTTCTTCTTCCACTGCCATCCTTACCTTTTTACGGACTTTACGTCACAGAGTGTTTGACCCATCAATTCCACATGTCGATTTTCAATATAAGACTCGTAAGTGTTCCTATCCCCTGTCTGATTGTGATATCAGTTACGATCATTATCAATATTCTTTTATTGCGGATAGTTCTCGTGAAATGTCGGGCTGTGGGTGATGGGGACTTCCGGATGATGATCATGAATACACGTAAGAAAAATATTCCAGACCCAAATACCCGACGTAACCGATCGCTATGCGATCACTGTTCAGTGGACTGTGGATCTGTGAGGTCTAGCTTAAAGCGGTTTAAAGGGGTTGTAACGGTTCTCCTTCTGACTGTTACTACGACTGCATCATGGATACCGCTAGCACTGCACACCTTCCTGAGGTACGTCCCTTCAACGCATGGACACATTGATCGGGCGGCGGCCTATTTTGAGACCAATCATCTACCTAGTCACAAACGGAGAAGCGAAGAGAATTTGCCGAAATTTTGCGAGTCGCATTCTCCGCTACACTACCACCCGGGAAGACGCTAAGCATTGAACAGACTTGGAATCGATGTCGCCACGATTGGACGGAATCAAGTAGTAACTTAATTCAAACAATGCTTCTTAGTATAACTTTCTATTCTCACTCATTCTTATTGAACGCTTATTTAGGCCTACATTAGGCAATCTGACGCAAGGATGTTCAGCTTCTCGCCACACACACACACACACGCGCGCGCGCACACACGCGCACGTGTACGCACACATAACATGTTAACAAACGAGTTCTTATTAGGCAACGTTGGATCTGGGACGCTCATGCTATTGTTATTCAGGTAATTATGTTGTTCTGCCCATATGCGAAATCACGTTGTCCTATCGATGTGATGAGGTGCGTCAGAGCGTATACATGTATTAGCTTCACTGATCTAACTAGATTGTCTAAAGCTGCTTAATATGCTGACGATAAAACTCTGTTTCAACACCACGCTTCATCTTTCTATTTCTTTTCCTTCAAATTTACAATCGCTAACTGTATCTAATGGTTTATTAGGCCCTATCTGTGAATGTGCCAAAACATTTGAGCAGAATAGCAGCTGAACTGTCATTAAAGCGAGAAGTCCACTGATAGGACGAGACATGTTCAAATTTGCTTTAATTTTATACACAAATCATTACTTCCTGGTGTCCAATCGTTCTTTCTTTTCTATTCAAGTCATAAGATTTTGTTGCTTTCTCTTATTCTCTCACTTTTCGCAAATAAACCCTGTCTTCTATCGAAACAACAGACATCGCAAAAATGAAGTAAATTAAGAAAAGCATGACATATAATATTATTTTGGAGTGAAATGAAATTTCCATATCCTTGTACTTATTTGACAAGGAAATGGTTTAAAGAGGTATGAAGACAGGATGTTTTGGTAACACACCAAAACCTAGATTTATATCATGTAGACATTCCCACTATCTGGACTCTTTTGCAGGCTCGAGCAGAACTGAAATTGCAGCGGATGCAGAACGAGGCATGGATGAAAGTTCGTAGCTAGAGAATTTTGAACAGCATAGAGAAGAAAGTACATTGTACAATGTACGTACTGCGTAACGTGGCACAGTGTATGGCGTATAAGCACTAGAGTAGAAACTGTTCATCGTTTGTACCTGCCTTTCACGAAAAGATTGTCTTGTCTCATCCCGTCTTTAACTCTCGAAGTGTAATTTTGGCATAAAGATACAATATTCTCGCGATGGAAGGTCCAAATCTAAATCAGACAGCGAATATGGGCAATACAGTTTCGTTAAGTATATATCTATTAAACGCGATCCTTGCCTTAATTTTGAACGGAGTGATTTTCATGGTCATATTTTATCAAAGAGAGCTGCAAGACGTCATGCGAGTTCTTCACCAGCTTCTTGCCTTATTGGACATGCTCTTTGGTATATTTTGGAATGCCGGCAGCATAGTCTACGTATTTTTTAATAACCCTATTTCTTGTGTTATCAAGAGCTGGTCTTACCCTTTCACGGAACAACTAATCACTATTTTAACAATGGCTTGCGTCTGTGGTATCAGTTTGATAAAATACATACTCGTCAGCAGACCACTTCACTATCACAACATCGTTACTCAGCTAAAGTTCAGGGTAGCCGTCGTAGTTACTGTCACGTTTGCCCTGCTGTTAAACGTCGTTCTTCTACCACTGCCCTCCTTACCTTTATACGGTCCTTTCGTCACAGAGTGTTTGACCCATCAATTCCACATGTCGATTTTCAACATAAGACTCGTAGGTGTTACTATCCCCTGTCTGATTGTGATATCAGTCACGATCATTATCAATATTCTTTTATTGCGGATAGTTCTCGTGAAATGTCGGGCTGTGTGTGATGGGGACTTCCGGATAAAGGTTGTGAATACACATGAGAGAAATAGTCCATACCCATATGTTCGACGTAATCGATCGCTATGCGATCACTGTCTGGACTGTGGATCTGTGAGGTCCAGCTTAAAGCGGTTTAAAGGAGTCATAACGGTTCTCCTTCTGACCGTTACTACAACTGCATCATGGATACCTTTAGCACTGCACACCTTCCTGAGGTACGTCCCTTCAACGCATGGACACATTGATCGGGCGGCGGCGATGGGTCCGATTTTAAGGCCAATCATCTATCTGGTCACAAACGGAGAAGCGAAGAGAATTTGCCGAAGTTTTGCGAGTCGCGTTCTCAGCTTGACTACTGCCCGGGAAGAACGCTAAGCACTGAACATACGTGGATGCGATATCGATAAGGTTGGATGGAATCAAGTAGTAGGTAGTAATTTAAACAAGAATATTTCGTAATACAACAGGATGATTCCGTTCAACGTATAATGGAGTGACCGGTCAACAAAGAATCGCCGATCGAGAATTTTGAGATGTGATTGCCGATTGGTTGTCCATGGTTGGCAGAAATATTTTGATTGTTGAAGGCCGTCGACCAGTCTTACCATAAATTTGTGAGACCAAGCTCCAAGGACAGTTTGAGGATGATGAAATCATTGAAACGCTGACAAGATGAATGCTTTATTGTGCATGCATTCACATAATCACCTAGCTGTAGAGTAACATAAGTCAGCGTAAGTATGGTTTTTAAATTGTAATGCTGATAGTGGTTTTACTTTCCAACCCTTATTGTGTCTGTCATGTCTGCAAATAGCAAAAATGTCGTTTTATGTTATTTTCTATGCGTTATGAAAATTTGAACATCATGTACATGTTAATTTGTGTATTAATATATTTATATATCATGTCTTCATTTCAACATTTAACATATGTAGTCAGTCATTTATTCCTACGTAATGATTCTTGTTTCAATGAATTAATATCAGTCACGGCTGTTGTTTAGTTAGTTAGTTGAAAATTATTTGCCTCAGAATGGTCTCATATTCAGGTAATGCGCAGTTTGATGTTTCCAGGTTAGCATGCCTGTAAAGTTCTCACCGCGATCGTTAACCGGCATGCTAACCTGGAAACTTTATCATAACATCATGTAATTTTTAAAGTACAAGGTTTAGTTAATCATTTCCATTTTTTTTTTGCCCCAGTTTCAATCCCTCAGCTCAAGACAAAAATAATAATACTGCGCAAAGGGACAAATCACACTCTATTGTGTCATTGATTAATCAATTCTATCGGTTCATTTGAATATTCATAGTTACTTTGGAAAAAGGATTGTCTTTCAAATTGTTGAATCTGAACAAGATTCTTGATATCATAGACTCGGTGACAAATATTCTTGACTAAATCTTTAGGTCACTCGAAAACCTAGTCAGTGTCTATGCGTAAAGGTAACTGCGACAGCCGCCGCACGAAGTGTGGCGGCTGCGCCGTTTTCGCATTAAGATCTTGAACAACTTGATCTTGTACAAAACGGGTTTTTTTTTAAGCTTTCCTTAATTTTTCAACAAAAACTACTAGGAATACTTACATGGGTCGATTAAACCTAAATGATTCCAATCGCTGACTGTTTGATGCATTTCATTGCTTATGATGCAGAAAATGTTGTCTTATAAGGCAAATATCTTCAGCTCACCGATGCTCACTAAAACTCACAATCACTTGCACATGCGCACTGCAAGCATTCAGTGCAGTGCATTGACAGCTGTATTGCTCGCTACATGATACATATTCATTTCACCTTATATGCACCGTGCGATGATGCATTATTTATATCCTGAGAATCCGTAACGTTGACGTCATTGTTCACGCATGTGTAGATGCGTACTAATGGATGTACACATTCAAAATGGCAACAAGACTCTCCACTAGGGCAGGCCGCTTACTCCAATAACTGTGGAAAATTTTGCAGTTTCCAGATAAATTGGTGAGAAGAACCAAGTCAATTGGGTAATATATATTTCATTTTTTATTGCCACTGGGTTTATGATAGAAATTTAGCCATGGTTTATTTGTGAAGTCGCCGCATGTGGCAATAGGGAGTTATTCGTGATTTTTGCTCCAGCTCAGATGCGGGGTAGCCGCCAGGACCGCGCCTTGCGGCGCGGTCTCCGGGGCTAGCGTAAAGGGCACTCTAACGTTGTCATGTATAAATGTAATTTGAAGTTGTTGAATGATTAGACCAGACATTCAAAGCTTCAGAAACGAGACAATGAATAAACAAAAGACGTCTTCGTATATAGACAGGGGAATCTCTTGTCCAGGTACCTATTTTATACAATTGTACAATTATTACAAGCGTATTAGCCTTCTAGCTATGTACAGTCCTCCCACGGTAGTTAGTAGTGACATCACATATATAATGTAATAATGAAACATGTGTACCTTCAGATTGTATCCGTTAAGCTGTACATTTCCTGATAATAAAGACCCTTAATCTGTACTGGAAAATAATTGTTTTACTTGTTTTAAGCATAATATGTAAATAGATTCATTTCATTACTTGTTACATTTCAATATTCAAAATGTTCAGTTTGTGTTATATGTTTATACATGGCAGTGGAAATAAATGTGACTGACTAGACTTAACGTGAATTAGTGTATGAAGGGCTAATATAATTATTGTTATATCACATCATCATCTCATTGTATCATTTCATTGCATTTCGTGTCATATCATGCATAGATTCAGTCCTAACATTTGTGACTTCGTTATCTATTTATTCTGACCAGAATGTGACAATGTGAAGTATGTCCTGCTGTCGTTTTGTTGTAGTGTTTATTTTATGTAAAATAATAAAAAAAAAATGACTGACGTAAATTGTGTGAAAAGTGTGATTTTGCGGTAGTGATGTGTGGTCTCAACTTTTATCTGCATCAGGAAAAATAAAAATAGCTTGTTTTGAAAGCTGATGATGAGCTCTGGTGATTTTACATTTGATACCCAATGCTCCTTTTCAATGTTGAATTTCAAATCCACATCTTTTTTTGTTTTTACTAGAAAAAGGCGAATCATCTTTTGGTTTTTAAATCATTCTTTAAACTATGAACAAGACGCCTGAAAATAATATAAATGACACAAAACAAAGCAATAATGCACATTTGCATTCATTGTCCAGAATCTGGCAGATAATTAATGCTCCGCCGTTGTTCCGAACATTGCGACAAATGCGTCGATGCCTTATTTTTTTCGCAGACATTTGGTCTGGCGATCAGTACTCCGCCGACATTTTCTCAAAATTCAATTCAATTCATTTCAATTCAATTTAGCTTTATTTTCATTTCCATGAAACAAACAGGTAAAACTCTATACATTGCATTAATTAAAAGAACATATTTGTAATAATTTGTTAAACGTAAATTTACAAAATACATAATTACATTTTAAAGGTATATACATAATGCATAATTATGATGGGAATGAAAATGGAGGGTCCAACAAAGCCACGCTTGTACGATATGAGACCTTCAGAAATGCGTAAGAGACGAATGACTTCATGAAACTACAAACAAATATATGAAACAAAATCAAAGAAACCAATGTCAACTGACATAAGATGAAATAAAAGAAAGGAACAAAAAAAAAAGGAAAAGAAGAAAAAAAAATGAAACTGCAATACTAGCCATCGTGGACACAAGCAAACTGGATTCCATGATAGGAGTAATAAGACGAACCCTGGAATGATATTGCGAAGAAATGGGTACAATACCGCAAAGAATGCAGAAGAGCGGACATATAAAAAGGAGAGAATAGCCACAATGATGCCCGGTTCAACAACAGTAACATCTGAGGAGGCATTATATTTGACCGATTATTTTACTCTAATAACAGAAAATAATTCGTATGTTTTGGTTTATGCATATAAAAGAAAGATGGTGACTTAATTGAGATAATGAAACAAATCTATGTATGTTATAAGATTTCAATAAAAATGACTTTAATTCATTCTTGAAAAAATTCAAAATTCTTGCTGTCACTCTATCGTTAGGAAGGGAGTTCCACTACTGTGGCCAATTGTATAGATGAAGGTGTTTGAGCCAGCAGAGTTCTTAAAAAGGGCAAATGAAATTCATTCGATCGCCTTGTTGGATAATTGTGAACGGATCTATTTCTTCGAAACATTGCTTCAAAAATATTAGGAAGATTATTTATTATCATAATTATACATAAATTGTCCTGAATTGTATAGATACAAATCCTTAATTTTCAATATTTTGTTTTCCAAAAGTAACGGGTCAATATGAGACAAAATTGTACTATGACATTATATTGAGTGACCTCTTTTGTAATAATGTAATTCATCTACGAGTGTTTGATATGTATTTCCCCACGCAAGAATACCATAATTTAGATAAGGCAATAAAAGAGATGAATATAATGTAAACAGGGACAACAAAGGAAGACAAACTTAATCTTGTTAATCATACCAATATTTCGTGAAATAGTGTTACATATACTATCAATATGGAATTACCATGAAAGCTTATTATCAATTGTTATTCAAAGAAATTTAATGTGGGAAACATTTTCCAGTGGAATCCCATCAAAAACAATGACAACAGATAGTGTCTCTATAGAATTGCTAAAAAACCCATGTATTTTGTTTTATGAAGATTAAGAGAAAATTTATTTGCTTTTGTACCTCGGGCGACATTTTATAATTCAGAGGTTATTGTATTTTCAGGGGTAAGAGGATTTTTATGCAAAACATGAAATTTGGGTCATCCGTAAAGAGATTGAAAGAAAGAACATCTGATGATCTACAAAAAATCATTTATATAAAAAAAAGCGAACCTTAAAAACTTTCCTGTGAGACCCCACATTTGATATTTAACATTTGTGAATTACAACAATTTAGAGAGACATATTGCTTCCTGTTCATGAGGTGGGTCCTGAACCACTCCAAGGCCTTCCCACGCTCTACGTAATTATGTTATTCATTAAGTAAAATATCATGATGGTGTCGAAGGCCTTGGTGAAATATCAATACGAAGGTGAACAGGGACGTTGATCAGTCTAAAAGATTTTTTTTTTTGGGGGGGGGGAGGGGCGTAGGGAGCATGCCCTTTAATACGCAGGAACATTTTGCTATAGGGACGAGAGTAAGCCCTATAATATGTTAAATGTTGGAGGTGAACACTCATGCGAGGACCAAAGAGACTGAGCGTGGGGAAGAGTTCGGGAGGCAGGGACCCCCCCCCCCCCCCACTCGAGGGAGATTTTGGGATTTTAGAAGTGGCATTTGTGACAGTGCACCTCAAAACAAACAAAAAGTCGCCAGACATGAACTTTTAGTTAAGACCATATTCTGAAAGAGCAGACTTTAAGCTTTAAAATGATGTATAACTCAAATCAAATGGACTCTCCTAACCTATCTAAAGATTGGAAAGAAAGCACAACCTCAGAAAAAGTGTGAACTGAGAAAAGAGGCTCTGAAGTACAGTGTCTATTCAAGCGCTTAATCTTTACCAAACCGTGCTGGCTGTGCGATGAATGGGACAAAAAACAGGAAGTAAACCACTGGAGTAACAACAATGAAGGGATTATCAGATTAAACTGAAATTAAGCATGCCTCATTAACACATTCTGTCCATAATTGATGCCAACTTTCAAAGCAGTAGCACTATCCTTTCAAAAGTCATTAGAGTTGAAAGTGAAGAGTGTGGACAAAGTTTTTCAGAAATGAAAAAGGGATTCTGAAGACACACCTAATCACACTATTCTATCAAAAATGTTCGAGATAAACTGCTAAAAAACACACTTTCCTGCCCGTTTTATGACACCAAATTTTAGCATAATGTAAACGACGACCTGCTCTTTTAGAAAATATGAAAAAGTCAAGTTCGGCTAGGTTGACCCATTTCACTTGTTTTCAGTCCTCACGCAAAATCAGTGTGTGCGACTTTATGTTCGTTTTGAGGTGCACGGTCACATTTAGAGATCTGGTGAATACTTTTTTTTGTGGAGGGATTTTGAAAGTTGTCGATAAAAACGGAGAAAAAAATATTATTGGAAAGTGCAAATAGCTAATACGGAATCTATCATCTCTTCGTTGTGTGTGTCTGTTATGCGTTTTCGCTGTGTATTAAGGAGATGGGCAGAAGAGAGCTTTAGCATTTTTAGAATTGAAATTAAGCGATCTGTGGGCCACTTTTCAGGGGATAATTGCAAAATTGTCAATCAAAAAGTAATATCGAATTTGCATATTGAAGAGGAATTTGAATTGCTATAGTATAGTCACCTGTTTTTTCCTCGTTTATGTCTTCGTTGTGTGCTTACGGAGATTTACCACATTAATAGGACTCTGTGTGTGTGTGTGTGTGTGTGTGTGTGTGTGTGTGTGTGCGGGGGGGGGGGGTGTGTCCCTCTATCCTCCCCTGTCGTTGAATGCGTTATGCGTTATGTCCTCTTGATTGTGTCTTAGAAGAAATCGCTAAAGGTAATATTTGATGCTGAGTATGGACGCATTCGATACCATCGGACACCATATCTATTTAAGCAACGTGTTATATGAAATAAAAGGTTTATGACCTCTTTACTGGCTTTATTGCTTGTTGAGCAGAAAACAATAGCGGTGAATGATGGTGTTGAATTCACATTAGTAGAGGTGAATTTCAGTGTACCTCAAGGCTCTGTGCAAGAGCAACTTTTATTTGTATCATTATGTTAATGAAATTGTGAATGTTCCAAAATTCTTTTACTATATATATATATATATATATATATATATATATATCAAGAAAACAATGTACCGTTTGTCTTATTTCATTTCAAGAAAAATTCAAATCTATTTTACAAAGTGAATGTAATTATGAAAAAAACTCTGCATATACAACTCAATATTGTATGGCACCATAACCATTGTATTGAGAATGAGATAAGATTCATGTTGAAAAAAAAAAATTGTATACATCTGTTTTTTAGTAAATTTGCAATTCAGGTTAACCAATGCTTGTTGAATTTCTTTCCATATGTGACCCTGCACCACAAAACAAACATAACGTCGCCAGACATGAAATTTTAGTTAAGAGCATATTCTGAAAGAGCAGACCTTAAGCTTTAAAATGATGTGTAAATCAAATCAAATGGACTCTCCAAACCTATCTAAATATAATCTAAATATTGGAATGAAAGCACACACTCAGGAAAAGTGTGAACTGAGAAAAAGAGGCTCTGAAGTAGAGTGTCTGCTCAAGCGCTTAATCTGTACCAAGCCGTACTGGCTGTACGATGAATGGGGAAAAATGTAAACCACTGGAGTAACAACAATGAAGGGATAATAGATCAAAATGACATTAGGCATGCCTTATTAACACATTAATGCCAACTTTCAAAGTAGTAGCATCATTGTTTCAAAAGTTATAGGAGTTGAAAGTGGAGAGTGTGCACATGGTTTTTAAGAAATGAGAAGAGGACTCTAAAAACACACTTTCCTGCCCGTTTTATGATCCCAAATTGTAGCATAATGTAGAAAAAGACTTGTTCTTCTAGAAAATATTAAAAAGTCAAGGTCGGCTCGGTTGACCCATTTCACCTATTTTCAGTCCTCACACAAAATCAGTGGGTGCGACTTTTTGTTCGTTTTGTGATGCACGGTCACATATATGAACTTTAATATTTCATATGCTACAAATTTGATCGAAATCGGATGTAAAATGAATAAGTTATATCATAACTGCTTGTTAACGATCGCCCCGACACTGTACAGGCATGGTAACCTTGAAACATTGAACCGCACACTTCTTGAATATGGGACCATTCTGAAGCAAATAATTTTCACACAACAATAGATATAACAATGTTTTCTTAAATTAATCCCACAAGGATGGGAACAATATTATCCCCCAGCATTCCAACTAATTCCCAATGATCAGTTACTAGCCACCCTTTAACAAACGAGTTGGAAACGAGTAGGCAACGTTGGATCTGGGACGCTCATGCTATTGCTATTTAGGTAAATATGCTGTTCTGCGCATTTTATGTTAAATCACGTTGTCCAATCTGTGAGGAGGTGCGCCATAGCGTATTAACTTCACCGATCTGACTAGATTGTGTAAAACTGCCTCATATGCTGATAATAAAACTCCATTTCAACACTACTTTTCATCTTTCTATTTCTTTTCCTTCAAATTTACAATCGCTAACTGTATCTAATGGGTATCTGTGAACGTGCTGAAACAATTGAGCGGAATAGCAGCTAAACTGTCATAAAAGCGAGGAGTCGGTTGATAGGACGAGACCTGTTCAAATTTGCTTTAATTTCATACAGAAATTATTACTTTCTCTCGTCAATTTGCCAATTCTTTTCAATTCAAGTCATATGATTAGGATGCTTTCTCCTATCGTTCTCTAACTATTGGCAAATAAACTGTCTATTCTAGCAAACGACAGACATCGCAAAAATGAAGTAAATTAAGAAAAGCATGACAACTGATATTTTGGAGTGAAATGAAATTTCCATATTGTTGTACTTATTTGACAAGTAAAAAGGTATAATGAGGTATAAAGACAGGATACTTTGGGAAACACACCGACACCTAGATTTATATCATGTAGACGTTCCCACCATCTTGACTCTTTTGCAGTCTCGAGCAGAACTGAAAGGTGCAGAACAAGGCATGGATGAAAGTTCGTAGCTAGAGAATTTAGAACGGCATAGAGCAGAAAAGTACGTACTGCGTATTGCGTTTGTACTTTCTTGGAGTAAAAACTCTGTATTATCTCAATCTACCTTTCGCGAAAAGACCGTCTCGTCACATCCCGTCTTTAACTGTCGTAGTGTAATTTTCGTATACATCTTTTCGCGATGGAAGGTCCAAATCTAAATCAGACAACACAAATGGGCAACACAGCCTCGTTAAGTTTATATCTATTAAACGGGATCCTTGATTTAATTTTGAACGGAGTAATTTTCGTCGTAATCTGCTATCAGAGAGAGCTGCAAGATGTCATGCGAGTTCTTCATCAGTTCCTGGCATTACTAGACATGCTCTTTGGCATATTTTGGAATGCCGGCAGCATAATCTACTTATATTTTAACAACCCTATATCTTGTGCTGTCACGAGTTGGTCGTGTCCCTTATTGGAACAACTTATCACCATCTTGACGATGGCTTGCGTGTGTGGTATCAGTTTGATCAAATTCATACTCGTCAGCAGACCACTTCACTATCACAGCATCGTTACTCAGTTAAAGTTCAGGGTAGCCGTCGTAGTTACTGTCACGTTTGCCCTGCTGTTAAACGTCGTTCTTTTACCACTACCATCATTACCTTTTTATGGACTTTACGTCAGAGAGTGTTTGACGCATCAATTCCACACATTGATTTTCAACGTAAGACTCGTAAGTGTTACTATCCCCTGTCTGATTGTGATATCAGTTACTATCCTCATCAATATTCTTTTATTGCGGATAGTGCTCGTGAAATGTCGGGCTGTGGGTGATGGGGACTTCCGGATAACGGTTATGAATACACACGAAAGAAATATCCCTGACCCATACGTTCGACGTAATCGATCGCTATGCAATCACTGTTCGCTGGACTGTGGGTCTGTGAGGTCTAGCTTAAAGCGGTTTAAAGGAGTCATAACGGTTCTCCTTCTCACTGTTACTACGACTGCATCATGGATACCGCTGGCACTGCACACCTTCCTGAGGTACGACCCTTCAACGCATGGACACATTGACCGGGCGGCGTCGATGGGTCCGATTTTAAGGCCAATCATCTACCTATTGACAAACGGAGAAGCAAAAAGAATTTGCCGAAATTTTGCGAGTCGCATTCTCAGCTTGACTACTGCCCGGGAAGAACGCTAAGCATTGGACATACGTGGACTCAATGTCGTTAAGATATGATGGAATCACTTTGTAACATAAAAAAATAATGATTCGTAATACAACAAAATGATTTAGTTCACCTCAAGACTTGTGGATTGCCATAAAACCATCTGCATGAAAATTGGAGAAACATAATAATAGAGTATACCTTCACACAATTAATAGCACATCAAAAATAATTAACTAATGGAGCAATGGGTCAACAGATCATGGATTATAAACCGTCCAGCAGCCAGCTAGTCGCCGATCGAGAATTTTGAGGTGTGGTCGCCGATTGGTTGTCGATGGTTGCCAGAAATGTTTTGGTTGTTGGACATGTTGGAGGTCGTCTACCATGCAGTCTTACCATAATTTTGTGAGACCAGGCTCCAAGGACAGTATGAGGATGATGGAGTCATCGAAACACTGACAAGATAGATGCTTCATTGTCTGTGCATTGACATATATCACCAGAGTAACATAAGTATAGATTTAAGTTATAATGCTGATACTGGTTGCTGGTTGTACTTTCCAACCCTTTTGTATCTGTCATGCCTGCAGATAGCAAAATGTCGTTGTACACTGCGTATCAAAAAGAAAGGTAATCTAACTTTGGAGGGTTACAATTTTATAATTGTTAGCTATGGAGAGCGCAATGTTGGTTGCGAAAAAAGAAGAACTCTTTCTCTTTTGATTGATACCTAATTATGTTGACAAATATCATGCATGACTGAGCACATGAACTTTAAAAACAACAGTGACAAATTGCACTATTTCCAAGTTTGCGTGTTATTGTGAAGGAACAATGCATGTCTCACTGCATGGATGAGATCTGTCATTGAAAGTGTTCAAATCAGGCCAGCCTGCACGACTGTAAGTTCGTGTTTAGGGTTTCTTCTAAACCTTTCATGGTTCATAACCTTCGACATGGCCTTGTTGTCGGTAACTTGGTCCTTCCAACGAAGGGTAAACCATTATCCCATTTCTCTCTTCATATTCAAGGCATGGTTTCTCCCTGCGAACTATGTTTTGAATATGAACAGAGAAAATGGACTGTGTGGGTTAGCCTCTGTGTGAGCGACCAAGTTATCCGACAGGTGGCCATGTTAAAGGTTATGGACCATGTAGAAAAAACCCTAAACACAAATCCTAAGCATAAACCTGCATTCATACAGGCTGGCCTATTTGGCCACTTTCATTGGCAGATCTCATCCATGCACTGAGACATGTATTGTTTCTTCACAATAACACGCGAACTTGGAAAAAGTGCAATTTGTCATCGTTGTATTTAAAATTCCTGTGCCCAGTCATGCATAACATTTGTCAACATATTTAGGTATCAATGGAAAGAGGAAGAATTCCTCTTTCCTCGCAGCCAACATTGCGCTCTTCATAGCCTGACAATTATAAAATTGAAGCCCTCCTAAGTTGGACTACTGTTTTTTATACAGCTGGTATATTTCTATAAGCTTTGAAAAAATGAGTGCAATGTACATGTTGATTTGTGTATTAAAAATGTAGATATGTCGGCATTTCAACAGTAAACATATGTATATGTATATATATATATATATATATATATATATATATATGTATATATATAGTCAGTCATTGATTCCTACATAATGATTGTTGTTTCGATGAAATGATATCGGTCACAACCGTTATCTAAATTAGTCCGTGTAATAAAAACAAGTACATCTATCATCAATAAAATATACACTGAAACAGTCAGTTTTTCAGTGTATATGCGTAAAGGGTACTCTAATGTTGTCATGTATATAAAAGTTGTTGAATGATTAGACCAGATATTCAAAGCTTCAGAAACAAACAATGAAAAAAAAAACCGCCTTCACATAGACAGGGGAATCTCTTTCCCAGGGGCCTATTTTATACAATTATACAATCATACAAGCTAGTTAGCCTTCTATAGCTAGTACAGTCCTCCCACGGTAGTTAGTAGTTTCTATGACATCGCATATGTAATGTAATAATGAACGATGCGTACCTTCAGATTGTATCCGTTAAGCTGTACATTTGCTGATAATAACGACCCTTAATCTGTACTGGTAAATAATATTTGTTTTCAGCATAATATGTAAACAGATTCAACTCATTACTTGTTACATTTCAACATTCAAAATGTTCAGTTTGTGTTATGTTTACACATGGCAGTGGAAATAACTGTGACTGACTAAACTTAACGTGAATTAGTTTATGCCGGGCTAATACAATTATTGTTATGTCACATCATCATCACATTGTATAATTTAATTGCATTTCGTGTAATATCATGCACTCAGTCCTAACATTATTTCGTTATCTATTTACTCTGACCAGAATGTGATAATGTGAAGAATGTCCTGCTGTCGTTTTGTTGTAGTGTTTGTTTTATGTAAAATAATAAAAAAAGATTGACTGACGTGAACTGTGTGGATAGTGTGATTTTGCGGTAGTGATGTGTCGTCTCAACTTTTAATTGCATCAGGCAAAATAGAAATAGCGTGTATCGAAAGCTTATGACAAGCTCTGGTGATTTTACAATGGTCATTTTCAATGTTAGATTTCAAATCCACAAATTGTATTTCTTTTCTTATACTAGAAAAGGTAGATCATCTTTCTTTTGTTTTCTACCTTATCCATTAAACTATGAACAAGGCGCATGAGAATAACATAGATGAAACAAAACAGGGCAGAAATCCACATTTGCATTTCTGTCCAAAATCTAGTAGATAAATGCTCCGCCGTTGCCGTTGCTCCGAAAATTGCGACAAATGCGCCGATCATGACATATAATTATACAATTATTTTTTTCACAAACATTTGACCTGGCGATCTGTGCTCCGCCGACATTTTCTCGATATATCAATAAGAAGTAGATCAGGGACGTTGATCTATCTTCAAGATTTTCTTTTTTTTGGGGGGGGGGGGGGTGGGGGAGGGGCGTAGGGGAGCATGCCCTTACGCAGGAACATTTTTCTTTAGGTACGAGTGTAAGACCTATATGTTAAATGTTTGAGGTGAACACTCATGCGAGGAGCGAAGAGATCGAGCGGGGGAAGGGTTCGGTAGGCAGGGACCTCCTCCCCCCCCCCCCCCCCCCCCACTCGAGGGAGATTGTGGAATTTTATAAGCGACATTCAGAGATCTTGTGAATCTTTTTGGGGGAAGGATTTTGAAAGTTGTCAATAAAAACGGAGAAAAAAATAATACTGGAGGAAAATGCAAATATCTGATACGGAATATATCATGTCTACGTCGTGTGTGTCTGTTCGCTCTATATTAAGGAGATGGGCAGAAGAGAGTTCTTGCACTTTTAGAATTGAAATTAAACAATCTGGTGGGCACTGTTCAGGGGATAAATGAAAAATTGTTAATCAAAAAGTGAAAACAAAATATATATTGAAGAGGAATTAGAATTGCTATGGTATAGTTACCTCTTTTTTTTCGTCGTTTGTGTCTTCGTTGTGTGCTTGCGGAGATTAATCACATTAGGACTGTGTGTGTGTGTGTGTGTGTGTGTGTGCGTGCGTGCGTGCGGCGGGGTGGGGGTAGGTTGGGTGTCCCTCTATCCCCTCCTTTCGTTGAATGCGTTATGTCTTTTTGATTGTGTCTGAGAATAAATCGTAATATTTGTTGCTGAGTATGGACACTTTCGATACCATCCGACACCATATCTAAGCAACGGGTTATTAATCATGAAATAAGAGGTTTATGATCTCTACAGTGGCTTTATTGCTTTTTGAACAGAAAAAAATAGTGGTGATTGATGAAATCGAATTCAAAGTAGTTGAGGTGAAGTTCGGTGCAACTCAAGGCTTTGTGCTGGAGCAACTTTTATTTGTTTCATAATGTTAATTAAATTGCAATTTTCCAACAGTCTTTTACTATATATAAATACATATTCGCTGATGACCACGTTGTTTTATATTTACATGGGAAGGCAAACACACTTTTAGCCATATTGAATGATAAATTACAATTGCTGGAGGAATGGTTTGAGTGAAACAAGTTATTTCTTAATTTTAAGAAAACGATCTCAAATCTAATAATAAAAAAAACAACAAATGCAATCATTGAAAGAACTTCGCATACACAATTTCCACGTTGTACTGTACCATAATCATTGTAGCTAGAATGGGGGTAATATTCATGTTGAAAAAAATGTTATATTATTTTTTTTTCTTTAGTAAATTTGCAGTCCGGCTTTACTAATGTCTGTTAAGCTAAGAATTTCTTTCCATAGATGAACTTTAATATCTAATATTCATATGCTAGTGTTTATGTTTAATCATTAAGGTATACTCCTATTGAAATACTGGAAATTTCAAAAATCAATGTACAATCTATATGGTAAGATGTGAGGGAATGACATGCTCATTTTGTCATTTGCATATTCATGTTAACTGTCCCCCCCCCCAAAAAAAAAAAATAAATAATAATAACGGAACTTCAAAATGTCATAACTTCCTCATATTTTATCCGATTTCGATCAAATTTATACCGTTGAACTCGTAGTGTTTTGCTCTTTCTTTTACCAGACTAACTTATATTTGGACTGGATTTCCCCTTTAAGAGACATCATTAGAAACCACTCAGCTCGTTTAACCCTAGGACTCATTTTGGCTCGTTAAGCGAGTGTACATGAATGGAATTTAATTAGTTCAGTATTCTTAATAAGTCCAGCACCACTCTTTCCCGCTTCAGCACACTATCCCGCTTCAGCACACTAAGCGTATTCGGTTTAAGATACTTCTTTTGGTTTATCATGTTATTGAGGGAACAGCTCCTGATTACAATGTTTGTTTGTTTCGTCAATACCAACCTTCACGAACTCTTCGATCCTCAACTTCAGGTCTCTTACATATTCCGTTTTCTAGGAAATCTTGGGGGGAACGAGCTTTCGCTCACGCTGGACCAACACTGTGGAATTCACTTCCTCGTGAGCTGAAAGACTCGAGCTCTACAACATCTTTCAGGAGTAATTTAAAATCCTATCTGTTTAGCAGTGCATTTTGAAGACCAGTGTCTTTTGAACACAGACTTTCATGTCTTTTTTTTTCTGCTTCTTCATCCTTCTTCTATTACTGTGATGTACTTGTATTTTCAATCTGTTTGCTTTGATGTACAATTGTAAAGCGCCTTGAGCATTTAATCAAAGTGGAGAACGGCGCTATAGAAATTGTATGTATTATTATTATTATTATTATTCAAACAGCATTAACTGTATTAAGATATCAATGACTCAGTAGACTTTTTTTTTTGCTTGTTTTTACTTACCTGATCCTGCATCGAGTATAAATGTATGTGCTTGTGTGTATGTATTTGTTGTGTGATAAGAGCTTGGTGTGTACACTGAGTGACAGATGTGAAAATCTGACATTGTGTTCCATAAAGGGGAAAATTACATACTGGCGTATGCAATTTCGTAGCGCTATCGAGCGAGAATTTTAACTAATTGAACATCACGTGATCAACGACATCAAAACATTTAGCAACCATGTAATTCTACGCGTGTGGCTTTCAGATGGCAATTGTTGCATTGTTAGCAATTAATCTTAAGAATAAAAATTCTTTCATGGAACCCCGCCCCCCCCCCAAAAAAAAAAAGTGTATGAAAGATGTATGGTTTGATTTTAATAGGCTTTCCCAGTTCTTAGGTAGACGGTGGAAAGGATGTATTTTTTTGCCTTTTTCTTTCTCGATTCACTAGTTAAGTATTCCTTATCAGATATCCTCTCCTTCTGATTATATCCGCCTGCTTAGAGTTAAGTTTGTTATTTTTTCTGTAACTATAATGCATGAAATTTCAAAGGATGAAAACGTTTTATATCATAACGATTCACCTCAATTTGTGCCTTGTATTTGTCAAATTATTCCCAAAACGGTACATTTTTTAATGAAATAGAACAGCTGTTTTTATGGATGTATCTTCTTTTTTCGAATTCTCAAAGCAACCTCAATAAACGATTACATCGTTTTCTGTGAATTTGTACTTAATCAGCACCTTTGCAGATGACTACTCCCCTTCCATATCATGTAAAGCAAGTGTGCACTGCAACATTGACGATTTTGTGAAATATTTTCTTGTAAACTTCATTTACTGTCTCGTGAGCCTTTCGTTTGTAGTGTCGGTCTCGTGGGCTGTATAACTCGTGGGCTTATTTTACTTGATGTCGAACTCGTGGGCTGTATAACTAGTGGGTGTATGACTTGTGAGCTGTATGACTCGTGGGCTGTATTACTCGTGGGTGTCGGTCTCTTAAAGTGCACCCTTTAAAACTTGCAATGCCATTGCCTGTATACATGAATAATGTAAAAACTAATTAATTACTTTTATTTTTATGTACATTAAAGGGACTGTACAGTACTGGTTGAGGTGGGGATTCATGTTTTGAACATTCCTAAGTGAAATAATGAAAAGCCTCTTATGAAATATGAAAGAGCATGTAATTCTAAGAAGGATTCAACGTTTATTTGATGAAAATTGGTTTTCAAATGGCTGAGATATCTAAAAAAGTGCTAATAATAAAAGGCGACATGCCACACCTTTATTAGGATCTCTTTATTTCACTTTGTTTTTGGATATCTCAGCCATTTCAAAACCGATTTTCATCAAATAAACTTTTGATACCCCTTAGAATTGCATGCTCTTTGACATCTTATAGAGTGGCTTCTGAATATCTCACAAAACGTTAAAAGCTAAATCCTCACCGCGACCAGAACTGTACACACCCTTTAAGATCATTTGTAATTTCTCTATACAGTGTACTATGATAAGTAAAGAAGAAAAATGGGTAATAGAATTGACTTCAATGCTGACTGGTAAGGAGATATACTTTTTTTTTCTTTCAATATCGAACGTTCCTCTGGAATCAGAGTGATATTTAACTCCGCCGATAGGCGACAACCACGTGTAGAAGCTTTGATCCTCATGAAGACTTTCTAATTCAATGTACACATTTCTCTTTAAAACTTGCAATGTTATTTCCTGTAAATACGTGAATAATTCAAAAACTAAGGATTATCTTTTCAGCCTACGCCAAGGTTCAACTGACTCAGCCATAGATCATTGCAAGAAAAGTACTATTCTAAACCACAGTTTTATTATCTTGAGGATTTTTTCCAGTTCTTTTCTCATTCCATTTTGACCTCTACCGAAATCATTAACTTTTTATTCTCACTCGTTCTTATTGAAATGTTGTTCTGCGCATATGTGAAATCACCTTGTCCAGTCTGTGAGAAGGTGCGTATTATCGTTTTAGCTTAGCTGATGTAAGAATGATTATTGTCTAAACTGCCTAGTATGCTGACAATAAAATCACATTTCAACACCACGCTTCATCTTCCTATTTCTTTTCCTTCAAATTTGTCATCGCTAACTGTAATAATGGTTATCTGTTAATGCGCCGAAACATTTGAGCAGAATAACAGCTGAGCTGTCATAAAAGCGAGAAGTCCGCCGATAGGACGACACTGTTACGACCAAAATCACACTGAGAATGATCGCACAAAAGACACCATCAACTAATGCTCAGGCAGTTTATTAACAGTAATATTGTGGGTACAGACTCGTAATCGGTTTTCACATCAGTACAATAATTTTCAATAGAAACAATTATAAGTCAGTAATGGAATCACTTACGTGCATTACATGCAATATCCCTGGAAATGTCCAAATACGATGCTCAATGCACAAATGAATGATCCGCGATGCACCGATGAATTATATCTCCGACGTAAATCCAGAGGCGCAGGTTAGAATACTCCACGGTATAAATCCAGGGTATATGTCCACATTATAGGTCCACAGTATAATGTTCACAGCGAAACATGCAGAATCCAACGTTATGACGACCACGTCCAGTCGATGCGGTGAATGATGATTTGCTCAATAATGTTCAGCTATACTAGGAATCCAGCCCGTCACAGCTTTTCTGTAGCAATGTCCATTGAAACAAAAATGGAGTCTAACTCCAATGTAGGCAAATTAATTATCTGCAGGCAAAATGTCTCCCAGGCCTTATCTCCACAAACATAACAGGTCAGCAGGTAACACAGGACTGACTATAACAAGTCGCTTCAGAGCCAGAAGTGACGTAACTCTCAGAGCAGAGGTGTTGGATACTCTGCCTACTGCAGAATTTCTCTGGCTTATATACTATCCATTCACCCCCTTCTAGCACATTCTGTAACTCTCTCCAACCTGGGGCCACACACCTGAACATACTAGCAAGTCCTAGTTCCAGGAATCCTGGATGACTCACTGCATAACATCATTGCCAACATTAACTACCAATCACATTGGGCTACAGGGACAGTGCCTCACTCAGCCAAACATGTAAGAACTTCCTAGAACATTCTGGAATGGGTGAAATCATTCTAGATTGAGTGAGTTATAATGTATTTCCTGTTACATGCATGTACTGTATAGCTACATTGTATACCACCTAGAAAATTCTCCACTGATCTGGTCAGTCTGTATGTACTATATGTATACCACATAGAATGTTCTCCATTAATCTGGTCCACCTGTGTACATACACATTAAAACAACCATGCATGCAGTACATCATACATGTACATTACTAGTGTGTACATTTGTGACAACACATGTTCAAAATTGCTTTTATTTCATACTGAAACTATTACATCCTACTGTGCATCGTTCTTTCTTTTTGATTCAAGTCATAAGATTCGGTTGCTTTTTCTTTTTATTTTCTCACTATTTGCAAATAAACCTTCTATCTTATTCTATATATAAAAACGACAGACATCGCAAAAATGAAGAAAATTGATAAAAGCATGATCAATTATGTAATATTTTGGAGTGAAATGAAATTTCCATATTCTTGTACTTATTTGACAAGGGAAAGGTTTAAAGAGGTATGAAGACAGGATACTTCGGTAACACACCGACACCTATATTTATATCATGTAGATGTTCCCACTATCTGGACTCTTTTGCAGTCTCAAGCAGAACTGAAATTGCAGCAGATGCAGATAACGAGGCATGGATGAAAATTCGTAATTAGAGAAATTTGAACAGCATAGAAAAGAAAAGTACGTACTGCATAACATGGCAAAGTGTATTGCGTTTGTACTCTCTCGGAGTAAAAACTCTTTATTATCTCAATCTCCCTTCCGCGTCACACCCCGTCTTTAACTCTCGATAACTGTAGTGTAATTTTCGTATAAAGATATCATCTTTTCGCGATGGAAGTTCCAAATGTAAATCACACAGCGAAGATGCACAATACAGCCTCGTTAAGTATGTATCTATTAGACGGGATCCCTGCTTTCATTTTGAACGGAATAATTTTCGTCGTAATCTACTATCAGAGAGCTGCAAAATGTCATGCGAGTTCTTCATCAGTTCCTGGCATTACTAGACATGCTCGGTATATTCTGGAATGCCGGCAGCATAATGTACTTATGTTTTAATAACTCTATATCTTGTGCTGTCACGAGTTGGTCGTATCCTTTATTTGAACAACTTGTCAATATCTTGACGATGGCTTGTGTATGTGGTATCGGTTTGATCAAATACATACAACTCGTCAGTAGACCACTTCACTATTACAGCATCGTAACTCAGCAGAGATTCAGGGTGGCTGTCGTTGTTACCATCGCTTTTGCCGGGCTGTTAAACGTCCTTCTTCTACCACTGCCATCATTACCTTTTACGGACTTTACGTTACAGAGTGTTTGACCCATCAATTCCACACGTCGATTTTCAACATAAGACTCGTAAGTGTTACTGTCCCTTGTATGATTTATGATGTCAGTTACGATTCTTATCAATATTCGTTTATTGCGGATCGTTCTCGTGAAATGTCGGGCTGTAGGTGATGGGGATTTCCAGATAAAGGTTATGAATATACATGAAAGAAATATTCTTGACCAACACGTTCGACGTAATCGATCGCCATGTGATCACTGTTCGCTGGATTGTGGATCTCTGAGGTCTAGCCTAAAACGATTTAAAGGAGTCATAACGGTTTTCCTTCTGACTGTTACTACAACTGCATCATGGATACCGCTGGCACTGCACACCTTCCTGAGGTACGACCCTTCAACGCATGGACACATTGATCGGGCGGCGGCGATGGTTCCGATTTTGAGACCTATCAGCTATCAAGTCACAAACGGAGAAGCAAAGAGAATTTGCCAAAATTTTGCGAGTCGCATTCTTAGCTTCACTACTACCAGGAAAGAACGCTAACCATTGAACAGATCTGGATCCTATGGCGCCACGATTGGACGGAATCAAGTAGTAACTGTATTCACCCCATGCTTCTTAGTATAACTTTTTCTTCTTACTCATTCTTATTGAACGCTTATTTAGGCCTACATTAGGCAATTCGACCCAACACTGTTCAGCTTTTCGCCAAACACACACACACACACACACACGTGTTCGCGCACATACGTTAAAAAACGAGTTCTCATTAGGCAACGTTGGATCTGGGACGCTGAAGCTAAATATTGTTATTTAGGTAAAAAATGCTATTCTGCGCATACACGAAATCCCGTTGTCCGATCTGTGAAGAGGTGCGTCAAAGCGTACTAGCTTCACTGATCTAACTAGATTGTCTAAAGCTGTCTAATATGCTGACAATAAAACTCTATTTCAACACGACGCTTCATCTTCCTATTTCTTTTCCTTGAAATTCAAAATCGCTAACTGTATCTAATCGTTATCTGTGAATGTGCCGAAACATTTGAGCAGAATAGAAGTTGAACTGTCATGAAAACGAGAAGTCCGTTGATAGGACGACACATGTTCAAATTTACTTTAATTTTATACAGAAATTATTACTTCCTAGCGTTCAATCGCCCTTTCTTTCGATTCCAGTCATAAGATTTGGTTGCTTTCTCTTATTATTTTCTCACTATCTGCAAATAAACCTTCTATCTTATTCTATCAAAACGACAGACAACGCAAAAATGAACTAAATTAAGAAAAGCATGACATATAATAACTTGGAGTGAAGTTAAAGTTCCATTTCCTTGTACTTATTTGACAAGGAAAAGATTTAAAGAGGTATGAAGACAGGATAATGATGATAATAAAAGGTCTTTTTATCAAGGCTAGCCTCTTCATTGTTGCCACTGCCACTGCCCTACTAGAGCGCCCTCCCATTATATTACCCCCAGCGTTGCCATGTACTCATTTATACACCTGGGTCGAGAGGGACATAGTGGGTAAAACATCTTGTCCAAGGACGTAAAGCACTGGGCGTTAAGCGAACTCGGGTCCTCTGATTGTGACTCGGGAGTCTTATCCACTATGCTACAGATACTTTAGCAACACACAGACACTTGTACGTTTATGAGATGTAGACGTTCCTACTATCTCGACTCTTGTGCAGTCTCGAGCAGAACTGAAACTGCAGCAGCTGCAGAACGAGGCATGGATGATAGTTCGTAGCTGGAGAATTTCCAACAGCATAGAGAAGAAAATTACGTACTGCGTATGAGTAGTAACTGTGTATCTTTTGTACCTGCCTTTCACGAGAAGATTGTCTTGTCTCATCCCGTCTTGAACTCTCGTAGTGCAGTTTTCGAATAAAGATACAATCTTTTCGCAATGGAAGGTCCAAATCTAAATCAGACGGCGAATATGGGCAATACAGCCTCGTTAAGTATATATCTTTTAAACGGGATCCTTGCCTTAATTTTGAATGGAGTGATTTTCGTGGTCATATTTTATCAAAGAGAGCTGCAAGACGTAATGCGAGTTCTTCACCAGCTTCTTGCCTTATCGGACATGCTCTTTGGTATATTTTGGAATGCCGGCAGCATAGTCTACGTACTTTTCAATAACCCTATTTCTTGCGTTGTCAGAATCTGGTCGTACCCTTTCACGGAACAACTAATCACTATATTAACAATGGCTTGCGTCTGTGGTATCAGTTTGATCAAATACATACTCGTGAGCAGACCACTTCATTATCACACCATCGTAACTCAGCTAAAGTTCAGGGTAGCTGTCGTAGTTACTGTCACGTTTGCCCTGCTGTTAAGCGTTGTTCTTCTACCACTGCCATCCTTACCTTTTTACAGACTTAACTTTACAGAGTGTTTAACCCATCAATTCCAAACGTCGATTTTCAACATAAGACTCGGAACTGTTACTATCCCCTGTCTGATAATGATATCAGTTACGATCTTCATCAATATTCTGTTATTGCGGATAGTTCTCGTGAAATGTCGGGCAGTGGGTGATGGGGACTTCCGGATAAAGGTTATGAATACACATGAAAAAAACAATCCTGACCCTTACGTTCGACGTAATCGATCGCTATGCAATCACTGTTCGCTGGATTGTGGATCTGTGAGGTCTAGCCTAAAACGATTTAAAGGAGTCATAACGGTTTTCCTTCTGACTGTTACTACAACTGCATCATGGATACCGCTGGCACTGCACACCTTCCTGAGGTACGACCCTTCAACGCATGGACACATTGATCGGGCGGCGGCGATGGGTCCGATTTTAAGACCAATCATCTACCTGGTGACAAACAGCGAAGCGAAGAAAATTTGCCGAAATTTTGCGAGTCGCATTCTCATCTCTACTACTACCCGGGAAGAACGCTAAGCATTGAACATACGTGAATTCGTTGTCGTTAATGGCCAATGGAGAAATGGGTAAACAGATCATGGAATATTAACCGGTCAACAGCCAGCAAGTCGCCGATCGAGAATTTTGAGGTGCGGTTGTCGATGGTGGGCAGAAATGCTTTGATTGTTGGAGGCGTCGATCAGTCTTACCATCATTTTGTGAGACCCAGGCTCAAGGACCGTATGAGAAGGATGAAATCATTGAAACGCTACAAGATGGATACTTCATTGTCTGTGCATTCACGTTATCACCTTACTCTAGAGTAACATAAGTATAGATTTTAAATTGTAATGCTGATACTGGTTGTATTTTCCAACCCTTATTGTGTTTGTCATGTCTGCAGATAGCAAAATTATCGTTTGATGTTTCTATGCGTGTTGAAAATATGGACACAATTTACGTGTTAATTTCTGTATCCCCTAAAAATATATATAGATATGTCTGCATTTCAACAATTAACATATGTAGTCAGTCATTTATTTCTACATGATGATTCTTGTTTCGATAAATTAATATCAGTCACCGCTGTTGTTTAATAAGTCCGTGTAATAAAAACAAGTGCGGCATCGATCGTCGATAACATATACACTGAAACAGTTACATAAAAGATATAACAAACTTGTAGCCAAGACAGAGTTTCTCTCGCCCGAATTTTTCTTAAAAAGCTATATAATATGTTCTCTGCCAGTCAGATTGATACGCGCCTCATGTTAATTGTATTTTCAAATGACATGAAATATTGAATTTGAGTAGATTCCTCATGCTACCAATTTAACCGCATTTAAGGAAGGCAGATGACTGACGTTTAAAATTCTAGTTTTCCCTATGAAGCATGGCATTTAAACGAATATTTCAGTAACCCGTATAAACGCCACAAACGTTTAAGATATGTGTCGGGCATTAAACAACTCATTTTCTACAAACGTTACACGTTATATGTTTGTGTTCTTGCTACTACTATAGCTACTTCTAGTGCTTAGTTTGGCAACACCAGTGGACCTTATATGACGTCACTGTTGTCTTGAGTCTGTGTATGGATAGGCAAGGGAGCCTTAGAATATAGGCAAACATGGTCCGCAGTCTCATCTTAATAGTAAAATCTATACATCATGTTATTTTGAAGGTACAGTGTTTAATTGATTATTTACGTGTTGTTTTTTTTTTGCCCCTAGCCTCACTCCTTCACATTATTTTTGGTCATTGATCAATGTAATATTCTTTCAGTTCAATTTGAATGTTCATAGTCACTTTGGAAAAGGAATTGTTTTTCATAGTCTCAGTCCTGAGAATTTGTACTGTAGTGATAATTAAGAAGAGTATTAAAAAAGAAATAAAACCTTTCACTAGCTTTTACACGTGGTTGTTAACCACTGTCTCCATACGCGACTTTGGAAAAATAATTCCAGCACGCGAAGGTGTATAAGAGAGTGCAAAAAGATGCAACGTCAGTGATGCCCAACTCGTTAGTTGAAGGCCGCGCCTCAGAAAACCGATTTAAGTGTTCAAAATGGTCTAAATGATTTTATCATAGCATGTGACAACTTTGTGGTTTTATTATTTTAAGTGAAATATTTAAAGCTCATTTATATGTCACTAATGTAGAACAATATTGTTAAAATGAATTTATACATATTTTAAACTCAAATATACCATGTTCTTGACATCAAATACGTACGGTCCTTTTTTAAGCTTCCGTTCGTGTTATATGTTACAGATATATGGCTAGCCATCGCTGTCATTAACGCGTACGCGTTCTTAATGCCATACGTATGCTTAGAGCGTACGTACGATAATAGCTTACGCTTAGTAGCGTACGCGTGTTAAACTGAGCTCGTTGATTGGTCAATTGGCGTACGAACGGTAGTTTGAGCGTACTTACAGTAGATGGCGCGAATGGCAGTGTTGGCCTGCCATACAATAGCACATACTTTGCGTCCAAACCACTCTCGCGCGCATTCATATCATACTCCGTCTAGCAGAGTTTGGCGTTCAAACCGAAGATTGCCTGAGCATAAGAGATTCGAATCCTTCAAAGAAAATGTTGTTTCTATCTCGATATTTCTGTAAGTGATCAGATATCGGACGAGTAGGCCTATGACTTCTGCGGGGCAGGGGGAAAAACAGGGGCTACAGGGATATGATTTCGCTCCATTTCGCCGTGCAGGTTTAGTTGGCACTGGCAGTGGCACTGACCGCAGTCCAACCCCGCCTGAAACCCAAGGGCCAAGAGTGTCTACCCTAATTATACACAGCCCTAACTATACACAATCACGGCCGTCTGGTCGGCTCCAGCTATCCTACATCCAAACGTATTGTGTGGACTTGGTGGATCTAACGATTAGGTGGTTAGAGAGACTAGATTATAGCTAGGTCCCGACAAAGTATACTTTAAACGAATCATGGCTACAAGTACCTATACATATCCTTACCTCTCTAACGTTACATGCGCTTCCTTTCCTCTGTTCTCTTCGAAGTTGATGCTCGAGGCATTTCTTCATAACTCTTATGAGCAAATATGATTGGGATTGCATCTGGATTCAGGAGTTTTCTCCTTTTTTTAAACAAGGGCCACAGCATGCCTGTCCACATCAAAACAATGCTTCTCAAAATGGATCTCGCATACAACACGATATCAAATGTGACCCACTACAACAAAATGATCCTAAAGTCGGGCGATGTCGATTATTTGAAAATTGCATGATATAATCCCCTAATCTTTCTGCTTTAAATTGATATATAACACATTTTATAAAAATAATCGGCTGCGGAGATATCGATGTTTAAAAGAGAGCATGTCGAGACGTCTGGAAAATCACTGTTTCGAGAAAAGCGCCCTAAAAGTCTTCCTTTCGACGCAATCGCGATCAAGGGACACGCAAGTCAGTTTTCACCTCTGGACAATAGAAGGTAAGCCCTAGCAACCCCCGAAGAGTTCATTCAAGCACATCAGCGTCGGCGGTCTCCTCACCAACCAATCAGTGGCCAGGATGTGAGAAGCGGCTGAGCATAGCACACCCCGCCCGCACGCACCAGTCGACTGGGCAGTGTGCGAGCTTCACGCTTCGGTTAGCAGCAAGCAGCAAACTGACCAATGAGATCACTCTGGTCGTTGTTAGGGGCGGAACCTATCTGTGGCGCTCAATCCAAATTTTCGAACCAGTTTCTGCTTCGTTGAAACGCAAAAAAAAAAAAAAAAACATGGCTCAGAAAAACGCTATTTTTTTGGTCTTTCCTTTGTTCACTTTGCTTCAATATTTCGACAGATGATAGAAGACATGTTAGACTCCAATAACATATCAACATCAGAAAATCGTAAGTTTTGACCAATTTTAATGCTCTGACTTCAAACACGATTTTCACGGCTTCGACCGTGCGCGACTTGAGGACCTTTTTGTTGTAGCGGGTCACAAATGCTTTGAAGTTTTTATGTTTGCTCTCTTTGTACTGAGAACAAAATACTGCTTGACACATCGGCATGATGAAAGATAGCCCATCCAGACGACGTAGCGTATGCGGTTGCCCCTTGAACACAAATCTTATTGAACAGTTAGCTTCAATAACTAGCTAGCTGCGACAGGGCTGCTGCGCTGTGATAGACTGGAAACATGCGAAGGGCTTACGCAAACCGTGACCGCGAAGATCTAGTACCGTCCACGCGTGTCTGTACGAATATACAATAAACAACTATACACACAAACACACACACACACACACACACACACACACACACGAACTTGTTCGATCAGGGAGGTGAGACCTCCCTGGTTCGATTTAATATGCTAGTGTTTGTGTTTAAGTATAATTAAGGTATACCCTTCGATTTTGTTTCATAACATGCTTAAACCTTATTCATGTTTTCATGATATCCCTTGCCGTTTAAGAGACATCATTAGAACGCTATTAGCCCGTTTTACCATTAGGACTCATTTGGTTTGCTTAACAAGTGTACGTGAATAGAACGTAGTAATAGTTCAGCACTCTGAAGTCCAGCACACCCTTCCTCGCTTCAGCACACTATTCAAACAGCATTAACTGCATTAAAGTTATGACTGCGTAGACTGTTTTCTTCTTGTTTCTACTTACCTCAGCCTAAATCGTGTCTAAATGTTTGCGCTTGTGTGCATGTTTGTGCATGATTTGTGTGTGTGTGTGTGTGTGTTTGTGATAGGAGTACGGTGCCTACACTGAGTGACAGTTGTGAAAATCTGCTTTCTATTCATCATTATTATGATCTCTATTAAGTGTTTTTTTTTCACAAATTCGTAACGCTATCAGGCATTTACCTTTTATAAATCTTGTTTCGATCCCGATTTACAACACTTGTTACCCCAAAGTGGTGCCGACTTTGATCTGTTAATCATTATCATGTGCATGTATACACATTGTTTTTGCTGTAATTGTGTACATAATCATACGTACCTATAGATAATATATATATATATATATATATATATATATGTGTGTGTGTGTGTGTGTGTGTGCGTGTGTGAGTGCGTGTGTGTGTGTCGAATAAATAAAATAAAAAACAATGAATTGAAATTTCAATCGTGGTTTTAGCATCACTGCGGACAATTCTCAAATGACTGCTTGATCTGCTTGAAGACTGGGTCAATGCACCAACCTAGTAATTTCCTGAAAATGGATAGAATGATTGATTAGCTTTTCAGCATACGTCAATGTTCAATGAAACTTTTAATATACATTGTCATGAAAGTCGCTACCCTTTCAAACGATTTCCATAGCCTTAGGAAGTGCCGTCAAGTAATTTTCTCATTCAATTTTTATCTAGATGGGTCTGCTATCACTTCATATTTGACCGGTGGCTAATCGCTTTATTCTGTTTAACGAGAAGAGACATGTTTGCTCGTAATAAGACAACTTACTCTTTTATTTAAAAAAAAATACTAATAGGCTATTTGAGAGAACACTGTTCAGCTTTCCACCACACACGCACACATACACATCCCCGCACACCTATCGCTGACTGTATTAAGTGGTTATATCTGTAAACTTTCGGAAACATCAGAATAGGAGCTGTACTGTCATAAAAACAAAAATGTCCGCTGACAGGTAGCGACATGTTCAAATTTGCTTTAATTCTACGCAGACGTTATCACTCCCTGTTGTCCAGTTGTTCCTTTTTTAAAATTATTTGATACGATTTGGTTGGTTTCTCTTCTGTTTGTCTTAGTAAGTAAACCTTTCATTCTAACGAAACGACAGATATGACCTAGCTCGGAGTAGAATGATAATCATTTCGTCTGAATAATTGGCAGTAGATATATTTAAACAGAAATAAAGGTCTGGTACTGTGTAAACACATCGACACCAAAATCTGTATAAATGTAGATGCTTCCAGTGTTTGTTGGGCAGAACTGAAATTATAATACGTGCACCAAGATACGGCTAAACGTGTTTTGAACAGCAGAGAGAAGCAAATTGTTGCGTACTATTTTTTAGTAATGGAAAGTCCAAGTCTTAATCAGACGGCGTATATACCCTCGTTATGTACATTTCTGTTTAACGGGATTCTTGCCGTATGTTTGAACGGAGTGATTTTCATGGTATTATGCAATCAGAGAGAGTTACAAGATGTGATGCGAGTTCTTCATCAGATACTGGCATTATTGGACACGCTCTTTTGCATATTATGGAATGCCAGCAGCGTAATTTACTTTCACTTCAATAACCCTATATCTTGTACTGTCACAAGTTGGTTGTATCCCTTCATAGAGGAACTGCTAACTATCTTGACCATGGCTTGTGTGTGTGGTATTAGTTTGATCAAATACATACTTGTGAGTAGACCACTTCACTATCACAGCATCGTTACTCCGCAGAGATTCCGGGTGGCTGTCGTTTTTACCACTACATTTGCCGGGCTCTTCAACATCGTTCGTCTACCACTTACATCCCTACCTTTTTACGGACTATACGTCAAGGACTGTATGACCCATCAGTTCTACACCTGGCTTTTCAACATAAGAATCGGAACTGTGGCCATCCCCTGTCTAATTGTGATGTCAGTTACGATCCTTATCAATATTCTTTTACTACGGATAGTTCTCGTGAAATGTCGGGCTGTGGGTAATTTGGAGTTCCGGATAAAGGTTATAAATACTAATGAGAGAAATATTCCTGACCCTAACCTTCGACGTCATCGATCACTATGTGAACACTGTTCAGTTGACTGTAGATCTGTGTCGTCTAGCTTGAAGCGGTTTAAAGGAGTCATAACCGTTCTCCTCCTGACTGTCACTACAACTGCATCATGGATACCGCTAGCACTGCACACCTTCGTGAGGTACATCCCTTCAAAGCACGGACACATTGATGTTGCAGCGACGATGGGTCCGATTTTGAGACCAATAATCTATCCAGTGACAAACGGCGAAGCGAAAAGAATTTGCCGAAATTTTGCGAGCCGCGTTTTCAGCTTACTGCTAGCCGGGAAGAGCGCTAAGCATTGAAAATCCTTGAATTTTATGTCGTCAAGATTGGATGAAACCAAGTAGCAACTGAATTAAAAGAGAATCTTTCGTGATATAACAGAGTGGTTTCCTTCACGTTAGGACTGATAAAGTTTCCGTAAAAACCATGAGGCGCGGTCAGACTGGCAGAAGATCGAAAAGTTTAAGATCGCGATCTTTAAGATCTTGAAGTTTTGCAAGTGTGACCGAAAACTTCCCCCGAAACCTCCTGCGAAACTTCCCGATATGTTTGCGGGGGTGCCTCCGAAGTGCAAGGCCATTGTCATATAAACAGATGTGCAATGTTACGTCACAATCAGTAGCCATCTGACGGCGCACTCTTTCTTGCGCACGTAACAATGGCCCAAACTTCGCAATCTTAAACTTCTCGATCTTTTGCCAGTCTGACCGCGCCTTATGACATTTGTCATGTTTATAGAGTATATTATCATACAATAAAATAGTGCACCAAAATAATGAACTGTTTGAGCATGAGAATTCTGGTAATTGGCTTTACGATTTCTGGTCAGTAACAAGTTGCAGACAATATTGCCGACCAAATAAAGACTAATCGCAAAGCCATTTGCCAAGTGGTTGCCAATCATAACAATTACTACGGAAAACTTTTACCTGGAGTCTCTGCGTCCACTTGTTTTCAATCCTGTAGTAATTGGTGGCGAGCACCCAAATAATCAGCAACTAATCGGCAGCCCTTCTATTGGTATACATTCTAATGGGGATCAGCAGCCGATTAGCTGGAATTTTTAAACCTTTCACCGTTTTGTTGTTGTTGAAAATAATGTAATAATAATGATAAGGTCTTCAGTGTTGCCACTGTTCTACCAGAGGACCCTGCCATTATTATTACCCCAGCGTTGCCAGGTACCCATTTATACACCTGGGTCGTTGAATGTTGAAAAAACGTTTGGAAAGCCATCATTAACCGATCGTCAAATGAATGATCGGCATCCCCTTGGCAACCGGTTGGTATTGGGATAATTAAACAACCAGTCATCCATCGAAAATTTTAAGCATTGTCGCTGATTTCATATCGACGGTCGCCTGAAGTTTTTGACTGGTGGAGGTTGGATGCCATCTTCTTATATTATGTGTTTCCAGGCCCCAAGTACATTGTGAGGTTGAAGGAATCATAGAAACGCGGACAAGATTCATGGTTCATTGTAGTTTCATTCTCAATGTTACCTAACTCTTGAGTGACACAAGACCAAGTTGTAATGCTGACACTGGTTATACCTTCCGACACTTACTGTGTCTAAAGATGGCAAAAATGTCTTTGTATATTTTTATGCATTTGAAAATACTAACACATCGAACATGTTAATTGGTGAATTCCAAGAATACAAATATTAGTATTATTACGGCATTTGAAGAATTAAAATGTATAGTTATTCATTCCTTGATTCATTCGTTTTTTTATTTACTTTTTCTTAACTCTCTGTATCAATATTAGCCACGACGGCTGCTGTTTAGTTAGTAACTGAAATGAAAACAATTGCATATATCATCGATTAATGTAAAGTAAACAACCACGTAGAAAAGCTACACAAACTAGTTTACTTGTATGAGACAAAACAGAAATATAGAGAAAAAAATACAGATCCACAAAAATGTCGATTTGACAAATGGGTACTAGAGTATCATATAACATGATTACTGTTATATTGCCTACTGTGAAGTACCACATTTTAGTACATAATGATTTATTTACTGTATGAACAGTTGTACACTAGCTCGTCATCTGTATTGTCTTTTTCAATCCATGAAAGACTGACTTTCAATACATGTACAAGTTGTATCATGATACTCATATTTGTCATTTTTTTTAAGGCACAGTGACTGTAAACGTTTAAAACTAGTTTTACGAATACATGTTCATATTCATTTTTTATAGCTTCATAGAAGTAAACTATCATACGTATTATATATATATATATATATATATACACATATATATATATATATATATATATATATATACATATATATATATATACATATATATTGCTAATGTATATATTATATTTGTATAATACAATGATTATACATGTGTTTGTATATGTTATTCACAATATATATATACTGATGCTTCTCTCAGATGAATACTGCAGTGGTTTTGGTTGAGACCTAGTTTCGGGTTTCTAACATTTTTGGCAAGATAATTAGAAACTTCTTATGAAATATCAAAGAGCTTGTAATTCCATGAGGAATTCAACGTTTACTTGATGAAAATTGGTTTTGAAATGGCTGAGACATCCAAAACAGAGGTATTCTAATATTAAAGTGTGGGACCCACACTTTATTACAATCTGTTTGCTTTACTTTGTTTTTGATGTTTCAGTCATTCCAAACCCGATTTTCATCAAGCAATTTTTGAATTCCTCTTAAAATGGTATGCTCTGTACTATATTATGTCTTAAAAGAAATCGACAAAGTTAATAATTGAAAGTACAGTATAAGTTTTATGAACCCACCTTGTCAGGGTATCCCTGCATATTTTCCTAACCAGATTTTGGGGACTTACGATAATATATGTCGCTTGGGGGCGCTGCAAGTACAAAAAAGGGGACATATGAACCCAAATTTTGTCATTTTTATGGAATAAGTAAGCCTTTTTCTACAATTTGGCCGAGTTTCGTGAAAATGACAATGGTTTTGAATGTATAGCATAAATTTTATGAACCCACCTTGTCAGGGCATCCCTGCATAGGTTCCTGACCAGATTTTGGGGACTTGCGATGATATATGTCGCATGGGGGCGCTGCTAGCATAAAAACGAGCACATGAATCCCCAATTTTAATTGTTTTCTGGAATAAGAGTAAGCCTTCTTCTACAATTTGGTCAAGTTTCGTGAAAATGACACGGGTTTTGAATGTACTGCATAAGTTTTATGAACCTTGTCCTTAAGCTCACCCCTAACAGAAAACGTCGAAGAGAAGGATTTGAGAAATTTCGGTGTTTTCTGCCGCGTGAGGGAGCTGCTTGCTCAAGAATAATAATATGTAACAATAATAATAATAACCAGCAATTTTCCGCCCTTAATACTTAATTTCTAAGCGCCTTACACATGTCATATATAATCATATCAAAGCATAAATTTACACATCATTCAACATAACTACAAACTCTACAATAATTTGCATAACTTGATATACTCTGGCAATAATCAAATACTGAAATGAGCATACTTAATACCCCTAAAAATAGAAAAAAGGGTAACATACAGAAACATGAGATCATAGGAAATTTAAATTACATTGACTTCATTAAATATGTCTTCAGGAGGGTCTTAAACGTATCTAGCGAGGGTGAAGATTTGACGTGCAGGGGGAGCTTGTTCCATAGTTGGGGCGCAGCGACGGCGAAAACACGACTTCCATAGAATGAGATTGTAAACCCAAACTTTAAAACCCTTTCCTTGTTTTGTGTACCTTTTTCTGCAATTCTTGCAAATTTGGAGAAAATAACGTGGATTTTGAAAGAATTAAGGGGATTTAAGTTTGTCGTTGCAGATTTTGTTTCCAATCATGGTCCTGATCCTGTAACGCTATCATTTTAGTACAGGACGGCAGATCATAGTCATATTCTTCAAAGTTTCGTAGAAGAGAAATAAGCATATGAACCGATGGTTTTATTTACGTATTTGGACTTCGGATGGGTCAAAGTTACGGTATGGAAAGTTTGAAGAAAATGGCATTGACTTCATTTTAACTGACGAACGTCCTTAAAGCTGAGATCTTGGACAGGCGAGACCGTTATTTTGGAGTCTGCAGCACCTGCAGTAGTTAGACTGCAGGGTCTGCTGGTAACGGCTTGAGCCGGCGAGACGAAGTTGGGTAACAGCATCTTCTAGTCATCAGTCAAACTGTAAGTGAATAGTTTTGTTATAGACATATTCCTTTTATTGTACACACAGAGAAATTACGGTTCTAATTTGCACCCTAGAGGGTGCATATCGTTGTAACACCAGCGGCTCCATTTAGGGTTCTATTTTGGGGGGTGCTTATTTAGCACCCTATATTTAACACCATATATGGTGCATATTTGCACCCCTCCATTGGGTTCCCTTTCTGCACCCAATAGGGTTCATATCGTTGTAACACCAGCGGCTCCATTTAGGGTTCTATTTTTGGGGGTGCTTATTTAGCACCCTATATTAAACACCATATCTGGTGCATATTTGCACCCCTCCATTGGGTTCCCTTTCTGCACCCCATAGGGTGAACAAAAATTCAGGTGCAAATTTGCACCCTTTCTGGTTCATATCGTTGTAACACCAGCGGCTCCATTTAGGGTTCTATTTTGGGGGGTTCTTATTTAGCACCCTATATTCAACACCCTATAAGGTGCAAATATGGACTTCTATACAGGGTTCCCCTTCTGCACCTCATACCTGCACCCATTATGGTTCATATTGTTATTGTTGTAATTTTGCACCCTATGGGGTGATAAAGTCACCGCAATATAGGATGCAATACAATTTGCACATGTCTCTATATATGGTTACCTTTCTGCACCCCATATGGTGAAAATTATAAACTTTTTTTTAAACCAAAATAATTATATAATGGATGCCTTCACTGACTTCACAAACAATTACCTAAGGTCTACTGGATGCCTTTACTGACTTCACAAACAATTACCTAAGGTAACACTCCAGACATGACGCAAAATAGCATGCATAGATTTACACACAGTTTCTCAGTCAATTAAATCCACAATCTTTCGAAAACTGAAGTCAGAGACTTCAATTCAACAACAAATAGAACATAAACATGATGAATACAGTGCATACTTACATATAAATTATTAAGATTTTAATATATGTCTCATGGAAGAGGGACAAGTTAACAGCGATTTTCTTTTTCATGGTTTACTTTAAAGTGAACATCAAATATACATTGTATTTCTACAAATTCTAATACGAGAATCATATTTTGTCATAAAAAGGGCAATGTAAATCAAAAATGTATGAAATTTGGTCAGTACATTGAATAAGAAAAAAAATATTCGTTCTTTCCATCAAATGATTACTTTTTCTTCTTTTAAAGGAAGTTACCACATTGACAAAAAGCACTAATTCTTTTTCTTCAAAAAAATCCCTGAAGCTTGTGCAGAGTAATAGTAAACTATGTGACAAATATCTTTCACATTGTCCTTCTACTTCTAGAATGGATCATAGATATGTACCTTGAATTTACCGGTACATCTTACGGTAATCAAAAGCACCTTTATGACGCTCTTAGACATTAACAGCGATATGTCAACTCTGATTTCTCGTACACAAGTTATTGCCAAAACAATGAAGGGTATGGAAAAGTTCTGTCATATATATCTGAAACTCACTACTTGTACTGACATATTCCATCCAATTCCAAGCTTGAGAGCTTGCGAATGTGCCCCATTATACAATTAGTATACTTCACATTTTGTTTTTCATATACAATTACACCAATGATAAGAAAGGTGAAAAAAGAATCAAAAATGAAGAATGCACATCTAAATTTGGTTACTTTTTTATGCACACAGCTAAAGATATGTCCCAGTTATAAATCTTGGGCAGAATAGCACATCTGAAAACACTTTTCATTGCATCAAATTAACATTAACAATTCCACAGAAAATGTTACCTCAGAAAGGGAAAATAAGGTTAACCAATCAGTGGTATGACAAACTGGACATAAAGAGGAAGGAATATGTCTTGTGAGACAAGTTTAAAAACAATTTTTTTGATACATTGGTTGTTTTTTTTTTTTCAAGCGATGGAAACAAGAAGCACATTGTACTCAGTAGACCATAAATATAATTACACAATGTATGCAGTTTAGCCCCAACATTCAAAATATTGTAAAGAGCAGTCGATTTTTCACATTCATAAAGCAGGTATTGGTATTGGCACCATCACAAGCATAATGATCAGAAGCAAAATATATTATTATTACTATTATCATCATTATAACTATTATTATTATTATCATCATCATTATTATCATTATTACTATTACCATCAATATTTTACAGAGATTTATGATCATGCATGAGAAATACCTCAAGTGTTTATGTTACAGTCTCACAACTCTTCCAATCATTTTAACACATAATTTTCACCAAACCTTACACAAATATATCAGCACTTTATACAACCTACTTAAAGAAAGCTAAAAATTATTTTGAAAAAAAATTATAAGTCCACCTTCATATAGAGCTACATGTTGATTGAGTGAATGCGCAGCAATAAGCCAGTCCGGAGATAACTCATGTGTACATAGGTACAACTGACCTTTCATTTTTCTCAGTTGGTTAGGCACTTCACTCAATTCAAAGTGACATAATGCAGCAGCTTGCCCACCATAGCCATTTATGGAACTCATATTCAAACAAAGAATGAACCTAACCAGTGTAGATGAAGTGACCAGTATGGTTCGTCAATC
Organism: Diadema antillarum; assembly: GCF_040938485.1. Classification (NCBI taxonomy): domain Eukaryota; kingdom Metazoa; phylum Echinodermata; class Echinoidea; order Diadematoida; family Diadematidae; genus Diadema; species Diadema antillarum. The sequence goes on along the minus strand of NW_027271006.1, from coordinate 1,137,363 downwards.
AACACTTAGGGAATCATCTATTTTATTAAGTGCTGTTTTGAATATGTTAACAAACTTTTTTTGTGTGTGTTAACATTGCCAAATACCAGGCTTGCTGTCAAGTGGATGTACTGGCAGGCACCATTCATAAGGATTCCATGAATAATCCTAGCATTACAGATGCTTATCTCAGTGAAATTAAAAAACCAACCTGTCTCTCGGTACAAATAACCTTTTTCCGCACATGCTCAAACTGGTACCCCGAACTGGCTTATACTATTAGAACACATTAGTAAAAAAAAAAAGTGAAAAGCGGACATTCAGTTCAAAAGTTAATAATCTTTAAATCATTTGTGCAGTCTCAGCAGAGTGAGAAGAGTTTATGATGTCACATGCGTAAAACAATTCAAGGAAAACCTAAAGAGAATTTCACATTTTTTTTTCTTTTAGGAAAAACATGCACATTTCCTCAACAAGTCACTGACGTATGTAAGGGCAATGATAATAGTTTCTGCCTTCTTAAAGGGTGAAGTCCAGTGTTCTTTTATATATGCAAAAAAGTAGATATGATATGTTGAGTTTTCTCAGGTTTTGGAACAAACTCTATTTTTCAATCCTTATATAGATAAAGGGTTTGTGAGAAAATCATGCTTTTGTCAAGTGTCACAAAGCTACTCCACTTATGACATTGCATTGCCAGAGATTGCCCAAAATTGACATACATTGTGTGGCTGTCTACTACAAAAAAACAGCAGGCGACTTATTTTTTTTTTTTTTTGTTCCCTACTTAAACAATCAATTCAAAGTGTGCATGTGTTGTTGAAGCACTGAGGCTATCGATGGTGAAGAAATATCTAAAATATGAACAATACAAACTAACCCCATCTAAAATTTTAGTATGAAATATAATACCCCACATCCAACTGGACCCCATGGAAGACCAGCTCAGTGTAGCTGAATATGGGCTATCCAGCCATCTTCTTCACAGATGGAAATGGAAAGCATAATTTGAGTATTTCATATCCATTAGCAGATTCATATTTTCATCCATAATCCACCCTCCCCCCCCCCCCCCCAAAAAAAAAAAGAGAGAAAAAGATAAAAGTGAATAGAAGTCAAGTTCTCTTTAGGTTGTGTTTAAATTTGTAATTTGCAAGTTCGTTCTCTTGTATTTTTCTATTAAATATTTCTTTAGAGTATTCTTGTAAATATTCAAGGCCAGTGCATTCTAAGAAAGGGAATAACCTGACAACAGTTTAGAAGACAGAATAAATAGTTATCGTTATCTATGAAATTAGACATTCTCACATATATTTTGCAAAAAAAAATGCTAATCTTCATTTCATGGAGTGGCTTCATGCTCACCCTCGGCTAAAAACAGGGAGGTGATTACTTTCTGGATTAAAATGGAAAGATGTTTCTATAGCCGTGGTGTTTAGCAATTCTAATGGGGGGGGGGGGGGGGGATTCAATGTGACCCGTCTCAAATTTTATATGGTTTAAACATACATGACATATGATATAGGAGTCTCATTATTATGCCTCCGCCCTGAATGGTGCCGGAGGCATATGTTTTCAGGTTACCTGTCTGTCTCCCGGTCTGTGCGGATGTATCTACGGAAAAATTGATGGGCTTTCATCAAACCTGGTTCAGGGATACTACATGATGCTGATGATCTTATTGGCTTTTGGACTATATCTGCTAAAAGTCAAAGAAAATTTGAAAATAACTTTTTTGCTACTTCTCTAGTCAGGGAAATCGGTGTACTCGTGTGTACTGGTTGGATGGCGCATTCAGTTGGGTACAGCAAGATTTCATCCTCTGCTTTCACAGGAAAGCCGTCTCCCAACTTCTTGTTCTCGTAGTCAAGGTATATCTGCTCCTCTGCTTCAGCAACCTGCAGCTTGGTATTCATAGCTAATCTCATCTTACGCTGCATAAGTCGAAACTCCTCGAGCTCTAGTTTTTGATGCGTTTCTATAGCAGCTTCTTCAGCTGCCAAATAGTATGCCCTTCTGGCCATCACTCTCAGAAGAACTGGCATGGCTTCCACACTGACTCAACGAGGAACCAGGATTGACATCCTGAACATCTTCCATCTCTAGCTCTGGCATCCTATATGGCTCACCAGTCTCTCGAGGTTGACCTGCATCACTCATCCTGAAGACCATTATTGAACTTGTTGCATAGTGAACTCGATGATAAATAATCAATCAAACACAGGTCCCTTTGGCCCAGTATGAGACCAAGCTAACACCATGCATCAGCATGGATCAGCAAGGTTCAACCTGTAATTGAATAAAACAAAGTTCAACATACAATCAATATTGGAATATCTACCTGCTAAAGTATGGGATCAAGTAGTTGTACTTCTGAAGTGATTTACCGTTTTGTTTACATACCTTGTTTGTGTGACTTATTTTATGTCATGTCTAGCACATGCAACTTCTCCAGTAGATATTATCTAAATTCACATATCGTGTATCATTGCTTATGCTCTGTGACTATGGCATTGCTAATTTATAACACACATTCTATTTTCATTGATAGACAACAAGGAGTCAAGGCCAATAACCTAAATTTTCTGACTTCAATCTTCATACATGTCTTAAATTCTCCTAAATGAACCAGGAACACTATTTTTCTTCATTAGGCACATCATACATGCCTACATCGTTCTTTCTGTCAACTTCACAGAAACCAATATCCAACATAGCCTCAACTCTGCTCAAACGTAATAATTCCCATTAACGTAAATGATGCGACTATATCCGGTCACCTATTTACGTACGTACCTTGGTAACTGCGTCCAGCAGCCCCATACGCATAGCGTAATTACGCTATGCGTATGGGGCTGTTGGTCGTAGTTAGTACACTGTACCTTGGTTGAGGCTTTCCGTATTACCGTGCACTTTCATTGACTTATTCGCTATGCTTTACTGGAGGTATGATCGCACTTCTGACATGTTAGTACACATGTACCTCGATACAACTCTTTCGCATCAGTTTTCACCACTCAGCATTCTATGAGCATAATTCACACATATCATCATCGATTGCTGTGAAATATTTTCAACGGAATGACAGTACAATTATCTACTCACAAGTTTGGCTCATCAAAAAGATTAATTCATCATTCCAACCTCACGGTCGTCTGTCCATTTCAAACGAGGAACGTCAGTAGTATGCACGTACGTACGTATACCGCGCGACCAACGGCGTGGCGTGCGCATGCGATTTTAGCTTTGCCATTGACCAAGTGCTCAACGGTCTACGCGTGCACGCATAATACGTGTACTCTATGATAACGTCTTTGAAATGATATTCTTGATCCCGGTGCGAGAAGAAAAAACAAATGTTTAATTCAAGTAGTAATTTTTTGAGTACAGTATTACTGATGACACTGTTACTCTTTAACAACGTGTAGTTATATTTTCAAATAAAAATATACGATAATATCCAAAAATAGTGTGGCATTTCAAGCAAACACCATTCAACACCCACATGTCAGCTTTCGGGAAAGACTATGGAATGGTTCCAAATTCGAACCCCTAAGACTTGGCTCCCTTTAGGGTTCGGATTTGCACCCCTACATCCATCCCGAACCCTATAAGGTGCCACTTAGTTAGATTTGCTCGTAGGGTGAAAATAAGAACCCTAATAGAACCCTAATTTCTCTGTGTGTAAAGTATCACAGAGTTATTATTTAAGACTGTAAACTACTCTGCGAAGGAGAAGTGGTTTTGGTTAATTGACGAGGTAATTTATGTGAACAGCCTTTCACAGGGCATTGTTCATAGCACAAGCTAAACTGAAAGCAGTTTTTGACTATGTACTGTTGTGATAATTTTGTAATGCAGAGAAGTTATCCCCCTTCACTTTGTTTACTGAGATGGTTGAGTTGTGTAAAGGAGACTGCAGAGTATGTAGAATATGTATAGTGGTTACTGGCATAATAGTTAATATTTTCAAGCCAAGCGTTGAAGTGTTTATGTTGATATTCCTATACTGTAGGGAGCATTATCAAGCAAGATAAATTCTCAACGGTAGACAGAATGTTTTGTATATAGATTGTACGCATGTGAAAATATTTGACTTTCTTTGGTAGGCATCAAAATGATAGCTGCATTCATTTTGGATATGTGCCTACTGATATGGAATGGTATAGTATAAGAAGTAGGTAGTTTTTATTTCGTGGTGATTTCATTACTGTAGAGGGCGTTAACGTGGTTCAACCAGAGCGGGTTCAACTGCTGGTGTATGTAGACAACCCGTGCACGCCGTGTAAGGAAACCCCAGCTCGTGAGAATGTAATCTCGGGCAACTTTAAGACAAGGGAACTGTGGCGTATCTAGGGGAAACGGCGCCCGGGGCAAGCGCGAAAATTGCGCCCCTAAATTTCTGAAAAAGTGTTCAACCCCAACCCCATCCCGGTAGGGACTTTAAACAAAGTCTACATGATATGCTTTTTTTTTCAAGCACTTAAAAGGGGTCTTTTGAGGGTGATTTAAATGTAGCGAATTTTTGTATTTCAGCTTACAAAACATGGAATTCTTGCCATTTTTTTTGCTAATCAAATCTTACAATTCTAATCAAGATATAGTGACGACCTTATATATAACGATTTATACCAACAAACTGAGGACTTTAACAAAATACTCTAAATATATATAAATTTTGGCGAGCGAGCGCAGCGAGCGAGCCGAAAATTTTTTGTATTTCAGCTTACAAAACATGGAATTTTTGTCATTTTTTGCTTATCAAATCTTACAATTCTAATCAAGATATAGTGACGACCTTATAGATAACGATTTATACCAACAAACTGAAGCCGAAATTTGTATATTTCCGCGTCATCATTACGTTTTGTTCTTATCTTTTTTGATTTTTTTTGCACCCCTCTCCCGTATGTTCGAAACCGTTGGCGTCCTCTTTTGATCCAATCGGCGATCGCCTTCAGAACGAAAGAAATTGCAGCCGCTGCTCAGTGAAACATTTTGCCTGCTAAATATTAAATGACATGTGTGAACACAATAGACATTGTCATTTTGTCCGCGTCGTCACGTTTTGTTCTTATCTTCTTCTTCCTTTTTTTGATAAATTTTGGCGAGTGAGCGCAGCGAGCGAGCCGAAAGTTTATATATTTCAGCTTACTAAACATGGAACTCTTGTCATTTTTTGCTTATTAAATCTTACAATTCTAATCAAGATATAGTGACGACCTTATAGATAACGATTTACTTGAAGTATACCATCAAACTGAGGACTTGAAAAAATACTCTAAATTAGTACGAGCGAGTGAGCCGAAATTTGTATATTTCCGCGTCATCATTGCGTTTTGTTCTTATCTTGTTTGATTTGGGTTTTTTGCGCCCCCCCCCTATGTTCGAAACCGTTGGCGCCTTTTGATCCAATTGGCGATCGCTTCAGAACGAAAGAAATTGCAGCCGCTGCTCAGTGAAACATTTTGCCTGCTAAATATCAAATGACATATGTGAACACAATAGACATTGTCATTTTGTCCGCGTCATCATCAAGTTTTGTTCTTACCTTCTTTTTTAAATATATGTGGCGAGCGAGAGCAGCGAGCGCAGCGAAAATTTTGGTATTTCAGCTTACGGAACATGGAATTCTTGTGTGAACACAATAAACATTGTCATTTTATCCGCGTCAACATCATGTTTTGTTTTTATCTGGTTTGATTTGGTTTTCTGCCCCCCCCCCCCACCATTCTCCCCCCCTTTCCGGGCGAGTTTTTTTTTTTCCTTCTTCTTCTTCTTCTTCTTCTTCTTTTTTCTTTTATTCTTCTTCTTCTTCGTTTTTTTTCTTCTTTCCTTCGCTTTTTTTTTCGTTTTTTGCGCCCCAAGGAGTGGCGCCCGGGGCACGTGCCCCCCTTGCCCCCCCCCCCCCCCCCCCTAGATACGCCACTGCAAGGGAAGGAACCCACCTTGTACAACACGTCGAGTTGGGAACTGTAGCCTCGACGACGTCTTGAGCGTTTCGCCATCGCAGCGAACGTCGGGAATTGTTTCGCATTCGACCACCACGGAGGCAACTTCTGCATGACAATATCATTTTTTTTTCCGGGAAGAAATGGTTTGGATCTTATCACACCCGAATTGTAATCTGTCCGCACGGATAGTATAAGACCAATGAGTTATTGTGAGTGTTGAGGTTAACTAAAAAAATCATAAGTAAAACCATGCCAGTAACCGGAGTAAAGTTTATGCAATTATGGCAATATTGCGAAGGAGCTTTCTCTACATAAAATATGAATAGTTAGGAGATTGGTAAAAAGCCGGCATCTAAACAACGTAAGAGTGGAAGTTCAGATGTCATGATAAGCATTGACTGAATTGTGTGTATTTGTGCGTATATGTGTCTGTGTATTTGCTTTGTTTCTTGTACCACGTGGACCACCATATTTGTTTCCGAATTTGAAAGACCAGAAGTAAAACTTATAATTTCCAGACACACTGTTTTTGTGCTTATTTGCCTGAGAACCGTATTTAAGTTGTCAACTCTGGATCAACAAGCCATCACACGCTTTTACCGGCTGTGACAATCTGCGTCGTTTTTGTTACGATCCTTCCAATAGGATTAAAAAAAATATATATTTTGCTCACGCGCCATCTGTGCCAAATAGATCTCAAATTGCCCATCTGGGAGGAGGTAGTCAGAGAACTTATCTAAAGCTGTTCAGTAATATTCTCCTTGAGCTGCTAATATGCTGCAGATAAAAATCTGTGTCGATTTTCTATGTCATTTTCGTTAATTTGTCATCGCTGGCTGTATGCAATGTCAATACTTGTATCTGTAAACTATCGGAAACAGAACAGCTGATCTGTGAAAAGATCTCTTACTCCGCCGACAGGTAGTCACATGTTCAAATTTGTTTTAATGTTACACAGACGCTATTACATGTACTGCCGACCGACCAATTGCCCTTTATTTTAGCTCAAAATGTATTTGAGAAGATTTGGTTGATTTCTCTTATCTCTCAGTAAGTAAACGTTTCATTCTATTCGACAACAGACATAGTAATGATAGGCTAAAAAGGCATGATCTAGCTCGGAGAGGAATGAAAGTTCCTTTTGATAATTGACAGTCATTCTATTTAAAACGGATAACGGTACTTTGGAAACGCAGCGACACCACAATTTAGTTTGGAGACCATCAGGAGTCTCGGACAGAACTGAAATTACGACAGGTGCACCAAGGAACGGATAAGAGCTTTTTAAACAGAAGGGAGTAGCAATGTGGTATTGTGCACTGAACACTAAACTAGTGTGTCGTCTGAATCTGGCTTTCACGAAAAGACTTATTCGGTCTCGTCACATCCCATTTAAAACTCTTGCAGTCAAAATTTCCATACTGTTTCTCGCCTTGGAAAGTCCCAGTCTAAATCAGACAGCGAATACGGGCAATGCACCCTCGTTAAGTACATCTTTATTAAACGGGATTCTTGCTGTATGTTTAAACGGAATGATTGTCGTTGTAATATGCTATCAGAGAGAGTTACAAGACGTAATGCGAGTTCTTTATCACCTCCTTGCATTATTGGACATGCTCTTTGGTATATTGTGGAATGCCGGCAACGTAGTTTTTTTCCATTTCAATGACCCTACATCTTGTGCTGGCACGAGTTGGTCGTATCCCTTCATGGGACAATTAATTACGATATTGACGATGGCTTGCGTCTGTGGCATCAGTTTGATCAAATACATACTCGTCAGTAGACCACTTCACTATCACAACATCGTAACTCAGCAGAGATTCAGGGTCGTTGTCGTTGCTACCATCGCTTTTGCCTTGCTGTTAAACGTCTTTTTTCTACCACTACCATCCCTACATTTTTACAGACTATATGTCGAGGAATGCATCACCCATCACTTCTACACCAAGCTTTTCAATTTAAGACTCGGAACTGTTACTATCCCCTGTCTGATTGTGATATCAGTTACGATCCTTATCAATATTCTTTTATTACGGATAATTCTTGTGAAATGTCGGGCCGTGGGTGATGGGAACTTCCGGATAAAGGTTATGAATAGGCCTACACATGAGAGAAATATTCCTGACCCATACGTTCGACGTAATCGATCGCTATGCGATCACTGTCTGGCCTGTGGATCTGTGAGGTCCAGCTTAAAGCGGTTTAAAGGAGTCATAACGGTTCTCCTTCTGACTGTTACTACAATTGCATCGTGGATACCGTTAGCACTGCACACCTTCCTGAGATACGACCCTTCAACGCACGGACACATTGATCGGGCGGCGGCGATGGGTCCGATTTTAAGGCCAATCATCTACCTAGTGACAAACGGCGAAGCGAAGAGAATTTGCCGAAATTTTACGAGTCGCATTCTCAACTCTGCTACTGCCTGGGAAGAACGCTAAGCACTGAACATACGTGGACTCGATGTCGTTCAGATTGAATGAATCAAGTTGTAACTTAATAAAAAAAAAATGACTCGTAAAACAACAGAATTATTTCGTTCACCTTGAGACTGATGGAATTGCCATGAAACCATCCTCCATGAAAACTGGAGACACAATTTTCATACAATGAACAGCACACCAAATATAATTAACTGATGGAGCAATGGGTCAATAGATCATGGATGGAGTATAAACCGGTCAGCAGCCAGTCGGCGATCAGGGATTTTGAGGTGTGGTCGCCGATTGGTTGTCGATGGTTGGCAGAAATGTTTTGATTGCTGCGCTGCACGGAGGCCGTCGACCAGTCTTATCATAATTTTGTGAGACCAGGCTCCAAGGACAGTATGAGGATGATGGAATCATTGAAAACGCGACAAGATGGATGCTTTATTGTCTGTGCATTCACATTATCACCTAACTCTAGAGTAAAATAAGTATAGATTTTAAGTTGTAATGCTGATACTGGTTGTACTTTCCCACCCTTATTGTGTCTGTTATGTCTGCAGATAACAAAAATGTCGTTTTATATTTCTATGCGTGTTGAAAATATGGACACAATGAACATGTTAATTTGTGTATTAAAGAAAAGTATAGACATATCGGCATTTCAACAATTAACATATGTATAATCACTCATTTATTCATATATAGTGCTTCTTGTTTCACTGAATTAATATCAGACACGGCTGTTGTTTAATTAGTCCGTGTAATAAAAACTAGGGCATCGATCATCGATAAAATATAAACTGAAACAACCGCATAAAAGATATAAGAAAGTAGTTTACATACTTATAGTATAGACAGAGTTGCTCCCACCCAGAAATTGCATTTCCTTTAAAAGCTTTATAATATGCCAGCCATTTTGATATCGGTACCCATCTCATATTCAATAAAATTGGCATCATGACACATTTACTCTTGATAGGATATTGCTTCATTGTGAAGTATCATGTGGAAGTAACAGTACACTTGTTTTATAGTCATTTTAATTGTATTTTGGAATGGTATAAAATACTGAATTTGAGTAGATACGTCATGCTACCTATTTTGTCGCATTTTAAGGCACATAAATGGCTGACGTTTAAAACTCTAGTTTTCCCTATTAAGGCATATTGAAACGAATATTTCAGTAACCCGTATAAACGCCACGAACGTTAAAGATGTGTTCGGCATCAACAGCTCACTTGCTATAAAACTTCTTTTATAACCAGTGAGCTCTAGATTTATCGCTTATTCCTTATTACACCCACAAGTGTTAAACAGAATAACGAGGGAAGCAAAACAACTAACACTTTATGTGCGTGTATTCTTACTACCACTATAGCTACTACCAGCACTCATTTTGTTAACATTAGTGGACCTTAGATATGACGTCACCTGTTGTCTTGAGTCAAGCAGCCTTAGAATAGGCAAACATGATCTGCAGTCTCTCCTTGGAGTAGTCAAATATTCGCATCATGTCTTTTTGAAGGTACAAGGTTTATCTAATTATCTACTTTTTTTGCCCCTAGTCTCACTCCTTCAGCTCAAGACAAAATAACACCGTGCAAAGGGACAAATTACACTATATTGTGTTATTGATCAAACTATTCTTTCAGTGCAATTTGAATATTCATAGTCACTTTGGAAAAAGAATTGTTTTACAAATTGTTGAAAGGAGTCCTGAGAACACATGTACTGATAATTTAGAAGATTTAACAATAAAACCTTTCACCAGGAGTAAAATAAGCCACTGTCTCCTTACGCGATATATAAAAAAAAATAATAATTCCTGCAAGCGATCGTGTAAGAGCCTGCAAAAAGTGCAACGTAGGTGATTCCCAACTCGTAAGTTGAAGGCTGTGCACCGAACTAAAACACAGTGGAATGCGTGTTCACCCAGGAAAGACGCAACCACCGAAACTTGTCTAACTCACGTGACACCACCATTTTGCTAGGGCAATTTTTCCTTTAACAATTTATGATTATGGAGTGCACGCTCAAGCAGATTGGTCGGTCCTTTGCAAAATCTTGTGGATCCAACCACTCTCTCATTTTTTAGCAACTGACCCCAAATTTGGCATGTGTGGTCGCTATCAAAGATAGATATACAAGATGCCTTTTTTGTAATATCGCATAATGCATTGCCATGGCAACAGCAAATTTTTGTAAAAATTTGTGGATCGAACTAGAATTTCTATTTTTTTTGATTAATTAACTACAAATTTGGCATGTGTGACCGTTATCACAAGCAGATATGCAAGACACCAGGAATTCTGTAAGGGCCTCGGGAGGGGGGTGGCGCAAACAATATTTCTTGCGCTACTTCCGGGTTTCATCTCTTTTTTTTTCTTTTCATTTGTTTTGTTTTAACAACAAGTAAAGAGGGGTCGGGCTCCCAGTGCGCCCCCTCTGGATCCTGCACTGCTGATAAAAGCAATAAGACAGACGCAGGATCTGGCCTGCTTTTGCTAGGTAAAGCATTAGGCCTAACTTCGATACGGGTTCTGGCACTCACCTCCCTGCTACTGGCATGTATTACATTGCCGGCGCAGTGTTTTCAAAAGTGTGGGGACCCACTTCCGGGTTTCATGAGCTAACAAGCAAAAAACAAACCAAAAAAAAAAAAAAACCAAAAAAAAAAAAAAAACAAAACTAAAAAAAAAAAAAACAACGTCGGCTCATCTCTTCTCCCCGTCAACTTCCGGATTTCTTCAGCTAACAAGCAAAAAATTTTAACAAAAAATTAAAAAAAAGGGTCCTTAGCTCATTCTTTCCCCTTCCATTTCCGGGTGTTTTCACCTAACAACCAAAAAAGGTCTTCAGAGAAAAAACATGACGTACCTTACCGCTGCCATACTTCAAGATCTCTATCTATTTCTATTTTAGTGCCACTTACATACTTCCGGGTTAAAAAAAAAAATGTCGGGGCCCTAAGGGAGACATCTTATGTATTCCTTTGTATGGTGCCAAAAAAGTGTTGGGGGCCGAGCCCCCACGGCTGCGCCGGCCATGTATTATGCCTAAATTCTAGCGTTCATTAAATGAAAAACTTACATCATGTACCGTACATGTTATTCTTCATTTGATAAAGCAATCCAGAAATTACAAAAAAAAAAAAAACCGCGATAAACATGTGTAAAGAACTACTTTGAGTCCTCCGCATAGCCGCCACACAGACTACACACAGCGCCTATGCAAACATTGACCAAGTCTGGCTTCCAGACCTTTTGCTCGTACTATATTTCGCTATACAGGATATTGACGCCCTCAGCGTCGCAAACTGGAGTAGGTTTAGGTGATTTTGTCTAGCGTCTTTGCATTTGGCAAGGACGGCGACATCTTCGCGGGGCGGCAACTTTGTCGCCGCGAAGTCCAGGAAGCAAAGGGTCTGGAAACCAGACTAAAAAACCAGACCAAAATTGCCCGAGCAAAATGGCGACGCAGCACGATAAACTGGGCGCACGGTCTCGTGTGTATTAAGAAGGGGACACGCATTCCACAAGTCGTTTAGTTTGGAGAGGCCTGAGGCCGTGCCTCAGAACACCAATTTAAGTGTTCAAAATGGTCATAATGTGACAACTTGTGGTTCACTATTTTAGCTAAATATTTCAAGCTTATTTATATGTAATTCATGTAGAATAATATTGTAAACATGAATTCATACATATTAAAAAAAAATTAGAATATATCATGAACATGACATCAAATAGGTAAGATCTTTTTTTTAAGCTTCCGTTCGCGTTTTGTTACAGATGCACCGTACTTTGCGTACAAACCAGTCTCGCGCGCATTCATATTATACTGTACTCCGTCTAGCTGAGTTTGACGTTCAAGCCGAAGATTATCTGGGCACAAGCGACTCAAATTCTTCAAAGAAAATGTCATTTCTATCTCTATATTTCTGTAAGTACTCAGATATCGAACGAGAATAACTTCTGCAGGGCAGGGGTAAAGAAACAGGGGGCTGCAGGGATATGATTTCGCTCCACTTCGCCGTGCAGGTTTAGTTGGCACTGGCAGTGGCACTGACTCAGACTGTGCACAGTCGATACTAGTCCAACCCCGGCTGCAGCCCCAGGGCCAAGAGTGTCTAAGTGTCTACCCTAACTATGCACAGCCTTGTAACTGTTCACAACCATGGCGTCTGTCTACCCTAGATATTCTAAACGCATTGTGTGGACGTTAGTAGATCTAACGGGTAGATGGTTAGATTTTAGCCAGGTCCCGACAGAGTATACCTTAACTGATTCATAGGACATATCTAGGCACCTATAGGCCTTAAATTATCCTTATACCGCTTTACGCCTCCTTTCCTCGGTTCTCTCCGAAGATGATGCTCGAAGCATTTCTTAACCTATATGACAAATATGATCGGGATTGCATCTGGCCTCAGGAGTTTTCTTGATTTATAACCGAGGGCCACAGCCTGCCTGTCCACGTCAAAACATTGCTTCTCAAAATGGTCGTCGCATACAACACGATATCAAGAATGCTTGTAAGTTCTTATGTTTAATTTCGTTGTACTGAGAACAAAATATTGCTTGAGACACCGGCATGATGAAAGATAGCCCGACCACACGACGCAGCGTACACGTATGTGGTCGCCCCTTGTGCACTTACAAGTACTCACTAGAACAGCTAGCTTAGCTAGCTAGCTGCGACAGGGCTGGTACTGCGCTGAGATAGCTAGAGTGGAAACATGCGAAGGGCAGACGCAAACCGTGACCGCGAAGGTCTAGTACATGTACCATCCACGCGTGTCTGTACGAATATACAACACACAACACACGTGCGCGCGCAGAAAAGTACGAAGAAAATGTCAAATGCTGTAAGTACATGTACATCAGTTAGCCGTCGCCTTTTTTTCGAAACTAGTGAGCGTACGCGCAAAGAGCAGAAAACAATTCGGAAGAAAGATTTTGTTGTGCCTCGGTGACGTCTGAGTCTCCGCCAAGACTTCCGCATCAATAGGATAATCACCATGCAGATTCAACACTTTTCCAATCAACATTTGCGAGCTTGTTTGATGATTTGAAAGTTGATTTTGGTGAAAGTAGTTCATTAGAGGTACCAACAACAACATACAGATATACATATATTTTTCAAATTCGTGAGGACTGACTCCCTTTCAATTTGAACAAAATTCTTATCATAAACTCGGTGACAATATTATTCTTGACTAAAATCTTTAGGTCACCCGAAAACCCTGTCAGTGTCTACATTCAAAATGTAACGTAACGTTGTCGTTCATATAACTAGATAATGAAGTTTTACGCGACAGCAAATAAACATTAGAGAGGCGAATCTCTTTCCCAGTGACCGATTTGTACAAGCTTATTAGCCTTACAGTAGAGTCCTACCACGGTATTCAGTACTTTCTATGCCATCGCATACATAATAGGTACTGTAGTTTTATTGTGTCAAATCAAGCTTTACGTAACTTGAGCTGTTGAGATTGTATCCATTAGGCTGTACATTTGCGGACCTTTAATCTGTACTGATGAATTGTTTGACTTGTTTTAAAGTATGTGTTCATTTGTAAATATTAAAGTCATTACTTCTTACATTTAAGTGTTCAAAAAATTAATGTTCAGTGTGTGTTATGTTTACACATGACCAGTGGAAATTACTGTGACTGACTTGACTTACCTTGATTTAACGTATTGACTAATGCAATAATTGTCATATAACTTCATATCTTATTGTATCCATTCGTGTTATATCATGCATTGAGTCTTAACCATTCTTGACTTCGTTACTTATTTACTCTGTCCAGAATGTGATAATAGGAAGTAAGCGTCCTGCTGTTGTTTTGCTGCAGTGTTTGTTTTATGTAATAAAAAAAAATGAATGACGTGAATTGTGTCAGTAATGTGATTTTGGGGAAGCATTGTGTCGTCTCAACTTTTACATGCATCATACACACGGCATATATCCCATATACCTCTCCGAATCTGAACACGTGTGGCGCTCTAATGTTTTTTTTTTACCTTAAATTCTTGGGATATTAACTTTCGGTTATCATGGTTATGAACGCGCGATGTGTACGCTTTTATGCACATTGAACGCCGAAGTACTAGTATTCACAGTTCGTATTAAATTCTGTCTTATAATCTGTCGAATAATATAGTTATTTTCTAATCTGTAACTTTACTCTGAATGGGATTCTTCCGCAAAGCGGCCCATGAATGTTGGGCCGATGATGCAAAACAACGAAATTATGGATAATATCTATAGATGAAGGACGTGACGTGGGTAAACTGCAAAATCGGAAGTGTACGTCCCAAGAGCGATCGATCAGATATCGGTATCGCAAGGTGATATCGCTTGATATCGGCTATCTGCGATAGGGAGAATTATATTCTTGTAGGTGTTAATAAATTGTACTCTTACCATTATATTTTATGTGGCTGATGACACATTTGCATTATTTTAACATAGGAATGTAAACACAATCATAGCAATATCTAATACAATACAATCGCTGGAGGAATGGTTTGAATGTAACGAGTTATTTCTGACTCTTAAGAATACAATGTACCTTATGTCTTACTCTATTTCAAGAAAAATTCAAATTTAATTTGAAAAGTGAATGCAATTATTAAAAGAACTCAAAATACTAATTTCATTGAAGGAATCTTCACATTGAAATCACTTCTACGACAATGTTGCATTTTGTTGGATTTTATTTTAATTGTTGAAGTTTGTCCCAAGAAAATTTTACTTTGCATATACAATTGAAGACCTGAATATAAGAACGACCCAAGTCCAATTTTTGGCCAATTCAGTTTAACATGGGAAATTAAAGCTTATGCATGGACTCATCTTGTCTATAAATGATAAATCCTAATTACCCCCGAAAGTGCCTGAAATGAATGAGTTAAATCTTATATGAATGTAAGAATGAAGGACTTGGGTCATTCTTACATTCATATTATAGCGCCCTCTCTCATTCTTCTCTCATCTCTATAGCAGAATATCATGTATATGATTCGAAGAATGAACCAAGTCCATCGCACAAAATGGCCGCTCCACAATTAATGTAAATGTTAATTGTCATAACTATAAAGTTCGAATTTGTATACACAATGCTACCTTCCCATCACAGTTAAATAGAATATCATCGGACAAATAAAAAAGATATGAAGTATTTTTAAGTTTACTCGAAATGGTCTTCCATGGACTTGGGTCGTTCTTATGGGTGCTGTTCGTTATTCCGAAAGTTCGCTATTCCGAAGGTTCGTTATTCCGAAGGGTCGTTAATCCGAAACACGCAAATTCCTTATACGTAGAGGTTCGTTAATCCGAAAATGAAAAAGGGTTCGTTAATCCGAAAATTTGTGGCGTTAATCCGAAGGTCCGTTATTCCGAAGATTGGTTAATCCCAAAATGAAATTCGGAACAATGAACCTTCGGAATAACGAATCTTAGGAATAAAGAGCCTTCGGAATAACGAACCTTCGGAATAACGAGCTGTAACCGTTCTTAAATTCAGATACTCAATTCAATATTGTAAGGCCCCATATCATCATAATAATATTGTATATAAAGTAGTTAGGATGCAGTAGACTCGTATTGAAAATTCTATTAACAAGGACTCAGGGTATACATTATTTGGAGTCCTAGCTAACCAATGTTCGTTAACATTTTTAAGCTTAGACTTCTTTTTCTATACCATTAACTTGTTCGATTGATATGCTAGTGTTTATGTTTAGGTATGATTAAGGTATACTAACAATTGTGACCCTGCACCTCAAAACAAACAAAAAGTCGCCAGACATGAATTTTTAGTTAAGACCATATTCTGAAAGAGCAGACTTTAAGCTTTAAAATGATGCATAAGTCCAATCAAATGGACTCTCCTAACCTATCTAAATATTGGAAAGAAAGCACAAACTCAGGAAAAGTGTGAACTGAGAAAACAGGCTCTGAAGTACAGTGTCTATTCAAGCACTTAACCCGTTCCTTACGGGAACCTGGTGGCCTGCGTATTAAGTCTATGGGCATTTCAGAATTCAGTACGGAACAGGTTAATCTTTACCAAACCGTCCTGGCTGTGTGATGAATGGGACAAAAAACAGGAAGTAAACCACCCGAGTAACAACAATGAAGGGATTATCAGATTAAACTGAAATTGAGCATGCCTCATTAACACATTTTGTCAATAATTGATGCCAACTTTGAAAGCAGTAGCACTATCCTTTCAAAAGTTATTAGAGTTGAAAGTGAAGAGTGTGGACAAGGTTTTTCAGAAATGAAAAAGGGATTCTATGCAAGACACACCTAATCAATCACACTATTCTACCAAAAATGTTCGAGATAAACTGCTAAAAACACACTTTGCTGCCCGTTTTATGATACCAAATTTTAGCATAATGTATAAGAAGACCCGCTCTTTCAGAAAATATGAAAAAGTCAAATTCGGCTAGGTTGACCCATTTCACTTATTTTCAGTCCTCACGCAAAATCAGTGTGTGCGACTTTATGTTCGTTTTGAGGTGCACGGTCACAACTTTGTTTTTGTTTTTACTTACCTGATCCTGGATTGCGTCTGAATGTTTTTGCTTGTGTGTATGCTTTGTGTCTGCGTGTGTGTGTGTGTGTGTGTGTGTGTGATAGGAATACGGTGTCTATACTGAGTAACAGTTGTGAAAATCTTCTTCCTATACATCATTATTTTTATGTCTATTAAGTGGTCAAATTCGTAACGTTATCAGCCATTTACCTTTTATAAATCTGGTTTCGACCCCCGTTTACAACACTAGTTACTCCAAAGTGGTGGCAACTTTGATCTGTTAATCATTATCATGTGCATGTATACAATTTTTTTTTTTTGCTCTTACTGTGTACATAATGTGCTTATGTGTGAGTATCACATACATTGTATATGCCGAATGAATAAAACTAGAAAAAAAATTGAATTGAAATTTCAATCGTGGTTATAGAATCACAGTGGAAAATTCTCAAATGACTAGTGGTACGATCCAAACACCAGCTTGTCCCTTACGACAGGCGACAAACATAATAATGTAACAACTTTAATCTGCTTGAAGACTGTGAGTCAATGCACCAACCTAGTAATTTCCTGAATATGGATTACGAGATATTAGCTTTTCAGCATACGTCATTGTTCAATTAAACTTTTAGTATACGGTGTACGTTGTCATGAAAAGTCGCTACGCTTCTCAACAATTTCCATAGCCTTAAGAAGGGCCGTCAAGTATGTTTTTTTTTTTCATTTCATTGTAATCTAGATGAGTCTGTTATATCACTTCATATTTGACCGATGGCTAATCGCTTTTGACATGTTTGCTCTTAATAAGACAACTTACTCTTTTCTTTTTTAAATAGGCTATTTGAGAGAACACTGTTCAGCTTCCCACCACACACGCACACATACACGTGTACACATCCCCGCACACCTATCGCTGATGTATTAAGTGGTTGTATAAAATGTAAACTTTCGGAAACATCAGAATAGGAGCTGAACTGTCATGAAAACAAAATATGTCCGCTGACAGGTATAGCGTCATGTCCCAATTTGCTTTAATTCTACGCAGACGTTATCACTCTCTATTGTCCTATTGCCCCTTTGTTCAAATTTATTTGAGAAGATTTGGTTGGTTTCTCTTATGTTTGTCTTAGTAAGTAAACCTTTCATTCTAACAAAACGACAGATATGACCTAGCTCGGAGTAGAATGATAATCATTAATACTCTGAATAATTGGCAGTCCATATTTCTTAAAAAAAGAAATAAAGGTCTGGTATACTGTGAAAACACATCGACACCAAAATCTGTATAAAATGTAGATGTTCCCATCGTTTGTGGGGCAGAACTGAAATTACAATACGTGCACCAAGATACGGCTATTAAAAAGTGTTTTGAATAGCAGAGAGAAGCAAATTGTTGCGTAATGTGACCAAAGTACTATTTATTAGCAATGGAAAGTCCAAGTCTTAATCAGACGGCGTATACACCCTCGTTAAGTACATTTCTATTTAACGGGATTCTTGCTGTATATTTGAATGGAGTGATTGTCGTGATATTATGCTATCAGAGAGAGTTACAAGATGTGATGCGAGCTCTTCATCAGATACTGGCATTATTGGACATGCTCTTTTGCATATCATGGAATGCCAGCAGCGTAATTTACTTTCACTTCAATAACCCTATATCTTGTACTGTCACAAGTTGGTTGTATCCCTTCATAGAAGAACTGCTAACTATCTTGATGATGGCTTGTGTGTGTGGTATCAGTTTGATGATCAAATACATACTTGTGAGTAGACCACTTCACTATCACAGCATCGTTACTCCGCAGAGATTCCGGGTGGCTGTCGTTTTTACCACTACATTTGCCGGGTTGTTCAACGTCGTTCTTCTACCACTACCATCCCTACCTTTTTACGGACTATACGTCAAGGACTGTATGACCCATCAGTTCTATACCTGGTGTCATGATATGAGATGTTAATAATGAAGGTGGCATACATTTGTACACTTATATTTTAATTGCCTCTCCAAAGGCAAGGCGTGTTTGAGATATTGCTGACTGGAAGCAATTCTTATAAGTTTATACCCATACGTTGCCATTTGTACACTTCTTGATACAGTGTTAACTGTGCTTCATATAATTTATTTGGATAGTTAAGCACGGCTGGTGAAGAGACTAGCGTGCGTCTGGTGTGTTTTATGATGCATCACCACACAGCGAGTATTCGAGATGAAGCACTCATTCGCAACTTCCAGAACCGAGTGTCTTTTTGTAAGATTTATGCCAGTTAAGAAGGTGGGATTGTTAGACCTGAAAATCTATAGTTTTGTGACCCTTGTGAATCAATTTGATAGTGCAAAGGGTGATTGTTAGATTTGTGGTTTGCTCGATCAGTTAGCATTCTTAGCTTCGATCGTTCATGACATTGACATTGTGTGCACTTGCCTATTGAAAGTTTGATTCACGGCCCTTGAGCGTGCTGTAACTAGTGCAAGTTTAAAAGACATTTGGTGTCTGATTGGGGTTTGAGAAAGCGATATGGAGTGTTATTGATTGTTTGAAGAACAATTGTAAGGATTGATAATTGTGTTTGAGGTGAATTCGCAGTTGCAGTAAAAATAATGTGAATTCGGTCTGTTCAGGAACTATTTTATTAGTAATTAGCTGGCTTGGTGTTCCTTGGTAACCGGTTCACGCCAATAAAAGAGGCGGAGTGATATTTTGGGGTAAATATAAGGTGATACGCCTTTCGCATAGTCTCAAATTAGGCGCTCTTTGGTAATAATCACATATACTGTATAATGTCATTGCAGACGTTTATATTGGGAATAATTAAACAAAGTAGTGGCACAGTTTATTATTTCAGCCTGTTTCACATGAACAAACTCCTCGAGTGGCTGATTTATGGTAGTTAGGCAGTCCTGTGAGATGCAATCAAAGAATCATTCACATGTTAAACTTGCAACTGGTTTACCTATTGGTAAAGGTTGGATAATACATGTATGTTGGATGCAACAGATTTCTAACCAGTGATGTATTGATGATGAGCAAGGACTGTTTATGTAAAAACAAAGAATAAAACCCTGTATGAGCAAAAAGATATTTCATTGATACCTTTGGACAATATAACACAAAGATATAACAGCAACAGCTGATGTAGATTATTTCATGACTTGCAAGACAGTTTAGACATGTGCATGAACATGAATGTGTGAATCTTTTTTCCTTTGGTGGCACATGCACATGTGAAGGAATTTGGTGCCAAAATTTAACAGAAGTTGAAACATACACTTCAAGTGTATTTGTTATAGCATTCAGGGAAAGGTGAATGCTCATACAGTTGTATTGATTGGCATAACTTGTACACATAACAGAAAGTTGAGTTAACTGTGTTTATATTATGTGTGTTTGATCATTATTTCAGGTGTAACAGACACAGTTGTTGAATTTTACTACTGCATATAGGCCTACTACAACTAGCTACAGTATCTACAGCTACTACTGCTACTGCATATCGTACCATGCACCGCATACCACGGCACGTTACTGTTTTACGATATCATACCTCACTGTACTGCATTGCGTTGCATTGCATCGAGTATTGTACGTCATATGCAAGAGAGAATAAAGGAAGCTACAAAGGTCTTTTATGGTAAACGCTCGTCCTACATCTCTTTATTGCAACAACGTGTAAGCCTGGAAGTTTGCTGAGTGAACCACAACACCTGGCTTTTCAACATAAGAATCGGAACTGTGGCCATTCCCTGTCTAATTGTGATGTCAGTTACGATCCTTATCAATATTCTTTTACTACGGATAGTTTTCGTGAAATGTCGGGCTGTGGGTAATTTGGAGTTCCGGATAAAGGTTAGAAATACTAATGAGAGAAATATTCCTGACCCTAACCTTCGACGTCATCGATCACTATGCGAACGCTGTTCAGTGGACTGTAGATCTGTGTCGTCTACACTCTTAGGAAAAAAAAGGTTCTTTTGAGCACCATTAAATGGTTCTCAGCACTGTCACAATAGCGACACCATTTTTGGTGTTCGTGAGAACCTTTTTTAAATGGTGCTTGTCGGCACCTTTTGCAAAAGCTGCCCATTAGAACCTTTTTCCCGATGAAATGGTGCTCGTGAGTACCATTTCATTGGAAAAGGTTCTAATTGGCACCAATGTTAAAAGGTGTTGACAGGCACCATTTAAAAAGGTTCTCACAGGCTCCAGAAAGGTGTCGCTATTGTGACAGTGCTGAGAACCATTTAATGGTGCTCAAAAGAACCGTTTTTTTTTTCTTAGAATGTAGTATGTGAATTGGTGTGTTTCACTCGCAGTGCTGGTAAGGTGCTTCACTGGCACCATTCTTAAAGGTACATTTGTACCTATCTGCATTGAAAATGTGCATCACAAACTCATTTGAAATGAAATGAATTGAGCTGAATTTCATCTCACCAGTCAAACATACGTACAAAACATACATATTAGCAATATATTAGCATGTCATACAATATCGTTGACACTGGAAAAAAAAGAGCAAGGATAACACACCCATGCACACACAGTTTCACAAGCATGAATACATGTACATGAAATTCACCAATATTTTTTAATGAAACATTACTCAATAACTGAAAACCATAGAAATGTGCTTTTTCACAAAATCGCAGAAATGTATTCATTCACCTTAACTTTTAAAATCTAAAGATGAGGTTGGTATTTGTCATGTTATAATCTGTCAAATATTCTAACAAAATATTTTCATTTGTTCACTAATTTTTTCCACAATATTTATCATTTGTGTACCGAGCAGTTCTTGAAACACCATCACACATCTCTGTACAGAGGATATGAAATAGCAAGAGGTTCATCAGGCTTTTGAAATACATATCAAAATTTCTAATTCTCTGTGAAATAATTCCCGCATGGATGAGATAATACAGTAATTGTGTCATTCTTAAGATAGGCAGAAGTCAAGTACATTACTTTTAAGTAGTATGAGGAACTTTTTCCACATAATCTAAATTGTTTGGTGTTTTTTGTGTTTCTTTTAAGGCATATTTGTCCTAAAATCAACTACAAAGGGCAGGAAAACAATTCCTTTAAACAGTACCTTTGGTATTGTCACAGAAAACATACATTATATTGCTGGTATGATACTTGGGAGAGGATAAGCTTTACACTTCTTCACTTCACTTCACTTCACATTTATAACGTCGAGTATTTGAATTAACTTATCTTTGTTTGTATACAAGTGAACTTTTTTTTTCTGCAATTTGAAAGCACCATAGACACATCTATACAACTGCAAATACGAGAAGAGTAGCAATTCAAGTTAATCATGACCTCTGACAATTTACAGTATGTCCTACGAAAAACACACACACACACGCACACACACACAAAGAACACATTGTTTTACAATGTGAAGGATAAGAATCCCAAGGGGAAAAGAGCTAGGATACCATACCCACACAGTTTTACGAACATGAATGAACAATATTCCTCAACCATGATCTAAAATAATAGTATATAACATTGGGAATCAATAAAAATTTACACTTTTTTTAAAAGCAGAGCCATAAATTCATTGGAGTAAACTATATACAATGCAGGCCTAAAGCCGAGGTTTGAATTTGCTGTCCTTTAATCTGCCTATGACAATAATATGTTGTTAGCATTTACCATTTTCTCACCAAATTTGGCAACAGTCTTTTAAACACCACCACACGTATGTACATTTTGTATTTCTGCAAAAACAATATAAACTGGTGACAAGAGGTGCATCGGTGCTTTGAAATAAATTACATAATCTTCAATTCTCTACACGATACGTAATTGCAGCAAGACCAGAAAAGCCATGTCTCACTGGCGCCTGATGGTGTAGTTTCTTTAGAGCCGGTAGTAAACACTGTATGCGGTGTATGGGTAAAGACGTTCAATCCACATGGCTACACGCTGCTTGTCAGGGCTTTTGTTCATTGCCTCTACAGAATGCATGAAGCTGCGCCTGGATTTTAGCCTCTTTCTTTAATGATCGTGATTGAAGAGAGGGTGGCGAGGCTCGTTTTCTTGCTTCAGTTTTTCCTTCTGGGATGCAAGGTGATCTTAGGAAATGTGGAGGCATATTTTTGTAACACTATTTTAGGGAGAAAGAAAATAATGTTATGCCAAACGCGTTTTTTTTTTAAAGTTAAATACTTTTTCTTTCAAAACAGAATATAACTAACCAATTTCACTCTTAATTCTATTAACAAAAAAATACAAAAGTCAGTCAATTTATACCCATCTTATTCATCTAAGAGTTCGTTCACTATCAGAATGATAAATCTTTTTATTTATTAAAAGAAAAAAATCTCACGAAGTTATACACATCTTCTTCAAATGAAACATTAAAAGCGAGTGGGCCAGACGATATCTTTTCTCGTCGTGTCATCAAGGAAGCATTAAATACATTGCTGATCCATAAATATCTTTAATATGTCATTAAGTACTGACGTTGTTCCAAATGAACTTAAAGTATCCAAAATACTCCCTTCGTTTATATATTAAGAAAAAAGATAATCGCTAGAATATTCCAATGACCAGACTTGTTGCTCTCCTTTATATATCCTATTTAGGTATACTATTGGTTTTTTTCGCTTTATTGCTTGAAATATAAATCTAATGTAGGTTTTATAGGCTTCATGACTTCGGATCACCATGGAAAGGTGAGTACAGATGTATTTCAATTTCGAAGCAGATAGGCTTCGGGAAAGAATATGTGTTAATGATTATGTCTTAAAAGAAATCGATAAAGATAATATTTGCTACGGGTTGTTTATGGAACTTTCATACGCGTTCGTAGCCCTCGATCACAACATCTATTTAAGCAACGTTTATATGAAATCCCATAAGACTACATAAACTAGTTTACATACAAGGCAAGACAGAAATACGAATATATATATATATATATATATATATATATATATATATATTGTGCCGAATAGAAATAAATTAAGATCGTTCCCTTTTGCGCATATGTAATCTGTTCCCAGTCCACGTGGGAGGATGTACGTCAGAGCACTTATCTAAAGCTGTTCAGTGATATCCCTACTTGAGCTGCCTGTCATACTGCCAGTAAAAATCTGTTTCAACAGGACGCTTAATCAGGTCGCTTTCTATGTCCTTTTTGTTTTAATTTGTCATCGCTGGCTGTATCCATAACGGCAATAATTATATCTGTAAACTATTGGGAAACAGGACAGCTGATCAGTGAAAAGATCTCAAACTCCGCTGACAGGTAGTGACATGTTCAAATTTGCTTTAATTTCACACAGACATTATTACACATATTCAATACCGACCAGTTGTCTTTTTTTTAACCTTAAATTCTATTTTAGAAGAATTGGCTGATTTTTCATATCTCTCTCTCTGAGTAACTAAACGTGTCATTCATTCGAATGACAGACATGGCAATAATGGGCTAGGAAGGCATGACCTACCTCGGAGAGGAAAAAAATTTCCTTTTAATGAGTGACAGTCGTTATATTTAAAGAGGATATAGGTACCTTGGAAAACATCGACACCAAAATTTGTATATATGTAGATGTTCGAACTGTTTGGACACCTTTAGGAGTCTCGGACTGAACTGAAATTAAGGCAGCTGCACCATGGAACGGATTTGAGCATTTTAAACAGAAGAGAGAAGCAAATTGTTGCGTAACGTGGTAAAGTGTACTGAGCACTAAAATAGACAATAATTACGTATCATCTGAATCTGGCTTTCACGAAAAGACTCTCTTGGTCTCGTCACATCCAATTATAACTCTTGCAGCCTAAATTTCCTTACTGTTTCTCGCGATGGAAAGTCCAAGTCTAAATCATACAGCGAATGAGGACTATACAGCCTCGTTAAGTACATTTCTATTAAATGGGATTCTTGCCGTAGGTTTAAACGGAGTGATTTTCGTGGTAATATCCTATCAGAGAGAGCTACAAGATGTGATGCGAGTTCTTCATCAGATACTGGCATTATTGGACATGCTCTTTGGTATATTATGGAATACTGGCAGCGTAGTTTACTTCCACTTCAATGACCCTATATCTTGTGCCGTCATGAGTTGGTCTTATCCCTTCGTGGAACAACTAATCACGATGTTGACGATGGCTTGTGTGTGTGGTATCAGTTTGATCAAATACATACTCGTGAGTAGACCACTTCACTATCACAGCATCGTAACTCAGCAGAGGTTCAGGGTGGCTGTCGTTGTTACCATCGCTTTTGCTGGGTTGTTAAACGTCGTTCTTCTACCACTACCATCCTTACCTTTTTACAGACTATACGTCGAGGAATGTATGACTCATCTCTTCTTCCTCTGGCTTTTCAACGTAAGGATCGGAACTGTTACTATCCCCAGTCTTATAGTGATATCAGTTACGATCCTTATCAATATTCTTCTATTACGGATAGTTCTCGTGAAATGTCGGGCTGTGGGTAATGGGGATTTCCAGATAAAGGTTATGAATACACATGAGAGAAATATTCCTGACCCAAACGTTCGACGTAATCGATCGCTTTGCTATCACTGTTCAGTGGATTGTAGATCTGTATCGTCTAGCTTAAAGCGGTTTAAAGGAGTCATAACCGTTCTCCTCCTGACTGTCACTACAACTGTATCATGGATACCCTTAGCACTGCACACCTTCCTGAGGTACGACCCTTCACAGCATGGACACATTGATCGGGCGGCGGGAATGGGTTCCATTCTGAGACCAATCATCTACCTAGTAACAAACGGCGAAGCGAAGAGAATAAGCCAAAATTTTGCGAGTCGCATTCTCAGCTGCAGCTCTACTCCTGTCCGGGAAGAACGCTAATCATTGAGCAGACTTGGATTCGATGTCGTCAAGATTGGATTGAATCAAGTAGTGACTGAACAAAAAAAAATGTTTCGTAACATGCCAAAGTGATTTCGTTCACCTTAAGACTGAAAGAGTTGCCGTAGAACCATGGTCTTTGGTATAACACCCGAAAAGAGTGAAAATCACGAAGGAAGAAAGTAACTTAGTAGACTTAGTAGGAAACAGAAAACAACAAATTTGATTACTGAAAAACAAACTGCATAAAAAGCTCCATAAGCTAGTTCATATACAAGGCAAGACAGAAATAAGGAAAATAAAGAAATAGCATATCAATTTAAAACTAAAGATTAACTGTCAGTCTGTTATCATGATGTGTTTAATACTGTTATGTTGTTTATGGTAAATTACCACATTCTAGTAGATAATGATTTATTTACTGTAGGAAAAACCATAAACCATTGCGTGATTGTCTCTTTTATTATGCTTAAAAGACTAACATTGAAGAAAGGTATCATGATACTCATATTTGTCATTCTTTAAGGCTGACTGACGTTTAAAAGTGTAGGTTTTCCTATGCATGCTCATATTCATTTTTTTTCTTATAGAACATACATACTCAATTCAAATGAATATTTCAGTAACCCGAATAAACGTCAAATCGTTAAAGACGTGTTGGACATCAACAGCTCTTTTGCTAGATTTCTGCCATAGCGTCGTCAAAAGCAATAATAAGCTCCAGATTCATCGCTTGTTCATTATTTCACCTAATGAGGATAGTGAAAAAAAAAATACACAGCACATGTTTGCATTCGTGCTTTGAACATATGATTTGATGTCTTTGCAAACTAGCACTCAGTTAGTCAGCACCAGTGGACCTTCAATGTTGACGTCTGTCAATGTTGTCTTGAGTCAGAGTTTGAATAGGAAAGAAAGCCTTAGAATAGGCAAACATGATCCGCAGTCTCTCCATCGTAATATGATTTACACATCATGGCATATTGACAATACAAAGTTTGACCAATTCTTTACATATTTTTGTTCCTAGTCTGAATCTTTCAGCTTTTTTGTTCAATCCAGCTTGATAATTGATAGTCACATTGCACAAAGAATTTCAAAATGTTTACTTACAACGAGATTCTTGATAATGCAGACTCAGTAAGAATACAGCCTGGACTGATTCTTCAGCTTTAATATAGGGTAAGACGTTGTAAGTGTCTGTACGTAAAGTGTACCATAACGATGTAAAGCATAGTATTATGCGATAAAGTGAAATGATTAGAGGTGACATCAGAGCTTGACAAACCAGATGATAAATAAACATAAATATCTTCGTACAGATACAGGAATCTCTTTCTCAGGGGCCTATTTTATACAAGGTTATTAGATTGAGAGTATGAAATCCTCCCACGGTAATAATTACTTTCTATGCCGTGACATTTATATACTTTCTTTTTGAATGATATGTCAATTTCCCCAACATTATCATGTTATATTGAACCTTACGTACCTTCAGATTGCATCCGTTAGGCTGTACTTTTGCTTGGAAAAAGACCTGTCATCTTGACTGATAAATCTTTTACTCGTTTTCAGCTGTGTGTTCATATGTTTTCAATTCATTACTTATCGCATTTCATGTTCAAAATGTTCAGTTTGTGTTATGTTTACACAGGCAGACAGGGAAAGTGGAAATTCCTGTGACTGACTTGACTTTATAAATTGATTTAATGTGTTAATTGATGCAAATATTGTCGTATCCCATCATATCATAATTGTACCATATCATGTCATATCATACACTGAGTCCTAACATTTGTGACTTCGTTATCTATTTACTCTGACCAGAATGTGATAATGTGAAGTACGCGTCCTGCTATTGTTTTGTTGTAGCGTTTGTTTCATGTAAAATACAAATTGACAGACGTAAACTGACTCGGTAGTGAGATTTTGGGGTAGCATTGTGTCGTCTCATTGGTGTCTGAACCATGAACTAATAGTTTGTTTTGAAAACTTATAACGAGCACCCGGTGATTTTACATTACCCGATACTCCCTTACAACGTTGGATTTTACATGCACAAATTATTTTTTTCTTTTCTTTCACTAGGAAAAGAGAATCTGGATGAATTAGTTTCCACATATGTACCTCTTTAAACTACGATCAAAATAAGAAGGACATTACGATTTTTCAGGAACATTTTATTTGTTTCTTGGAAGCAAGCGTAGGCTCTTTGTTGATTTTTTTTTTCAAAATATGTGAACACTCATGCGAAGAAGTGAAGAGACCGAGCAGGTGAAAGAGTGTGGGAGGGGGAAGATCCTAGCTCCACCCACTCTGGGGATATTGTTGCATTTTCAAAAGTGATATCCAACGATCTGGTGAAAACTTTTGGTGGAACGATTCGGAAATTGTCGATGAAAATGAAAGAAAATAGTATTCAAGAACGATGCAAGTAAGTAACCCGGAATCAGTTCTGTGTATATGGAGATGGACAGAAGGGGGAGGGTGTGGGAGGGGGCATCCTCTCTTCTTTTTTCCGCGTGTGTGTCTTCACTGTGAACTGAGTCAATGTCAAAGGAGATTGGAAGAACGGGAGGTTGTGAAAAGTTGTGAAATTTTAAAAGTGAAAGTGAATGGTATGATGCACACTTTATGATGGAATCTTTGGAAACTTGGCAATCAAAAAAGATATGAAAACTTGCTTTTCGAGAACACTTTAAAGAGCTAATGTGGTATCGATCACCTCTTTATTTTTGTGTTTGCCTTTTCACGGTGTATGTAAGTCTTTGGAGGTTAACAAAAGGCGAGGGTTAGGAGCTAGGTGGTATCCTGCAAGACAAGTGAGCTTTCAACTATCTGGTGAATACTTTTTAGGAAAATATCTGGAAAATTGTTAATCAAAAAGTAAGAAAAAATTACATTGAAGGACAATGTGAATGGTCGTGTGGGTCTTCACTGTGTGCTTAGCATATTAAGAGGTAGGGTGTGTGTATGTGTGTGTGTGTGCGTGTATGTCGAGGGGAGGGGACCTGTCTCTCTCCCAGACGATGAAATTTTTGCATTTTAAGAACTGAAATTAAACGATCATGTGACAACTTTAGCTGGACTTGTTAAAAGATTTGTACTGAAGGCAAAGTTAAATCAATAGATAATTGTAAAAATGAATTCTTAGGGTGAGTCTAAGATATTCTTTTTCCTAACATACAGTATATGACCGTGCATCACAAAACGAACAAAAAGTCGCACGTACTGATTTTGTGTGAGGACTGAAAATAGGTGAAAAGGGTCACTTTGGTCAATCTTGACTTTTTTATATTTTCTGAAAGAACAAGTCTTCTTCTACATTATGTAAAAAATAGGTATCATAAAACAAACAGGAAAGTGTGTATTTTAGCAGTTTATCTTGAACACTTTTTTAGAATAATGTGATTAGGTGTGTCTTTAGAGTCCCCCTTTCATTTTGTAAAAAACCCTGAACACACTCTTCACTTTCAACTCTAATAACTTTAGAAAGGATGATGCTACTGTTTTGAAAGTTGGTATTCATCATGGACAGAATGTGTTAAAGAATATGCTAAATTTCAGCTTAATTTGACGATCTCTTCATTGTGGTTAAACCGATGGGTTTCATCCTGATTTTTGTCCTATTCATTGCACAGGTAGCACGGCTTGGTGAAGATTAAACGCTTGAATACACCTTGTGCTTCAGAGCATCTTTTCTCAGTTCACACTTTTCTGGAGTGTGTGCTTTCTTTCCAATATTTAGATAGTTTAATGGAGTCAATTTGATATGAGTTAAAGCTTGAAGTCTGCTCTTTCAGAATGTGCTCTTATCTAAAAATCCATGTCTGGCGACTTTTTGTTTGTTTTGTGGTGCAGGGTCACATATATACATATATATCCATCTTTAAGAATTACAAAAACAAAGATACAAGCATCATTTGCTGCTCTATTAAAATAAAATTTTTACAGGGAAGTGTTTTCCTCGACAACACGAGGTGATCTTAGGAAACCTAAAGTAATAGTTGTCTAACATACTATTTTAGTGAGAGAAAAAAAATTGTTATGCTAAAAAAATATATACATATACATACACATATGCGTTAACATATACAGATACATATTGGTAAAAACCTGTAAAGGTCAATTCATACTTCATCTTATTAGCTTCAAGAGTTCATTCCCAAATCGTCTTATGTAAAGCTAACATCTCCTAAAGAAAGAATATACAAGAAAATATGTTCTATTGAAGCATCAAAGCTAGTGGGACCATGGAGGTAGAAAAATTTCTACCTCCATGGTGGGACGAATGATAAATCTCTTCGAATCATCAAGGGGTACAATTTAATATACCGTTGATCCATTGTGTAATATTTCTAATTATGTCATTCCAAATTTTGTTGCAAATGAACTCAGGGTACCGAACAAAGTCCCTTTGTTTATAAAAGAAAATCTCGAGAATATTCAAATTAACACACCTTTTGGTCTCCTTTCTACATTTCATTTATTTATGTATTCATTTATGAACTTATTTATTCATTCATTTATATTTTGATAGACGTCATGACTTCACCATACAAAAGTGAACATTTCAGTCCCTAAACACTTTTTGTTGTGGGGAAAAAATCATTCCATAAACTCGGTGGAATGTTCTATGTTTTTATTGGCAAAGAAATTGATAAAGACACTATTTGCTGTGAAGTATTGATGGACCTCTCAAAAACTGTCAACACCATCGACCACCATTGATCCATCTAAGCAACATTTATATGGAATAAGAGGTTCATTACCTCCGCAGTAGCTTTAATTGATTCTGATGGAACAGAAAACAACATGTGGTTTATGGTGTCGAATCCATATATTAAGGAGAGGCCTCGGTTTACCTCGAGGCTCTCTGATGGGGCTATACTTTTGTATATAGTATAATTATGTTAAATATACTGTGACTTATTCCAAAATTTTTAAAATTTCTCTTTTTGGTGGTGACATTTTCACATAGAGATGTAAACAGTCTTATAGCCATTTTGAATGACGAACTGCACTTGCTGAACGAGTGGTTTGATTTCCCCAAGTTGTTTTTGAATCTCGAGAACACAAAGTATGTTTTATCGCATTCCAAGAAAACCTCAAATCTGATTAAAATAGGGGATGTAATTATGGGAAGAACTCAAACCACCAATTTTCAGAGAATTTTTATCCGTAAGTGTCTCGGAGGAAACACCACATTGAAAGTTATTCTTCGATAATGTCAAAATTTGTTGGAGTTTTAACTATCGTTGGCGAAGTTGTTACTTGGAAAAATTTGCTTTTCATATATAAAATATTGTAATAACCTTTGATTATCGTAGTGAAATATGGGTAAGATTTATATTGAAAAATTGCATATCACAACGTGTGTAAATTGATTACTAAGAGTAAATTTGCGGTCCAAGTTAACCAATGTTTTGTTAAGTCAAGAATTCTGTCCATAGGGCCCATAATTTGTTCGATTTCATATATTAGTGTTTATGTTTAATTATCATTAAAGGGGGTACCTCACTGAGCGGCGAACGTTTGCGAACGTAGTGAATTTGAGATTCGCCAACTTCTGCGTAAACTGTTTGCGAAAAATCAGGGTTCGCTTCTACCATTAGCGACAGTTAGCGACTTTTAGCGACGTTTAGCGACAATTAGCAAAACTTGAACGAATGTTTGCGAAAGTGTTTGCGAAACACAGGTTGCGAATATTAGTGACTGTCAAATGATAGCGACAGTTTTGGAAATATTAGCAACTTTTTGCCAATCCCATGCGACAATTGCGAATGTTTTGGAACCTGGAAAAGTACCAGGCGATTATGTTTAGTCAGACCCATAAATCGAACGTACCACCTTCTACTGCATTCAGATCCCTGTGACCACCGTTCAAGATGGATTTCCAGAATATGGCAATGAATTTCTGCCAAGAAGAGACTAAACGTGCTGCTATCCTTGAAGAGCTGCTTTGCCTGGCTGCTGCTACAGCTATCGTGCAGCTTAAGAGAGAGAAAGAAGATGAAGAAAGACAAGAAAGGAAGAAGAAAAGAAAGACTGTCTGGGTCAGAGAGTGGTTGTTGCAGAGGACAGATTTTGGTCAATGTGCCTGAGAAAAGCTTTTGCGGCAATTACATGATGGAGATGTCAAGAGCTTCAAGAACGTTTTTAGAGTGGAACTTGGCCTGTTTCAGGAGCTTTTTATATAGGAACCATGTGGTTGCTTATTCGCTAGCAGTGGCGAATCAAATAAGAATGTTAGCGACACCGTATTACGACCGTTTGCGAATTCTTACGAGTGTTTTGCGAATGTTTGCAACTGATAGCGATAATACAAATTCGCAAAGAAATTTTGAACATGTTCAAAATTTCTGTGCGACAAGAGAAACTGCTTGTGACAATAAAAACCGTTTGCGAACTTTCTCGCAACTGTTAACGAACCTTTTGCAACCCTTGAAACGTAGGGAATATCTCACTGAGCGGCGAACGTTTGCGAACGTAGCGAATTTGGGATTTCGCCAGGGTTCGTAAAGGGTTGCAAAAGGTTCGTTAACAGTCGCGAGAAAATTCGCAAATGGTAATTCAGTGTATGACAGCAAGGTTATCACATATTGGACTGTCTTACATTGTACACTGGGGAAAATTGAAATTGAATTACCTATAAGTTGTGAAAAAATCGTATTCCTTTGATTTGCTTTACAGTAATAAAAGATATATGATATTTTGAACTTGAATTTTGAATTTTATTTGTGCAACTCAAATATGATTAAACGTCATAATAATGTAAAGAGTACATAACATAATTATACCACATTAGAGTGAGAAAATATTACTTACAGTCATGGAAAAGACAAACTGTGGCTACGCTGTCGTTGTGCATGGATATTCATGACTTACTGCGTTATGTTAAGGAGATTTTTATGATAAAGCAATGCTTATAAAATTTTCAGAAAAAAGACATCTGGACTTTCAAACACCCCTCCCACATCAAAGTACAATATAAACAAAATGTAATACACATTCCATGGAGCGAAAAGTGGGTAAGACTATAAAGAAATACTAAATTCGTTCTCATTTTATATAGTTTATCGCTGTTCTACACCTTCCGGCCAGAAAAGTGAATAACCCCATCCCCTACCCAAAATATTGCCTTTTTTCGAAAAATATACATTCAAAGAGCGCATGAAAAGAAGTTCAGCACCAAGGGTCAACCGATGTCATGTGTATATGGGTGCCTCCTAAAATGACCATTTGTGGGATAAATTTCATAATTTGACTATGCGGTTCTGCCTCTCCACCGCTCCGACTATGTTGTATAGCATCCCTTCAGGTAAATGCGCTGCAGCCTGGCAACACGAGTTGTGTGGCTTCTCACGAGTCTCTGTGTTCCCATGCGCGTGGAAAACGGAAAACGTCGAAGGACGTAATCGTCCGCATCATCCGTAACTGTCCGCAAATGTCCGTGAGCGGACGAAAGTCACGGTTGTGATACGTTAACTTGCGGTTAATTTCAGATACTTACGGTGGACGTAAACGAACGCAAACGGACGGGAGGTATTTTTTTTTTTTGCGGATGGTCTGCGTCCAAGCTACAGGTAGTTACGTTCATTTACGGATAGTTACGTTTGGTTACGGTTAATTGCGTAAGTTTGCATCCATGGAGTCCCTCTGCGAACTTTTGAACTGTCTCCTACGACAGGTGACAAACATTAATGTAACAAATTGATCTGCTTCAAGACTGTGAGTCAATGCACCAAGCTTGTGATTTCCTGAACATGGATAACAAGAAAAATTACATTTTCGGCGTATGACATGGTTCAATCAACTCCTTAATATACATTGTCACGAAAGGTCTTACCCTTCCCAACAATTTCCATACTTTTAAAAAGTGACGTCAAGTAGGTCTACTTTTCTCGTTCCATTTTGATCTAGATGGGTCTGCATTCACTTAGTATTTTACGGCTAAAAGCCTTATTCTACTTAACGATAAGAGACACGTTTGCTCATTGAATAAGACAACTTATTCTTTTTTTTTACAATAGGCTTTTTAAGAGAACACTGTTCAGATTCTAACCAAATATGAATACACACCTACACACACACACACACACACACACACACACACACACACGTGTACACACTTTAGACAACTTTAGAGCTGTGTTACTTTTGCGGGAGCACGTTATGAGACCAACAACCGTGCGTCATACTTTCCACGTGTCATACTGGCCATGAGTCATACAGCCCACGAGTTATACAGCCCACGAGACATACAGCCCATGAGTTCGACGCTTAGCAAACAAGGCCCACCAGACCGACACATCAAGCCGCGTGTTGTATCCGTCGAACTCGTGGGCTCTTTTTACTTCAATGGTGTCGAACTCATGAGCTAGCTGTATGGGATGTTGGTGGGTGTTGGTTTAGTAGGATGCCCCCGTTTTTGCTACGACCCTCTTATTAGGTTTTAACTGTTACCAATCTCTCATTGTCCAACCTGGGAGGAGGTGCTTCAGAGAGATCTAGGGCATTTACCTCCTGGGCAATTACCCCGGACTTGACTCTATTAGACCTTAATCCTAATCCTGAACCTTATCCTAACCCTAACCCCAACCCAAACTCTAACCCTAATCTTTACTCTAACCTTATCAAAAACAAAATTTAGCAAGTGGGTAATTGCCCGGGGGGAGGGGTAATTGATATGCGTCAGAGCACTGATCTAACGCTGTTTTGTAATATACCTCCTTGAGCTGCCTCATATGCTGCCAGTAAAAATCTTTTTCAAGTGGACGCTTAAATCGGTCACTTTTATTTTTCGTTTCCTTTCAATTTGTCATCAATCGCTGGTTTTAGTGCTTATACATGTAATCTGTAAACTTTTGAAACACCGGAACAGTTGAACTGTCATAAGAGCTTCAAGTCCTTTGACAGGTAGCAACATGTTCAAATTTACTTTAATTTTACCCAGACGTTATTATTCTCCATTGTCTAATTGTCCTTTATTTCATATTTATTTTGGAAGGTTTGGTTGATTTCTCTGATGTTTTTCTTAATAGTAAGTGAACCTTTCATTCCATTCAAACGACAGACACGACCTAGCTGGGAGTGGAATGATATTTACTCTTTAATTGACAGTCGTTATACATTGTATTTAAAGAAGAGTGAAGACCTGGGCCCCGTTGCATAAAACTTGCTCTCAGTGACAAGTTGTCATAATTGTTATAAGCTACTGAAATCCTTGTATCTGTTTGGCCGAGAGCAAATTTGTCATAGAAATGTGGCAGTTGTCACTGATAACAAGTTTTATGAAAGGCGACCCTGGTACTTTGGAAACACATCGACACTAGAGTTGTTATAAATGTAGATGTTCAAACTTTTGGTCTCCTTTAGAAGTCTCAGGCAGCACTGAAATTACGGCAGGTCCGCCAAGGAACGGATAAGAGCATTTTGAACGGAAGAGAGAAGCAAATTGTTGGGTAACGTGGTATAGTGTATGACGTACGAGCACTGAAGTAGACAATGTGTATCATCTGTATTTGGCTTTGATGAAAAGACTCTCTCTGTCTCGGTCCCGTCCCGTCCCAGTAATAACAGTCTAATTTTTGTATGCCCTTTTCTCGCAATGGAAAGCCCAAGTCTAAATCAGACAGCGAATATGGGCTATACAGCGTCGTTCAGTGTTTATCTACTCAACGGGATTCTTGCCTTAATTTTGAACGGAATGATTTTCGTGGTAATATGCTATCAGAGAGAGCTGCAAGACGTCATGCGAGTTCTTCATCAGATACTGGCATTATTGGACATGCTCTTTGGTATGTTATGGAATGTTGGCAGCATAATTTACTTACATTTCAATGACCCTATATCTTGCAATGTCACAAGTTGGTTGTATCCCTTCTTGGAGCAACTACTCACTACTTTGACGATGGCTTGTGTGTGTGGTATCAGTTTGATCAAATACATACTCGTGAGCAGACCACTTCACTATCACAGCATCGTAACTCAGCACAGATTCAGGGTGGCTGTCGTAGTCACCATCGCATTTTCTTGGCTGTTAAACGTCGTTCTTCTGCCACTACCATCCCTACCTTTTTACGGACTATACGTCAAGGAATGTTTGACCCATGACTTCTCCATCTGGCTTTTCAACGTAAGACTCGGAACCGTTACCACCCCCTGTCTGATTGTGATATCAGTTACGGTCCTTATCAATTTTCTGTTATTACGGATAGTTCTCGTGAAATGTCGGGCGGTGGGTGATGGGGACTTCCGGCTAAAGATTCTGAATATCAGTGAGAGAAATACTCCTGACCCAAATGCTCGACATAGTCGATCGTTGTGCGATCACTGTTCACTGGACTGTACATCTGTACTGTCCAGCTTGAAGCGGTTTAAAGGAGTCATAACGGTCCTCCTTCTGACTGTCACTACAACTGCATCATGGATACCGCTAGCACTGCACTCCTTCCTCAAGTACGACCCTTCAACGCATGGACACATTGATCGGGCAGCGGGAATGGGTTCCATTCTGAGACCAATCATCTACCTAGTGACGAACAGCGAAGCGAAGAGAATAAGCCGAAATTTTGCGAGTCGCATCCTCAGTTCTACTCCTGTCCGGGAAGAACGCTAAGCATTGAGCAGATTTGGATTCGATGTCGTCAAGATTGGATTGAATCAAGTAGTGACTGAAGAAAAAAAAATGTTCCGTAATATGCCAAAGTGATTTCGTTCGCCTAAAGGCTGAAAGAGTTGCCGTAGAACCATGCTCTTTAGTATAACACACGAATAGAGTGAAGCTCACGGAGAAAGAAAGTAACTTAATTTAAGCCAAAACATAGTTCTGGTACGCCTGCAAACGTTGTCAAATTTCACTCCCAAATGTGCACGTATGCCTAGGAAATGTGTGGAATAACCCTGTAATAACAAGATATTCGATGCTTAACGACGAAAATGCCAAATAATAACCAAAAAGGTTCGCCGGAGTCGCAGTCTCGGAACTTACTCGATCGGGGTCAGGTTTCGCTTTGACGGCGGGACGAGATGTCCCTCTGGATTGTACAGCGTTGTACTTTGGGAGCGGCCTGTAACGCTTCGCATTCTGACTGGTCACAGTTATGGTCCGAGTTGATACCAAAGAGATTTTCCCCAGTGACTGCCAGAGTGCGGAGTCTTCATACGCCCTGTACTATTGTTTCGTGGGCGCTAGGGGAGCATTGGATGACGAGGCGGTAGGCTCACCCCTCGTGCTAACACGCTAGCAAACGAGCAACCGAGAAGCAGCCAAAATCAAGTGCATACTCGCGTAAAAGTTCAGAGGTTCGCGTAATACGCGCTGTAGAAGTGTATACTTAGTACCAAAGATAGTAGAGGTAACAAGATACGAAGGCGCGCGATAAAAATGGACACAAAATGGCTACCCTACATGACAATACAAAAGAAGGCTAAGTACAAACTCAGTACACCTAGAAACATCATTCATTTCAAAAGGTAGTGGTATTTTTTTATTATCTTTAAAAGATTTAAAAAGTTATAGTCGTATCTTTTTTTCGATTAAGGGGATTATTTTGAAAAACGAGATTTTAAAGTAATAAGGATTATTTCGTGGAGGTAAAAATTTGGCAACAACATGATCTAAAAAACAATCAACGACACTTAATAAACATCAACAACAACTTCAAAGACAGCGCGTCTTAGGTGATGTGCGTAATGCGTTTGAGGACTGCGCGCTGTCCGAACCATGTCTACACCTATCCAAAAACTTGTAGTTATACTAACTACGAGCGCAAAAATTCCTTCCCCTAACCACGACAAAACTTCGATGCCGTTCACACCTACATGTAGTTAGCAAAACCTCGAGGTAAAGCTAACTACGATAGAAAGTAAAGGGCGCCTAGCTTGCACATAGGGTTGCGCACTATTGTGGAAGAAAACTGAGCGTCGTGGTTAACAAAACTCCGTTCACATCTGTCTGCCACAGCGCGCTTAAACTACGCGCTTAAACCACGACAACACCCTAAGAAATCTTGTGGTGTTGTCGTGGTGTCTTCGCCTTAAGGTTTTGTCGTGGTTTTCAAAACTACATGCGTCTACATCTACGCTAACTTGGAGTTTAGTGCCTCGTGGTTTACAAAACCTCGAGGTTTTGAAAACCTTAAGGTAAAGGGATCTAGGTGTGAACCTCACTATTAACTTCAAAGACAGCGCGCCTCAGGTGACGTGCGTAGTATGCTTGAGGACCGCGCACTGTCCATTTGTTTTGTACAGGATTAGCGCGCACTTTCCTGTAAACATCGAATTATTACTAAACTGTTAATTTCCTGTCTGATTTGTCATTTTCGAATATCAATTTTCCGCATTGTACCATCATTTACTGGTGGCAACCTGGACCATCCCTGTTTTGAATTGTTTTATTATTTTTTCTTGTACAGTTATGTTACAGATTTAGTTATTTGGTTATTTGGTTAATTGCATAACGTTATACGATTTTTTTTTCCACAGTAAATTTATGTACCTTCATTGTACTTTTTCATATTTTTTTTTTTGGTCGATATGTAATCTCAAATGTATAATTTACATGGTTATCTCCAATACCCTGATTGGGTGACATGAGATAGGCCTAAATGAAATTGTAATTGTCATTTTCATTGTCATTGTCTTATTAGTTAAAGGGGCATAGTCCCGGTAGTGTAGTGGGCGCTGTTGATGATACTGCCGATCACCGTTAGCATTGATACGAAGATTACCGAAGTTGAGCTGTCATCAAGAACTATAGTGAATCGGACTTCTTCTTTTGACTCGGGGAAGTGGGCCAAAGCGTAAGCGCTAAAGAGGAGTCGATAGCGTAGGTCTCTATAGGAAACTTGCGCCGTGCGCCCGCGTACGCGTTTGACTAAAACACCGGGACCATGCATTTGTATTTTTCTTCGTTTTCGTGTTATCACTCTGTGCCATGATTTGATTTCCCCCAATACTCTATATTTGAGTGACATGGGAAATTAAAAAAAAAAAAATTGTCATTGTCATTGTCATTGTCATTGTCATGCACCTTTAAGCGTCTTTGCATTACTAAGTGGGTACAGTGGCGGCCCCCATGAAATCACTGACACCATTTTAGAGTCCGCCCTCTAGTGGTGGGGAGGAGAAAAATCTCTTTGGTTGATACCAAAGACGTTTAACTGAAAAGACAGGAACGTGCGCGCTAATCCTGTACAAAACAAATGGACAGCGCGCGGTCCTCAAGCGTATTTATACGCACATAATATTATAGAGACGCGCTGTCTTTGAAGTTGTTTTGTTGTTTATCAAGCGTCTTTGATTGTCTTTTCAGTATGGCGATCACGTACTGCGTGTAAATTGTCTGAAATAAGGCCGAGTTTTCCCTGAGACCGAGTTAGTCTGGATCCTTCTGGAATAAAAGTCGGTATACCGACTCTTATATTTTGATCTCGAAATACTCCAAAACAACTCCTCATCCCGGCAAATAGCGTCATCCAGGTAAGTTTTTTCGTAGACTCTTTCAATATATTGCAACCAAATATGAAATGGTGCCAGACGTGTTCTCAAACCCTTACCCAAACTATGTTTTCACTTTAAGACCGTGTTGTTTGTTTGTTTGTTTGTTCATTTTCCATCTGAGAAGATGGCTGGATAGCCCATATTCAGCTACGTTAAGCTGGTCTTCTATGGGGTCCAGTTGGACGTGAGGTGGAACCACTTCACCGGGTTAAACACCCTGCTCTTTGCGATGAACGAATGACGCCGGATCTTTTACGTGCATGAGTTGTTACTCTCTCATACATGGGACCTCCATTTTATGTCCTATCCGAGGGACAGAGTGTT
Source organism: Diadema antillarum (assembly GCF_040938485.1). NCBI lineage: Eukaryota > Metazoa > Echinodermata > Echinoidea > Diadematoida > Diadematidae > Diadema > Diadema antillarum. Next base: position 1,097,774 of record NW_027271006.1, on the reverse strand, counting down.
TTGTCTCTTGCTAGAGGGGACGGTATGCTTACACACAACATTGCCCAGTCCAGACTCGGGTTCGAACCCGGGCCGCGTGATCGTGAGGCAGACGCGCTACCGACTGAGCCACCTCATCGCCCTTTCCGGGCAAGTCTTGCGTGCGACTTAAACGAACAATTTTTACAACCCTGAGGTCCCCGCAGATGACCTGCAGATGACAGTACCGAGCACGTATCTCACTCGTAGTCGCCCGGAGGTGCGCACGCAAATCTTTTCACCCGCAACCATGTGTAAGCCCTGTCACATCTTTCCGGGCATGCTACGCGGGCTTGTTGTGTGTAATGATGTTCCAGCATACCGCACAATTTCTGAGGGCGGACAAGGATCTTGGCGAGTCAGAGAATGTGTCTTAGTTGTTGGACGCGTTCTACTTAAATTCTACTTGCGGGTATACTGTGTGACCTGTGTACCAGTCGCGTGGGTGATGACAGCTCAGTGAAGGAATTCCTCTGAAGGAATGGCAGAAGTCCCACAGAATGTCAATATCTTGGCTGCGAAGTACCTGCGTGGGAGTTGCCTGCGAGGTGCTGCCGCTAAGGGCCTCCTACTGGCGTTCTGCGTGGACCTCTCGGGCATCCCCGCGACTCACCCGGAAAAAGTTTTGGTCGCAACTTGGCTGCGGTTAAATGGGACTTGCGTGCGCACCTCCGGGCAACTACAGACGAGATACGCGCAAGGTACTGTCAGGTGAGGACCAACTGCGGAGAGCTCCGGATAGCAAATTTGTTTCCCCGCAAGTCAAGCCGCAAAACTTCCCCGGCTACGTTATGACAAGGCCTTGAGCATGCTCAAAACTTGTTCCGACTTAGTCGTGGGGTTCGCTCGCAGAGGTACACGCAGAACACCAGCAGGAGACCCTTACCGGCAGCACCTCTCAGGCAACTCCAACGCAGGTACTTCTCAGTACCTGTAAGTCGCTCGTAACAGCAAACGGATCGATTTCAAAGCTCTCAGGCGGGTCACGCAAGTAGAAGATAAGTAACACGCGTCCAGAAGGTAAGAGACAAGTGCGAAACTCGCAAACATTCTTGTCCGCCCCTGGAAATTCTCCTGGGTGCTAGAAAATCCCTCCTCGCAACAAGCCCGAGTAGCTTGTCCGGAAAGGTGTGACACGGCCTTTAGTAGACAAAGTAGGAAAAAAAAAACCCAAACAAATTCAATTTATTCCCAAAAATTCATTGATTTTTTTCTCTTTAGTAATATCAGGCACGTCCGATTTTTTTTTATTAGTCCACGCAATAAAAATAAGTGCAGAGATCAGCGATAAAATACAAATTGTAAAAAAAAAAAAAAAAAAACTTTATAAAAACCTACATAAATTAGTTTACAAGGCAACACAAAAATAAGAAAAAAATGCATATCTATTCAAAATTAGAAATTAACTGTCAGTCAAATACGGGATGTAAAATTTGACAAATAATTATCATGATGTATTTTTGTCTTGTGTTGTTTATGGGAAATTACCATATTTTAGTACATAATGATTTATTTACTTTAGGAAAAATTATACACTAGTGCGTCATCTGCATATTGTCTTTTGAAATGCTTAAAAGACTAACTTTGAAGAAATGTATCATAATACTCATATTCGTCATTCTTTTATGCTGACTGACGTTTAAAAGTGTAAGTTTACCTATACATGTTCACATTCATTTTTTATAGCAACATAGACGTACTATATCATAACATACTCTCTAAAAAAATCGAGTGAAAATATTCACTCTTAAAGAAGTGAATAAAAAAAGAGTGAATTGAGAGTGAAATTGGAGTGAATTTTTAGTGAAAATGTTCATTTTCACTCGTTTTGGAGTGACCTCAGTGATCACTCGAAGATTTAGGAGTGATCCCTGACGTCACTCCAAAACGAGTGAAAATGAACATTTTCACTCCAATTTCACTCTAAATTCACTCTTCTTTGTATTCACTCCTTTAAGAGTGAATACTTTCACTCGATTTTTTTAGAGAGTACATAATTATGTTTGTATATTATTACTGATACTTAATTCAAATGAATATTTCAGTAACTCGAATATACGTCATATCGTTAAAGGCGTGTTGGACATCAACAGCTCTTTTGCCAAAAATTTTACTATAGCGTCGTCAAAAGCAATAACAAGCTCCATAATTCATCGTTTGTTTCATTGGGTGAAATTCCTATGACTGACTTGACTTTATGAATTTATTTAATGTATTGATGGATGCAATTCTTGTCATATCGCATCATTATATCACAACTGTATCATATCGTGTCATATCATACATTGAGTCCTAACATTGTTTTTGTGACTTCGTTATCTGTCTACTCTGACCGGAATGTGATAATGTGAAATCCGCGTCCTGCTGTTGTTTTGTTGTAGTAATTGTTTCATGAAATACAAATTGACAGACGTAAACTGACTCGGTAGTGTGATTTTTGGGGAGCATTGCGTCGTCTCAATGTTGTCTGCACCACGAACGAATAGTTTGCATCGAAAGCTTTTAACAAGCACCCGGTGATTTTACATTACCCGATAAGTTAGATTTTACATGCACAAATTATTTTTTGCTTTTCTTTCACAATATAGGAACAGCGAATATGGATGAATTAGTTTCCACATAATATAAGGATATTGTTACAATTTTTCGGAGTTAATCATATACTCTACTTTGGACACGCCAATTATAGGTATGCATGCAAAACTTAATTTCGAAAGCCTCGATCCATGTCAAGCAGCTGCTAATGATTGCTGTCTCCTGCGTTTTTTTTCTTACAATTACTAGAAGTACATAATTCCCGAATCAATATTTTCAAATCCCTCTTTTTCTCAATTTTTCTGTATTCTCAATTAGGGTTATTGTGATGACATTTATTTTGAATGAATATTCAGTGACCACCTAGTTAACTTATGACTGTTATTTGTACGTCTCCTTCTCAATTTCTGCTGAATTTCTTTGTGATATACTGTATGCCACGCCTTATACATCGATTTATATCATGTTCAAAATCTATGTATGTATTTCGAATCAATTTGTAAGACACTAAAGACAGTATGCTATAAGCCTTATGCATTGTGGAATGTTGTTCTGAAATGTATGTATTCTCTTATGTGTGATTTGGAAAAAAGCAGAAATAAAACGAAACAAACAATTAAATTCTATGAAGTGAAACAAAACAAAACAGAATTGTACTACGTTTGCATTAATAGTTAAAACCTGGTAGACAAATACTCCGCCGAAAAATTGCTCTGAAAATTGCGACTAATGCTCCACTACAATGCTCCAAGAAATTTGCTCCGCATGCATTTGCTTCGCCGTAAACATTATTGCTCTGTGGATATTGCTCCACCGACATGATATGCTCCGCCGCCATTTTCTCCAAATATGAATATGAATATGAATATAAATGGGTACAGAGACTTCGATCCATTTTCAAGAAGGGGGGGGGGGGTGGGAGAGCATTGCTGTGAACAGGAACATTTTTTTTTTCTGGAGAGCAATTGAGGGTAGGCCCTTTGTTGAATGAACACTCATGGGAGGGAGAGAAGAAACCGAGCAGGGAAAGGGTGTGGACATAATATGTTGGGAGGGGAGACATGGGAGAGATCCTACCTCCTCACACTCTAGGGATATTTTTGCATTTTCAAAAGTGATATCCAACGATCTTGTGAATACTTTTTGCTAGAACGATTTGGAAGTTGTCAATGAAAATGAAATAAAATAGTATTCAAGAATAATGCAAGTAAGTAACCCGGAATCAATCACCTCTTTTTGTGTGTGTCTGTTATGCGTCTTCTCTGAATATGGAGATGGACAGAAGGGGGAGGGTATGGAAGGGGGCATCCTCTCTTTTTATTCCGCGTGTGCGTCTTCATTATGAACTAAGTCAATGGAGATTGAAGAAAACGGGAGGGTGTGGGAAATTTTGACATTTTAGAAGTGAAATTAAATGATCTGATGCACACGCTTTGATGGAATCTTTGGAAACTTGGCAATTAAAGGTATGAAAATTTGCTTTTCAAGAATACGTTAAAGAGTTAATGTGGTATCGATCTCCTCTTTTCTGTATCTGCCACTTCACTGTGTATGTAAGTCTATGGAGATTAACCAAAGAGGAGGGTTAGGAGGGGGTATCTTCCTCTAAGACAAGGGACCTTTGCATTTTTTGAACTAAAATTCAGTTATCTGGTGAATACTTTTTGGGAAATATTTGGAAAATTGTTAATCAAAACGTTAGAAAAAAAAATCATATTGAAGGACATATGCACTGTGAATGGTCGTGTGCGTCTTCACCGTGTGGTTAGAATATTTAAATGAGATTGACCAAAGAGGTAAGTTGTGTGTGCGTGTGTGTGTAGGGGGGGGGGGGACCTGTCCCTCTCCAAGACGATGATTCTTTTTGCATTTTAAAGGGATGGTAAAGTATTGGCGGAGATGAGAATTGGGCTTAATTTTTTCTTTGCGAGATACCAAGAAAACACTTATGAAATAGTACAGAGCATACCATAAGAGAATTCAAAGTTTATTTGATGAAAATCTTGTTTGAAATGACTGAAACATCATAAAACAAAGTAGAACAAAGCGATCGTAATAAAATGTGAGTCCCACATTTTTAGAATCGCTCTGTTTTCGATATCTCAGCCATTTGAAAACCATGTACATCAAAAAAACGTTGAATTCCTCATGGAATTACATGCTCTTACATATTTCATAAGAGGTTTCTCATTATCCCACCAAAAAAAAAAAAAAAAATGTTAGAATCTGAAATTAGGTCTCAACCAAAACTCTGCGATCCCTTTAAGAACTGAAATTCAACGATCAGGTGACCACTTTCGTTGGATTTGTAAGAAAAATTGCTATCTGTAAAGTTGATTAAAACTCATAATAAGAAAAGATGAAAACTTATAAAACCATGGATTACTGAAGGCACACTTAAATTAATAGAGTGTAAGAATGAATTCTTAGGGTGAGTCTTAGATATCCTTTCTCCAAATATATATGAATATATATATATATACATATATATATATATATATATATATATATCTTTAAGAATTACAAAAACAAAGATACAAGTAGCTTTCGCTGCTCGAAATAAAACTTTTATAGGGAAGTGTTTGCCTCATCATGAGATGTTCTTAGAAAACATAAAGGCATAATTTTCTAAAATACTATATTAGTGATAAAAAACTGTTTTGCTTAAAAACATACACATATTATAGGTAAACATGTACATATACATAATTATACATACACATAAACATTATACATATGCATGATATACATTGGCGAAAACCTGTCAAAGTCAATTTATGCTCCATCTTATAAACTTCAAGAGTTCATTCCCAAATCGTTTCATGTAAAGCCTTACGAAAGTATAAAAAAGAAAATAATGTTTTTCATATATTTATATAATATTGGATGCACTTGAGTGGTATATCAGATATATTCATGTTGATGAAGGAAATATATCTGATACACCACGAAAGAAATCCAATATCATTATTATCATACATACAAACCACTTTCCACGACAATACCACATTCAATTTCCAAAAAAAAAAAAGAATGAAAAAGGGTTTCACTCACCATTGGCATTATCCAATAGACTACTGCCTGACTCGACATGTAAATGATCAAAACGTCCACGGCAATTCCTTCTCTGTCAAATATGCTCTAAAAACTTCTAGAGCACTTTTAGTTGCCTTTCGTGTGTTCAACGCGTCTTTTTCTTTCAGAATCTTTTCGAATTCGTCAGAGTGTAGAGTCGCGAACCGTGGAGGCCGCCATTGTTGTTTACAAAACCTAACCTTTCAACTTGTATACGGACGTACAGTTACAGTACAGTGCAGTACAGTAGGCCTACAGTACAGAGCATATCAGCGAGCGACTGCCGCAGACAGGACAGACGATTTACCTGTACTCCTATGGCATTTCTCAACCTCATCGCGCGATGCCACTGCACTTTGCTTTCTTTGCAAGCGATACTGCGCATGCGTATAAAGATACATTTGAGTGCGTTATTGACAGCAGAGTACAATATTGGAAACAATATTGTACTCCTTTTCTCCATTGATACGGGTAATGTAAAATGCATAGGACAGGTATTATGCTAACAATATTGTATGTCATTAAGCAAACCCCCTGCAGGAATATTGATACATGGTTTTATTGTATCGAAAAAGTGGCTTGTATGTATAATAATCATAATTATGTCATTCCAAAAGTTGTTTCAAATAAACTTAAAGTAGCCAAAAGAAGTTTCGTTTATAAAAGATAATCTCGAGAAAATTCAACTGAACAGACCTTTTGCTCGACTTTCTATATTTTATCTATTTGTTTATTAATCTATTCACTTTTTTATTCATTCATTTATATTTTACTAAAATTGCTTCAAAGACCTATGTAGGCTATGACAGACGTCATGATTTCAACATACAAGGGTAGATATTTCAATTCCTAAACAGTTTTCGTTTTGGGGAAAAATATGTCCTTCCATTTGGTTGAATATTCTATGTTTTTGATGAAAATGCCTTAAAAGAAATTGATAAAGTAATTTTTTTGCCGTGAAGCATTTACAAACCTCTCTATAAAGCTTTCGACACCATCGACCACCATTGATACATCTAAGCAACGTTTACATGGAATAAGAGGTTCAGTACCTCTGCTGTGGCTTTGATTACTTCTGGAACAGAAAACAATATCTGGTGGTTTATGGTGTCGAATCCACATATTAAGGAGAGGCCTCGGTTTACCTCGAGGTGAGGCTGTGTCATGGGGCTACTTTTATTTGTAGTGTATGTCAAATATATCTTGAATTGTTCCAAAATTTTAAACATCCTTCTCTTTTTGGTGATGACATATTCACATAGACATGTACATTTTGAATAATGAACTACAATTGCTGAACGGATGGTTTAATTTCTCCAAGTTATTTTTGAATCTCGACAACACAAAGTATGTCTTATCGCATTCTAAGAAAAACTCAAATCTAAGTAAAGATAGGGAATGCAATTATTGGAAAAACTCAAACCACCAATTTTCATGGAATTTTTATCCATAAGTGACTTGGAGTAAACAGCACATTGAAAGTATTTCTTCGATAATGTCAAAATTTGTTGGAGTTTATCTAAATTGGTGAAGTTGTTGCTTGAAAAAGTTTACTTTGCATATACAATGCAATATTACAATAACCTTTAATCATTGTAGTGAAATATGGGTAAGATTCATATTGAACTAGATGTGTCGCTATGGCGACTGATGCCTCCGCCATAATGCATGATTCTCCCAATAGGTGTATAGTGCAATGTCTTCACAATGTGTGATGACAGTTTCACATAAATGGCAAAACATTGAAATGACAGGTTTGTCAGAGATATCTTGAATGTTCACTTTCCTTGAACTAGGTTTGCTACAATTGTTTATCAAAGAGTGCAGTATTGTATTTGGGGAACTGAGGATTTTTACTTGACTTCTGACTGACCCTTTTATAAGTTTATGCACTGAGTAATTTTCAAGGTATGAAGAAAGAGTGTAATTACAGTATAAAATAGATTCTTTTTTTTTGCATTTAAACCTGGCCTTGATCCCTTAACCTTTGACCTCTGACCTTCTGACGTGAAACACTCTCTCGAGAATCTTTATGCAGCAGTACATGTCTACACTAAGTTTCAAGAAAATACCTTCCGGCATTGCATGAATGTGGGGGAAATAGCAACATTTTTAGCATTTGACCTTGACCTTTTGACCGTTGACCTCTTGCCAATGTCTCTAAAATTTACTTAACTAATTGCCCCATCATACATCATCCTTGGACCAAGTTTGGTGAAAGCTGCTTCATCCAGCTTTGAGTTATCACGTACACTGATAAATTTCAGGATTTAACCTTGATCTTTGACCTTTGACCTCTGTCCGATTTCACTCAAAAATTAATCAAGTAATTGTCCCACCATACATCATCCTCGGACAAAGTTTGGTGAAATTTGCTTGATCCAGTCTTCAGTTATCACGTAAACAGATACAATTTCATGATTTGACCTCGACCTTTGACCTTTGGCCTTCTGCTGATTTCACCCCCATATTCTAATCAAGTAATTGCCCTATCACACTTTATACTTGATCCAAGTTTGGTAAAATTTCAGTTAATATTACTCAAGTTATCGCGTAAACGAATGCGGACGGACGTACGGACGTACGTACGGACGGACGGACAACCCGAAAAAATAATGCCTCCGGCACCACTTCGTGGCGGAGGCATAAAAATTGCATATCATAAAGTGTGCAATAGAATTGATTACCAAGAGTAAATTTGCGGTCCAAGTTAACCAATGTTTTGTTAAGTTCTGTTCATCCGCTCCTTCGGGTCCATAACTTGTTCGATTTAATATATTGGTGTTTGTGTTAAATTATCATTAACGGATACTCCCAATTTCTTTACATGGTATGTTAAACTTAATTCATGTTTTCATAATAACTCTACTCGTTTAACAGAATGATAGCATTCGAACGTCATCGGCCCGTTCAACCATTATGACTCATTTGGTTGATTTAACAGGTGTACATGAATGGAATTTAATTAGTTTAGCACTCCAGTGCTGCACTTTCTCACTTCAGCACACCATTCAAACAGTATTCAATGTTATCCATGACTGAGTAAACTGTTTCTTCTTCTTCTTTTTCCTTACCTGATCCTTGCATTGCATCCGAATGTTAATGTGTCCCTGTGTGTATGTTTTTGTGCGTGAGTAGAGCATGGTGTATATACTGAGAGGCAGGTGTAAAACTCTGCTTCTTATCCATTATGTGGTTTCTGTTAGATGCGTTTGTTTTTCACAATTTGTAATGCTATCAGACATCTATGTACCTTGTATAAATCTGTTTCTAACCCAATTTACAACATTCGTTGCTTCATAGGTGTCTCGGCTTTGATCTGTTAATCATAATGCAAGTTTACTCATTGTTTTTGCTCTTACTATTACATAATGTACTAAAGTTTTAAATGAGGTTTTAGAATCACTGTTAATAATTCTGAAGACTATGGTACGATGCAAACGAAAGCTTATCTCCTACGACAGGCGACAAACATATGCAACAATTTTGATCTACTTGAAGACTGTGAGTCAATGCACCAAGCTTGTAATTTCCTAAATATGGATAACGAGAAAAAATTACTTTTTTCAGCGTATTACATGGTTCAATCAACTCCTTAATGATACATTTTGTATGAAAAGTCGCTACCCTTCCAAACGATTTCCATATCTTTAAAAAGTGCCGTCAAGTAGGTCTTCTTTTCTCATTCCATTTTGATCTAAGCTCCTCAAAAAAAGTCCTGCAATTCCAATTTGATGTATCATGTTTTCCTTAAAACTACATCATTTCTTTCAAATGTAACATCATAAGAAAGCCTGGTTAATTTTCTTTACAACGACAACTTGTTATTAAACATTATGCATTCCTGGAATGCACAGTACGACTGAGTATGAGGAAAGGTCAAATGTGAAATGTTGCAAAAAAGAGCAAACGTGTTATGTCAAACAGTATAATATTCCCACTTGCTTTGTCGTTTCAGAGAGATAAGGAATGTGCTTGAAAAGAATGCATTGTGAGATTATCATTAGATTCCAGGCTCCATCCATGAATTAAAAACTGCAGCAGTATCTGCAGATTAAAATCAAACATATAGGTTGACCAAACAGCCATCTAATGTTTAGGAAATGGGAGTTTTTGAAAGTGCTCTTATTTCAGCATTGCTTATTCCAGTGGCCTTTTTACATAAAAACTGTACATTATCAATAGCAGAATTGTTGCGACTTTTCACTTTTGATTTGTCCCCATACTCAGCTGTTTTGCACATTTTAAGAACATCCAATCATAGCAAGTAAGGTGTCATTTTAAAGATAATTAATTAGGCTTTCTTATGATGTCGTATTTAATGAAGATTACGACGGGATAAGAGAAATATGATATATGAACCTTTAATTGCAGAACTTATTTTGAGGGGTTCAGAAAGGTGTGCTGTCACTTAATATTTTACCGATGGCTAAAAGCCTTATTCGACTTTAATAGCGATTTATAGGAGACATGTTTGCTCTTTGAGTATAAAGACAACTTCCTTCTTCTTTTTTTTTTTTACAATAGGCTATTTGACAGAACACTAGTTTAGCTTCTATCCACACGTGCACACACACCTACACCTACACACACACACACACACACACACACACACACGAACACATGTACACACTTTACCTGCGTCGCTTTTGCGGGAGCACGTCACAAGACCGACACCCACGAGTCATACAGCCCACGAGTCATTCAAGCCACGAGTCATCAAGCCCACGAGTTTATACGACCCATAAGCCCATGAGTTCGACGCTTAGCAAACAAGGCCCACCAGACCGACACATTAAGCCGCGTGCTGTCTTCGTCGAACCCGTCACTGCTCGTGGGCCCTGTTTACATAGTGTCGATCCCATGGGCTGAATGACTAGTGGGTGTCGGTCAAGTGGGATGCCCCCGCTTTTGCTACGACATTCCTATTTGGTTCTGAAAAAAATGTTTTGCGCATGTGGTAACTGTTCCTAATAGATCTGTCATTGTCCAACCTGGGAGGAGATGCGTCAGAGGGATCTAGGGCAATAATCTCCCGGGAACATGAGCAATTACCCCCTGGTCAATTACCCCGAACCTGTCCCCTGACTCTAACCTTAACCCTAATCCTGAACCTATTCCTAACCCTAATCCTAACCCTAATCATTATTCTAACCTTATCAAAAAAACTGTATTTAGCCGGGGGGAGGGGGGGGGGGGGGGGTAATTGCCCTCGGGGGTAATTGCCCTGATACGCGTCAGAGCACTGATCTAATGATGTTCTATGATATACCTCCTTGAGCGGAATAATATGCTGTCAGTAAAAATTTGTTTCAAGTGAACACTTAAACCGGTCACTTTTTCTACTTCTTTTTCTTTCAATATGTCATCAATCGCTGGCTGTATTTAATGATTACATCAGAACAATGGAAACATCAGAACAGTTGACCCGTCATAAGAGCTTGAAGTCCGCTGACAGCTGGAGACATGTTCAAATTTGCTTTAATTTTACGCAGAAGATATTATTCCCTATTGTCTAATTGCCCTTTCTGTCAAATTCATTTGGGCAGGTTTGGTTGATTTCTCTGATTTTTCTCTTAATACTAAGTGAACCTTTCATTCCATTCAAACGACAGACATGACATAGCTGGGAGTGGAATGATATTTACTCTTTAATTGACAGTCGTTATATTTGAAGAAGAATGAAGACCTGCATCGACATTAGAATTCGTATAAATGTAGATGTCCCAACTGTTTGGTCTCCTTTAGAAGTCTCATGCAGAACTGAAATTACGGCAGGTCCACCAAGGAACGGGCAAGAGCATTTTGAACGGAAGAGAGAAGCAAATTGTTGCGCAACGTGATAGAGTGTATGACGTATGAGCACTGAAGTAGACAATTTCTATCATCTGTATCTGGCTTTGACAAAAAGACTCTCTTGATCTCGGTCTCGTCACATTTCATCAATAACATTACAATTTTCTTAAGTTACTGTTTTCTCGCAATGGAAAGTCCACCTCTAAATCAGACAGCGAACATGGGCACTACAGGCTCGTTAAGTATATATCTACTCAATGGGATTCTTGCCTTAATTTTGAACGGAGTTATTTTCGTGGTGATATGCTATCAGAGAGAGTTACAAGACGTCATGCGAGTTCTTCATCACCTCCTTGTATTATTGGACATGCTCTTTGGTATGTTATGGAATGCCGGCAGCATGATTTACTTACATTTCAATGGCCCTATTTCATGTACGGTCACGAGTTGGTTGTATCCTTTCGTGGAGCAACTACTCACTACCTTGACGATGGCTTGTGTGTGTGGTATCAGTTTTATCAAATACATACTCGTGAGTAGACCACTTCACTATCACAGCATTGTAACTCAGCAGAGATTCAGGGTGGCTGTCGTTGTTACCATCGCTTTTGCCGGGCTGTTAAACGTCGTACTTCTACCACTACCATCCTTACCTTTTTACAGACAATACGTCGAGGAATGTATGACCCATCGCTTCTTCATCTGGCTTTTCAACGTAAGGATCGGAACCGTTACCGCCCCCTGTCTGATAGTGGTATCAGTTACAATCCTAATCAATATTCTTTTATTACGGATAGTTCTCGTGAAATGTCGGGCTGTGGGTGATGGAGACTTCCAGTTAAAGGTTATGAATGTCAGTGAGAGAAATACTCCTGACCAAAACGCTCGACATTGTCAATCGTTGTGCGATCACTGTTCACTGGACTGCACATCTGTATTGTCCAGCTTGAAGCGGTTTAAAGGAGTCATAACGGTTCTCCTTCTGACTGTTACAACAACTGCATCATGGATACCGCTAGCACTACACACATTCCTGAGGTACGACCCTTCAACGCATGGACACATTGATCGGGCGGCGGGAATGGGTTCCATTCTGAGACCGATCATCTACCTGGTGACGAACAGCGAAGCGAAGAGAATAAGCCGGAATTTTGCGAGCCGCATTTTCCGCTTCACTACTGCCCGGGAAGAACGGTAGACATTGAACAGACTTGGATTTTATAATGTAGTCAAGATTTGGCGGAACTACAGTGAAAGAATTACGCTGTACGTATGGAGAGTTTGATTACAAAATGGGTCAATTTAAAAGAGCCATATTTGTAAGCACTTCAAAGCAAATCCATCTGCACATGGAGCAAAATAAAACCTTTCCAGTAATATATCACTTGTACAACAAGGAATTTTCTCAAAGTATAATGATTAAAAACATTTTAAATTTTCTCATCATTTGCGTTCTTTTTAGTCGCTTTAACCTCGATTATTTCAACTTAGAAAGAACGAAGTATACTCGTTTGACCATCAAACACTTTGCTTATCAAGCTCAGTGGGCAAGTGTTGTTACTCACTGTATGTTCGTGCTCTCGAAGACGATGTATTTACAAGGACAGTGTGAGAGTCATGTGATCGTTGAAATGCAAACAAGATGTATAATGTTTCGTTGCCTGTTCATTTTCATTATATACTTAACTCGTGAATAACATAAGTATTAATTTACATTGCTTTGCTGATACTGGTTCTACTCTCGAACCCTTTATTGTGTCTGAAAAATGCAAAAATGTCGTTGTTTGTTTCTGTGTGTTGGAAAAATTCAACATCTCATATTGCATTTTGCAAACAAAGTTGTTGCAAACACATAGATATATTGCAGCAGTAAACATGCTAAATATCATGAAATAGTTTGTTTTAGTACATAATTATTTATTCACTTTTCTAAAGGATACAATTGACAGACTTAAAGTAAATGTGTCATGTAATAATCCCAACTTGTCGATATCTAGGCACCTAGCTGACAGATATTTGATAGTGTAAGGCTAAGTACGGCATGGTCACATCCATCATGTTTTGTCAAAATAGAAGTAGCCGTAGGTTTCCCAGTTAAAATACATTATAAACAAATAAGTAAGTAAATATACATATTTCTATCTCTCGCCATGTATATATACATGATATATACAATAATTCATTAACACTGATATTTGAGAAATTCGAATACGAGTCAAAATCATCAAGGAAGTGTTGGACATGACCTCTTAAATGACGTCTTTTCAAGTAATTATGGATTCCATCTACAGTACAACATGTTGTAATAGTGTCCTTACTCGTTTGTTTTACGCCAAGATAGAAGTACACGTCTTTGTTTACATTTATACTTTGAACATCATGTCGATGGTTGTGCAATTAGCACTCAATTAGTCAACTCCTTTTTATCTGAAATGTTTAATAGCGTCACTGTTGTCTGTTGTATAACTTGTTTCACTTGTTTCAACATTATCAGTGATTATTACGTTAGATTAGCCACTTATACGTATGTACGTATTTGGTTGAAAACAGTGGATCCTTACATTGACATGATTGAGTTGTTTCGTTCTTGATGTGAGGTACTCCCTCCTGCTATTTGATTGCCGCGTTTGCTTTTACGTTAGATAAAGATTGACTGGCGTGAATTGAGTCGATAATGTGATTCTCTGGTAGCATTGTGTCGTCTCAACTTTCGTCTGAATCACAAAAGAATATCTTTCATCGGAAGCTTATAATGAGCTCTGGGGATTTTACACATACCGATTCTCTTCTACATACTAGTTTTCAAGTGCACGCTTATTCCTTTCTTTTATTTTTCACGTGTATCATGCATTGAATTCCAACGTTCAGTTCTATCCATCTATACACACACACATATACATACATATATATATATATATACACATGTATATATACATATATATATATATATGTATATATAAATACGTTGGTCATTGTACTAATTATTGTATATTTGTATGAATGAAAGTGTTTATGTAATTATATGTGTGTGTGTGTGTGTGTGTGTGTGTCTGACCCTGCTTCACAAAAGCAACAAAAAGTCACCAGACATGTTTTTTTTTTAAATCTTTAAGGGCAGATTCTGAAAGAACAGACTCTAAGCTTTAAAATGATGTATAACTCAATTCAGATGGACTCCCCTAAGCTATCTAAATAGTGGAAAGAAAACACGCGATCTGAAAACGGAGAAAAGAGGCTCTGAAGTACAGGGACTATTCAAGTACTTATCTTTACCAAGCCGTACTAGCTGTGCGATGAAAGGGACAAAACACAGCATGTAAACCACCAGAGCAATAAGAATAAAGAGATTATCAAATTAGAGCTGAAATTGAGCATGTTCTATTACCACACTCTGTCCATGATTAACGCCAACTTCCAAAGCAGTAGTGTTATCCTTTCAAAAGTTAATAGAAGTTAATAATGGAAAGGAAGCACATAATCTGGAAAAGTGTGAACGGAGAAAAGAGGCTCCATGGTACAGGGACTATTCAAGCACCTAATCTTTACCAAGCCTGCTAGCTGTGCGATGAAAGGGAAAAACACGGGATGTAAACCACCGGAGCAATAACAATAAAGAGATTATCAAATTATGCTGAAATTGAGCATGTTCTATGTTTAACGCCAACTTTCGAAGCAGTAGTGTTATCCTTTCAAAAGTTAATAGACTTGAAATTGAAGAGTGTCATAGGGATTTCAAGAAATGAAAAAGGTCCTCTAAAACATACCTGATCATTCTTTTCTCCCCCAAAAAGGGTTGTAGAAAAACTGCTGAAAGGAGAGCTCTTATATATATATGTGTGTGTGTGTGTGTGTAGTATGTATACAATTTATGTATAGTCTTGACGGAGGAAGAAGAGCTGATAGCAGACGTTGCAGTAGTTCACTTACATATTATAATATACGTGTGTGTGTGTGTGTGTGTGTGTGTGTGTGTGTGTGTTTGCATGTACGCATGTATGTATATGTATGTACGTATGTATCTATCTATATAATGTGTTTATATATGTTTGTGTGTGTGTGTGCGTGTGCGTGTGCTTGACAGTGTCAAGATTTTTTTCTCAAGCATTGATATCAAATGTTGATATAAAACATTACGTCTGTAAGTGTGTTATAACAATTGACCTTGCACAATGTTGCAGTTGCTATAGATCTTTTTTTCCATTTTTTTTTTAATTTGACTTTCCCGAAATATATCACTTCTGATCTTTAGATCAAAATATTTGTAAACCGATCGAAGGGATACTAAAGACAGACCAAACACAAACCAACATTACTCTGTCGTCCAATCTGGAAAGGACTGACGACCACATAGGCAAATAAAAAAACAATTATAAGTTTTATCCCTTCAAATGACTTTCTTTCACCATTGCATGTTCTTCCCATAACTTATTGATTACCTGTCATCCCACTGAAATTCATAGAGGATATGTGTAGGGAAAAATATGAACGAACGCAAAGCCTGATTTTTCTCTACTCTAGAGAGCAAATCTGGAGCACTTAGGTCGAAGGGAAATGCATGAAAGCCATTGTCAAACTGCCTTTCGGCAATCATAAAAAAATACATGTAATTTTCCCTACAGGGAAATAGAATGAAGGCAAAACAGGAAAAGGTCTGAAACGACTAGTATGGAAATACCATCGACTTGCTCTTAAAGTAGAAATGAGTCAATGGCAGTAAAATGGGTTGCATCGTTTAGAGAACCAAGACCCTCACCCGTCTAAATAATTAAATTTTGCCAAAACGGGGTTTAAAGGAGGCTCCGGATGATTTTCAGACTTTAACATTTGAACAATTATTATTTTATTTTAGTTTGTTACTGAACACAGAGTTTCAGAATTCATAGTAACTGGGATGAGGAAAAAGAATGTTTTCAGAGTTGATAACAAATTGCAGTGAGCAATGATGATGACATGACAGCCTCACCATAAGAATGCTTGAGTTGGGGCTCAAGGAAGTAAAATAGAAGAAGTCATGCATAGATGCTACACAGGTGAACTAGTTCAGTAAGCGGTATATTGTAGTGGAATACACTGCTACATTTCCGAAATAGAAATATGTGAATCTTCTTCCATCATCAACACTGTCCAGTGTAATTTGCATAAGAATTTAGAGTATTTTTTCTCTACTCAAGAACCACAATAAATTCCACAAATCTATACATGAAACTGTCGATTGATGTACGACATGATTTGCGATTATGTCTGGAATGTTCCTTTAAGAAAGTCTTCGAGAATCCTGTAGAGACACCTCCATGCAGTTGAACAGAAATTAACTGATAGTATCGAAAGGGACTACGCCCTATATTGATTTGTCTCCCCTAAAATAGAGAAAACCTACATAAATCAAGTAAATTCAATGTATTTTCTATGCTCTAGCTAAGAAATTGCATTGCTAACAATCAGACAATTTCGTAAATTAGATAATGTGGTGTAGCCCTGGCTTCACATAATACCCGCGTGTATATATGATATTGGCAATATCATAATCTGTTTGTGTAACTTATAGCAACGTTGATGCATGCTCTCTGCACATTTTATACATGTAGTTATCAGAAAGAATATGGAATTATAAAGGAACATTCAACATTTTCAATTTCGTCACAGTTTAATTTCAAATTGATTCCGTATGACTTTAATCTACCTACCTTAATCATGCAATTTATTTTCAAATGTTGATAATTTGAACTGAGAAGTGCGCATATTGTCACGCTGCGTTCATGATTGCATACAATTTGTCGGAAATGAAAAATAGATGAAATAAAATGATTCTGCTTGAGATACTAAACTCTCTTTATATATTTTGTTTATCATGGATCAAAAATGTGGAAAAATTCACTGCATTTCCTTGAAAGACACAACCGCTGTGTTGTTAAAACTCATTTAAAAGACATCGCAAAGTGCTTTGTTTATTTGATGAACCTCAGGTAATATATGTAATGTTGAGTGTTTATGTATATATATATATATATATATATATATATATATATATATAAGTAACAAAGCTGCAACAAAGTTCATGCTGTTTTCACCAACGGTTTATTTCTTCACACAAATTTTCGAACGTCTCGCCGCCCTTTCTCAAGTGTTGATCAACACTTGAGAAAGGGCGGCGAGACGCTCGAAAATTTGTGTGAAGAAATAAACCGTTGGTGAATACAGCATGAACTTTGTTGCAGCTTTGTTACTTATCTTTTTATCTTGCCAACACGTGGACTACCTTATCAATATATATATATATATATATATATATATATATATATATATATATATATATGAATACATGAAGAGCTTGCTTCAAAAAGGCGCTAAATGCATTGAAAAATGATGGATTTATCGGAAGCAAGCTTTTTCATATATGCATATATATATTTGCGCGCACGTGTGTGTGTGTGTGTGTGTGTGTGTGTGTGTGTGTGTGTGTTTGGGTTTGGGTGGATGCTTGTGCATTTGTATTTTTTTTTTCCTTTTCCGGGGTTGATTTTTTTTTTTTTTTTTTAGGGGGGGGGGGTGGTGGTCCTGAATGGCTTATGTTCAACGGTTTAATTCTATTGTATAGTTTTTGTGTTTGTTGTGAATAGTTTTAAATTTGTGTTTCCTCTCTATTGCCATGTCTGCAAGGAATGGTGTGTGTGTTTGCGTGTGTTTGTGTGGGTGTTATGTTTTACAAAAAAAAAAAATGTATCAATGTGTTTTGTCCTGAAAAAGATTGTAGAATACATCATTGATTTTGGATGATATCTGCTTGTCTTTATAGGACAGACAGTGTTCTTCGAGATAGATCGGTTTAGACTGCATCAGTTTCTCAGGAGGTAACATACATACTAATACGATGTGAAAGACATGCTGATTCAATCATACATGTATGTGTGTTTGTTAAGGAGCGTGCGTGTTTTCATCAGTTTCCCTATCATTATACTATCCTGTATCTGCATCACGGTTGCCAATTGCCCCTCTCCCTCCGCCGCCGTCGGAGATGACAGAGCAGCTCTGGAGGCCCATTGATAAGTGCTCTCGCTTGAGCAGAGTACTCAGTACCACTTATCGCCACATACCGAAGGATGGCACCATGACATCATCAATAAATTGCGTTGTCGCCCTCCTACCTTTAAATGTGTTTTCTGCTAACGACTTGTCGAGGACTATCTCATTAGAATTAGGCGTGATTTCTCGTGCTCTGACGACTGTGCGCTTTTCTCGCTCCCTGGCAACGCCTTCACAACACACTTTTAATCATTGAGGAAGTTTCTTGTTGATGCGTGCAATGTAAAGAAGTGTCATGCAGGCATTTTCGGTAGTAACAAGATTGAAGTCACTTGTGATTTTTTTTTTTTGACATCATGAACATTGCATCATCGCTTAATAGAGTTGATCGATCCGCTGTAAGGTCAAACGAATTTGTTTAATGCTTCTTCTTTCACTGGAGGGAACCACGATAATCCTTGATACTGTTTAATGGATGTTGGTTGCACGCATTCCCGTGGGATACAGTAGCAATAGTGAATGGCGAGGAGGAATGCCGTGTTTTTTGCGCTTTTATATAAGAACAATAATTGGCTGTGAAAGCTTGGTAAACAGGCAGCTACTTCACCTGATCTAGTGATTGTGTTTGTTATTTACATGACAAACAAAACATGAAACAAAATAAAGCTAAACAGTTGTAGCTTGATCAGCTTGGCATTGGAGTACACATCGGACAAGATTGTAACATCAGAAATGACACCAGCGAAGTGCGTGACTGCAAATTGAATCGTCCACTTAAAATGGTAAAGAGATGTCGATCAATGCCGTGGCACTGACTGAGTAAATATGCCGATGTCGAGAGGGTATTTCAATTTTCCTTATTGCATTTCTATTCAATTACTGGTGAAATTGAAAAATGTGATTTGAAAGTCGTATACTGGCGCTTTCATAACGTTGACGTGGTTGATCGTTAGAAATGTTGAAATTTTGTCAATTGTCTGACATACATGAGCGTTTGCCACCCTTACAACGAAGAGCTTCACTCTGAGACTAGTGCACTACAGCAGTATTTTGTCTTTGTTTTTGGAGAGATTACATTCTCAAAGTTTATTTGAGCATGTTGGAACGCTAGGATCTCAACTCATGTTGATTTGAAGTTATGGCTAACGTAACCATCTCCGCATGGACTCCATTCTGTACCTGTCAGGTACTAAATATGGCTCTGTCGATAGGATTAAACTCCTTCTTCCTCGCCATCGTGCGGCGGCAGGTGGAACTGCAGGAGGTGACGAGAATGTTGTACTTGCTCTACGGGAGCCTCAACCTCTCGCTGGGATGCGTGTGGGGCTTGTATTCACTCGTCTGGGTGGCGGCGTACACTAACAATGTCCTCTGCAAGATCGCCGGAACGCTGTTTGCTTTCGTCTACCGAATCTTCTTCTCCCTGGTGATAAACAGCTTGTGTGGTATCGCTCTCAACACGTACATCATGGTAAGCCGGCCATTGCACTATCACACGCTAATGACGGTGAAACGGTTTAAGCAAGCTGTCGCTTTCAGCGTTTCTGGAACATTTATCCTCTTTTCAGTGCACATGCCAATTCCAGATACCCCTTTTACTAACAGTATTGTTTGCCATTGTCTTGCTGGTCACATTTGTGTCATTCCACACTGGGTTAGCATAACTAGAAAGGTGTTGTTAATCACACCTGTGGCTGTCAATCTTCTTATTAACACTGCGGTGAACGCACAACTGCTGCAAATAGCCCGAGCGAAGTTCCGGTCTGTTCACATTCTTGCGAAACAGTCACCTGAGCCAACATTCATAACCAGAGTCGTTAGACCATCGTATCATGAGGACCAACCACAGCATGAGCCACGACATCGTCCATCAGTGAGGCGAGGTCGACCACCAGTAGCCATGAAGAGTATCTTGACGGTGATTTTGATGACGACATCTTCGTACGCCTGTTGGGTCCCGTTCGTAGTGTCCACGGTCTGGCAGGAGAGCCTGGTTGCGTTCAACCTGTCGGACGGGGCCGGGGTGATTGGAACCTGGCTTCAACCAGTGGTCTACATGGCGACGAACAGTGAGGCAAAGCAGATCTGTCACAATCTTTTTAGACGCTGTTTCACCTCATTGTCAAACACAACCTATTCATTATCCCAATCACATTAAATTAGCGCTTGTATTTTTTTTTTTTTTACTTTTATTCCTGTTACAAATACAAGATAGATATTTACAGTACGGGTCTACATACAACGACACATCACAGTTTTATTGTTATCCTGTGACGAGGACACCAACCAAAACAAAAGAAATAAAGAAAAAGAATACAAAGTAAGACCAAATCACAGCTAATCTTATAAAGTGCGAGTAGAAAATACGTTAACGTGATGATGTATTTAACTTACCTACGTGTATTTACTTTTCCTACGTCAAGTAACAACACTTTCAATTGTCGAGTAACAACAATATCAATTTCATTATAAAATCTCATAAACACTTCTTGTGAAAGTTTCAGTACAGGCAGTTAAGCTAGTCCCTGACTAAGACAATACTATTTCGGATTAAAAGTACAACTTATAATGAAAAAGAAAATTTTTAGTGTTGAAGAACGTGTGATATGTTACCCGTTGGTAGATTTATTCGCAGTTTGCACAGTATGTCTATTTTGGGTCAGTTGCACAATGAACAAGTCTTATTTTTAGGGACATAATGCAGAGGCCTGGCTATATTTCAGGGGATTTGTTCCTCGATGTGATATTCATACTGCACCTGAAAGTAGAAGATGTACTTTCAAAATCCAGGGTAAAACCTATTAAGTGCCTACTTAGCGATGCTAACTGAAAATAGGCTTCTTTGGTCAAATAAATCAACAGATTACATATCTAAGTGTCAATCCTCATGTGGTAAAAATACTATAGGTTTTTCTGGCCAATTTCGCACTTTTGTTATTCCATTTGATTGAAGGTTCATTCAATTTAGCAAAAACCCCTCATTAACGCACAGTCTGTCATTCAACATTGCAACTTTTGCGTTCAATTTAGCATTTCGATCGATGAAATTTGAACATAAAGCCTTCAAATTCGTAAAAAAGGCATTCAAAATACTTGAGTCATTCAATATCGCGAATGGACAGTTACATTTCGAACATTTTCATTCAAATTAACGTAATGTTGGTTTCTTTTTTTAAATAGGTGAGAACATTTAAATGTGTTCATTTCTATGTGACTTTTTGTTTCATCCACACACTATTAAGCAGTAAAAGTATCATTTTTGACCCGATATAATTCGAGTTTGTTGTTCTGTGACTCCCCTTTTCTTTCATACATATATAGGCTTACATCCATGTACCAATACTATAAATCAACTTCATCTTCTTACAGTCATGACAGCGCAAATTAGGTACAAACGTTTATTTCAAGAAGACAGGGAAAGAAATAAAAGAATATTTGGTGATCATAATTATAACCTTGACTTCCGAGAACCTCCCGACATACTCGAAAAATAGCGCTCAACGGCCAGATAAGTTGTGGCCACATGCACTATTTTCGGATTGGGAGAATCAAGAAGCACACCGAAAAAAATGTTCCAAAATCTCCAAAATAAATACGAAAATATGAAGTGTACTGATTCTTACAAAACACTAACTGCATTGTATGTTGTATAAAATAAAGAAAGAACCAAAGCATAAACATGTGTGCTAAATTGACCGCAAAACATGTTAAATTGGATGCCCAAAAAATGAATTCGAATGAACGAGCGCAGCATATACGTGATCACGTGACCACATCATTCCAAATTGAATGAACAAATACCGAAATGGCGCTTGCTTTACGAATTTGAATTGAAAAAAAGTGATGATGTTAAGATGATTTTAATGCTAAATATTGGTAAGTCGATTGCAGCAATAAGGAATTGGACTGACAAAAGTGCGAAATTGGCCAGGAAAACCTATATTGTCCCACAATGTTGTCCTTATTCATAGATATCATGATCGCTATCATCTGTTTGCAATATTGTTATTTTCATGAATTTGAATCAAAATTCATTCCACTTAAAAACATAATTTTCAGAGGTGCGCTGACATTTACGTACATGCACATTATGTATGTACTTATGTACTTATGTAATATGTATGCATGGAGTACAATTCAGTCGTAGTTGATAACCACTTGATCTTTTGATGTATCCACATATCTTATGTTTTTAGAAACGTATATAGAGACACAGAAACCTTTGTCTTGGCACGTCAATCTATTCTTACATTATTGATGGCTCACTAAATCACTCAGTAATCACGATAACCCTTATCTGCTTATTTGGTATCTAATCACTTTCGCGAACCTGATACGCCAATTATCAAAATCTTCAGGCACACATTGTATTGCGAAACAAAACGACAACGTAAAAAAGCAAAACAAAACAAAACAAAACAAAAACGTGTGTGCCTGTCAAAGGAAATTGAGAAGCAGCAAGATTTAAAAAGTTCAGGAGGGAAACTGACGCAATATTGGAACAAAACAATTTTGTAATAGCTATGAAATATCTAATGTTGCTTACAATGACAATCATTTGACTGTATTGGTGCGTGGACAGGGTAATTTTAGATATTAATCTCCCGTCAAAAATTTCCATATTAAAGACTGAAATAGCATGGCGATCGGTTTAGCGGTGTATAATTCTTCGATCATCGCATCGGAATAATAAACACTAGGTAATGGAAAAGAATCATCGTCGGCGGTGATGCTATAGCCCTTTTGGATGTCGATTCCCAGCGTATATATGTCTCTACCAATCACAGGTTTAAAGTTCAAACAAAAAGACATCAAGAATGGATCCTAGATCTATGAGAGACTGAAATAAAGACATTGGATAAATACTCAGTTTCTGATGATTGCCGCAAAATGTATTTAGATTATGATATGGATTAATCGTGGAATGGTTCACGATTCTCAGAATGTGCACATTGTGTGAAAAAACAACAATTCCTTTCCGGATTCCTTTGGTGGAATACAGAAATAACGAAAGAAGAATATTGTAGAACACACAGAGGTGTCTCTGCGAAAATGAATAAAGCATGGCGCAGTGGGCACGTGATGGGAATGTTTCTCTTCATAAATTATAGTATAGTAGAAAGACGAAGTCAAATCAAGCAAAAATTAACAATAAACAATAAAGGTATGTGTTCATCTATAAGCTATTTCTGAAAATATGTAAGAATGGGATTGCAGTTCGTCTGCCATGCTGAATTGTGAACTGGTTAAAAATTGATAGCTGACTTCAAAGCTGACGATTGTATTTGTAGGCCTATTTATATTTACATTTTTTTTTTCATTTGAAGTGTTTTTTTGTTTTATGTTATACCGTATTTCAAGGATATTGTTTGTAATTTGTTTTTCACTGATATAGTTGATTCTGGGTGTTGTACTGGTCGGGAAAGAAGGCCTCGAGCCTTGGCGATTAAGTTTGCCTTTTCCTCCCCTGGCAACCATCGATATATACCTAGAATCACCACATTTCTTCTTATCCTGTGATTTATATTCCTCCTTGTATTTTATGTTGAAATGCCAAACAAATAAGAAATTAGATAAGTGGACAAATATATGAATGAATAAATGAATTAATAAGTCAAGAGATAATAATGATAATAATTCAGCCCCTTAAAGACGCAAGTGTAAAATTTGAAAAATAGCCATAAAATTTCAGCGACATCAGACAAATCATGTAGAACAGTTATTTAACTATCGCTTCAAAATATATACCCTGACCTCACAAATATTAAGAAATAACGTGTAAAGTACATAATTGTTTACAACAATCATTTTTGTTTTGTGCACAAATCTACACCACAATTACTTTCAAGGCAGTCAAGATATAATACAATAATACTTGCTGACATTCGAAACGCTTCCTTTATTACCGTTATATTCACGTGATAAATTATTGTGACTTTAGGCCCTTTTTACATTTCTCGATTTCATTGATTTTTTGTTGTTGCTGTTTTCTATAAAGCGGTCATGTCAAGATTTTCATTGTACATTTAAAGCCACTATTTATCATTGCAGATGAAAAAAAAAACACCTTTAGTGCTCGAAATGATTCTTGAATGTGAGTTAGGGAAAGAAACAATTAGTTGTGAAAATGTCAATCAGTGGCCCGTTTTATCAAAAGATAAAATCGATTATAAATTTCCTCACCACACAGGCTGCCATAGACTTACAGTTGAAATCAACTGTATAATCAATTTTAACTCTTCATAAAACAGGGCCCAGTACAATTAACGTCAGGTATTGTTAAATGAACCAAATCGTTTTAAGAATAAACCGTCTACAGTTGTCATTTGTTAACAAAATTAGGGACATCTCCTTTTTGTGTTTTTACAGCACAGTATGTATATGTAAAGATGTTTTGTGATACAACTGAGATATACATATGCATCAAATGTGTTAACATATTTTTTTTTGTTTTTAATCAATGTTCCAAATGACAAACAGTATAGCTTTTAAAAGTAGTTTGTTCTAAATTGATTTTTCTTATAAAAACAGGGCATTTACTTGATATTTCTATTTTTGCCGATGTTAATATACGTTTTTTTTTTCTGTATCGTATGTGTATTTAGAATTGTATTTAAAGAACAAGTTACAGTAAAGCAAAAAGCAACACATCCTTTTAAGATCACATTTTCTGTCACATTTAACAAAGCCACCTTCTTCTCAGGCGCCTTTTTCAATCAGATGCTCATTTCGTTATGATTATTCAGACAAGAGAGTGTTTTTTTAAAGCATATGTATCTCTTCAAAGACGCTTTTCTTTCTGTTAAAATCCAATGTAAAAACAACCTTCAAAGAAGTTGTTACTCGCAAAGTACTTCAATATAATCCACTTTCATGCTTTAATCGTATTCATCAAAAATTTTACGTCCGCATAGTCAATGATCAGTTTGCTTTGCTTGTATATATATGTATAGGTATATATGAATATCTCGTATGTATAATCTATGAATGTATATAAATGGTTTGCGTATGTTGGGGCACATGCTGTTCAAGGTTTACTGTCTATTGTAGTCTGCTTGTTGAAATTTTGGGACAGTAAAGAAATATAGAAAAGAATATGTCGACTCCATTATCTGTGATTATTTCAAGGTTGTATAAAGCAAGATTATTCAAATTCTGACAAGAAGAAAAAATCCGGAGAATTAACGATGGTATATTCTGGCATTCTCAAACAAAGCAAGTTGTAGAAATCCCTATATAATTGCATGTACATTCACAAGGAAGTAAATCATACATCGGAAATGAAATGCACCCGGTATGACAGTTAGTATTTGTAATCTCCGCACCAACGCCATGAAAATTCCAAGATTATTTGTATGTATACTACATTTTCCAAACGAGATATATTCCACAAATAATATTTCGGCATAGTGGATAAGTGAATGACTAGACTGAATTTTTATGTGCTCTATTTTTTTTTTTTGGGGGGGGGGGCATTGATGAATTAATCACCATCTCCACCAGTTTCCACTCATCAACTACTAAGGAGCGACTGATTCATTAAACTAATAGCTGCGATGTCACGTCGCCGACCTTTAGTTTGGCTGTGATTGTTGAGTCTACACAATTTGGCCAGAGACATTAATGGAATGCTCGACAGCCAAACGTGCAGCTTTTGCAACTCTGGCATTGGTGGCGCTCGTGGTGGAGCAGACGCTTATGTCAGTACATACTCGGTCTCGAGAGGGTAATTCAACTTGTTTGCGCGACGCTCATTGTATACAGCTGTACTACTCTAAAAGATTCTTGTGATCTTTGTGGCAATATGAATAACGACACAGGATTTGTCTGGACGCCGTACTGCACTTTTCAAATGGTTAACATGATGTTTTCATTCTTTTCGAACTTGTTCTATCTGGCCATAGTTAGCCAACAGGTGGATTCATGGGATATTACAAGGCTGCTTTACCAAGTCTACGGGAGTCTTAATCTCATACTTGGGATATGGTGGGGTCTCTACTCGATACTCTGGGTAGCTGCTCACACCGACGTCAATCTCTGCCGGATAGTTGGGACGGCTTTCCCTTTTATCCACCGCTTGCTGTTTTGCTGCGACCTGGCATGTTTATGTGGGATTAACGTCAATATGTTCATCATGGTTAGCAGGCCACTTCGTTATCACGCGATAGTCACAAAAACAAATGTTGCAAAGGTGGGATTGGTGATTTTTCTCGTCACGATGATAATCTACTGCTTATTCATGCCAATTCCAGATTCTCCTTTCATTCAAAGCATCGTGTGTCTTTGCGTTCTCGACACTTGCGTCGTGCCGGAATACATTAAGTTGATACGGAAAGTTACCCTGTCGTGTCCTGTAGCTATCATTCTTGTGCTATCCACGACGGTCTACTTTGCACTGCTGCGAATTGCTAGAAGGAAGCACTCTGCGAAGGTACGCCAAGAATCAACCATTTATAACCTCCGCACCATGGACACGTCTGCAGTGAATTCCCCAGGACCCTCAAAGCGACGGTGGCGGCGCCATGGTGGGGATCATCCCAACAAATGGCCTAAAAATGGGGCGCGAGTGAAAGGACTCCTTACCATATTCCTCATGACGATGACATCATGTGCGTGCTGGATACCCATCCTGGTGACGACCTGGCAACCCGGCCTTATAGGCTTCAACATTCTTGATGCCGTGGGTGTAGCAGGGACGTGGATGCAGCCCTTGGTGTACGTGTTGACGAATAGTGAGGCCAAGCGCACTTGCAGGAACGCTGTTCGGCGTTTTATGTCTTAGATCATAGAATTAAAGCACAGAGTTGATGATATGATTGATGGATCTTAGAATTACAGCACAAGGTTGATGGGAATTTCAGCATGGCGTATCAAAATTATAAGGATGTTTAAAAGGATTTAAATACACCTATTAATAGGATTTTATAGTATTTCAAAGCTTATAAAGCCGTGGTCTAATGAATGTTGTCTTTCATTGTTTGCATGACAAAGTAAAGACTAACGGGAAAGTGTTTTCATAATGTTCACGCATTGTATTCATGACTCATGTAATCATCATAAAATGAATATAATTCCAATTAAATCACATGGATAAAAAACATGTATCATAAAAACCTTTGAAGTCGCCCTTGTTTATAAGTACCCTGTATTATCATTATTATCATCATGGTTATTATTACTGTTGTTTTAGATGATTGGATAATAATTTGTGTCGACATCAATTTAATTCCTTTACCACTTTACAGTTCTCTTGATTTTTGTATGAATATGTTGAGTTGATATTTCCTTCGGAATAAAGGTCACGTAGGGCCGAACGGTTATACATGTACAATGTGTTTTGGGGCCATTACATGATAATACGAATATATACAGGCTAGTTTTTAATTAGAAGTGGTTTGACATTATAAGTTAGTGATCGATACTTGATGTTGATTCCATTCAAAAGCTAATATCTGCATGCCATTAACTGCCTATAAAAATCCGTTGAAAAAAAAATCGCCACTGCACATGACAGATGAAAATCAGTCTGTCCGTGGCAACAACGATTAATTTGACTTATGTATTCATAAATTGCTATTGATTCGGACTGCACACGCGAAGAGATGTTAATATAAAAACACCAATAAAACAAGAAACAAATGTTACGGCATAGAGTGCAGTGGAAGGCCCAAATTTGTTTTCATGGTCACCAATTAGCATTATACATGGCGTGAAGGCTGAAGCCTTCATACAGGTACAACCTGTATCTCTAATGGCATATGAAATTAGATATAAACGTAAACGCTTGATACATGCACACATACATAATATACCCACACAGGCACGCATATATATATATATATATATATATATATATGATATGTGCGTGTGTATGTGTGTGTAATTTGTCATGACTTTGTTTATTGTATTATATCCGCAATCAAAACTCAGGAAGGTCGAGAATTTGATTGGCAAAATAAAAAAGTGCGGGGAAACCACGTCATCGGATGTATTGCCATCTTATTCGGTCACTTCACAACCACATTGTATGAATAAAAGAAGCATGGATTATAATGATGATAATGACGCAATAACCCTTGATAATCATTGCAACTGTGTGAGAGGGCAATCCGCAATGGCGCAAAGTAAAATAATGAGATTAGCTGAAAGTCACTTTTCACTGATTGTCAATATTAATTGTGACAATGCACCTCAAAACAAACAAAAAGTCGCCAGACATGATTTTTTAGTTAAGACTATATTCTGAAAGAGCAGACTTTAAGCTTTAAAATGATGTATAACTCAAATCAAATGGACTCTCCTAACCTATCTAAATATTGGAAAGAAAGCACAAACTCAGGAAAAGCGTGAACTGAGAAAAGAGGCTCTGAAGTACGGTGTCTATTCAAGCGCTTAATCTTTACCAAACTGTGCTGGCTGTGTGATGAATGGGACAAAAAAAAAAACAGGAAGTAAACCACCAGAGTAACAACAATGAAGGGATTATCAGATTAAACTGAAATTAAGCATGCCTCATTAACTTATTCTGTCCATAATCAATGCCAACTTTCAAAGCAGTAGCCCTATCCTTTCAAAAGTTATTAGAGTTGAAAGTGAAGAGTGTGGACAAGGTTTTTTTTTCAGAAATGAAAAAGGGATTCTAAAGACACACCTAATCACACTATTCTACCAAAAATGTTCGAGATAAAACTGCTAAAAAACACACTTTCCTGCCCGTTTTATGGTACCAAAATTTACCATAATGTAAAAGAAGACCTGCTCTTTCAGAAAATATGAAAAAGTCAAGTTCAGCTAGGTTGACCCATTTCACTTATTTTCAGTCCTCACGCAAAATCAGTGTGTGCGACTTTATGTTCGTTTTGAGGTGCACAGTCACAATTGGTTTGTGCACTCTAGATCTTGTGAAATCATTAATCTAATGGACTTTTGATGTCTACAGTTGTTTTCAATGAAGGCGCCGCGTTTTTAAGGGAGGGGGCAATTTATTTTTGTCATGCTACTTCCGGGTTTCACCACCTGACAAGCAAAAATAAAAACAAAAACAAACAAACGAACAAACAAACAAACAAAAAACACCGTCCCTTCAGCCGCAGTGTCCTGATTTAATCAGAGTTTAAGCCTAAAGTGCAACCATGCACTTCCGGGGGAAACAAAAGCGGGGAGGGGTCTAAGTGTTTTAGACCCTATGCATTCCTGTGTATCATGCAAAAAAAGTCGGGGGGGGGGGGCGAGCCCCCCACCCCCACTCCCAATTGCCAACGCCCTTTTTTTGTAGACGAAGCAGGCAATAAAGAAATCCTATAAAGAAGTGAGATTGTCAACTGCATTGTTTAGACATACAGTGAAATCCCGTTATAACGAGTTCCATATGACGAGGAACCGCTTTTAACAAGGTGATCACGTCGGTCCCATTTTTCTTTGAGTGTACACCTATGGTAAAACGGATCGGTTTCGACGAATTCTGTTATAACGAGATTCCGGTTATAACGACGACATCTTCGGTGCGTCATGATAAAGAAAAACATAAGCAATTTGATCGGGTACAACGAGGTTCCATTTCTTGACCTGCCGCTTTCAAACATGCGACAAACGAAACATTGAAAACCAAATTCACGCTTTCCTTCTGTTCTCTTTCACGTTCTCATGGTTTTGCAGAGTCATTGTGAACACATAGCGCGCGCTTGTACTCTATGGCCCCAATTCACGAAGGTGGTACAATGAAACATGGTTTAAACCATGGACAAAAACCATGGAGCGCCAAGTGTCGCACGAAATATTTCGTCAACGAAATTATCATTTCGTGGACGAAATGTTCATTCAGTTACAAAGTGTTGTCATTTCGTTAAAAAATAATCATTTTATCGACGAAATGTTCCATACGACACTTGGCGCTCCATGGTTTTTGTCCATAGTTTAAACCGTGGTTTCATTTGTCCCACCTTCGTGAATGCGGGCCATTATGTGCATAAACACGTGAGCTTTATTGTAGCGATCCCCATGCCGTCTCTCTACATGAATCCCGTTATCCCTCTTTTATCCTCCATTATCAGTGACAAATGCCGAGTATCGCTCTTTGTATGTTTTCTTATAAGCCATGCGATAAGACACACGGATACCGTCCGATATGTTCTTCAGTCTTTGAACATAAACATTTCATTATTCTTTTTTGCGAGATACGCGTACTTGATAAGCTCAAACCAGTCCGTAACGTGAAAAAAAAAAGATCTCATTCAAAAACATTTCATCCTATGAAACAAACTGGGGGCAGAACATGGAAAAATATGTTTTTGGAATGCACCTTGTACATACAATGCACGTGCAGCTTATCATATAAATCCTTCCCATGTTAGTTCCGACTTTCAGTTGTTCTGCTGGTTAGGAAACATTGACGTGTACACCACGTAAAGGATTACAGCCGAAATGATTAATGAAATTATCGTGATGTTCATTATCATTTCACACTGAATTTCAAAAATGAATAATTTAATTCTTTCAGAATGGTCCGTTATAATGAGGAAGAAGTAGGTGTGAAAGGATCACGAATTCAACCATGTCGTGTACCTTTCAAGAACGCATGTACAAGATGCGAAGAGATTTTGGGAAGAAAAATACACAACGCAATTTCAACCCCTGCTGGTGCAAATATCCTGGAATACAGCCTAAATAACTCATGAAATCATCGCGATCCCGCGGGGTAAACACAGCGTACAAAGAGTTGAATGATGTACGTCACTCTGCCTGCGCCCATGCTCAGAAAAAAGTAACAAACACATTTACTACAATGTGATTTTGTTTATTAAAATTTCAAACTGTATTTCACAAACGATATTTTCATTCTCTCAGAATGGTTCAATACTCGAGGAAGAGCTAGGCGTAGAAAGGATTACGAATTCAACCCTGCCGTGCACTTTTCAAGAAGGCATGCACAAGACACGCGAAGAGATTTTCGGAAGAAAAACAAAGAACGCGGTTTCAACCCCTTCTTTTTTATTCTTCATTATCAAATCACAAATGATTTTTTTTTATTTTTTCTCAATAATAATGATCCATTTACTTCTTGTGTAATAACAACGCAAAGACTGCCCATAAATTTGATTACTTGGTATGTAACTCCATGCTTATGTTTTTCTTTGTTTTAAGTGCGTACGGTTATAACGAGGAACTGGTTATTACGAGGCCATATCGGCGGTCTTGCAGACCTCGTTATAATGGGGTTTCATTGTACAGGTTAGTCCTGGTTGCGATTAATACATCTTTATACCATCGCGTTTAATAATGGTAATTTGACGAGATTTCGAGTCATGTAAACTCAGCACTTCGCAAATCAGATGAGTTGCTTTTATGAAAGTACCTAAAACGTTACAAGCTAGCCAGTACAATCCATGATTAACTCGATAATGTAGATCTGTGTGTGAATGCCTGTGTGGGGAAAGGAAGTGTGGAGAATTTATCGTTACAGTAATTGTATTCATGATTTTTTTAATGTGTTTTTGTGTGGTTTGTATGGGTGTGCTCCATCTCTGCAAGTGAATATCGAGATGGTGATTTATTATACAAAATGGTTCTAAGATTTTCATGGACTGATTTTGCCTGACAAGTAGCATTGGTTTGTCTTTATTAATATGTTTGAATGTGATCCTCAACACTTTTTTTCTTTGTCACTTTCAAAAGCCTATATACATATCGAACATTTGTAATTACTATTTATTCTTTAAACCTTCAGAAACAACAAACAAAAATCATGATCACGAAACTTTCAACTTATCTCGTACTCTATAAATTGCTCAAATGTATATGGCTGCTACATGAGCTTCAAACGCGAATTCACCTTGTAAAGTACAACCGAAAATGGACAACATAAAAACATCCCCAGGAACAGAAGCCTCATTAGAATGTTGACCTTAAAAGTAATGTTCAAGTTCCCTCTGAACTGAGTCATTTTCGCATGCGTGTTGGCTCGAGAGCTCAAGATAAAGAAATTTTAACACCTAACTTGAAGCTGATATGTAATTCCTGTCCAGACATAACCTAAACTTAGTGTGGTGTGGTATTCATCTCATTCTGAGGAGAGCCAAGGGCACTAACAGTCAATAATTGTCCAAATGAAGTAGCAAATATTGATTCAATTCATTAAATTCAGAAGAAATTAATTATGTCATCATGTTCATCACATTCCAGATGACATTGGATATTGTGAAGTTTTATACAATTGATTCAATTCAGAAAATTCAAAGAAATGTCATTATGTTCTTGAATAGAAATGTCATCTTACTGAAAAAAAAGACATTTCCACTAGGTCACAATAGACGACCACCCCCACATTTCCTTCAAGTTCAAGTTGATTCAAATTGATTTCTTTCTTTCCGAACAAAATAACTAGGAATACAATGAAATGTTCGCATATACAGATTATATTACGAAATCGGTACAACAATGTTATGAACGTAATAACATGTAATAAAGATCCAGGTAAATTATCAATAGAGAAACTGAAAAATGTAACAACAATACGGTAAAGTCAGAAACAAATGGAAATTGAGGAGACTGCTATTAAAAGCAGAGCTTTTAGTATGCAGTACCCTCATAAAAGGGGGACAAATCTAATTGCAAATAAAAGGACAATTAGCCTAAGAGACAAAAGACAGACAGTACACACATACATGCACACACAAGGACGCACTTTAACAATCACGAGGCGGCTCTCTTGTAAGGGAATAAAAGATAAGTAGATAGAAAGATTAGTGAGGAAGGTAGTGAGGAAGGTAGTGAGTCCGAGGTGGAGGAGGAAATGGTGGGTCATAATGACCAGGGCATGAGAGTCACAGAAGCTTAGGCTCGCTGAGGTACAAAAAGTAATAAGATTAAACCGGAGCAACAACATTTTTGAAAATCAAAATTTAAAATAATGTAATTTACCACGTTTACTGTGTTGGTTAAGAAGTTTTTAGATAATTCTTGAATTTTAAGGAAAAAATACTAATACTTAACGGCTTCTGTTATCATAATTATTATCAAGAGAATTCCAGAATTCCAGAATTATTTCATCCTTGACTGTCTCCATGCAACATTTGAAGAGTGGAACACTCTCCTCCCAGGGAAACACGACACTCAATCACTCACTAACATGGCAGAAAGATTAATTATGGTGAAACATTTATTCAAAATAATCTCTTTGGACATTTCATGGGATACATTTGACACGTGGCAGCGGAATAAATGCAACAAAGTTAAGAAAACAAAGTTAGAGTAAACTAGCACTTAAATTCCATAAACGATTCTTTACGTTGCTCTCATCTATTGTTAACTTTCACAATCCTGGAATTCACTATCGTCTTCTATGAAAAGCAGTAAAGTTTATGTAGTATACCTTGATTTATGTCTGTCACTACCATCATAGGAATTTCATGATGATATCGACATTCAGAGAAGAAACCTGAAACGCTTTTTATTTCTAAAAATCGGAATCTTGCATAAGAAGTTGGTAAATACAAATATTCCCTATAAATAGTGCCATTCCATTTCAATATCACTTCCTGAACAACTTCACCAGTGTAGAATTCATGCATGCTTTCTTGTTCTGCATGAGGCAGATGATCACATGGAAAATTCTGAAAATCATCCCAAAGTCTCCTTTGACGGAAACCATCATCTGCAAGTTTGGAACTTCGTAGGTAATAAATAATACATGGTGCATTGACGAACAAAGGGACCAATTAGGAAGTAGAGAGTACCTGCCATACATTAAGCATCCATGTAATGCAGTAAAAACACACAGAGCAAACAGAACATGTTACATAAGTGGGGGAAAATAATCATGTTAATGGTTACAGTGTCTACGGCTTTCGGTGAAATCTGATCATCATTTGTGACCGTGCACCTCAAAACGAACATAAAGTCGCACACACTGATTTTTGCGTGAGGACTGAAAACAAGTGAAATGGGTCAACCTAGCCGAACTTGACTTTTTCATATTTTCTGAAAGATCAGGTCTTCTTTTACATTATGCTAAAATTTGGTATCATAAAACGGGCAGGAAAGTGTGTTTTTTAGCAGTTTATCTCGAACATTTTTGATAGAATAGTGTGATTAGGTGTGTCTTCAGAATCCCTTTTTCATTTCTGAAAAACCTTGTCCACACTCTTCACTTTCAACTCTAATAACTTTTGCAAGGATAGTGCTACTGCTTTGAAAGTTGGCATTAATTATGGACAGAATGTGTTAATGAGACATGCTTAATTTCAGTTTAATCTGATAATCCCTTCATTGTTGTTACTCCAGTGGTTTACTTCCTGTTTTTTGTCCCATTCATCGCACAGCCAGCACGGTTTGGTAAAGATTAAGCGCTTGAATAGACACTGTACTTCAGAGCCTCTTTTCTTAGTTCACACTTTTTCTGAGGTTGTGCTTTCTTTCCAATATTTAGATAGGTTAGGAGAGTCCATTTGATTTGAGTTATACATCATTTTAAAGCTTAAAGTCCGCTCTTTCAGAATATGGTCTTAACTAAAAATTCATGTCTGGCGACTTTTTGTTTGTTTTGAGGTGCACTGTCACATTTGTGTGGGAGGAATCTCCTGCAGAACCGGCATAGATAGAAAACTGAAAAAAAAAAATCACTGATGTGCGCACGTACGCACACACGACTTTTCAACAACACCACGATTAATGGAAACCGGATAATTCTCAGACTTTTACATTTAAGCAACTATAAATTGTCTTCACTTGGTACAGCGTTTTAGACCTGATAGTGACCGGAATAAGAAATAAGTATGTTTTCAAAATATGATGAATCAAAGTAAGAAAATAAATTACTTCATCCGGTCATTGTAGTTGAGGAGTCGCTCTAGTCGTCTTTTTTTGCTCTGCTCCACTCCACTTTTCGACCTTTTACAGAAACATCGATAGCAACATTTGACAAATCTAGATATCAAAATGATAAATATGACAGCTATGGTTGTGAGGAACGCTACAACGTCCAACATTAAATACTGGAAGGTGTTGAGGGAGTGGATGGGCGATCGCAGATACTCGCCGCCGTGTCTCCCGATGTGTTCGATCCAGAAGGCCGCAGTCTCGGCTGGTGTCATTGGGCGGTCTCGAAATACACGGGAGAGTTGCTTGACGTTGTTTACATAACTGAAACATGAAGTATCAAACACAAATTTCATTACGATTTAACCAATAACTTTACTCACAATTTAATGTCAACATTTAGGTTCGGGTGTATCTATAGAATCTCCTGTTTTAAGCTGTGACATTAAATGGGAAAGCTATGCATATGAATAATCTGTCTTCAGTGAATCTATTTATGAGGAGAAGGCAAGATATCGATATCTCCTCACTCTGATAGTTCTGTAGTGTGGGTTCGAATCTTGCCCGACGTATTGACCCGCCAACATGATGATGCTTTACTCAATGTCCGTCAGCTTGACCATTGTTGTCCATGGTGTACAGGTTGGCAGCCCTACCCTTCAATCCTGGGCAATGTTGCTGGGCTAATGGTAATTGCAGTATAATCATACAGTGCTATACGAGAGGGCACTCAGGGCCCTCTCGTATAAGACTATGTGATTATACCAATGTGGGTAACTTGTTTACGTGAGAGCATTATCATTATCAGTGGTATTATGAGGTAATAACAACAGCTATACGCCATAATCACTGAGTGTCCTGATGCTCTAATGGAGGAGTAAATACATTTCAATTCATTTCATTCATTTTATTTTACCACGGACAAAAGTGCCAAATCGGTAAAATCTGTTTTTCAATGGGGCCGTGAATCAATGTACATGAATCATATCAACATAAAAAGAAATGATTTAGATAAAAACAAACAAGAACATCGACCTTTGCAGCACTACATCAACAGAGGGAAGAGTTTGCATAATATGTGTCGTAACACAAATATACAGAATAATTACAGAGTGTACCCAAATATCAAATATATAAATTATGAATAAAAACTAATATATAAAAATAAGATTCAATTAAAAATAATCTACGAACTAATATTGTTTTTTGAGAACTGACCTATAAAGATACCCCCGCCCCGCCTCCCAGATCATCTACCCTCCCTATTCATCGATAACAATGCCGAAATATTTTATATCAATCACATCACCATCTAACGATATTGTATTTTTCAATCTTTTACCATCTTAAAGGGAATGGCTAGTAACTGATCAGTGGGAATCAGTGAGAATGCTGGGGATGATTGTTCCAATCCTTGTGGTTAGCATGCCTGTAACAGTGACGGGGCGATTGTTAACGGCCCGTTTGGCCCGTTAACATTAAACTGCACATTACTTGAATATGAGACCATTCTGAAGTAAATAATTTTCACACAACAATAGACATATAATGCACTCTTAAATGAATCCCACAGGGATTGGAACAATCATCCCCCAGCATTCCCACTGATCAGTTACTAGCCATCCCCTTTAAGCCGATTTCGTGTGCCAACTAATAAAGAATCACATTTAGCTAGATTCAACTTAAGTTTGTCACAGGAAAAAGAATACGTAACATACATCAGCAAAGTTAACAATGGGTAATAACAATGATAGGTCCCTTTTATAGAGCAGTGCATATACACACTGGAGACGCGTCCATTGCTATATTATAATAACTATTATTACCCGAAACATTATTGAATATTTGCTCGATACATCGAGCATGTGTGTGGATGCTTCATGGGGAAGTCAATGCATGCTGATATGTCATAAATTAATGTTTGAAGCGCTCTGTCGCTGTTTCAATTAAACAATCGTTTGGAGGTTGTGAGATGCGGGGGAGGTAGAAATCCAATTTTAATATGATAATTTTCATCGAATGTTTTGAGATTTAAGGCACTGTGCAATGCAAATGCAGGTTGACTTGTATTGATTCATAGTACCTTTATCATCACTTATGTGGTGAAAAACAATATCTGAACATGTGCCACTTATTCTATAACAAATTTTATTCATTTTTTTTTTCAGATTACTTGGGTGTGCCCACAAAAACTCCTGTAAACCAAGATTTGCCAGTGATGTAAACAATTTTTATAGTTTTTGTTATGATCATCTAGACATCGGAATGCACCTTACCCTAGACCGAGCATAACTTGCGCGTTTGCATGCAATGCCTTTTGTAGATCATATTAGTTTTGATCAATCTAGAGAAAGGTGCATTCCAATGTCGTTTGTTAATCATATCAGTATTTAAGCAATGATTGACAGATGATGTCACTGTCAAAATTCTGGCTTGGATTTTTCTTTTGGGCGTATCCAAGAAATCTGAATAAAAATGGTGGAAAAAATAACGCCCATTCAGACATTCATTTGACCACATTAGGGATGCTGAGGGTATCATGAATCTACTCAACTCAACATGCATTTGCATTGCACAGTTCCTTTCATTGAAGACATCAAGGCAATCGGGTGATGCTCGGTATTCCGAAGGTTCATTTAATCGAAAATAAAAATAAATGGATTCGTATTTTCGAGGGTTTGATGATTCGGAAATGGGAAAGATTTTGCCCATAAGAACATTTCTGGTGTTTATACTCGAAAGGTTCGTGAATCGGACATTGAAATATTATGATAATAGTATGTTATTCCGAATGTTCGTTTAATTATCTAATTATTCGAAAATCTATGATTGGAACTTCCGAAGGTTTGTCGTTAATGTAAACATAAAATAAGTATTTGATAAGGTTCTTTATTCCCAAGGTGCTGTAATTTAAATATCAGAATAAAAGGTTCGTTAATCCAACAATGAAAATAAGCTTCATTAATCCGAAAATGACGTAAGGTTTGTTATTCGCCAAATTGTAACAATCTGTGGCCAAGGGGGGATGGTCATCGTTTCTATCACGAAGTTATGAGGGTGGGAAGGGGATGACCAGGGGAGCACGCAGGATACCTTTCGAAGGGGATGACCAGTATAGTGAGGTGCCCGCCCCTCGTCAGGGGCCCGAATACCGTCACCCCGCTTAAAATGGTTTTGAGCGCACTAAACAAGAATGCATGCCCCTGACTGTGTTCTGTACGCTTGAAACTTGGCAGGGCTACCACAACCAAGCAAATTGTGGTGAAAACCGAACAGTTTTTCGCGAAAATCTAAAATTTTCACAGGGCTATAGGAATACGTGTTATAAGTCACCCGTACGCATCTTTTACGTGTAGGCCTATGTCTATGGGAACATCACGGTCACCCGCACACGTCTTTTACGTGCTAAGTCTATGGGAGAGCGGGTGACGAGTTGCGGGCCCCTTCCTTAACGCGCAACTTTTTCGCATCGTTCGCGTTTGACGACGATAGCTGCAAATTTTCAATATCGATCCGTGAACTTGTGATTCCATTGGAATTTTCAGCATTTTTCCTGTATGTGAGTTGGATTTCAAAGAATTTCAGTGGCGAAATACGATTCAAATATGGGCAAACATTAACGATGACGAGGTGCGGGTCACCCAAGTATACATGCATTTGCGATTTTTTTTTCTCTTGCTTTCTTTTTTTGTTTGCCTTTGAGTGGCCACCTATAATAACTGTTTTACGTCATGCATGGTCATCCCGATCTTGATGTAGAAGACGAGAGAGGATGGCATATATAAAGAGGAGGAGGAGGAGGAGGTGGAGGAGAAAATACTTCTTGTTTTCATTAATAACACAATTACATATTAGGATTGTATTCCATAGTTCGTGTATAGTGTGTGTTTGTGTGTGTGTGTACATACTAGGTGTTTCAAAAAAACATTTCCCACTTTTGATCATAAATATTTCAAAAACTATTCATTCAAAAAAACTGTCATTGATATGAGTAATAGCTGGATAGTGTACAATTTGGTTGGAGGTGATTTCCACGTGAAAGCATAAATCAGTTTCATTAAATCTAAGATTGATTTTGAAGTAAGGTTTCAGATTTTGGTCAAATTTTAACCCTCTGTACAAAAATTGAACTTGGCACAGGAACCAATGATGTGTATGTGAGTGTGTGCTGACAATGGGGCTGAACAATGGACATGCCTGAACCACCTGTTGACCAGGCGTCAGTCTGGCACTCCCTGGCACATGAATGCTTAATCAATAATTCATTTGGATTGCCCTGGGCACTGCTAGTCTGAATTCATGCACGGTAATAAACACCACATTTCATTCCAGCTGGCGATCATTTTCAAATTTTGCTTCACATATCACTAAAATTAATTTGGGATATAAATAAGCATAGATGATCTAAAGTTCCTCATTTTAATATAACTGTCTACTAATTAAATAGTCTGACAATTTTTCTGCTTTTTCGATAAAAAGAGATCATTTTTGGTAAAGAGTTCAGCAGCATTTATCATTGGGGCGATTTGTTTCAGAGTAAATCTATTTAAGGCTCCGTATACACAAGTGTATAATACTCTAATTTATTTTCTTTACTTCCTGTCACCACGTTTACGATAGAACAGAAGGTATTCATTGTAATTTTGTTTTTCAGAAGTAGGGAGAGCACTGACGCGACTCAATGACAGTATCGACAGGCGTTTGACTTTACACAGATACTGCCAGAGGCTGAATAAAGACCAGCTGTGTTAGTGGAATTTCTCATGAATGAATAATGAAGCATTCAAACCCTGACCATTGTTCAGGACCATTGTCAGGGTGTTAACCACACACTCCCATACACACCCATTGCCCCCTGTGCAAAGTGAAATTTTATACAGAGGGTTGAAAATAGAGCAAAGTCTGGTACCTAACTGTGAAATCAATCATGGATTTCATGAAACTTATTTACGCTTTCATATTTAAACCACCTTCAACCAAATTGTACACTATTCAGCTATCACTCATATTAATGACAGTGTTATCTAATATCTAGTTTTTGAATTATTAAGAATCAAAAGTGGAAAATGTTTTTTGAAACACCTAGTACATGTTTGTGCATGAATGTGTATAGGTGGGTGTGTGTGTTTTATTCAATTTCCATTGCATAATATCCGTATCCAACACCGTATGTTGTCACTAAATGCAGCTTATTTCATTTTCGAATTTATGAACCTTCGGAACATTACGCACCTTATTTCGTTTTCGGATTAACAAACCTTCGAACCTAACGAACTGTAACCAAGGCAATAGTGGAGTTCTTGCAAGACATTTAAAAAAAAATATGAAAGAGAATAGCATGTAACGTGAATACATTCAACCTCT
This sequence comes from Diadema antillarum, assembly GCF_040938485.1. NCBI lineage: Eukaryota > Metazoa > Echinodermata > Echinoidea > Diadematoida > Diadematidae > Diadema > Diadema antillarum. Next base: position 1,057,154 of record NW_027271006.1, on the reverse strand, counting down.
TTAGTTAAGTCTTGACTTGTTCAAAGGTTATTAACAGCCAAAAGTTCCTAAGGTCCTTTTTTTCTACTAAGCTACAATGTATGTGGAAAGGAAACAAGTGACGTATCATGGCAATAGAGGCTGTTTGACTTTTTAATTGAAATTGAGCTTTCTCATTTTAAGAGAGATTAATGACATTGCATGATGGTAGGGTAAATGACAGAAACATTCTGTGGGGAAAAAAAAGATACTTTTTGTGTTTCAGAAGTTAAACAAGCTTTTTTCTTTTTTGCCAAAGAAAACCTCGGAGAGGACTACCCTGCGGCAGCGAAGGGTCACTGTCTCCGTACTTACGTATCATCATTTAACACTTCGGTCAAGGTGTCGTAAATGATATCGGCGTTGACGTTGTACTTGCTAATCATTTTCCCGATTCCCTTGGCTTCGACCCTAGCGGCGATGTCCCACTGGTCGGCATTGATCGGGAAGACGACAATAGGAACGCCATGGTAGACGGCTTCGTGGTAGCCATTGTTGCCCCCGTGGTACACAAACACACGAGTCTGTGAAGCACCTTAAAACATATGTGAGTGACTGTGATACTTCTTCGTCCAATGTGCTTTATATCATCATTACACTTCACCTTCAACATCATGTTAATATCTATAAACCAAATAACCATCATACAATTCGAAGGAGAAAAAGGAAGAAGAAGAAATGAATATTAATGCACAAGATCATTCTATGTCCATTAGGAGTGACGGACACTTTGAATACTTACAAACAAGAAAATTTCAAATAAAAAATCGGTAGCAACATCATAACAATAATTATTCAATTTTCAAACATATCCGCACATACCTTTTGCAATATCAACTATAAACATCAAACTGAAACTATCAATGCTGCCATCTACGACGACTGATGCACGACACGGAGTTTGCCTGTGCAACTGACATGCCTCACAGACCAAACATCGGCAAGGACATAAAGTAAAATTTCTCGGCTAACCTTATTCTGTTTAATTGATTGGTTGGTTGTTTGTTTGCTTTTTTAACAGATTACCACCAGTCCTCCCGGTTGACAGATGTTGAGAGACCAACTTATCTCAATCTTTATCAATGCTACGATGCCTGACAGCTCAGATGAATTGTTACTCGGGTAATAGAACTTTGTTTAATGTTACTACAACAGTTAACACTCATCAAATTTTATGATAGGATATTTGAAAGTAATATGAAACGAATAAGTGATTACACAGAGAATGACCCAGTCAAACACGTCATTCTGTGCAATGAGGAGGAAACAGAAAAGAAATCAGATAACACATATCTGAATGAGTAAATTATAATGATTTCTTTATCACTCATGGGAAAAACCTTCTTTCCTGACCACTTTGGTACAAAGTAAATATGCAAAATATGCATCACGTGTTGTACTTGATTTATTTTGTTTGTTGTAGTATATTCTTGCAAGCACATAATGAGACACTAAGTTGAAGCTATACGTTCTTTTTTTTTTTACCATCATTTCATATTCAATTTTCTTCAAGGCAGTGATAAAATGAACTTGCTCCCCCACTCGCAAATTACTCTGTCAGTCCGTGGTAAAATATATCAGTATAAAAACAGTATACAATGCATTCAAAGTAAAAGTTTTAAAAAAGATTGTACGAGGGAGGGGGACATGTACAGAACAAAATACAAATAAAAACAAGAAATAAATGCAAAACGGCAAGAGTTGGTATTTGTAGGCGGGATTTGTCGTTGTTTCAAAATGTTAAATTGCACCTTCTGTTGCTGTAAATGAGACCTGAAATTATTGAAACCCATCATTTTACATTTCATTTCATTTCATTTCATTTATTTCATTTCCAACAACATTTTCATACACAAAATAACACAACATCAATGCAATGTAGTAACAAAGAAAAATACGTGAAGTTGACAATACTACGCATCACAAAAGCAAAGTAAACAATGAAAATTGAATTGAAACTAAAGTTGCAGGAAATGGAGGAGACATGCTAAAAAGCTAAGCTTGTATTTTGCAGTCTCCTCGTGGACAAAAAGACTAAATAACATCAAAAAGCAATTAGCTAGACATAATATATCGGTGTACAACACAACAGACCTATACATATAAACAAACAAACAAACAAACAGACGGACAAGCAAACACAAGCAACCTCTCTTGTAAAGAGAAAGATAGAGAGAAAAAAAAACACAGTAAAGGAAAAAGAGGAAAAGAGGAAATTATTTTGAAAGAAGAAACAGAAAGAGACAAGAGGACAGGGAAAGGCGAGAAAGGAGAAGAGATGAAGGGTCTATACCAGCACACGCGAGGCACATGATGCGGTGGATCACCGAGGTATATGTACATAATGTAGGAAAGGAATAGATAAAAGAAAAGAGTGGATATAACGAATATAAAAGAGAGCTCAGGATTAAGGCTAATTAAAATATAACTCATTCAACTATATAAGAATTTATGAACAACTTCTTCAGTTTAAATGTGAATGTGTTTAAACTTAGAACTTGCTTCATACTATTATCGAGAGTGTTCCAAAATTTGGGGCCAGTAAAAGAAAACATGGATTTAGCAAACATAGTCCTAGTTAATGGCAAATGAAATGAGTTGGATTGCCGGGTAGGATAAAAATGAACAGACCTATTTTTAGTGAACATGGACTCAAACACAAATGGGAGAGAATTATGGGTAAGTTTGTACATGAATTGTCCTAGGTGTAACAAATACAAATCCTTAACTTTTAAGATTTTGTTTTCATGGAATAACACATCAGTATGACTTCTCCACGATTCATTGCAAATAATGCGAAGAGCTTTTTTCTGTAACAAAAGTAGTCTTTCCAAATGAGAAGAATGTGTGTTTCCCCAGGCGAGTATACCATAATTCAAATAAGGTAAAATCAGAGATGAATATAACATTAAAAGAACATTTTTGGGTAAACAAAATTTAACTTTGTTTATAACACCTATATTTCTTGAGATGATACGGCTTATGGAATCAATATATAAATTCCAAGTAAGTTTACGGTCAATAATCAAACCTAGGAATTTGATTGAAGAAACTTCTTCAATAACTGTATCATTCAGATATACATTTCTAGGTACATTTTCTAAAGAGTTACTAAAAATCATACATTTAGTTTTTTTAATATTTATGGACAATTTATTTGCTCTTATCCATTGAAGTAATTTATCCAATTCAACATTTAAAACATCAATTAACATATTAGGATCAGAATGTGATAAAAAAACATTAGAATCATCAGCAAATAATAGAAAGGAAAGAATACTTGATGAATTCGGCATGTCGTTAATGTAAAGGATGAATAAAAGAGGTCCAAGCAAACTTCCTTGAGGCACTCCACAATTAACATTTTGCATAACAGATGTATGCCCATTAACATAAACAAATTGCTTACGGTTAGAAAGGTAACTTCTAAACCACTCCAAGGCCTTTCCTCGGATACCATAATATGATAATTTATAAAAAAGTATATTGTGGTTAATGGTATCAAAGGCCTTGGAGTAGTCCAGGAAAACGCCGATTGTATGATGAAATTGATCAATAGCTTTTGAAACTTTATCTAAAAAGGTAAGTATTGCGTGGGAGGTGTTGTGGTTTTGCCGGAAACCAAACTGATAATCAGAAATTATTTTATGAATATCCAAAAACTTCAATAATCTAAAATGAACAACTTTTTCAAGTAATTTCGAAATAGAAGTCAACAAAGATATAGGTCGATAATTGCAAACATCTTCCCTATCCCCTTTTTTATAAATAGGAATTACTTTAGAAATTTTCATGTCCTCAGGGACAACTCCGTTACACAAAGACAAATTAAAGACGTGTACTAATGGATCAACAATAAAATTGATAATATTTTTCAAAAGAACATTATCAATACTGTCATGCCCGGCACTTTTCTTGTTTTTCAAATTCTGAACAATATCTAACAATTCATTTCTCTCTAAAGGAACAAAAAACAGTGAGTTAGGATTACGAGTTTGTAAAAAATCAAAAAAATTCTTTTGACTATCCGGAACATTGTGAGCAAGATTATTGCCAATTTGTGAAAAATACTGATTAAAAATATTTGAAATGGATGTAGCATCATCGATAATCAAATTGTTATGTTTGATTGTGGTAATACGCGGTTTCTCCGTATTTTTATTAATAGCTGTATTAATAATTTTCCACGTATTTTGAATATCATGTTTAAACAAAGATAACTGATTAATAAAATATTTACGTTTCTCGCATCGTATTACTTGCGTGAGAACATTCTTATATGAAGTATATTTATAATGAGATTGTTGAGTGCGTTTAAGTTTATCGACATAATACAAATTATTCTTACGGTTAATCGATCTCAACAAAGATTTAGATATCCAAGGCAGCCTCGGATATCTTTTGTAATTGTTACATTTTTTTCTAACAATGGGAACATGTTTATCCAAAATGGAAATTAACCTTTGCATAAACAAATCATAAGATTCAGTTGGATCCTCTTTATCATATACATCAGTCCAATCCACTCTGTTTAGCTCGTCTTGTAACCTAACTATATTGTCAGGTGTTATTTTCCGGAAACTTACCATAGGAGGCTTTAAAGAAATTCTACGGTTAAGGGGTATATAAGTGAAGATGGGATAATGGTCAGTTAAATCTGATAAAATAATTCCAGAGACAGGTAAAGGGCTGATGTTACAAAATATATTGTCGATAAGTGTTGCAGAATGATTGGTAACACGAGTTGGTTTTGTTATAAGCGGTAAAAAAGACGAGGAAGTCATTATATCCAGAAAATTTTGGGCATTGTTTAAAGTCTGAAACTTTGACAAATCAACATTAAAATCTCCCATAATAATACAATCTTTATTATTAAAAGTTGGGTTTGATAATAAGGATTGTACGTAATCAAAGAAATCATAGATATTTGAATTAGGAGGCCTATATAATACTGACACAATTATATTCTTTGAATAAGAGACCTTAATTTCAATAACAAGTGATTCAACAATTTCACTCATACAGTTCAATTCATCATGAATAACATAATCCAGATTTTGTTTTACATATAAGGCAACGCCTCCGCCCATTCTCTGATTTCTACTATTATGTATGAAATCATAATCTGGGAGTGAGAACATAGAAGTAGAACCATGAGTGGTCCATGTTTCACTAAGACCTATTACATTAAAAAAGGATCCATGAGTGCCATCCATAAATAAGCGAAAATTATCAAAATTATGATTCAAACTCCTTATATTCAGATGCATTAAAGACAGATTATTGTCACAATCATTACCTTCAACGAAAGATTTGATATTGTTAATAGTGAAATATTCTGAACTTGGATATTGTTCATTGTCATTCTGACAAAAATTAACACTATCCTCATAAAAATTAAAAGGTAACTGATAATCTTTACTAGAGGGGTCATTATTTGCCTGTGTTTCCGTGTTATTACTGAACATTTCAAAGAACTCATCACTGTTTAATGAATGAAAGGCAAAGTCTTCGACTCGCATCATCTAGGAGTCAGAAAGAAATAGGACGTACTCGGTGCCATCGAGCGCCAGTGTGCGTTCGAGCATGCATGGCAGAGACCCCAGGAGGATGAGATAAGAGAGAGCATAAAAGAATGTAAGAGGACGAGAAGGAGGAGGAAGGAACAGAAAAAGTGGTAGAAGTAGAAATAAGAAAGAAAACGTAAATACCGGAGAATTACAAGAGAGCAAAGGACAAACAGTAGATAAGAACAAGACAAACACCACAAAAAACACATACCTATCGACTCATGACCAAGGTACATTTCCGAAAAACTAAACCCAATCATCGCTCTCCCTGCCCCCCCCCCCCCCCTCCCCGAGAAAAGTATGTCAAAACTGGTCAGGCAAGATAAGACTCCGAATAATGCATTTACAATCCTTTTTTTGTGTACAGTATTCAGTTAGTGCACTGGATGAAAGTTGCCAGTGAACCCGATGTTACACTTGCTCGTATGGGCTAGGCTGAAAGGGTGTGTACAGTTCTTGTCGAGGTGTAGATTTAGCTTTTAAAATTTTGCGAGATATTCAGAAACCACTCTAAGAGATGTCAAAGAGCATGCAGTTCTAAGGGGTATCAAAAGTTTATTCGATGAAAATCGATTTTGAAATGGCTGAGATATCCAAAAACAAGGTGAAACAAAGAGATCCTAATAAAGTTGTGGCATGTCGCCTTTTATTATGAGCACTTTTTTGGATATCTCAGCCATTTGAAAACCAATTTTCATCAAATAAACGTTGAATCCTTCTTAAAATAACATGCTCTTTCATATTTCATAAGAGGATTTTCATTATCTCACTTAGGAATGTTCAAAACATGAATCCCTACCTCAACCAGTACTGTACAGTCCCTTGAAGCTTTTCATTGGTCGAGCCTCGTCACGCCACGCTACTCCGTCACCCAACACACAAACTTGACGAGAATGCGTTCACTGGTGCATGTATTGTAAACCTTCGGTATGTGACAGTTATTGTTCCATCTCAAAACTGAACAAGATCAAAGCGTTCGTTACCAGTACATTGTCAAATACATCGTTAGATTTCAGTGCATCTGGGCAGGGGTTCACCGAACCACGCCCCTCTGTCATTTACATCTCAGTTCACACATTATCATATTAACGAAGTCTCATTACGAACACACTATACAGAGACTTGTCCAATTGTTAATTTCTGAGTTCAATGCCTGTACCAAAGTAACAATGATATATTCCCGGGCGGATCCAGAAATTTGCGACAATAAAAGGGGGTGCATGCACCCTCCCCCGTTTTCTTTTTGTGTCTTTTGTTTTAACAAAGTATGAAGGGGGGGGGTGCGCCCAGTGCAGTCTTCTCTGGATCCGCCATTGTATCCGGAAGTCATCTGCCCGTGACATAGGTTGTCCAGTGCTCCTATAGAGCATAGTCAAATAAGATGACATTGTTATAGAAAACAAAAACAAGAACAAGCTATTCTCAAGGACCTCATACTATAGAAGACTATTTCCACAAATATACATAACATTTTAGTAAAGATGTGCAACTCAAATAACTCGAAGCACACCCAGCCAACACAACCGATTGGAATCAAACATTAACAAGTATTTTAAATTCAAACCCTCAGTTGTTTGTTGTTTATAACGTAATAAAATTACTGAATAAAACATATTTATTTCAAAACTATCGAACAGTGTGTGAAAAAAAAACAACAACAGCTTTCTCAAAATTGCACTCAAAGCTTTACTGAATGTCTAGCAATAACCCCAGGTGGATCAATGGCAATGCACAACTGCAATACACAAAGGCCCGATGAAATATAATTAGAAAGATCAACAGCAACATCAGGCCATTCTTTTCAAAATATTCAAATAAAAGGTATGGTCCCTGTAGTCATGATAATTATCTACATAAAAGGATAACAAATACGTGACCTGTGTTTATTGACTTCAACTTGACTTCCGAAATGCTATGCTTATTTGAGGCCATTGAAGTTGTCATTGGAGCAGTGAACTCTCGATACATCCGAATTGTCAAATAGCCTAAGACCGCCTAAATAATCACACATAAATGAAAGGCGGTCGGTCTTACGTGATAATGATTTGAACATGAACATTAAATGTAAGAGTGAGAGAAAAAAAAGAGAAAAAAAAGAGAAGCAGCCAAGCCTGTAAGTCTCAAGAGAATAGAGAGTGAATACTCTGAGCGCTAAGAATACACAAAGACAAACTTGGAGTTCATGATGTTGGTATATAAAGACAAAACGAACTAGAGCAGGGAGGTGATCACCTCCCTGACTAGAGGGATTCCTTTCTACACTCTTGCCACGGGGCTTATCGGGCAGTGAACTCTCAATTATATGACAATAATAACAAAGAAAATCGAGTGCGCTGAAGTGCGCTGAAGTGTAAGGCGGTCAAACCTTACATAATAAATCAGCATTTAACAGATGTAGTACATACGCAATGAACGAGTAAAATGAACATGAACCAAGCCCAAGAAGCCTGGAATTCTCAAGCGCTTGGAGAAAGAATGCTCGGAGTGCCAGTAATAATATGCACATAAACAAATTTATAGTTGTTGTTGCAGGTACACAGAGGAAAGAACGAAAAAAAGCACAAGAAATTCCCTTTCCATATTTGTCATGGAACTCACAGGGCAGCGAACTCTCAAATACCGCATTAACAAAAAGAAGAAGAAAAGAGAAAAACAAAATCCAGTGCACTGAACTGAAAGGCGGTCGGTTTTACGTAATAAATCGAAATTAGATGTTGAACATGGAGCATAACGTCGGGCGCAAGACCTCGCATCAACAAAATGTCAAATGTTCAGGAGAGCCAGAAAACATGGCGGCCAAAGCACTAGAGTGAATGGGAAAGCCTTTCACTTGACCTGCCGTGGTGGCTTCAATTTTTGGAGTAAAACAGTTGGAATTGAAACCGGACATTACTTAACCCATACATTATCTGACCATTAAACCAGAAGAGTCATTTTCACCAAAATTTCAGATGCGAGGTCCCGTCACCCCAGCGGCGATACCCCCCCCCCCCCCCGGAAGTCTAAGGCTCATGAAAAGAAAATGCTTAAGCTCGAAGCGTCAATAATACGCATTAACAAACTTGGGGATCTAGTTGTCTTAACTAAAGACCTATAGGGAGAGAGAGAGAAAAAAAAAGAGCGATTCTTTTCACAAGTACACGAAAACCACTTTGACCACGACACCCATGTTCGCGGTGCACTGTAATTAAAGGCGGTCGGTCTTACGTAATAAGAGTTTGAACATGAACATTAAATGAGAGAAAAAAAAAGAATAAAGCAGCAGTGCCTGAAAGTCTTAGGCGAATAAAAAGTGAATGGTCGAGGTGCTAAGAATACTCACAGACAGGGACTTACGTATATAAAGAAAAAACAAACAAACAACTAGAGGGATTCCTTTCTACAATTACCATGGGGCTTATAGAGCAACGAACTCTCGATTACCACCTTGCTTGACCTGGAATAATAATACTAGTAATAATACAAATTCTAGTGCACTGATCTGTAAGGCGGTTAATCTTACGTAATAAGTCAGAGTTAGATGTAATACATGAGCAATAAACAAATAAAATGTGTTGAACCATGCCTGGAAGTCTCAAGCTCATGTAAAAAGAATGCTCGGAGCGCCAGGAATACACATAAACACTTTGGAGTTGTTGCTGTAGGTATATCAATAGAAGAAAAGAAGAAACTAGGCAAATTCCTTCTGCTAATTACTATGGAACCTATGGGACAGCGAACTCTCAAATACCGCTTTAACCAAATAGAAGACTGTTGGTAAGAAAAAGAAAAAAAATTCCAATCCACTGGACGGAAAGGTGGTCAGTCTTACGTAATAAATCACAATTATTAGATGGTGAACATGTGCTTGGAGTTCTTTTAAAGGAAAAATCCTTGAAAGAAGGGAAAAAAAGAAAGAAAAAAGGAAAGGTTCTTTTACATACAGAGTCGTGTGTGGTCACATAGTTGCAGGCAACGTCAAAAACATGACTTGAATTCTATTAAATAACAATTATGCATTTGAAAATCAGAATCCATTGGGCTATCAATCAAATGACACATTTTTTTAAAAATATATTTTGCAAAAAATCTTATCGAAAGATGTCACTTCTTAAGGGGATAATTTCGCGGAAGAAGAAAAAGAAGAAGAAAAAGAAAAGGCCAAAAAAGCAAATCAAATTCCTCGATGTTACATTACCGTAACAGAACTAAACAAGGGAATCAAGGCAACAGTAAAAAGGAAAAGAAATTCAGTACCAAAAGCCGATTATGTCGTAGGTTATCAGAGTATATGGCTTTGGCCGATGTGTGAGAAAAGGGCAAATAATCAGAAATCCAATTAAACGTATATTTTATTGTAAGGAAGTTATATTTTTAGTGTCGAAATAAAATTTGGTGGTCAGAACACATTCAACAAAATTATCAATTATTTCCATGTATATTTTAAAACTCATTACTGTCAACACTAAAACCTACGTAATGACAGTTATCATGGTGAATCACGATAACAACATGACTATTCACTCCATGACGCATCAGTACATGAGCCCAATTTTTCACAGATTAAATAGTTCAGATGAAATTATGAGGCGTTGGCAAAGAAAATAGTTACCTGATCAACACCATTCGATTATCTGTTAAACTCAAAATAGAACAGAACATGGCGTCCATCGACTATCTTCACCCCGCTTAAATAGTTGGTGCTGGCGTTGGACTTTACCGAAGGCTACTCCTCCTAGACAGTTTGGCGGGTGACGATATTGTAGATGTTCCTTACTCTATGATCCTCACAATTTATGCTTCCAATCAATGCACAGCGAAAAACAAAGAAAAATAGAAGAAAAAAAGCACAAGAAACGCACTGAAATCCATGGTACCATTGCCTCCGCGGCTTACACACTTCCAAATAATTCATGTAGCTAAAGTAAGACCTTAGCTGTTTCCGCTTCCATCGACTTCCATCCCTCCACTGGCGCTGTCTCCGGCTTTGTTGGTTGAATTGGCGGACGGCCTGCCGAACGGTCGGCCTGTGGCGATGGATGATTCCTTCCCCTGGCTGCCCCATCTCTCGACGAATTCCTTTTGGTCGGATACTGGTAGGTGGATCCGGTCCACAAGAAGTTTCCATGGCTCTGATTTGGAGAAATACGCCAGCTTGCCGGCCGAGCGAGCCGTTCTCAGGGCTGCTAGCTGTGTCATATCGAATTTTATTCCACTCTTTACCTCCTCTATATTATAAAATTTCTGCGTTCGATATTAATCAAGAACTTACAGACTGACAGACTCAAATATTAATATGTAAAGTACGTCTGAAGTTGCTATTTGTGCAATTTCAGCGAAAACATTATTTTCCTATAGCCTACCTTTCCCTTATCTCATTAACTACCTAACCACTCATTTTCCCATACGACATCACAGTGATGAACATTTCTTTGTCTAATACTCATATTTATAAAGTCTGTCTTTTGTGTTACGAGGTTAAAAAAAAATTCCTCCACTGATTTTTTTTTCAATGTCGCATGATTACAATATTTAGATTTTCATCAATTATGACTCCAAGATAATAGTATTCGTTTGTTGTTTGTTTGTTTGTTTGATTCTGATGATGCAATTTGGTCATAAAGGTATTTTACATTTTCATTCGTGTTTTTGTTTCCTTGTGCAGAGTAATGAAAACTAACATTAGTTTATGTTAGAATAAAAATGTTATTCCATTTGTGCTAGTGGCTTGCTTCCAAGTCTTTGTTGCGTGTTTCGACCATTAATTCAATATTCTTATGTGCAGTGCCATCGGCATACGAAGACACGTTACATTGATCAAGGCATTCCGCTAAATTGGTATGTATTCATAATGCTCTCCTGTGGAACGCCACACTCAATTACTCGCTTGGAGGATTGTGCCCCTTTTACTGAACGATTTCACAAAATGCTTAATAGGCGTTTTCACATCAGCCCGATAAAAATCCAAGCTCGAGATATTTTTTTACTTCCCAAGTCAGAAAATAGCGCGCTATTTCGAAACATCGGGCTGATGTGAAAACGCCTTACGCTACGCATCAGGACATTCCCATTGTCACGAGTGGAGTGACAGACGCTCTCCTCCACTGAGGTCAATTTGCATGGAATTTGTAAATAGGTACTTAAGCATGCAAATTGATGCAAACTTTTTAACATGTCAATGGAAGACATTCCAGACCGCTCTCGGTAGAGCCACGGTAGTGCTATGTGTGGCAAGGAGCGGCAGTATGACATCAGGCCTTGAAGGGGACATCACGCTGTGGTGCTGTCTCCGTGACACATGGTATGAGAATGGCCACTCGGTAACGGTGACAGGGGCCGCCACCCCAGTCAGTATAAACTAGAGATACCCACAGATAGTGGTAAGTGCATTAATTTTGAAATGTTTATGTATTCAATTGGCATAATTCGTTTGTGTAATGGATATCCGAATTGAGAGTGAATTGTGATAAATGTTCCAGTTAACATGTGATATAGAATATAGAATGGTTGTTATTTATGGTTGCATGAGCCGAGATACATTTGTATATTTATAATGAGGTAATTTGAACGTTGATTAGGATAATATGAATGTGCTCAAGTGCTCTGGCTGTAAGTGATCTGAATATTTTAATATTTGAAGGGTTTCCGGGTTTCCCGAAGGGTCAAGGGCCCACTGACACTGCAAGAGGCAGGTGCATAAGGGCGTAGACTGTCGACCAGCTCCGAGGCAGTAAGGGAGCATAGACTGTCGACCGGACTTCATTCCTGGATGCTGAGGAGACACCGCTACGACGTCCGTCGGGAGAGCGACCACGCGAACGGCAATCGCGAAGAGTTGCTACGACAGACCACGCGACAGTCCATCCCAGCACCAGCGTAACGGGGCCCCGTCGTCGACCGACATCGTCATCGACCTGCATTGTCATCGTCATAAGCCATCGTCACGCAACGTACACCCGTGACAGCCATTCGAGGTGAAATAAGTCCAATCTAAGTTAAACATAATAAAGTCCTAAGAGCCAGAAAGCCACTGAGCAGGAATAATTTATGTTCGTTTTTTCTCTTTTTATAATTTGCTGTAAAACGCAAGACTCACAGTTATAGACAATTAAAATATTTGAGTTAACTGAATGCACATTGTTTCCTCCGTTTCATCTTGTATGAGTTACAGCCTGCCAACAGTTCTCAGAGGTTATGAAAATTTCTTTGTTCCGTTTATTTCCATATATAAGGATGGAAATCGGGCAAATTCTGTGACAATTGGGGGCTTGTCCGGGAGAGAGAACTTGGCAAGGTTTATTCATACAAGAATTTGAGACGTGATTTGTGTAATTTCATGTTGTGTGTATAAGATATCACAATGGAATTAGAAAAGTACATACAGTTAGGTAAAGATTGTGGACTGCAAGGTGCAGAACTAGTGGAGTTTGCCCGCACTGAAAGAGACAAGTATCTCGAAGAAAAGAGACGAGATGAAAAGTTAGAAAGAGATGAAAGACAGGTACAAAGGGAAGAAATAACCAAGCAAAAGAGGATTGAGTTAGAAATAGCTCAATATAGGAGTGTCAATGTGAAGGGAACAAATAGTGTAAGGAATAGCTTACCAAGCTTGCCGGCGTTTCGCGCTGACTCTGACGATTTGGACGCTTATCTGTTGCGCTTTGAAAGATATGCAAAACAAAGTCAGTGGCCAGAAGAATGCTGGGCTCCTGCATTGGGGAACCTTTTGACCGGGCGCGCTTTGGAGGTTTATTCTCTCTTACCGGCAAATGAAGCTGATGACTATGAGAGTCTGAAAGATACACTCTTGCGGCAGTTTGCGCTAACCGAAGAAGGCTTTCGCAAACGTTTTCGAGAGGCGCGGCAGAAAATGGGCGAATCATTTGGGCAATTTGCAACGCGCATAACCGGATATGCTACTAGATGGGTAGAGATGTCGGGTACAAGTAAGTCCTATGAAGGGCTACTAGAGCTAACGGTGCGTGAACAGCTGCTCGAATGTTGTGATCGTGGATTATCTGTATTCATTCGTGAGAGAAACCCACGATCGGTGAAGGAGATGGCAGATATCGCAGATCGGTATCGGGACGCACACGGGCATGGCGGCTCCGGTAAACGCGCACGCGACGATAATAAGTCTCGTAACCAGGGCAACGAAGCAAGCCAAGCAAAGAAAGGGGGCGCTACGTCACGTGACAACCAGGGTTGCTTTGTTTGTGGTAAGCAAGGACATTTTGCTTCTAAGTGTCCAGACCGTAAAACTGACCAGTCGAAAATTACTAACAAGCAGTATGTGCCAAAGTCAAAACAGACGGGGGCAACATGTGTGGTAGGAGTATGCCCTACTCATGATGCTCACGAGAGAGGGAATGTTAGTGGCACACCTTCTGTCAAACTGATGTGTGGTCACGAGTTACCCCTTCTTAGTGGTGGGTGTAACGTAGGCACAGACATGCCGACATGTGAAGGTATGTTAAATGGTAAAAGAGTGAAGGTGCTGAGAGACACTGGTTGCAACACCGTAGTGGTGAAACGTCAACTGATAGAGGAATCACAGCTGACTGGTGAGATTCAAACTTGTGTGCTCATAGATGGTACTGTGAGAAAAGTGCCACTAGCAAAAGTTGAAATCGATTCACCATACTTTGTTGGAACAACACATGCTTTATGTATGACGAATGCTATCTACGATCTAATCATAGGTAATGTTAGTGGTGCTAGGCAGCCTGGTGACGAGGACATCGGATGGAGCGGAGAGGATGCTAGGGAGAAGCCGTCAGCTGAGGAGATGACGACCTCCGGTTCAGAGGCAGAGTCCGCGGAAGCAGGGTCTTCGAAAGGGACAACGCAGAACGGCATCACAACGACCTCCGACAGTCGTGATCGTCCCCACACTGACGAGAGTGTGAAGCAGACACCGACACCCCTACCTACAACCAACGAAAGTGCAGCAGTAGAGACAAGAGGCATGAGGAAATCGAAGGAACGGCCCTGGAAGAGACTAGGATCAGCAGACCAGCCGACGATCACTGCAACCAGGGAGGAGATGATCAGAGATCAGGCACGAGATGCTACGCTGGAGAAACTTCGAAAGTTCGCGGAGAAAGGTGAGGCTAAGGCTGTAGGGAAAGGAAGTGAGGTCAGATATTTTTGTCGTGACAATCTTCTCTTCCGTGAATACAGGTCTCCCTACGTCGAGAGAGGAAAGACATTCACGCAGCTAGTGGTGCCCCAGCCGTATCGCAGTGAAGTGCTCCGACTAGCTCACGACTCCCCTCTAGCAGGTCACCTACAGACGAAGAAGACGGCTGACCGGATTCTTGCCCACTTCTATTGGCCAGGGATTCAAGCCGATGTCAAGCGTTACTGTGCATCATGCGATTCATGTCAACGCACCACGTCAAAGGGTAAGATAGGGAAAGTACCGCTGACCATCCCCCCTTTGATTGATACATGTTTCCGTAGAGTGGCGGTCGATTTGATCGGACCACTGGAACCGATCACTGAGAGAGGGAATCTATATATCTTGACGATAATCGATCTTGCTACTAGATACCCAGAGGCGGTAGCATTACCACGAATCGAAGCAAAATGGGTAGCAGAGGCGTTAGTTGAAGTATTCTCGAGGTTAGGCATTCCTAATGAGATACTCTCTGATAACGGCACTCAATTCGTTTCAGGTGTGATGAAAGAAGCAGCTCAACTTCTGGGAGTGAAGCAATTTCACACCACACCATACCACCCGATGGCGAACGGCGCCTGCGAGAGATTCAACGGCACTCTGAAGCAGATGCTGAGGAGGATGTGCCAGGAACGACCTCGTGATTGGGACCGCTTCCTGCCAGCTCTTCTCTTCGCATATCGAGAGCTGCCTCACGAAAGCCTTGGCTTTTCTCCTTTCGAACTCATGTACGGCAGAGTGGTGAGAGGACCCATGACAGTACTGAAAGAGCTGTGGACTAAGGAGATCCCTGAGGAGGAAACGAAGACTACGTACCAGTACGTCATCGATCTCCAAAACCGACTCGAACAGACGTGTGAACTCGCCAAAGAGGAGCTGTCCAAAGCATCAAGGAAGTACAAGAAACACTTTGACGTGAAGACGAAGGAGAGACGCTTCGAGTGCGGCGACAAAGTGCTACTCCTGTTACCGACGACGAGGAATAAGCTGCAAATGCAATGGCGAGGTCCATTCGAAATCGTGCAGCGAATTGCCAGAGACGATTACCGATTGCTAGTGAACGGTAAGGAAAGGACCTACCACGCCAATCTCCTGAAACGGTACATTGGGAGAGAAGACGAGAAAGTCGACGACCTCGAGAACGAAAACCAGGGACAACTGGAGGCGAACTACGTCAGTGTCGTGGACGACCAGGTAGATGATGACGGATCGGTGCCCCTCTCATTTCCCTCCATCGAAGCGTCGGAAAGCGTGCATGACGTGAAGTGCAGTGACGAGCTAGACGAGGAGAAGATGAAGGAGGTAAAATCCCTCTTGCTGGAGTTCTCGGATGTCATGACCGATGTCCCAGGACGGACCGACATCATCGAGCACGCCATCGAACTGAAAACGAACGAGCCGATACGTTCTCGCCCATACCCAGTCCCCCGGTCACTGAAGGAGACCATCAGAGAGGAGGTCAACACCATGTTGAGGATGGGAGTGATCGAAAGGTCGACATCGCCATACGCATCCCCCGTGGTCCTTGTAAAGAAAAAGGACGGGAAGAATCGCTTCTGCGTCGACTATAGGAAGTTGAACGCCAAGACAGTTGTCGACAACGAACCAATCCCAAACATCGAAGAACTGATGGCAGAGATAGGAAATGCAAAGTTCTTCACCAAGATCGATTTGGCCAAAGGCTATTGGCAGATACCCGTGGTCGAAGAAGACCGGAAGAAGACCGCGTTTGTCACGCCAGACGGCCAGTACGAGTTCAAGGTACTACCATTCGGGCTAGTAAATGCCCCAGCAGTGTTCACTCGGATGATGAGAGCTCTGCTGGAAGGCCTGCCCCATGTCGTCCATTACATCGACGACATTCTGATCTACAGTTCCTCATGGGAGGAGCACCTGAACGACATCCGACAAGTCTGCCTCCGACTACGACAGGCTCACCTTACAGCGAGACCGACAAAGTGTCATGTCGCGTGTAAGTCCGTGGAGTTCTTAGGACACATCGTAGGACAAGGAAAGATGAAACCTACCCCAGAACAGATCCAGAAGGTGATGGCGACAACGCGACCGACAACCAAGAAGGAGGTGAGAGCATTCTTGGGGCTCGTGGGATATTATCGGAAGTTTATTCCAAACATGTCCACGATCGCTGCTCCCCTCACAGACGCGACGAAGAAGAATGAGCCTGACAAGATAAGATGGGACGAATCCCATGAGCAAGCATTTTGTACACTACGAGACAGACTAGTCGACTTCCCAATTCTAAGACTACCCGATGACGACAAGGAGTTCGTTCTACGGACCGATGCATCCGATGTGGGACTCGGCGCTGTGCTGATGCAGGAAAGCGAGGGGAAATACTTCCCCATCAGCTACGCTTCTCGAAAACTGCTGCAGCGCGAGCGCGTATACCCAATCGTAGAGCGCGAGTGTCTAGCTCTTGCGTGGGCGGTCAGAAAGTTTTCTTACTTTTTGTATGGCCGAGCATTCCAGCTGCAAACTGACCACTACCCGCTTGCTTATCTAACACACGCGCGAATGCAAAACCCAAGAGTCATGCGCTGGGCGCTTGCACTGCAGGCATATCAGTATCGTGTACAGGTAATCAAGGGCTCAGAGAATGTTGGGGCTGATTACCTCAGCAGATGCCCTACTGAGTAGAAATAGAGGTGTAAACAGCCCATGTTATCTCTATTATATGTGGGTTAATCAGAATGTAATTTTGCAATGAATTTATCGTTATATACATTGTATGCTAGGAGGTATATTGGAAAGCTACAGCATTACACAAATTATGTATGCTGAGTATGAGGTAAGATACGCAGTTGACTCATACATCTCTGAAATTATTTGACTGCCCTGAATCAGACACCCCAGTAAATACCGTGCATAAGAAGGTTTTGCACATTACATTTTATTTTGTAGCAACAGCTAATGCACATAATATGCGATTAGCACAGGTATCATAATATTCTCCAATGTTATACTGGCCAACAAGAAGAGTCTGTTGAAATTGTGCCGAAAATGTCAATTTTGTATTGTGCGGTGCAAAAAAGGTAATTTTATTATTGAACTGTGGCTGGTATAATAACGCAAAAGAGTGTTAAAAGAGATATGATGAAGTTTATATGTTATCTAATTGACTGAGTAAATCAGATTGTATAGTATACTGTGGAGTTTGTTGGTTCGATAGAATACTCATATAAACTGTCTCCATGGACAGCAGCCGATATTTGGAACAGTAGTCTGTAATGTATCACGACGAGTGAAGTTGTGAAGCAGTGAATTGTTATCAAGAATATAATGCTTTTGATTTAGAAGAGTAATGGTGAGAAAGTACTTACCTGCTACAGACATTTGATTTTTATTAGAGAAATGGCTATTGTTTCAGAGCGACTGTCATCTTAAATGGGGGGTTATTTGTCACGAGTGGAGTGACAGACGCTCTCCTCCACTGAGGTCAATTTGCATGGAATTTGTAAATAGGTACTTAAGCATGCAAATTGATGCAAACTTTTTAACATGTCAATGGAAGACATTCCAGACCGCTCTCGGTAGAGCCACGGTAGTGCTATGTGTGGCAAGGAGCGGCAGTATGACATCAGGCCTTGAAGGGGACATCACGCTGTGGTGCTGTCTCCGTGACACATGGTATGAGAATGGCCACTCGGTAACGGTGACAGGGGCCGCCACCCCAGTCAGTATAAACTAGAGATACCCACAGATAGTGGTAAGTGCATTAATTTTGAAATGTTTATGTATTCAATTGGCATAATTCGTTTGTGTAATGGATATCCGAATTGAGAGTGAATTGTGATAAATGTTCCAGTTAACATGTGATATAGAATATAGAATGGTTGTTATTTATGGTTGCATGAGCCGAGATACATTTGTATATTTATAATGAGGTAATTTGAACGTTGATTAGGATAATATGAATGTGCTCAAGTGCTCTGGCTGTAAGTGATCTGAATATTTTAATATTTGAAGGGTTTCCGGGTTTCCCGAAGGGTCAAGGGCCCACTGACACTGCAAGAGGCAGGTGCATAAGGGCGTAGACTGTCGACCAGCTCCGAGGCAGTAAGGGAGCATAGACTGTCGACCGGACTTCATTCCTGGATGCTGAGGAGACACCGCTACGACGTCCGTCGGGAGAGCGACCACGCGAACGGCAATCGCGAAGAGTTGCTACGACAGACCACGCGACAGTCCATCCCAGCACCAGCGTAACGGGGCCCCGTCGTCGACCGACATCGTCATCGACCTGCATTGTCATCGTCATAAGCCATCGTCACGCAACGTACACCCGTGACAGCCATTCGAGGTGAAATAAGTCCAATCTAAGTTAAACATAATAAAGTCCTAAGAGCCAGAAAGCCACTGAGCAGGAATAATTTATGTTCGTTTTTTTCTCTTTTTATAATTTGCTGTAAAACGCAAGACTCACAGTTATAGACAATTAAAATATTTGAGTTAACTGAATGCACATTGTTTCCTCCGTTTCATCTTGTATGAGTTACAGCCTGCCAACAGTTCTCAGAGGTTATGAAAATTTCTTTGTTCCGTTTATTTCCATATATAAGGATGGAAATCGGGCAAATTCTGTGACACCCATAAATCCACGGAGTTCCAGTCTTCACAATTGAGACGACAGTTGTACTCCGTGATCGACCATGTTGAAATCTTCTGTACATCCAATATTACTACCCAAACTAGATTATCCCGATCAAGTTTATGAAAACATCTATTTGTTATTTCTTTTTAACAAGGCAGCAGTAGTCAAACGGCTGAGTTTAAAACCTGATTGTTGGTAACAGAGAGCATAATTAATATTTTGCTAAATAGTTATATATCTGGTCGAATGTTACTGTATCTTTTCAAAGATGGTGTCGGTCTGTATCATAGGACGACAATGGTTTTACATTCAGTATTTAACCTCAGCTGCAATCATTTCTATAGCGATTCGTCACTTACATTGTAGGTCTGGTATAGCAGTAATTTGAACACATTTTGCAGGCAGTGTGTAATCTCTTCACTCTGTAAAAGTCGAGCGTTTCACCAGGGTGAACACATTGGGAATCATCAATTCAAAGTGTGAAACAGATCGTTACTATTTGAATGCCCTGCATGTGAAAAAACCACACCACAGTGTGAAATGATTTTCACACTGTTCAATTCGAGCGTTTCCACATAGTCGACTATGTGAACACAGTGTTAACACACTGTTGGACACTGCGTTCTTTCCACCAGGGAATTTAGTGACGTACGCATTTTATCAATATTTCTGGTCATCAGCAAGCAATTCAAATGAGAGAAATTCGGTCCTTTCTTCAGTTTGTATAGTTTGAAGTCGTGATTCAACGGCCTAATGTCTCGCCTTTTCTTTTAAGGTGTCAATATTATTTTCAATATCAAGTTCAATTTTAAACTTGATTCCATTTCGTCATGTTTTTGTAATTGATGGGCTTTATAATAGTGGCATTGCGTACAAATCCTATCGACATGTTCGTTTGCTTTTTTTTTGTTAATTGTCAGTGTTCATTCATTGTTATTATCTGTTATTTGCTCAGAAACATGGGCGCCATACAATCTTCTTTTCATATTATCATTATCATTATTATCATCATCATTGTTATTACTTTATAGTAGACATCTCTATAGTATACTTTCACCACAGTCCAATCAGTGTTCGCTGCATTTAACACAGAGAA
Organism: Diadema antillarum; assembly: GCF_040938485.1. Lineage (NCBI taxonomy): Eukaryota > Metazoa > Echinodermata > Echinoidea > Diadematoida > Diadematidae > Diadema > Diadema antillarum. The sequence goes on along the minus strand of NW_027271006.1, from coordinate 1,036,698 downwards.
GGCCTATTTCTCGAGTACTTTTAACCTCTTTTCTCACTGTTACGACCAAAATCACTCTGAGAATGATCGCACAAAAGAAACAATCAACTGATGTTCAGGCGGTTTATTAACAGTGATATTGTGGGTACAGACTCGTAATCGGTTTTCACATCAGTACAATAATGATCACTAGAAACAAATATAAGTCAGTAATGGAATCACTTACTCACTAAATCACGAAATCCCTACAGTTTCCTGGTAGTGTCCAAATACGATGCTTGATGCACAAATGAATGATCCGTGATGCACCGATGAATGATTCCTTCGACGTAAATCCAGAGACGCAGGTTGCGATTATCCTCGGTATTAATCCAGGTATATGTCCATGTGATAGATCCACAGTATAATGTTCCCAGCGAAATGTGCAGAATCCAGCGACCACGTCCAGTCGATGCGTTGAATGATGATTCACTTTATATTGTCCAGCTAGGAATCCAGCCCGTCACAGCTTTGCCGTAGCAATGTCCGTTGACATTAAAATATGGAGTCCAATGAAGGCACACTAATTCTCTGCAGGCAAAATGTCTCCCAGGCCAAGTATCTCCACAAACATAACAGGTCAGCAGGTAACACAGGACTGACTATAACAAGTCGCTTCAGAGCCAGAAGTGACGTAACTCTCAGAGCAGAGGTGTTGGGTACTCTGCCTACTGCAGAATTTCTCTAGCTTATAGGCCTATACTATCTACTCACCCCTTCTAGCACATTCTGTAACTCTCTCCAACCTGGGGCCACACATTCTAGCTAGTCCAAGTTCCAGGAATCCTGGATGATTCACTGCCTATCTATGTACAAAACATCATTGCCAAGAGTAACTTACCAATCACATTGGGCTACAGGGACAGTGCCTCACTCAGCCAAACATGTAAGCACTTCCCAGAACTTTCTGGAATGGGTGAAATCATTCTAGATTGAGTGAGCTATAATGTATTTCCTGTTACATGCATGTACTGTATAGCTACATTGTATACCACCTAGAAAATTCTCCACTTATCTGGTCAGCCTGTATGTACTATATCTATACCATATAGAATGTTCTCCATGAATCTGGTCAACCTGTGTACATACACATTAAAACAGCCATGCATACAGTACACCATACATATGTACATAACTACTAGTGTGTACATTTGTGACATCACAGAGTATGATAGGGACATCATATCATCATCTTCAAACTCACCCAACAAGTCATTCTGTGGTAGCCATCGCGCTGTCATGATGTTTGGCGGTAGCGGAAAAGGCAACTCAGAGGGCATCTGCCATAATACGCGCTGCGGCAATCGGCCGAACGCCTCGGCGAAGAACCGGGCTATCTCTGGCTTCTTCGTCGCCATGGTAGCGAATATGTGACCTAGAGTGAAGACAATCACGCCGTGTTCCCCTGACTGTTCAAGATAATCTGTATAATTCTGAGAATGACAAGAAACAAGGTGCCTCACGGAATGAAATATTACTGAATATATCAAAAAGATATTAATTCCTGTCATGGGTTACATTTTTTTTTTCGTAAGGAGTCACACAATGTCAAAAAGTATACTGGTTGGACCTAAAAATGCGGTTTCATTTTACCAGCAAAGTATTCGTAAATTATAATCATCTACAGATAGTTTTCCGATTCTTAAGCTAATCAACAGTTCATCGAAGAGCTCTAGCCTAATATTTTCTGCTTTAATATACATTGTATATAATTTCTCAGTTTATTTGATGGAAATGAAAAACGTAATTGAATTTTAGCTTGAACTTGAACTTGTCATTATTTCAATTGGACAATTTTCACTAAATGTAAGAATTAGTGTGGTAGATCAATCAGCCTCAAAATAAGTGAAAAAAGTTCTAATTATCATAGTCATCACGATAATCACATAAAGAATTACATGCACACTATTCCACTAGTACACTACTCTAAAATGTCAGCATACTTTCACATTAGTTTCTTAAAACGAAAGTGTTTCAAGTGTGGTCTTGAATTGCTTGCACAGCTCTAATAATATATTTGATATAATAGCTTCAATCGCATACTACATACAGTAGTCTGTATGAAATTATATATATTGAATACATTGCGCGTAAATCGGACCTTTCTAACGATTCAATCAATGTGCACAAATGAAATGGCGACATAAAATACCTTGTTGAGATTCTGTGCGGGACGAACAGTCAGTCCGCCAACATTCATCACGTTGGGCATTGTGGGATACGGGATTTCCGTTGTGAAATGCGAGTTGAAGAGATACAGATCGTACGTACCAGCCATGTGGCATCCTTTTCGAACGATGGGCGCCAGGCCCAGCTCGCTCGCTAGGTCGCAGTACGGAGCGAAAAAGAGCAACTCCATTGGTTTAGTAATAATGACTGAGAAGAAGAAATTGAGTAGCCTCTGGGAGAATGTCATAGGGTAGGCTAGACCAGTGAGACCATCTGGTCGATACGCCGGGTTATAAGGCGACCCAGCGTCTCGAAGCATGAAGGAGGGCGATGCATAGGGGATCAGAGCGACGAGGCGTACCTGTCGCTTCATCTTGCTTTCAATGTAGGACTTTATAAGGAGCCCACAAGGCAATGATGGGTCTAGTACAATCACCTCCACGCTCTCAAGTCGACGTAGTAAATCCTTGTCGGTCATGATGGCCCTGCATTCGTTGAAGAAATGTCCATTTATCATGTGAACCACTTCCAAGAAGCGTAGGCCGGAGAGTTCCAACATGGCGTCTACGGCCCTGTCTTCTAGTCCCTCCACCTCCTCGGGTGGTAGTGAGTGCGTGTAGACCTGGAAGGTCAAGTTGGCAAAGTGCGGATCACCCGCTCGATATCTGTATCCCAGTTCACCCACTAGTGCCGTTACATTATGCCCTCGATTGACCAGATTGTTACCCACGTAAGATGCCACCAGAAAGTGACTGTCCTTTCCTGAACCAAAGGACAGTAGTATATCCATTCCGTGACCCTCTTCGAGCATTAACACATGCATGAAAAGAACAACAAGTCTAACTTGTGATATCTTGCTCCACATGAGGGCCATCTTATTGGAACAAGTGCACGAACTTTGAAGCCGACCTACGAAGCTATAAATTGCTCATATTTGAATAGCTCTGCCGATGCGAAACAGGTTGGTGCTTACACAGAAGATAACATGCTGCAATATCATAACACACGAAGCACACAACGCGGGGTTTTATCGAACCTTGTTTGACCTTGTTTGAACTGCAGGCAGGTCGGTGTATACTGAATCTCACCGTGACTCCATTCAGTATAAAATCCCCTCCGCTTGCAGTAAGAACCTATTGTACGTACTTGAATATTAATAGTTTCCCGTATCTGCTGTGTTTGATACGTGATGTGTGTTGCTGAACCAGGGGTAGAATTGAAACTGATCACCGTTTTAGCAAATAAAGCCAGGTTGAAAAAAATGTTGTTTCGTCACTAACAGCTTGATAAGGAACACCCGTTCAAGAAGGAGGTACACGGTTCAACTACAAGAGTGCATATTGAAAAACATCGTCTCCACTTTTTATATTTGTGACCCGCTACAACAAAATGGTCCTATAGTCGGGCGCGGTCGATTATTTGAAAATTGCATGACACAATTCCCTAATCTTTCTGCTTTAAATTGATATATAACACATCTTATAAAAATAATCGGCTGCGGAGATATCGATGTTTAAAAGAGAGCATATCGAGACGTCTGGGAAATCACTGTTTCGAGAAAAGCGCCCTAAAAGTTCTCCTTGCGAAGCAATCACAATCAAGGGACACGCTAGTCAGTATTCACCTCCGGACAATAGAAGGTAAGCCCTAGCAATCCCCAAAATGCTCATTCAAACACAGCGTCGGCGGTCTCCTCACCGACCAATCAGTAACCAGGATGCATAGCGCACCCCGCTAGCACGCACCAGTCGACTGGACAGTGTGCGAGCTTCACGCTTCGGTTAGCGGCAAGCAGCGAACTGACCAATGAGATCACTCTGGTTGTTGTTAGGGGCGGAGCCTACGTGTGGCGCTCAATTCAAATGTTCGCACCCGTTTCTGCTTCGTTGAAACGGCAAAAAAAAAAAAAAAACATGGCCCAGAAAAACGCTATTTTTTGGTCTTTCCTTTAATAATTTTCCTTCAAAAATTCGACAGATGATAGAAGACATGTCAGACTCTAATAATATGTCAAATTCAGAAAATCTTAAGTTTTGACCAATTTTGATGCTCTGACTTCAAACTCGATTTTCACGGCTTCGACCATGCGCGACTTTAGGACCATTTTGTTGTAGCGGGTCACATTTGTTTGATAGATACTTTATTTTCTGCAAATCAATATACATTGTACATAAACTGAATAATCGTGAACATGGGAAATATACAAAGTATATTTGAAACAGAGTCGTTTGACTTGCATAAACAATGATATAAAAGGAAATTAATGATATTACAGTATGCATGTCTATGCAGCTGGGATTACAATAACAATATTATATTTAGGAAATGATAATGCAGAGGGCCGCCATTGTAAGCATTGCTTGAAAAGATGGCCGGCCCGAGGAAAAGGTAGGTAGGTAAATTGGTAAACAATACAAATTCTGCTTAATTCTGCAATATTAAAGGGTAACTCCATAACCTGTACAAATTGATAATGGTTTAAAGAGTAAAATGAGACAAGTTTATAGAGTGTAGTACGTCAGTGATTTTAAGCGGACCTGAAATAGAGTTCGAAAGATGAGTTGTTGTTTTTTTTCACAGTATAGTTTGATAATTGACATAACGTATGCAAATGAGCTGAGGTGGTCAGGTCATCATTTACTATTATATAGGTCCCACGTATTTCCCACAGGTATGTAAACTAAGAAATTTCTACATGAAATCAAGTTTTTGATTAATAACATGTAGTCGTTTCCTTTACAGGTCTTCATTCCTGGGTTATTGGCAATTGAAACACACAGCAACGACTGATGCGAGGGGTACAACATTTTCTTTTTTGATGCTATGTCAAAGAAAGAATTTCCATGAAGGTTTTTTGCTTAGATCAGCGGGGTACTTATATTATTACTCTATCTAATTTGTATATGCAAGGCTTACTATAATATACTGACGTAGAGCTTTCGATAAAACCTGTGAAACTATAAAATCATATGACTTGTTTTATTTGATTTATGAGAAACCTTATTTTCAGAGTTTAATTTCTACTGTATTCATTACCGCCAACATAAAAACTTTCTGGAAATACACTGGAGAATTAAAGGGGCATTCCAGACAATTTTCATAATTTTACATCATGTAGTACATAAATCGACAGCTCCATGTATATAGATTTATCGAATTTATTGTGGTTCTTGAGCAGAGAAACCAACAAACTGAAAATCTCAAACAAATTACACTGAACAGTGTTGATGACATCAGAACCTCACACATTTCAGAAATGTAGCAGTGTGATTCCACTACAATACCGCTTGCTCAACAAGTTCACCTGTGAAGAATCTATGCATGCCTTCTTCTTTTGTTCTGCTTCCTCGAGCCCCAACTCATGCATTCTTATGGTATGGCTGCCATGTCATTGTCCTTGTTCATTGCAATTTGTTATAAATTTTGAAAACATTCTCATTCCTCTTCCCAATCACTATGAATTCTGAAACTCTGTACTCATTTGAACTAATTTATAGTTGTTCAAATGTAAAGGTCTGAAAATCATCCGGAGGTCCCCTTTAATCTTAAAAATGCAAGGGAAGAAAGACTGCCATATTTTAGAATTGATTGTGTTTTCAAATTTGTATACCAAGACCCGTTTTCCAGGAACGAAATAATTTGCATTTCATTTGTTATAACAAAGGTTTCATTCAGTTGACAATGATTTTCAGTGGTGAAAATAAATCACCCCTATGGGAAAATTAACTACATCTGTCTCCTTTTTTAAAAATTCTCTGTAATGCTTGTCTCAAACTCGTAGATTTCTCCTCCTCTTTTGTTCCCCTTGCTTTCACCCATTCTTGTCTTATTTGTAAATCATATAACTTCCTTGAGATAATGAGTTAACAGTGCCCCTTTGAATCCTGATCGATCCATTGTCTGTTTTTTTTTTCACTTTTCAGGTTTATGCGGGTATACTCAGGACGCATTTTACAACATTACATTGTGACGAAAATACAACCCGTATACCAGTCTTGCGTGTGTTTCGGTAGCAGGAAAATGGCTAGATTTTAACTTTTTGCATAATACATGCATTATGGTTACAAGACGCTTTATCAGCTCGGGTAAAATGTGATTTTTTCTTTTGTGGTTTCCTTCCTCAGCCCACAATTTCCCCTTTGCCATCGAATGGAGACAAAACAGATATAAATAGAACTGCCTGATTTTTTTTTTTTACTGTTTCAACTAAAGCTTAACGTTGAATAGACATGTATTAACACTATTATGATAAAACAGAATTTCCCGAAATTTCATTATTCTTGATTATACTTTTGCATTTACCGACTCCACAAACATGTCCAGGGAAACTTCCCCTCTGACTAGCATTGAGACATGTTGATCCTAATAGAACAATACTAAATTTGCCCCCCCCCCCCTCAAAAAAAAACACACCTTACAGTCATCGTTGTTTGTATATGCCTGATTCTCTTTCATGTCTGCATCACCAATGCCTATATGCAATTAAAAAAAAAACAGTCACGTGACAATCTGCTGTACTTTGACGTACAAAGAACGCAATAGTCAAAAAAAAAAAATCGAAGACAGTGAATAGTACAACCTTCCTTTACATACTCATTGTGTCAAATACATGTTAACCTGCCCGAGTATACGCTCCGGTATTCTCACACCAACTCTTTCAACACTAATGGAATATTCCACAAACAAAAAAGAAGAAATTTGTTTTGCTAGTTTCAGTTTACGATGTTCTCGATCAGCATAAAGTAAAGCTAGATGTTACACAGACTTTTCATAATTTGTCGGTGATCATTAACATGATTTAAAACAGATCATCCTTTGCTCTTCACAAAAGTCCCCTTAAAGGCCCCCGTCACACTACAGCGAATGCCCAACGAATGCCAAGCGAAAGCCAAACGAATTCGAAAATGTGAAGACAGTTTGAATGTCTGACGTTCTTTGAATTCATTAGCTATTCATAGGGATTCGCAGAGATACGCTGGAGATTTTAGACATGTTTAGAAAATAAAATCGGCTCCAGCGTATCTCTGCGAATCCCGACGAATAGCTAATGAATACAAAGAACGCCAAGCATGTTACGAACTATTCTAGTATTACCAATGGATGTTAACATATCTTCAAATTTTCAAATTTATTGGACATACGTTGGGCATTCGTTGGGCATTCGCTGTAGTGTGACGGGGCCTTAAGCTAGGTGCAAACCATTGTGCGAGAGGAAAGCAGTGCAAGAGGAATGCCATTGTCAAAGGCCGATGTACAGGAAAAAATATCCCCAAATCGTGACTCCCCACTTCCAGTTTTGTTTAAAGTTATTGTTTTAACAGTTGAAACTGTAATTTGAGAGATGCCTCAGCCATATTTAGCAAAAGTAAGGGTTGCCGTTGCAAATCTTCGCCAAATTCACTTCATAACAATTTTATTAAAGTCAAATGTCTACCTCTGAAGGTTGAGTTGTGTAATGATATTAAACTAGCCGTGAGTAACTCTTGGCCATTCAATGTTATCCAGCAAAATCTATGGTGTCAATAGCATGATAGAATTAACATTTGTCATGTTTGTATTATCTGAAAGCACCTGAATGATATGGAATAATATTGAGATTATGGGAATTATTATCATGGTCATTTTTGCTGTTATTATCATTATCATTATCATTATCATTATTGTTATTACTATTGTAGTTATTATTATTATTATTATCTTATAATTGTCATTATTATTTTCATTATTATTATTATTTTATTATTGTTATCATTATTATCATTATTATTATTAGTAGTAGTATTAGTATTATTATTATATCAGTATCATTATCATTAAGATGCATTTATCTATATAATGAAAATAAATAGTGGTCGTTATTCCGTAGTTTCAATGGTATGAAAATGAAGAAGGTCCGTACTTCAGATTTTAATGCAAACCTTATTTCATTTTCGGTTCAACAAACTTTCGAAATAACGATTCTTCGAAATATCGATTCTTCGGAATAACTAAACATGCTAAATTGTAACGAGGAATCTTGGAATAACGAACTGAAACCGACGGTATCATACTTGTAAACTATTTCCGAACTACCCACTTCTGCCCTACCTGTGGGAGAGGCTTTCTTGCCCAGATTGGCCTCATCAGCCACCTCCGAACCCATCGAGCCAATTGATGTCATTGGTCATCCTCGAGAACGAGGGACGAACACACACTGCCTGTGGGATATTCATAGTAAATCGGATTATTCACCTATTTTTCTGTCTTGCCATTAAGTGATTACTGTCAACATTACTTTTTCAATAACTTTGGTTCGTACAGATGCTAGGTTGTGTGCAGTTCCAGGCAGCTCATTATTTTGTTTCCAGCATAATTCTTATTATGAATATATATATATATATACATCCACGAAACATGAGAAGTATTGAGATTTTTCTCAATACACTGTATTGCGCACAATTGATTAAAGCTCTGCAAGAGGAATCACAAAGGGAAAGGCGTTCAAAGATGATAAAACGGCATCAATAGTCTTATACTTTTAGAATCGACGTATAGTTTGTCACGCAGATCAAATTAAGCGAAAATGAAATATTTGGAGAAAGGATATTGCTTCTCGTTTTACACGATTGGAAGTTTTTTTCTGAAAGTAAATAGCAAGAGAGAGAGGAAAAAACACCGGATACTTTTATAATTGTCATCCAATCATTAAAGAGTTATTCGAAATGTGAACCGGTGTTGGTTCGCATCCTGCCTGCCGGTCGATTTAGATTTCGTTTGAATTGACTTAAAGATAATAATAAAGTTTTGGTACCTCAAAAGTTTCCCTGAATTTCCTTGTCTTAGTTTGTGTTTCAGGTTAAAGTACCTTTCATATAACTAACACTGTGAGACTTACTCGCCCCAAAGTGCTCTCATGTCTTAGTAATCATACAATAATGGTTTCGTACCAGAGCAGAGCGGGCTCTGAAAAATTCAAACGAGCCGTTCGCATTGAGTTTGACTCGACGCGGTACCGCGAGAATCAATATACACGTATTGTACGAAACCATCATTGCATGATTACTAAGACATGAGAGCACTTTGAGGCGAGAAAGTCTCACCGTGTTAGTTATATGAAAGATACTTTAACCTGAAACACAAACTAAGACAAGGAAACTCAGGGAAACTTTTGAGGTACCAAAACTTCATATATCTTTAAGGAAACGACCTTGTCTTGGTCTCTTACAGTCATTGGTTGTTTCCGCAAGTGTACATTTCTTAGCCGTCTATCTAGCTTTATAAAATGTAGGTCTATTGATATGTCTATACCTATATCAGTATCAATTTATCACTCTCTCTTTAGACTTGCCCACAAACTACACACAAACACTTACATGTATCACAATATTATATACATATATATATATATATATATATATATACATATATATATATATAATTCATAACAGCTTAAATGCAAATAAAGGAAATAACTGAAATAATATGGGATGATTTTGGAAAAAAAACCATGAAATTGGTATTTGTCTTTATTCATTCAAAGTCTTGATATAAGTCTGTATATGGGTATCTATCTCACACTGTATAGTTCTTGCTATGATAATAGGGCAGGCCTATTTCCCTAAGCATGACAGTATCCAATCCAAGCAGAAAAGGGCACGATACATTATGTACGCCAAGCTTATAAGATTTTATAGGCATGTATAAACATGTCAATATATATGTACATATATATGTATATACATATATGCATATATACATTGACCCTATATTTATATATATATACATATTATATGTATCAATATATTATATATATACATATATTGTGCGTGTGTGTGTATGTGTATGTGTGTGTGTGTGTGTGTGTGTGTGTGTTAGTCGGTGATGACCGCAAGTTCCTGCTATTTTCGTTTGAATACTTCGATAAAATTCACTTTACGGGTTGTGTTTGTTTTGTTTTGTGTTGGTTTTAAGCTCATGTCAGTGTACAATCGTAATGCGACAAACCACACATCAAAAGGCTTTCACAATGTCAAACACACAGATCTGTTATCGTCATCAAAAGTAGGAAATGTGTTCCTGACCTGGAAGTGTGTAAGATTCCCGCAACGATAAAACAGTGACGTACAGTGTGTAATATTCGAACAAGCCTTGACAGTTATTGCAGCGGAGTGCCAGGGGCAAAAAATTGATAGAGCCGCAGATAGGATCAAAATGGATCACTACGCTTCCACAGTTTTACCTGTTCTTGTACTTCTTGTTTCGTGCCATTTGACATCGGGTGTGTCAGCGCTAGAGGAGAATCCAAACTTTGTAGAAAGCACCACCGCTGATGGAATACTAAGAGGGATTGAGAGAGAAGTGTCTGGGGTGAGGCATGTCGTATACCTCGGGGTGCCGTATGCTGAGCCGCCTGTCAGACCGCTGCGATTTATGCCACCGAGAGAAATTTCCCCGTGGACTGGTATCAGAAATGCTACGGGGTAAGCTATAAAAGCATCTTTACTATATTACCAAAAGTTACCTCTTAATTTCATATAACATTATGATTACTTATACAGATTGCAACTATTAACAATAAAGAAATAATTGTTACTTGTTAAAAAATCTGTTCACATTCTGCATATCAATTCCCAATACATTTGAGATTGCGTCCAATTAACATTGTAGGTCTATTCTAGTTTGGTAATTTTCAGAAAAGTGAAACTTTAAATTACTGTTCCCGTAGCTGATTATTCAATGTTACCGTATCTTGAAGCACCCAATTTGCGGTTGGCCTTGCGGAAGTACATGCTCACAGCAGCCTCTCATGAGCGTGATAAAAATGTGACTGTTCGGAAATGATAGGGCAGGGCTATTTATAACGTAACCATGTGTTATCACATGAGATAACCAACACCTTAGACTTGTATCACCCCTAAATGTAATATCAACGCTAAATGTAATATCGACCCTAAATGTAATAACAACCCTATAAATGTAATACATTTTAGCGCTAAATGTAATAATCGAGTCAACCCTAAGTGTAATACATTTTAACCCTAAATGGAATAACCGGAGACAACCTTAAATGTAATACATGTCAACCCTAAATGTAGTATCGACCCTAAATGTAATACATCTTAACCTTAAATGTAATATCGACCCTGAATGTGATACATTTTAACGCTAAATATAATAACAACCCTAAATGTAATACATTATAACGCTAAATGTAATAACAATCCTAAATGTAATTCATAACAACCCTATTAATTGTAATACGTTTCAACGCTTAATGTAATTAAGACCTTAAATTCAATACACCTCATTATAGAGAGTGTAACCAACGCAGAATATCGGGCAAAAGGTCAGGGGGTATACGAAGGGGATATAACGCAACTTTCTCTCGCACTCTTGAAAGTACGGCAATAGTTGCTTAGATTTGTGTTTGTTGTTTACCCAGGTAATAATCACACAGTCTTATTAAATCCATTGTTTGCTGCAAAGTTAATTAGATCCATGTGACATAGTTCTTAAATCTATTACCTTTTTCATACAATCACACAAACATTTTGTATTCCAATCTTTATTCAGTGTTCATGATTGCTTACAGTTTCGTTGAAAAAGAAAAAAAATGGGCAAAAGTTAAGTCAGTTTGCCTTACTCATACACTCATATATCAGAGGAAAGTCAATATACAAATGGTGACTCAAAGATGATAAAAAAGACATCTATTTCCTTTTGCTTTACTGGCATTTTTAAATTCATTTCGAGTACCCTCCCCACGACAACTTGTCCAAGTTTCGTGTCACTAAGTATAGTAGTGATTGCCAGGAGTAGTGAACAATGTCATGAGGCTAATATTTCGGACAGTGATTTTTGCTGCCATGTCAATGTGTGACAGATATTTCGTCATTGAATCATTATAAAATTATAGATAATGATGGTTCATAAAAAATTGCAAAATCTTTCTAAATCTTTTTAATTTCTAATTTTCTCAATCTACTCGCTCTATCATCCCGTTTCATCAGTAGGTTTATATATTTGTTTCTTGCAATATTATTCATATTCAGAATTTCCTTGCAAAGAATTTTTACCCATTTTTAAATCTTTTTCATCAAAACTGTAAACAATCATGAACACTGAATGAAGATTGGAATACAAAATGTTTATGTGATTGTATGATAACGGTACATATTTAAAAAAAAACTATGTCAAATGGACCTAATTAACTTTGCAGCAAACAAAGGAATTGATAAGACTGTGTGATTTTTACCTGGGTAAACAACAAAAAAGAAAATCTATGAAAATATTGCTGCTCTTTCAAGAGTGCTATAAAAAGTTGCGTCATATCCCTTTCGTATACCCCTTGACCTTTTGCCCGATATTCTGTGCTGGTTACACTCTCTACAATGAGGTTTTTAAATTTAGGGTCTTAATTACATTAAGCGTCAAAATGTATTACATTTATAGGGTTGACATGAATTACATATAGGATTGTTATTACATTTAGCGTTAAAATGTAGGACATTTAGGGTTGTTATTAAATTTACATGATTTAGCATTAAGATAGATTACATTTAGGGTCGATATTACGTTTAGCGTTAAGATGTTTTACATATAGGGTCGATATTACATTTAGGGTTAAAAAGTATTACATTTAGGGTCGATTATACATTTAGGGTTGACATGTATTACATTAATGGTTGTTATTACATTTAGGGTTGACACGTTTTACATTTAGGGTTGTCTCCGGTTATTACATGTAGGGTTAAAATGTATTACATGTAGGGTTGACTCAATTATTACATTGAGCGTTAAAATGTATTACATTTAGGGTTGTTATTACATTTAGGCTTAAGGTGTATTACATTTAGGGTCGATATTACATTTAGCGTTGATATTACATTTAGCGTTGATATTACATTTAGGGGTGATACAAGACTTTCATTTAGCCTCGAACTTGGATAGTCATTTTCTTTTTCTTTTTATTATTATTGTTTAATACATTGAATAATCAATCAATGCAGTTTGATGTTATATAATCTAATTAAATTCTTTTCAGTTCATAATGAGTTTTTCTAATTATTTCCTTTTCCTTCTTTTTTACTTATTTTTGTAGGGGTGGAGGGAGGTGGAGGAGGGTTTACGGAATATGAATAGAGTGGCTATGATAATTAGCTACCAAAATACTATAAAAACAAGTAACGTGATTTTTCTCGTATTTTCAGTTTATGGGTATGTAATGTCAGCAAAATGAGATGTAAAGCAGTCATTTCAATGGTTATCTATATTTCAATTTCCTTGCAAGGGGTCTCCAAAGTTGATCACCAGATTTGGAATTTGCCGTTATGATATACCCCCCCCCCCAAAAAAAAAAGAAAAAGAAAAAAAAAAGAGTGATATATTTCGTGTACGTTGAGTGCAGTTACTATGGTAACCATGATCTGATTCGTCAAAAAGGAACACAGAAAAAGAACCAGATCAGTTCTGGGGTAGTCTAATGAGCGATTACCAGACTGACTTGCAAGGACCAATAGACAAGATAAGAGCGTGTGAATTTATCTATTAGCAAGCACTGTCATCTCTGAAAAAAAAAATACAAGAAATGTAGCGCACTGGTCGTGAATCAATAAACATGATAGGCCCGTATATACCATTATGCAGATAGAAAGAAATCGAAACTTATGATTTGGAAAACGTATAGACTGTCACTCTGCAATATCTTACCTAAGTTCGATGATAGACACAATAACCTGACGTTAAACATGCTTGCGACAAACATTATTTTACATAATAACGTTAACAACAGGGCCGCTGACCCGTGTATTCAGCAACTGCGACCAACACGTGACGATGGCGGGCCTCGATTTAGCGGAACTGCTGACTGCCTGACGCTGGATATCTACGTGCCATCCACAGCCGCGGGGACCCAATCTGGGAATGCGAGTGGAAATGCCTCCTCCTCTCATGCCGATGGAACCGGAAGAGGAAAGGCTGTTCTAGCCTATATTAGCGGTGATCCGGAAGTAGGCAGGGACGGTTCAACCAAGTTGACCCGCGATGAGATCATCGTGGTCGTAATAAGACATCGCTTCGGTGTCTTTGGATATCTGTCTGTTGGTGCGTAAATGCATATCACTTTAATCAATGTCCATATTTCCCACTGTTTCCGCCACATTGTTGTTCACTTAATTGTTTTGACATCATAAACATTAAATCATTTGGAAGCAGCTGTAAATGCAGTCACTGCATAACCGCGTAACCAGTGTTAAGGTTTCTATTGTATCTATACTAATAACATGTTTTGAAAAGAGCTGTAGGTGTATTTTTATGGGGTTTTAATCTCACACACCTCTGCACAGCTTGGGATAACGCACCACAGATTTAAAGTCAGTAGTGCCGACAAACGATGTTCATTCCAATCCTTCACAAAATAGCAATAATATTTTCACCGTATTTTCACTAAATCTCAGCATATGACACGTACTTTTCTTGTTCCTAATGTGAGTGTAGTTGTTAAAACTCTTCGTTATAGTACACGAAACTATGTTTTTATGTTATTATCATCTTTATTATCATTTTCACCTTTTGTGTGTTTAGATATTAATCAATAATTTTCATAGTAGGCCTATCACCTTCTCACAACATGATTTGCTTTTTCTCCTCCTTTGGTCTTCTCTTTTGTGTTATTTTTGTAGTTAAGTTTTATTACAAGCCTCCCATTTGTTTTAGCTTTACACTCCTCCCCCCCCCATATAATAACGATAATATCGCATAACAGACATGACGATCAATTGAAGAACAAAATAAGAAACTATCGTGTTGGCAACTGGAAGAAAGGGAGAGAAATCAGGAATATTATTGTGCATATAAATGCAAATTATGATGCATCCATCAGGTGGTATGATAAAACGCGTAAATGAATATGTTCGATTGGACTTAACCTTGAAAATCAGAGAGAACATTTTCGTGACTCAAACGTACAAGTCGGTGATCCAGACAATTCCTTGACTTCCAAACAATTAAGGTAGTAACATCGCCCTTTTACCCGTCACGGGTGAATGCTCTGAATGCTCGCCAGCCAGAAAAAGCTGAAGAAGTGACTCTAACGAGTCATAGAACTGTTCTATCCTTCATTTTCACAAGTGCAGTCTAACAGATTTATTTACCCACTTTCAAATAAGAAATGACATATGTTTAATATCAGTAGTTGATTGTATGTTGTATTTTGGAATCAGTACCCTTCATTACTATTATTATTATTATTATTTTTTTTTTTTTTTGGGGGGGGGGGGCATACGCAGGTACCCCTGATGCTCCAGGAAACCTTGGTCTCTTAGATCAGGAGCTAGCTCTCAGGTGGATACAGAGGAACATTGGCTCCCTTGATGGCGATCCTCATCGAGTTACAGTGTTCGGTGACTACCAGTCATACGTCAGTCTGCACCTGTACACCACGAGCAACACCGGCCAAAGACCGCTTTTCCAACAGCTAATCGCCGACAGTGGAGCTACGACACCCGCAGACATTCTACAAGAACCACCTGTTGATGCCACGTACAAATTGGGCCTCCTGCTTAACTGCACTGTCTCGGAGAAAAGTGCGATTTTGCAGTGTTTACGTTCAAGATCAGAGGATGACATTGCCGCTGCTGGGGCTTTGCTGAATGATGATGACAATGTATCAAATATCTGGCGACCATTTTTCGATACAAACGTATTGTCAACGTCTATTACTCGGCAAAATGTCGACGTCATTGTTGGGTTTTCCTCTGCTGACAACGAGATTGGTCTACGAGCGGCAAGAAATCGAAATATTGACTACGTTGGTAACAGTATCCTGCCTCCATTTTTAAACAATGCCTCTACGAAACTCTCTCGTGTTGTACCCGGTCTTCTGCAAACCCTCATCCGACAGCAATATGGTGACTGGTCACAACCGGAAACGCAAAGTTCATTGGGATTTATTAGCTCGGCGGAAGTTGTGAGTGATCTCGACATTCTTTTGCCAAGCTATTCTTTCCTCGAAGACGTAACCAGTGAATCTGCCACATCAGAAGTGTATCTATTTGTGTGCGAATCAAACATGACCAACCCACACAGATCTCGCCTGCTGGACGTCTTAGGGTTTCTCGGCACGAACTTCAGCCAGACATTACGCTTGGTTGAAGAGCGCCAACTATCGGATGACATTCGTCACTACTTCATGAATTTCATCATCGATGGGTATGTAGTGTGATCTTTTTCATATTTGTGAAATGACGATGTCATGACGAAAGGAAATTGGGAAATTCAGAAAGAAGTCAATTTAATTCAGATTCACTCTATGAAGATGATGATGCGTCGTCTTGGTTCAAGGTGCATTGTATGTGCTAGAACGGAGTTTAGTCCGCATTAAGCACCAGTTATGTCTACGTTATTGCTGACTGTTTTTAGTACTCGTGATTTTAGCTACCATTATTATTTACCAACGTTTTTTTTTTTTTTCAGCGATCCAAACAGAGGTCGATCTGGCGAAATGAATGACAGCCTTACTCCAAACTGGCCGACGTACGATACAGCAGACAGACGTCATCTTGCGTTCACACTTACCGGCATAGAGGTCGGCGACTACTACAAGGCGAGTGATGTGGCATTTTGGAAGGTAACGGTCCCGCAGGTGGAGAGCTACCTGGATACAATGGACTGTGATATCACCTCACCTGGCAACGTCGTAACGACTGGAGCAGAACTGAACACATCTCCTACATTGATATCCGACTCCTCTTTGTACAATGACACCAGCGGAACGACAACGGGTCCTTCAGATCAGGTTGTTGTCCACATACGAAAACTTCGTTTGGAGCTCACAGCTCACCAAGCTAGCACGATTATCCAGGTCCTGCTGGCATTGTCAATCATCTCATTCTGTCTAGCCATCGCTCTCGTTTTCGTAGTCGTGAAGACTCGGCTGGATCTGCGAGCGAGTCTCGAGAAGCCTCCGAGTCGACCAAAGAGGGGAGCGGCCGCGAAAAAGAGCATCCGTGGCTCGAGCACGGCGTGGTTGTGGAAGCCCAGAGATCGTGATGATGCCGCGGCCGATGATGCTGAGGAGGCCCAGAGTATTCAGGACATACTGAAGTTGGACACGAAGATTTAGGAATAATGTTATTCACAGCAGTGTAGTCTAGTGTACTTATACTTTTGGAAATATCCTAATGACTGCTGAAAATCAAACAAAACCAGAGAAGTAACATAAAACAAGCAAACCCAAGTCGAATGAAAAGAAACAACAACAACAACAACAACAACAAACGCCATCTTACGCATATTTGTGACTCTGCACCTCAAAACAAACAAAAAGTCGCCAGACATGAATTTTAAGTTAAGACGGCTCTCCTAACCTATCTAAATATTGGAAAGAAAGCACAAACTCAGGAAAAGTGTAAAGTGAGAAAAGAGGCTCTGAAGTACAGTGTCTATTCAAGCGCTCAATCTTTACCAAACCGTGCTGGCTGTGCGATGAATGGGACAAAAAACAGGAAGTAAACCACCAGAGTAAAAACAATGAAGAGATTATCAAATTAAACTGAAATTAAACATGCCTCATTAACACATTCTGTCCATAATTAATGCCAACTTTCAAGCAGTAGCACTATCCTTTCAAAAGTTATTAGAGTTGAAAGTGAAGTGTGTGGACAAGGTTTTTCAGAAATGAAAAAGGGATTCTAAAGACACACATAATCACACTAATCTACCAAAAATGTTCGAGATAAACTGCTAAAAAAACACACTTTCCTGCCCGTTTTATGAAACCAAATTTTAGCATACTGTAAAAGAAGACCCGCTCTTTCAGAAAATCTGAAAAAGTCAAGTTCGGCTAGGTTGACCCATTTCACTTATTTTCAGTCCTCACACAAATTCAGTGTGTGCGACTTTATGTTTGTTTTGAGGTGCACGGTCACATTTAGAAAATATTGCTGAATAATGTCTAAATATTTTTGTGTAATTTTTGAAGGGAAAAAAGCATTTAGAGGTTGAGATAATTTTTTCTTCGAGGGAAGTCAGAAAGAAGCAATTCTCGCGAAACATTGGAAATATTCTTCGTATCAAAATGACCATGCACCTTAGTTTAAACCACTGTGGAAAATAATGAAACCATGTGTACGTAAGAGTGTAAGTTCTGTGAACGAGAGAATTTGATTTTTGTTATTGATTGCACTTTTATTGTAAATTCTCTGGGAACTCATCTGATTGAGTATAGCTACTGGTAACTGACTGCAAAAATATTTTCAAGACAAGACATTGTAGTTGGAAAGCATTTATGTGATAAATCGTTTTCATCCTTAGCCTGGAGGTAGCGTCAATGCCCGAGAAGCAGCAGATGATAGGTTCGATTCCCGATGGATACTTTTTTTTCGCGACATGTTTGTTAAAATATAGATCAGCAATTGCGATCTTTCAAATTTCATTTGAACAGAGGGCAGACAAATTGAAAAACTCATACCTCTTAGAGAAACATGTCTTTGTAATAATATGAGATTGCATTAGTTTCACGTTGAAATGTAATTTTGATAATGTATATATTATTGCTTAAAAAATGGACTGTGCGTGGCTGCCGGTAGAAATAAAAGAACAAAAAAGAAGGAAAACCAGATATTGGACACCGTATAAGACATTCTTAATCGGAAAAATTTTATTACTATCAGTCTTTATCATACAAGAAATGTACAAACAGCCTACATGGCGTATATATACAAATAAGTAGTTTTCTATCACTTTATCATTGTTGAATTACTCTTTTCTTTGTTCTTGACTTTCCTGTAAACAAGTAATGATGCATATTATTTATGAGCACTACACAAAACATTTGTTTGCCGCGAGTTACAACACCTGCTCGTATGCAAATCAACAGCTTCATCCACAAAATATAAAGTAATACTATTGTGATACCACTTGTTTCTAATTGCTAGATAGCTTTTCCTAATCTTAAGCGAGTTATAACTAGGTCAGATCTTGTTCTGCTGCAGATAGTGAGTAATAATTATTGCACCTTCGAAACACACACGGACAAAGTAACTCAAAACAGACAAAGCTACGCAACTACACAGAATAGATTATGTCATCATCTCTCCATTATGAGCTTTCAAAACATTCAATTCTCTCAAGATTTTCTTCATTTTGAAGAGCTGCCTATTATGCAAATTTGATAAATGATTTGATATATCCTACTTTGGAAAAGACCAAAAATATCGTGATAGATATTTACGTTACCATGGTTACATAGCACGCTGATATCAAGGAATTGTTTTAGTATGAATACAAATAACCATATAAGCCGTAGAGAGAGAGAGAGAGAGAGAGTCATCTTATTTGAAATTTCATCCACTTTTGACATTTTTAACCAATATTAAGTATGAGTCTGGCCGACACTGATTGTCCAATGGAAGGTCGCACTAATTAGACTTCTAAAACGAATTAGTCTTGCGTTTTCATCAGCCAGTCATTTTAAGATAGCATAGGCTCATACATGGATCATCTCCTTACGTTACGTGTTCTTTGATTTTGTCTTTTGTCTGATTTTTGTCTCCAAATATGAATTCCCTGCAGATTCATATCATATGAGGCTCGTGCGACAATTGCCCCGATCTTATTTTCACCAAGGACTCCGGGTTATGGTTAGAGTTAAAGTTGTGATAAGTGTTTAGGTTTAATTTGATGTGAGCATTAGGATCAGGGTTAGGGTTATGTTTGTGGGTAGGTTTATAAAGTTATATTTGGCCAAGCTTGCAGATGTTTCATGGGAGCAATTATCGCAGAAGCAAATGTCTTGGAACCAACACTTGAATGAAGCTTCCACTGTTCTATTATTTGCACCAGTGATGTGCTCAAGAAATGAAAAAGGAATATCGGTATGCTAATATGCATACATTATAATTAATGCCTATAACACAGGTATAATTTACATGCCCTTGGATATTGTTAGCTACAAAACATTTTACAGTGTGCGGCATGGTACGGGAAGTCTGTTAATACTAATAAAAGTAGGGCGTTTGCAGATTCGATAGGTATGGGTAGTTCATGTGGACTATCGAATAGTAATGACATGTCACAGTACTAATACAACTACATTTTTGTGTACGTTATCTACTGAATTTTGATGAGCAGATAGGTAGTGTCGAGCTAAACGCATGCCCACAAGTACGCATAGTATTGAAAGGCTTCATACTGACTTCCGCCATCGCTAAGGAAAGCCACAGAAATTCAGTGCGCTCGTTTTCTCCGGATTTACAAGCGATTACAGCCATACTTCATTTGGGACATACACGACAAAAACAAGCATGCATTTGCAGCGGAAGGTAGAAAAGAAGGAGGTTAAGCGATTTCAATCCTTCTACCTTCTTGGTGAACAGAGAGCCCCTAGCTGTAAGTTCATTGTTCGCTCTGAATATTTGTTCATTAATTAGTGTTCACTTTTCAACTGCCTGTTGGCCTTAGATAGAATTTTGATCCTCAGAGATAAGCACAAATCGTAAAGCATGGTACAGCCTGCAATAAACAGAAATCGTTTGGTCCCAAAAGTTGTTCATTGTTCGAACGAGAAGTGGATTACATAACAAGACATGAAACGTGTTCATATACTTAGGAAGAAAATGTCGCAACAGTAATCATTTCAATGCATTAAATACTTGAGTCACGTGGTGACCTTAGGCGTTTATTTGATCGTTTGTAGATATTTAATCCTTTTCCAAAATACAATATTGTTCGCACGGAAATGTGCTTATCACGATTGTTACGTTCAATGATATCACAAGATTTCACATTATACTGCATCTATATGGCATGTATTATGCATACAGGTACTCAATACATTAGTAGTCATGAAGAAACCATCATTCCTAAACTCTGCCTGGTTTCTCCATGTGTATTTTTCAAACAAATTTATGTAAAACATGAGTCCTCAGAGAAAGAATCGATCACAAAAAAATTTACATAATGATACCACTATTGGAAAGGATCTGAGCCCATAAGGTTGAGTCCTTCCGGGTACTACATCCGCAATTGGGATGAAAGTGAAGTTGAAAAATGACTACCTGCCAAGCTAACATAATGGCAGGGTCCCTATTTCTGCGCCTTCCTTTCAGACACTATAACAACGAATGGTAATTATGATGATGATCTCACAGTAAGGCTGACCTCAAAGGAACGATCTCACAGTAATAACTTAATAATGTCATTCTTGTTGTCACGATTGTTATAAGTAAGTGTCTAAATAAATCTATTGAGAACGAAATTGATTTGTAGGTTTTATTTCGTGTCACAATTTGCGGTACTCATGATGAATGTACAGATTTTTGCAAAATGAATTAATGACTAGTTATTGTGCTTTCCTGTCTGTAACTGTAATATGTATATATGTATAGAACGTTGTATTTTGCTACTCAGATATTTCTTTCCGTTTGGTGGTCTGATCGTGCGCCTGAGATTCCAAATAGATTGTTACATGTTGTTTTTTTATCTAGGGCCACCAAAATATCATTTTCAAAGACTTTAATGGCCCGAACGGGCCACCAGAGGTAAAAGTTAGCGTCTAGCTCTTGCTAGTGAGATGGAGACAATATTATGCTTCACGTGTATCACTGTGAAGTGTCCTACCGTTCCTATCATTAACAATTATCACCATGCCATTATCTTTTTATCACCAGTATCATGATTTCTAGCGATTTCTCAATCCGACTCATTTTTACTTGATGTCTACTATTTCATTCTTGTAAATTGTTCTGTTTTCTATATGTACACTGGATTATTGCAAGCGTTGAAATGTTATGTAATAATGGTGCATATTGATGAACGCGTCCCCGTCGTTGTTTTCAGGTGTGCTTAGGTTAAAATCAGAATCCAACAGTGAAAGCATCTTTAATCCGGATACCTATAGCAGGGCTCGACATTAGAGGTGGCCCGGGGCTACCAAAGATTAATGCCGGATCATCAAACGTCCAAAAAGGCCTTCCTTTGGTGGCCCGATCTGGCAGCTATCATTCAAAAAGTAATTGTTTCATTTTGGGCAAGTACATTTCTTTTTTTCGGGCCACCAAAATTTAAAATTCAAAGATTTAAGTGGCCCGAACGAACCCCCAGTAAGAAAAAAAATAGTGTCGAGCCCTTCTTATGTGCTAATACTCACTATCGGAGTACTAGCTGTTTGAAGAAACAATGAGAAAAATGCACATGATATTCTGCGCTATCTACGTTTACAATTGACACAAATATGTAATAAAGTAAATAGCAGTCACTACAGCATGAACATCTCAGCGTAATAAATGAGGTATATCACTAGCTTATGACGACCTCTAGTGAGTAAACTGAAGACATCTTGTAATGATTATTTATATGTTAATCAGCATAGGTTTTCAAACTCATCCATAATTGATTCTTCACGATAACGAAACGACGACGAAAGCCAGAGAATCAGGAGAAGGTTCGTTCTCTGCTTTTCATTCTGACTCGGCAGTGGCGGATCGGGGGGGGGGGGGGGGGGGGGCACCGGGCGGGCGCCTCCCCTTTATTTTCTATGTTTTAATAAGATAGATAAATAGGAAAAAGAAATGAAAGGAAGCGCGTGCGCCTCCTTTAATTTTTCAAAAAAAAAATATCTTTGTCAGCCGATTGTAGCGGCACCAGAAAAAAAAAACCAACAACAACAACAACGAAAAAATGCTTGTCAGCTGATTTAACGAAGAGGTGGCGCCATAATTTCTTTTGTCCCCCCCCCCTTTTTTTTCGGAATTCCTGAATCCGCCTCTGCTCGGCAAACACACACACACACACACACACACTCATACGCTGACGCACACACACGTCCATACATTTGCATTGCTTAATTTTTACAACGGTCGCATAGGCTTTACAAGTTCCACGAATGTTTCCGACACACACTACCAATGTATGTATGGAAAGTTCAAAATGCTTTGATCTGCACAGAAGTCTCTTACCTGCGAATGGTTATATTATGAGCTAGTTTGTGACAATTTTTGAGCACTGCTAAGGAAGGCACTAGATATGAACGCCACAACCTTCTCTGTTCGATATGCCTCAGGTGTATTGGTGCCCATCCCTCGAATTCGAAACATCATCTCAACATAAATATGACGTGGACATGATAATCACTCTGCTCGAGCAGTAACCTACCTCTTCAGTGACAATCTATATGAAAACAAACAAGAAAAGAAACTCAGTCTTCTGGCCTCCTGAAAGCAAATGGCCTTAATGCATCTCTTTGTATTTCGACACCCATTGTAACATTGCGCTGCTTCAACACCGTGGAGACAGTACACTGGTATCAGAGGGTCAATGACGTTAGCAACATAGTGATAATTGCACTGGAGTTTGGCACGCCCTCTTGCGATACTATTTCCTTTTTTTTTTAACAGTCGTCCACCATTAAACGCTCAAGCTTGCGACACACTCATACAGCGAGTGCTCTGCGAACAGCACTGAGGCCGTTTTGCGTTGTGGTGCGCTTAAAAAAGGAGAAGAAGGAGAAGAAGAAGAAGAAGAAAAAAAAAAAGGTTGCGAGCAGATTATAGCACAAGATATTAGGTGATCATGTCTAGTGTATGAACATCCCTAGTAAGCCATGTTTTTCCATGTTGAAAAAAAAAAAAACAAAAACGGGAGAATTGCTTGCGCTTTTATTGCGATGTTTACATTGCTGCGCGCGAAAAACAACGACAAGCCCTTCCTTCCCCCGCCAAAGAGGAGGCATTTAGAAGAGGTTCTGTCATCCAAAGCCTTGACCCTATCAAAATTTTCAGGAATAAGAATATTTTAAAAATAGCAAACACAGATTGGCTGTACTTGATATACTCAAAAAAAAAAAGGGGGGGCGGAGGATGAAGAGCAACGCTGAAAGATTATACCTTACTGACTCTAAAATTTTTGATTTGCGGTTTGAGAATGTTAATCAAACCCTCGGTAGTACCGGCTACATGATGAATATGCACAACCCATCATGCAAATCTATTGTACCTGAAATAATAAAGCGGATCGAATCAGTTAATCAGTTTGATAGCTCGTAAAAGACAATCTACAAATCATTTATAGGCAACACTTTGACCTATGCTGCACCAAATTTCGATCATTACATGAAAATATGATTTGAAACCAGAGCTGGGATGTGCATATTGCATGGTTACATTTATAGCATAATTGCTAGTTCTCTTTTTTATTCATATTTCCTAGTTTTTCTTCATCGTGCATCACAGCGCTTTGACAATGCTGCAGTTGAATTAGATTGCAAACATTAACGAAACCTCACCGTCGTTAGAGATTCACCTTTTAGATATTCATATACATTCCAGCGCGACATGCGACCATAACATCTATGAATGCTGACATATCAAAACTATCATATCTTATGTTACAAACTTTTGCAATATAAGGAAAAGGACATCTATAGTATATAAAATGTACAAATGTAAACGTGTCAGCCTTATATGAATGAATTATCAGAATCGAAGTCATGTACTTCTAATTTGTTGAGAAAGCATAGAGTCGATAAGTTGTTCAGAGTTTTTTGTTCTATTTGATATGGAATTTCTTTGTTCTCTGTTTCTCTTGGTTGGTTTGATAACAAATTACACTTATTTCAATACGAGCACTGCATATTGGACATAATTTCATGAGTTTTAGTGTTCGATCATGAAACATATCCCCTGTTCGTATCGATTTCCGTATCGAGTCCTGACCTCGGCGTCGCCTCGTTGTTCGACTGTGAGCTCCTTATTCCTTTTGTTTTCTTCTCGAGCCTGGTAAGCCGCTGTTTGAGTTTCATCTGCGAGTTGCTGTATTCCTGCAAGAGACGATGGAACCGCGTTTGAAGACGGGTCACACTCACATCGAGTCGTTCCAGCTTCTCGATTTGTTCCGCCTGCTCTGCGGTGCGCCCGCCGCGTTTTGCCGCCTCCTCGTCGATGAGTCCATCTTTCATGAGTATTGTGCGTCCGCGCTCTTCCAAGATGACGCGCGCTTCGGGGTATTCTTTCAGCGCGTCGAGCAAATCGTCCTTAGACAGACAAAAGACATCCGAGTAGCCAACGCTGCGCACATTAGCTGTCCGCCTATTTCCCGATAGACTTCCTGGTACGTTCAGAATACTGATCTCCCCAAAGTAGCTGCCATCACTCAGAGTCGCAAATACCGTCTTTCCGTCCTCCCCGACTACCTGGAGTTTTACCCTGTTTAACGATGTACATCTCGCGACCAATGTCCCCTTTGCGGCACACGTAATCCCCAGGACTAAATACCTGCGGTTTTCAGTTTCAACACGAGTTCCACAAGAAGACCGGGTTCACAATCAGAGAATATGGTGACACGTCTTAACGTGTCCATATGTACATGTATAGCAATTTCTGCACGAAGTTTCTCTGGTAAGGTATTCAGAATAGCCTCTTCGTCTAGAGTCTTTTTTTGTTGGACCATATGTAGTCGAACCATTTGATGATGCGTTGCTCCAGCTCTTTACTAACTTTCCTCAAACTCATGTAGTGCTTCACGCCGTCGATGCGGTTTTGAAAGTCCGCCTTGCTCGCGTTCATGTGACTGATCATGGAACCGACGTTACCGACGATGGTAGCAAAGATGAGAACGCCGACCAGGAAGTCGACAACGACGAAGAGGTGTTCGGTATCCGTCACAGGTTTTGGCGTCTCTCCTATGGTGGTCAAGGTCAAGGTTGACCAATACAAACTATAGATGTATCTTCTGGTCAGAGAATCTGTAGGACATTTATTGCCATTGCAGTCGGTTAGATTGCTGTCGTACACCCAGGTGTCGCTTCCGAGACCAATGGCTTTGGAGATGGAGAAATAGATGCACGCGTTCCAGTGGATGATGACGATGATGTAGATGACGAGGTTGACAACGCGGAACACGTTAGGGAAATTCGTCACCGTCTCCGTGCGCTCGAAGAACTCCAGGGCTCTGCCGAACCGCAGCAGCCTAGGCAACCTCACAATAGTGTAGATGGGTCCAATTTGAATGTACAGCAGATCCAAGGGAATGATGGAAAGCATGTCCAAGTAAAACGTCCACTTCCGGTCCTTCATGTAATTGTTCCTCAGCTTTTTCGAGTCTACTACCAACATGCCTTGTTCCAGGTAGCCTGAAAAGATAAACACATGGTAATGAAAACCAAAGGTAGATTATTGAAGTCATTTGAATCTGACAGCACTGAAAGACAAAAATAGAGAAAAGAAGAAGGAAAAAAGAAGAAAAAGAAGGAGGAGGAGGATGAAGAAAAAGAGGAAGAAAAACCACAGCATGCAAGAAGAAGGGGCCCTGACAGGTAGCGGTTTACTGTAACTGAGAATGACGGTCAATGTGGTGAATCTATCAAAACGGGAGAATAAGAAGCGAGATTACCACAACACATTACTCATACGATTTATTGCTTCATAATGAAAGATTCAACAACCTCGGAAATTCAAAGAGTTTAATAAGCAGTTGGTTGCTCAAAAGGAAAAGAAGGCACTAGAGACACACCTTCACTCTAGACTACAAGACATGGAACTTCGTGTTGTCCCGATTAAGAGTGGAAACAGTTTGAAAGTTTGATTTAACTATGATGTTTGCATATATATATATATATATATATATATATATATATATATGAGAGAGAGAGAGAGGGGGGGGGGGATGAAGGGAATTCGAGATTGGTCATGTGTTTTGTTTTGTTTTTGTTCAAAAGGTTCTTACATCAGAAGTATTTGATTTCGTTGTGAATAAATTTGAGTACATGTGTGCGAGTGTCCGAAAGTAATATGCACGTCCAGGCGTATGTTGGAGTGGAATACACAAGTGTCTTTGATTCTGTACTGTACGTTCTACTGTATACAGTGAAGCCAAAGTTAACATATTCTAGTGTTACCAGGGGCAGATCCAGGAATTCCGTAAAGGAGAGGCGCCTTTGCAAAGGGGAAGGGGGTGGGGGAGCGCGCACCCCTCCCCCGACATTTTTTGAATTTCTTTTGTTTTCACCAAAAATAAAGAGGGGGCGCGCGCCCGGTGCGACCCCCTCTGGATCCGCCACTGGTTACATCATAAAAACCGGAAACACATAGTCTCTTCTAACTTTGAAAATATTTATGGACAGCGTCATCTGTGTAAGGGAGGTAATTGGCACATTTGCAAATAATCTGGGCAGTCGTGAATAAATGATACAGCTAGTCACCGGGTTTGAAAATATTTCGACAAAGCTAGTCATTAAGGCTATTAGTTTATTCCTCAAAGTTCCCTAGGCTCAAAAACACCTCACAGAGAGGAACTCATAACCCGTATTTAAGGTAGTGAGGAGCGTTAAGAACTCGGCACACCGAGCACGGTAACGGCAACGGTCCGGGTTTTTTGTTTTCTTTTGTTTTTGTTTTTGGTTGTTGTTGTTGTTGTTGTTGTTATGGTGCGCCACAAGGAACCATGTCAGGTTCTGCTACAATATCACTTCTTCGGTAATAATTTTGTCACAAAATAAATCTTCAGCTGGTGATTTTGATGCTCTTGATTTTGACATAAGAATAAGATTTGGGATCATCGTACCGGATTATTTTTAATATTATTATAATTATTGCTATTATTATTATTATTATTATTATCATTATTATTATTATTATTATTATTTATTTATTTATTTATTTATCTATTCATTCATTTATTTATTTTCTTATCTCATTTCTTTTTACATGAACCAGACTTAGTTCCTTTTGGCGCACTATAGCAAATAACAGGACCGTTGCAGTTACCGTGCTGGGTGTGCCGAGGCCTTAATTGTTTAAACAGATAACTGTCTATTAATTATCAAGGAGTGCGGAGGAGCTTCTAACGTGTCGTGTCTCTACTTTCCTCTTGATAAATTGATAAAGGGTCATAGTCATAGCTATAAGGCTGAGAAGCAATGTAATCAAAGAATCTTTTAAGAATGCATCATCTTTAGGAAATTAATGTCTAAAGAAAAAGAAGAAGAAGAAGAAGAAAAACAAGCAATCACAAAATCGATGTTTGTGGATATCGTCAGCAGTTGTAGCGGGCCGCAATTACCCCGTCTAAAAAAATTAAAAAAGAGAGAAAAGAAATATCTTTTTCAACTTTTTCAAGGCCATTACTTCATTAAATGATGTTACATTGTATTGTTAAATGACTATTTCTGTATAAGTCATATAGATCTTATAGGTATAGGCCTTATAGAAAAATTAAGAAGAGCTATATAACAATACCCCACTCGTTTTTGATAATGGAAACTCATCTCATTCACGTCTGAGGGATGTTGATGAATCACTGTGGACTGCTATTGTAACGATTGATTATGCACTTTGTGAATACAGTGTAACATGTGAAGTTGTTGTCAAACTTTAATCTCAAAACATAAGTAGAAGGTTCTGGACCGGGAACCTCGATTATTTGAAAGAGGAAAGAAGTACTTTACATCAACGCCTACCAACTTTCTCCAAACAAAGACGAGGGGGTGGGGGTGGGGATGGGAAGGGCCCTACAAACTTCCGAGAATCAGTGACCCACACATCGACCGTCACGTGATCAAGTCGAAGACGGGTCATTCTACTGAT
The DNA here is from genome assembly GCF_040938485.1 of Diadema antillarum. Classification (NCBI taxonomy): domain Eukaryota; kingdom Metazoa; phylum Echinodermata; class Echinoidea; order Diadematoida; family Diadematidae; genus Diadema; species Diadema antillarum. The sequence goes on along the minus strand of NW_027271006.1, from coordinate 1,007,956 downwards.
GAAGGTTGAAGCATTGACAGGTAAAAAATTGGGAAGTAAGTGGTTTGTACGGAGATCAGAAGTTTAACACCAATTCAGATTGATTTCCAAAATTCGTGAACTTCTACTGTAACCTTGTCTACCGAAGGATTAAAGTGTGCCCTATGCAAATAGACACTATTATTGTTATCAACGTACATGCGGCAAATTTGGGAAGATGAAATGAAGTATTGAGTATGACTATCCTGAGAAAGGAAGACAACAACAACAACAACAACAACAAATCATTACACGTACGTATATAACAATTATTTCAAAGTGAGTTTTGCTGGTACCTGTTCTGAGCTGTACACATATGTCAAGGATGTAAATGACGTCGCAGATGTAGTCCAGCGAAAACCACAGCACTGAGTACTTGGTCTGAAGTTGGGTGAACGACGCACGAGCGATGATGAGATACCAGTTGTAAAGCACTGCCAGTGTGATGATGAAGAGCCAGCGGGTGTACATGGTGCTTGAGCGGTCAAAGACAATGATGCGAGGCTTGGCCCGCTGTGCATTCCTGCAAGTTTTGGAAGGTTGCAAGAAAAGATGTCAGGTGGTATTATCATATAGTTATTAAGATTATTATTCTGATGTGGCATTCTGTCCAACTGAACTATAATAGTCTGCATTTGGACATCATCGATGAGCATTGCACATATCTCTCTCTCTCTCTCCCTCTCTACCCCCTCTCTCCATCTCTGTCCCAGACTCCGAAGAAATATCGGTTTATTCGTATGTGTTTGTTTGTGTGTGTGTGTGTGTGTGTGTGTAAGGAGGAGGGGCGGAGGTTCCAAGTTTAGCGGGCTTGACGATCGATGATACTCTTCCACAAGCACCACTCCACAGCAAGTGTTCCTCTGTAATACCCACTGCCCATGAGGGAATGTATAGGGGATTTTGTTAAAGGTATTGTTTACCATTGGGAGCAGTGATTTTAAAAAATGATTTTGAGTTATCACATTTGATGTATATGTGTAGGTTAGTTGTATCACAAAACATCCTACCATATAAAAACGTCGCAATAAAGTCTAAAATAGAAGATATCCCTATTTTTTTTTCACTAAACCATATAACCTTCTCACTATACAGCCATAACTTTTCCAGACTAACGGTTTAGTCTAGAAACAATTTCATTATGACTGCTGTTCACATTTTGTATATTTAACATTGATTGTAAAATATTTACATTGGTTGTTTCTGTCCCTAACTCACATTTTAGAACTACTTTGTTAAAGCACTAAAGCTGCGTTTTTGTTTCATCTGCACATGCCTTTAAAGTCGATGGGTTTTTTTCACAATCTCATAAGGGGGGGGGGAACACGAACCCTGTTGAGCACATTTATTTTTCCTGTCACCTTGATCATAGAGCATGATAATCATTGAATATCTAGTATCCACCGGATAAAAATCTTAACATCTCTTAAAGATGGGCCATCCCTTTGGCATTCCTTCTCAAATAGCACAGAACATGATATATTCCACCAGAACGACAAGACTATTGTAAAGCTATAACATTTCTGTGATATTTGAAGGTTTTTGTTAGCCTGTAAAATTCAAATAATGCACCAAACGCTCACCGTAACATTATTATGTGTACGAGGCACAGCTGCATACATTAATCCCCCTATGGTTGTAATACGATACTTTTACTTCGAACAAAAGATGTGTATGTTAAAGTCGTCAGAAAGGAATAATTCACTATCTTATTTTACTGTGTTATCTATGGCAAATCACAACACATCACTAACATGAACTACATAAGTGCATCACACAGGTCTGTACATCTAGACTAGTAGTTTAGATTTGTATTTTTTCGTAGTACGAAATAATTATTCGAATCTTAACGGTCAATTTAACTCAACAAATAAAGACCCTCTTGAGTTCAAGATTTACAGGAGGTTTCCAAATAGTGTTTTCTTCAATACCTAAGTGTTCTCACCAAATTTTCAATAATTTGCATGAAAACGGATGACCTATCTTTAATATATTTTCATCTATGCAGTAAATATATTTTTTTAATCTGTGTGTGTGTGTGTGTGTGTGTGTTTCCATGCCTGGAAATGCCCATATATTTTATAGATAGTATCACTATACTTCATCTTTGTCACTATAATCACCATCTCATCAGTTATTGTCACTCCTGGTTCAGTTGAAATCATCCCAGGGTTATATACTGCATACGGAAATCTTATTCAACATAATGAACATAATATACCACTCTCAAATACTCGTATACAAACGCATGCAAGACAACGAAGAGCACTTAATCTAACTCTTTCAAAAGACAATTTTGGATATTAACATTTGTCTCAGTAAATGTCAGTGAGGGGTCAAGTTAAACCGCACCTTTCATTAAAGAATACAAATTTGTGAAATGCTGTTAACATTTTGTTGAATTTTTCTACTTCTTTGACATCACAAATTATCGTTAAATTTCTCATTTTGAAAGGACGGCCGTGCACGAAAAAAACAAAACATATTTTGTACAGCTTCATCTCTGTTAAAGCAGATTTCAGTCAATTTTCTTCAAGTGACTGAATGTTTTTGTCGCCATTTATTTCTGTCTCTGCTGAATTCACATATGATTATGTTAAAGGGGAATCTTTGTAAGCAAGTTGTTATATTGACACGTGCACTGTTGGTTAATTGGTTTGGTTTATTTCTGCATTTTCTCTCTCCAAATACAATAACAAAGGAAAACAAAGTGATACAGAGTATGCAAATAAAGGAAAGTATAACACACAAGTCAATGTAAGAAATGTCGTAACAACATCAGTCTGTGATAACATTATGAATCAAAGCAACATGTTAAGGCATACTGTATTTATATATGAACAAAGGAGAAATCAATATATACAGAGGACCGTCATCATAAGCAGAGCTTGACGTGGATGAGGCCCGATCTTGAATATACGAATATATTACAACACCAATAAACCTACACATAATTATGTGGTCTATTGTTCAGACCACATCATTATATGCATTGTTTTTTTTTAATCGTAACAGTCTTCCTCGTTCGATCAATTTGAAATTGGCAAAACTAATTTTTCGAGTAAATAATTATGCTAACCTAGCTTGTTTTCTTCTTCAAGCTTTTTTGGTCTCCAGTTATGTTGACTGGACAAAGAACAAAATTAGTACAGATGATGAAGCAGAAAAAAACAACAACAGAAAAAACCTTTAAAAAACCCCAAAACACTGGTGCTAGGACTACGTGGTGACAGACAAACTATTGTAATGCTTGATTTTAGAATTTTAGACAACATTGGAGAAGCCACGATTCAGTAATCTGTACAGGTGGTTATAAAAAGTCAACATGTTTTCGTTTAAATCGCAATGTCTCTGTTTGTGGGGATAGTAAAAAAAAAAAGGGGGGGGGGGTGTGAAAGATTCATTCAGAAAGCTATACGGGATCTTTATATTATCATCTCACCTGTTTTCATGAAACAGGGATTGTACTTACAGATTTATGGTCAAATTTGCAGAGAGGATGAGCAGATGAGTTCATTACCTTACTTTTTTATTTTATGAGTGTGCACAATGATATTCTGAGTGCATCTTTTTCTTAGCCTAGCAACTTAGCTTCGCATACAACAAAGACGTCACACTTGCAGCTATATCACTACAAATGAACTATCACCGCAAATGTTTCAGTGTATGCAAGTAAAATAAACATCTTTATGCGAGAATGATTTCAACTAAACGCAGGGTACGTGTATGAATATTTCCTTGATGAGATTATGTTAAAAGAAAGGAAACACAGTGGAAAAAAAAAGTATGCACGCTGGCGGAACACTATCTAAGTGATGACGTCATATCCTAGATCAATTTATGCTGAAAATGAACATTTAGTAGAGGCAGGTATATGTACGCTGATGGGATATTTTTTTAAGGGATGGCATCATTGTCGCATTCAATTTGCATGTGAGTGCGGCCATGAATCACCATTTCGTGGTAGCACAGAATAACCAAACTCTCTTAATTCATTATCTATCAAGGTTATATTTGATAAGAGAGGTGTTATGTCTCATCTCCCTGATTTGATACCACTCTTTTATGGTCAATTTTAATACAGTAGGCCCTTTCTCATAATAACAGGGAAAGATTGAGTCGACATAATGTCATCGATACATGTGTATGCTATACTACGCCTAAGCGTGTGGGTGTACGTACATCATAAGAGTAAAAAGTTCGAAACATATTGATATGGACAAAAGCCTACACACATGCATATATACACTTTGTCTTACACCTACATATATATATATATATATATATGTATATATATATATATATATATGTAATATGTTTTCTTTAACTTATTATCCTACAGCGTTGGCCTATTCAGTTGTACAAAACTACCTTCCAAAGGCGCCCTGAAGTTTTGCATGGATTTTTACAAATGGGCCATCATGAAATTACGTTGAACTTAATATGTACATGAATAACACAAATCAAACCATTGTGATTCAAACAATATCCATGTATCATACAGATACACAATCAGAATGTCAATATCATATAACTGAACCGGGAAGAAACTGAGATATCTGAATGAACGCAAAAAGGTAAACTAGTTAGAAGAAAGAAGATAAGAAACCCATCAGCACTGATGGCATGCACACAGACGTGCGCATAACCTTCCTCTCAAATCAAATTAAATTCTACAGCTTTGTAATATATATATATATATATATATATATATATATATATATATATACATATATTTTTAAATGTGTGTGTGTGGGGGGGGGGTGCCGTGCAATATCATTACACGGGAGTGCATTCTAAAAAGTGTATGCGAATGATTTTGCTTTGCATTCCTTGCATTCCTTGGATGGGTTACTTGGGGCTGGGAGAAACGGTATTGAATATCGCGTTCTAAATACATACATGCAATGTACATGCATAATTATACGCATACATACGGTATGCGTATTTCCTGTAAGAACATATTCCTAAACGAACATACTAAATACCAATGCAATGAAAATATGTATTAAGAATAGAATATCAAACGATGTTGCAAACATCATTTCTAATTTCATCCATGTTCAAGGGAGATAAATGCATTAACAGACTTATTGGCATACCTGTTCTGGTGATGAATTATGAGTAAGAATTCCGGGGATGTGGGGGGGGGGGGGGGGGGGGGGGTATACTACCATGACTACTGACTTTGCTATATATTACATATAAAAAAATTCTAATGAATGAAATTAACAAACCCTGACGTTCAGAGAAACGACACTTTCGTACGGAAAAGGTCCGAGCAATTATCATAATGAAAGCAGAGACATTAGGAGCGAACCCTAACCTCGATGCGTATACTGAGTACTGGCATTTTGTGAAATTGCTTCTACATCCCGTTACCATGGACACACAGTGGCATAATCTGACAGGTCTCTCTTCCTCCCCTCCATCCCTCCTTTCTTTCATCTCTCTCCTGCTCTCTCTCTCCCTCCCTATTCTCTCTCTCTCTCTCTCTTCTCTCTCTCTCTCTCCGCATTTTGGGAAGACTGCATCGGGAGCTGCATTGCCTGTATACAAACGGATTTAGTTTCACTCTTCATGGTCTTCGCTGGTTGATTATTACACATTCTTTGGCGAGCTCTGTAAATGGAAAGGTGACTGTAGGGGTTTTTGCCAATGTGTATTATACATATATCAATGTGCGTAAATCTATTCATCCCCTTTTGTCACACATACCTGCCAATTTCTATTTCTCTGTATGAATGTATTCATTTTGGTGATTGATTATCTGTAAAGCTGCATATCTAATTATCTTCTACAGCTAACAGGTCATTTTACCAGTCATCCACTCATTTAAATAATTTTGATTCGTAACAGAATTGCTAGATGCTGGATGCTGCATGTATCATGGAATTTGCCTCCCTGACAACACACACACACACACACACACACACACATACACACACACACACACACACACACACACACACACACATATATATATATATATATATATATATATATATATATATATATATATATACAATGTGTATATAAATGGGTTATTGGTATACCTGAGGTGGCAAAACCTTTTTGGTGTCAGTTTGCTTGTCGGGCATAGATATGCTTATCAAGCTATGATAGCATTTCCAAATGAGTAGCTTAGTCATAATAAATGATTTTTAACCAATTTGGTCTCGTTTTTATATCCCTATACTTCTGAATCGAAACGAACAGCTATACAAAGAAGAGCACTGTCTTCTGCATGTCCACAGGTGTTCTGTTGTAAACGCGGTGTTCTTGGTCTTTATTCAAGGCAGCGAAGGGAATATCCAAAGGGTTATGATGTCCACATCTGTCACGCAGTGCGTGTAGTCTTTATCTACATCCATGTACCGTTATCATATCTAAAGTTCATAATAAAAGGGATTATCTATGCTGTTTTTATGCTACCCTCTCAACAAATACATCAGTTTTAAACAAAAATCACTTTGTTCATTTACAATATTATTTATCATAATGTATTGTAGTGTACCGGTACATTGTTTTTGTATTATCTCTCATTGTCAGATGGAAATAAAGCGACATTGGCGTGGCATTAGCGTTTTCACCGGAAAATGATAAATAATTGAAAAATATGGTAAAATTCACGAGGAATTGCTTTTTGTTGTTGTTGTTTTTAGATAAAAGGATATACACTGTATCATAAGCTTTGGATATTCCCTTCGCCGTCTTGAATAAAGACTAAGCGCTGTGGACCTCATAACCTTTGGATTTTCCCTTCGCTGCCTTGAATAAAGACCAAGAGCACCGCGTTTACAACAGAACACCTGTGGACATACAGAAGACAGTGCTCTTCTTTGTATAGCGGTTAGTTTCGATTCAGAAGTATAGGGATATAAAAAAGAGACCAAATTGGTAAAAAATAATTTATTATGACTACGCTACTCATTTAGAAATGCTATCATAGCTTGATAAGCATATCTATGCGGGGCAAACAAAATGACACCAAAAATGTTTTGCCACCTCAGATGGTACCAATATCCGGCCTGGCCCATGGACTAAGTATGTAAATTCATTATCTGCTCCTACATCGCAGATATAAGGTGATGATAAAAATAGAAATGCTGCAAATTTTGTGCTGCTATAAGACACAGTATATAATATGATTGTCATATAAAATATCTTATTTAGTGGGTGTGTCATACATAAGAACATCCTAAAAATGGTTGTTGTTAGAATGCAGATATTACACGATACAGGGGAAATGGGGAAAAAAAGAAAACAATGACGATAACTCGCAGTTCTCATAGGCACATGATAAAGGAACTCATGAGGTATAAATTGTGCTAAAAGCGTCTCACTTTAAGTTGATGATCACATCACGTCGGGAGACTCGTCACGTTTGGAATGTGTTTGGAGTAATGGTTTAGAATAATCATTTTCAAAATATTGTCGCGCTGATATTAATCAGACATCATCAATGCCTACAATGGCGATAAGATCAGAAATACGAATTATGTATCTCAACATGCATACATACGTACATTCATACTAACTCAATGCACTATCAATGAGAAAGGTAGAGGTTTCATCATAAGGTAACTACCACGTCCTAAATGATTCAAAAACATATTTTTTTTTTTTTGTAACCAGATTGGTCCTCATTTTTGTTCGTTTTTGTTTAAAGATTAAGGGGAAAAAAGTCGTCAGACTACATGTAATTTGAATCTAAATGTACCGCTGGTCTGTAGGATACAGAAAGCAATGCTCCACTGGACTATGCGAGATAATTGAAATGGTTTTCAAGTGAAGTGCTATTCGTACAAGTACTACATTCATTATTCATTATCTATTATTTATTAGAGAGCAGAGCACATGTCTGATCGCGTGAGAGGTTCGTAGTGGTCGCGAGTTAACCATTGAGATGACGACCCACTGCAAGACGAGTCTCGTGCCCCCGGGGGGAGTATTTTGACACGAAGGTAGGTCAAAAGTGTGAGAAGATCTCAGCGGTCGTAATCACCTTAATTCATTTTTAAAGACATACATGCCACAGGTGCCAAACGCTTAGGAGAAGGTTCTTTAAAGTACATGCATACATGGTATATAATTTTACCTTGCCCCAGTTGTCAGCCAATAGCGTGGACATCATACAAGTTTGTTTCGGGCATAAAACTTTTTTAACTGTCTGAATAATTAATTAGTTCCAAATCAGAAACCAATGCTAGGCAATCTCATCAGGATTTTGTGAGAAATGTTCATATACATGCATGGTTATTCTTTATCAATATGTAATTTTATACGTATGAATATGATATATGAATAAATACGTCATTATTATTATCTAGAACGTATAATTTTAGATGTAAGCTTTAATAATATATTGAAATGTCATAGTTTTAATTCAATAAGGAGAAAATATGAAACAAAAAGCATGATGTTTATGCGATTGTATGATATTCCCTCACATGGACTCCAATATCATGTCACACAGGATTTTGTGAGAAATGTTCATATACATGCATGGTTATTCTTTATTAATTTGTAATTTTATACGTATGAATATGACATATGAATAATAAAATTACGTCATTATTATTACCTAGAACGTATAGTTTTAGATGTAAGCTTTAATAATATATTGAAATGTCATAGTTTCAATTCAATAAGGAGAAAATATGAAACAAAGAAGCATGACGTTTATGCGATTGTATGATATTCCCGCACATGGACTCCAATATCATGTCACACATCATTGGCAATTGTGACTAATGTAACACATTATGATTATTCAAAACACTTGTTTTTATATTTAAAAAATGGCTTCATGGTTTAGAGCACCACTGTGCACTCGATTTGAGCAAATTGATTTCACGTGATGCAGTTTTAACCAATCAGAAGTCATGTGTAAATAGGTGTGCTATTGCACGCATTTTCACATAAACTAGGTGTTACAAAAAAAACATTTTCCACTTTTGATCCTTAATAGTTCAAAAACTGTATATCAGATAACACTGACATTGATATGAGCAATAGCTGAATAGTGCGCAATTTTGGTGAAGGCAATTTTGAAATGACAGCATAATTCAGTTTCATCAAATTAAATATCAATTTTTCATTTAAGTTTCAGAATTTGCTGTATTTTCAACCCTCTGTACAAAACTTTAAATTTGCACAGAGGTCAATTGGTGTGTATGGGAGTGTGTAATTGACACCGAGACAATGGTCCTGGACAATGACCAGGATTTGAATGATCTATTATTTATTCATGAGGAATTCCACTATCACAGCTAGTCTTTATTCATTCTGAAATATGGTGTATGCAAGCACTTGGAAACATGTGCTTACTTTTTTCAAGTTCAAGTTCAAGTTCAAGTTCAAAGTTTATTTCATTTTTCAACAAAAAACATATGTTTCACTTCATTTTGTAACAGAAAATAAGGTAAGTAGAACATAGTGAAATAAAAAGAGTATAACAATTGAGGACCTAAAGTAATCATACATTGTATTGCAAGAAAGAAACATAAGTGATCAAAGCGAAATACATGTATACCGTTGTTTTAAATGCGAAAAATGGAGGGACCCACTAAAAAGACAGAGCTTGTAGTATGTGGGTCCCTCTGGAGAAGAACATCAACGAAAAGATCCTAAATTGAACCGTCGTATATACAAACAGATAACAAAGTGGAAGAAGTCTGGAAGCCCACTAGAAATTAGATTAACAAATAAATACATTTACATAGACGCGAACTAACATAAAACAGGACTAGACAGCAAGACAACTACTAAAGAAAAGGTTGTAAAGGACAAAACGGGCGGACAAGACTGACGAACTGAAGACAAAATAGCAGACAAGAACGCAAACAAGAGACAGAAACAGTAACAGAACAACAGAAACAACATAAACATAAACAGCGATCTTCGGCAGAAGCATGCCGAGAGAAACAGAAGATAGTTGCTGGGGAAAGCGAAATTTTGACGCCTTGAAGAAAGACAAGAAAATAGAAAATAGAGGGGTATATGAACCGAGGTAGCACACGGAGAGTCATCTACTAGACTCTATGGGTAAAAAATGGCATAGATGACAACATTGCAAACCTCTTCGAGTAGGGGGCAAAGTAAACAGGTTAGTATAAAAAAAAGCCAAAAGGTTAATTCAGTATTGTAGAGTCATACGATTGCAATAAAAAAGACTTCAGTCTCCTCTTGAAAGAGTATATGGATGGAGCATCTTTTAAGTCATGATTCAAAGAATTCCAATAATTTGGGCCTACATAAATAAGTGAGTTTTTAGCAAAAATCGTTCTTAAAAGAGGTAAATGAAATTCACCAGATCGCCTAGTGGGATATTTGTGAAATGATTGATTTTTGAGGAACATAGAATCAAAAATAGATGGAAGCAAGTTATTACAATACTTGTACATAAATTGCCCTAAATTAAACAAAAACAAATCTGTCATTTTTAAGAGCTTGTTGGAGGCAAACAACATATTTGTATGAGAACATACAGAGGAATTACAGATAACACGAAGAGCTTTCTTTTGTAAAAGAAACACTTTGTCTAATAAATTCTGATGAGTGTTGCCCCAAACTAATACTCCATAATTAAGATGAGGCAATATTAACGACGAATATAACATAAGTAATGATTTTTGTGAAATATAAAATTTCAATCTATTTATTATACCTATATTACGTGATACTATATTACAAACATTATCAACATGTGATTTCCAGGAAAGTTTGTCATCCACAATGACACCCAAAAATTTGGTATGTGAGACTCTTTGTAGATGAGAGTCATCTAATACTATATTCATACTTAAACTGACAACAGTGTTACTAAAAAGCATATATTTCGTTTTTTGAGCATTGAGTGATAGCCTATTGGCCCTGACCCAATTTGTCACTTTCTTCAACTCAATGTTGATTTTATGAACAAGAAAATCAATATCATTATGGGCAAAAAATACATTTGTGTCATCTGCAAAATGAATAAAAGAGAGGCTGTCGGATACGCGACAAAAATCATTGATATAAATAATGAACAATAACGGCCCTAAAAGACTTCCCTGTGGGACGCCGCATTTGACTTCTCTGACATCTGAATCATAGTTTTTAATTGTTACAAATTGTTTTCTATCAACTAAATAACTCCTGAACCACTCCAAGGCCTTCCCACGTATTCCATAATGCGATAACTTATAAAGTAAAATATCATGATTGATAGTGTCGAAGGCCTTGGAGAAGTCCAAGAAAATACTAACTAAATGAGAATGGTTATCAATTGCATGAACAACTCTATCAACAAAATGCAAAAGAGCATGCGTAGTACTATGTTTCTCGCGAAAATCAAACTGATAATTCGTAATAACCTCATGTGCCTTCAAAAAATTAATCATTCTCTTATAAATGAGTTTTTCTAAGACCTTGGACAATGACGATAATAATGAAATTGGGCGATAATTGCTGATTTCAAACTTATCACCTGCCTTAAATATTGGGATTACTTTAGCTAATTTCATTTTATCGGGAAACACACCGTTAAGAATTGACAAATTGAATATATGAGCATGCATGCGTTTCACCCTTTGCTAGGAATTCATACTAGCAGTGCCCAGGGCAATCCATCATGAATAATTAATAGAGCATTCATGTGCCTTGGAGCAGAGCTCTGAACAGGTGGTATCCTGGTTCATTGTTGAGGGTCATTGTAAGTACAGACTCGCATACACATCATTAGTTCCTGTGTAAAGTTCAGGTTTTGTACAGAGGGTTAAAATTTGATCAAAATCTGGAACCTAACTTTGAAATTAATCACGGATTTCATGAAACTGATATAGGTTTTCATAATCAAATCACCTCCAACTAAATTGTACACTATTCAGCTATTACTCATATCAATTACAGTTTTGTCTGACATACAGTTTTCCAGCTATTAAGCATCAAAAGTTTGTTCAATTGACTTTGTACTTCATTTATGAATGAAAAAGAAATTCAGAAATAAAATCAGAATCAGAATCAGAAAATGTGGGAAATGCTTTTTTTTTGTAACACCTAGTACATATAGTGACAGCAATGGACTAAACCAGAACATGAAGGGGCGGTGCAAGGAGGGTTAAATAATATTGCCAGCAAAACTTGAACACATTTTTGTAATGATTTTGTATGCGGACTAAAAAAAAGGTGAAACGGGTCAATCTAGTAAATCTTGAGTTTTTCATATTTTCTGAAAGAGCAAGTCATCTTTTACATTATGCTAAAGTTTGGAATTATAAAACAAACGGAAAATTTTGTTTTCAACAGTTTTTTTTTTAACGACACCTGTTTGTAGAATAGTGTGACTAGGTGTGTCTGAGAGTCCCCTTTTCATTTCTTAGAAACCTTTTACACACTTTTCATTGTCAACTCTAATCACTTTTGGAAATATAATGCTACTGATTTGAAAGTTGGTATTTTAATAGTCATGGACCGAATGCGTTAATAGAGCATGATCAATTTCAGCTTAATCTCATAATCCCTTCATTGTTGTTACTATGAAGTTTTACATCTTTTTTTTTCGTCCCATTCATTGCACGCAGCCAGCTAAGGGTCAGAGTAAGCGCTTGAATTGACCCTATTCTTCAGAGCCTCTTTTCTCATTACACACTTTTCCAGAGTGTATGCCTTCTTTCCGATGTTTAGATAGGTTAGGAGAGTACATTTGAATTGAGTTATACATCTCTTTTTTTTTAAGCTTAAAGTCTGCTCTTTCAGAATCTGCTCTTAACCTAAAATCGATATCTGGTGACTTTTTGTTAGTTTTGTGATGCAGGGTCACATATAATACAAGTATTTTTTTTTTAATGATAGCTACCATTTGTGGGTGCATGCAGATGCAGTTAAATAATGTGAAAAGAAACATGTATCCTACGCGGACTTTTAGCATCAAATTTCTCCACTCTCGCTTGTGGATGCTCCATACTCGTTTCATTTTTCAGTGAATGCAGCGAATCAAACATTGAAAAAAAAAGGTTATTTGAAAACGTTTGCGCGCATTACATCTCTGACTAAATAAGTGTAATGTTAGATTATATTCGAGTAAAATAATGGAGGTTTATATTGTGAGTGGACATTAGAGGTTGTTCTATCACACTGCTTTATACTATACAGTACCTGCTCCTTACTTTGTTTTGCTTTGTTTTGTTTTTTCATTGATGATATTTGTATTTGTAAATAAGTATTTCAAATGATTATTTTGAGTGGTTCACAATATACAAGCTTGCTTTTTAGTGGACCTCTCAATTCTTTTTTTATCTCAACTGAAGCATAACTTTGTATATTGCCAGCATGTATTCTTATGTTTATCTGCATCATTTATCCTTTGCAAAGTCGAATGTTTGTTTATGAAATAATTTCTGATTTATTCTGCGTTATGTTTTGTTGGAAAAATAGGTGATGTTTGAACATACTTAATTATTTATCCTTTATCAGGAATTCGAAGAAATTGTGAGAAGCTATTCAAAGAGGAGAGAATGCCACAAATGCCATCTCTTCGACTTCAGTGATGATAAACAAAGTGTGAAAGAAATAGGAGGCATGGTTTGAAGTAAAATTTCACATCACATGTATACTAAAGTTGGCTTAGTAAATAGAGTAAAATGAGATAAACAGAATGGTGAAATACATTTCATGAGAAATAGGATGAAATATATGGAAGTTAGGAATTTATGAGTTTTAACAGGTCGTCACAAAACAGCGACATTGGACGCAACATTGTACACTAAAAAGTATGTTAAAGTGCTGCAGTCAGTTATTACCTTCAAACTTTGTCATCAGCATTTTGCACACACAAACATTAAATTGATCTTTTTTTTTCTTAATCCACGGTTCAAGATACTGTTTTCTTTTCTACTTTCTTCCACACGTTCGTGATTACTGTGCTATAACAGGACTACAATAGCATGGCGGAAAGAATCTAGCTTTTTTCTTACTGATTTCACGTTATGAAAGAACTTTCGCTATACAACATTGTAAACAACGTATGGATACATACTGTCGAAAATGTGTTCATGTACAATGATAACGCAGAGACGTATAAATCAAATCAAATTAAATCAAATCAAATGTAGTGAAAATTTATTAACAAGTCGATAGAATTGTGTTCAGACAGGGTTATTATTATTATTATTATTATTATTTTATTTGGCTTTCAATCACAAATACATTTTTCGAAATCAGAAAATTGTACATTGGAGTGGTAAGGGGGCACCAGGTTGGGTAGCCCGGGTCTGGAAAGAGCCAACTAAATGACTTAGGCCCTCAGGCCATCCTCCCCAACCCACCTGGTGCACTCAAAACAGTCAGTTTACAATATAAAAAATACAAATTCATTAACAGGCATACATAAAAAACAAAAACAAAACAACTGTTTCTTTGTAAGTGTCAATTTGAGATATGTGAACCTTCCAATCTTTCTTATTCCATTCAGATATCAGAGGTCATTTTCTAAATAAAATACTACTAAGAAAAAAAAAATTATACATTGCATATATGTATGTCAGCTCTTAAATGACTACCGACATCAAAACCTATACTGCGTGTGAAAATGCATACAGTTAATGAACAATGTATGAATTTGAAATTTCCATGTAAACTTTGGATACCAAGGATTTTTAAATGAAATGCTAATACATTACATGACAACCCATGAGCCAAATCCCACATTGATGGATTTCCTCTTTGTTGGCCTGCGTAACAAAGCGTCAATGAGAGTATCGATTTTCCTAATGATAAAGAGAAGCTGTCGTTTGATGATGTATTGCGATAGTCAAGATGTCATTGGTTGGATTTGGGGAAAATTCGATGCAACATTTTTGTTCTTGCGGGGTTTTTTTAAAAGTAAAATGTTCTCTTCGATTTTAGGTAAATTCTAATGAATATTTAAACTAAACAAACAGAACATTAAAATTATCCGGAAAAGTGGACATAATATGATTAAGAATTCAATGGCCTTAATGTTCACAAATTTTCCGACAACAATGATATTTTTCATAGCCCCTTACAGATGATAATAATGCAAACTTGACCGTTACTGTTCGATATTCTGAAGGTTCGTCATTCGCAATGTTTGTTACTTTCTACATAGAATAAGGTTCGTTATTCCGAAAACGAATGAAGAATGTTCGTAACGAAGGTTCGTTAGTAGACACCGTCTAGATTTTCGGTTTAACGAACTTACAAAATAACGAACCTTATCTCATTTTCGGATCAACTAACCTTTGGAACAACTAATCTTCGGAATTACGAACCTTGTTCTGTATTTGAATGATTGAGCCTTCGGAATATTGAGCTTTTCTTCATTTTCGAATTAACGAACCTTCGGAATAACGAATATCGACCGACTAGATGAGGTGATGACGTCATGTCATAAATAATCTTTGCTTCCAGACAATCTTCAATAAGTGTCAAAATTCAGCAATGACGATTTTGTAAAGGGAGATTACAAAGTGACTGATGTACTGAAAAAATATCTTTAGGAACACCTCAAAGAAAGCGACAGTTGCGAGGCCATTACGTCACATTCTTGCCTAACTTGTTTATATTGTTGCAACTTGATTATCGATGTTTGTAAAAACATGTTTTAAGTTTCAACGTTTCATGTTATTACCTTCCAACCTTTATACGATTTCTATAAAATTGTCCAAGTCGCGTGACCGTGATGACCGTAGCGTTGTTTGTTTTTCTTCTTCCTTTTTTCTTACATTCATTCCTAATTTTGCAAGGAAGATTGTTTTTATTGCTTTTTCAAAGTGAAGATGACTAAAAGATATCGGTGAAAAACAAACAAACCACAACATGCAGGCATAAAATATGA
Organism: Diadema antillarum; assembly: GCF_040938485.1. NCBI lineage: Eukaryota > Metazoa > Echinodermata > Echinoidea > Diadematoida > Diadematidae > Diadema > Diadema antillarum. Next base: position 992,097 of record NW_027271006.1, on the reverse strand, counting down.
AACAGAACCCCTCGCGACCTTTCATAGTATTTTGGTCCAGTGCGTGATGGTGGTATAGGCCCAGTGGCCAGTACAGCCGCACATGATTATATTCAATTTGTTAATTGAGAGCAGGATGGTGGCATTAAATAGCAAACACCATATTTAGATTGCGAGGTGTGCCTTTAGCGTTGCCATTATCACCCGTGTTGAAATTCCGTGGGGAAGGATCTGGGACGAAGCAGCTCCAAGGCTTCCGAAACGTAATTTGTGGATGTGTGCTGCCTGTTAATCAAATTGATGAGTTCATGTCTATACGCCTGGTAGGTTCCTTTGACTCCTGCAGATCGTCACCATGGTGAGGGGATGGCTGATGATGGTAATATTTTCCATTTTCCACCAAGGGTTTTACCAAACGGCTGCCACTCTCCGAGGCAAAGTAGTCCTTGAAACAAGAGACTGTTTGCCACGGGCTCCCGTGAGCTTTGCCCGTTCTGGCTGATGAGCCTGCAGTGTTTGTTGTTATTATCGCGCTCAGGAGCCACGCAAAGATGCCAAGTCGTACGTGCAAAGGCATACTGCTGACTGTCTGTGAATAGTCGCAACCTATTCTTCATCAATCAATCATGGATTGGATGTTGTCAGTCCCAACAATCGGTTCCAAAACCACACCTCATACACGTGACATTATGCATTATATCAAGCGAATTCTTAGTTTCATCACGGACACACACAAGCAAACATGCGTTTTGCTGCAATGTTCGTTCTAATCAATTTTCATGAATAAGTCTCCCCTGATTTACCCAGATACACATGTAGACATGCACGCAAGTATTAAGATTACATGAGTAACAGGACTTTTATTTGAAAGGCTCTGTATGTACCAATGTGTTTCTGCCTCTTTTTTTCAGTGCTCTGAATGTGTGTGTGTGTGTGTGTGTGTGTGTGTGTGTGTGCGTGCGTGTGTCCGCCTCCCTGATGTGTCTGTGTGTGTATGTGCGTTTCGGTGATTTAGTAAATTGTAGTTTGAAAAGCTTCTGGTAAACGAATTCCTTCCTATCACAACACACTACAAAAAACTGCATTACGCAATGGGTCAAAAACTGGTTAGCCTCCTGTCACTTTGCTCATCATCCGACCACTGCTGAGTTTATGTGTAACATAAAACGCGATAAATATAGTAAGCATTATTCTAAATTCGGCAACATCTCGTCGCTCATTGTTCGGATGCCCGACAACTCTGTATACCGTGGCGAGAGTCCGAAAGTCCCGCACTTCACGTTTGAGTGTCGAAAGACAGCCATAATTACCATAGTCCTCGTGATTGCTCGCCGGCCTTTCTCACTTTCCTACATAATGCAGGCGCATGCAGTTACCATAGTGACGCGCCCGCATCACTTTCAGCAACGGTGGATGGCGGCGCTCAATCAGGCGACGTACCATCCCTGCTAATTACATTACGAGCTTGCTGTCTATTTGGTTAGAGACACGAATAGTTAAGTGTATTCGTGTAATGCAAATTATATTACAATTCCCTAACTGGAAAAGGGAGTTGGCTATTCCGCTTTTTAGAGTTGCCAATAAGTCGTTGGGGGTAGACAGTAGGCCTACTGGTGAATTGAACAAAAGCCTTGTCTTAATCTCGAGTATTTGTCTCAGTGAATTAGGTAGCGTTTGGATTAAAAAAAGTGTTTTCTTTTCTCATTTTGGGGTTTTCAATAAAAATCATCTATTCTTTTCCGTTTCATATGGCCTCAGTTGGGTGATATCAAGTGTATAAAGTTTTACTTCAAGATGACTGCACTCGGAGAATCACGTCATGCATAAGCGTGCCAAAATTAACCTAATTGTTGGCATCTTTAGTTTTCGTTTTCTTCTTTTGTAAAGAAAAGTAAATAGAAGTCCATATACATTATGAATACCTACCCCTCTCTACAACGAAAGTGGTATTACCGCTGTACAAAAAGGCAGCTAACAAAAAGATTAGATAATGAAATATCGCATGTCTCACCATTGTATCCTAACTTTAACCAGCCATACATTAAATACATTAAAGATCCTGTTTACCTTTGGGAGCAGTGATTTTAAAAATGCTCAAGATATCACTTTTCATGCATATGTGTAGGTCAGTTGTATCACAAAACATCCTACCATATAAAAGTCTTGCAATAAAGCCTGAAACATAGGGAGATATCCCTATTTTTCTTATTAAACCTTAAGACGATTTAGTCTGGAAACATTTTATTAGAACTATTGTTGACATTTTTTTATATAACAATACTTAACATCAATGATACTGGTTCAAATTTTACATTGCTTGTTTCTATCCCTAGCTCATATGTTAGAACTATTTTGAAGTACTAATGCTGGTTTTTTAACTTGTTTCATCTGCAAATGGTAAATTATGCCTTAAATGACATGTTAGGTAAAGATACCAATTATTTAGTTACTGAATTTTTAATTTCCAAACACTTTTTTTGTCATTGTAGGAATCGCTTATTGCTCTCATAGACCTTAATTGTATTTTAGATTACAGCGTATTGTCTTATAAATGTTAATATTTTTAGTATACTGTTTTGGTGTATTCGTTAGTCTAGAACAGACGCATACTACTGTCTGCCAGTAGTCACGATCTATTCTTCAGTTATACTTCCCTCATGGATTTGATGATGTCAATCCGAACAATCGCTTCACAGAGCACACGACGTACAATCGCTTCACGAAGCGCACCATGTACACGTGACATTTTCATTAAATCTTCTGGGGGATTTTATGTGTGTGTGTGTGTTTTGTTTTGTTTTGGTTTTTTTTTTTTTGGAATCGTCATTACAGACAGTCGTTAGACACACACAAACAAGCATGCGTTTGAGATAAATATATATCGTCGCAATCAATACCAAATGAAGTTTTTCCCTATTTGCACGGATACAAATGCAGACATACCCATACATGGCGTAAGTACTATTGCGATTAATGTTCTAGAAGTAATAAGACTTTTATTTGGAAAACTGTCTGTCTGTAAATATATCTGTGTGTCTGTCCCTTTCTTTTAGTGTGTGTGTGTGTGTGTGCGTGTGTGTGTGCGCGCGCGTGTGTGTGTGCGTGTGTATGAGCGGTATTTCGGAGATTTAGTAAACCCTTTATTATTTACTGTAGTTCGCAGAGCTTGACGTTAACCTTTACCTTTTTATTACAACACACTGTGAAAGCGGATAAAAAAATACCAACATCGTGCATGTGCATATCTCCTTACAATTTAGAGCAATGTTTGGCAGAATTAAAATGGTCTTATGATGATAGCGTCATAAAATTTTGATAATCAAAATAGGTTGACTGCAGAAAACGATGTGAAGCATGAAGAAAAAAATCCTTATTTCAGCCTGGATAATGGTGCTTTCATTTCGAATCTGGGTAAATTTATGAAGTGAAGGAACACACGTACATATGGAAGCAATGGTTAGATGGTAATCAAAAGTGGTTGAGTGGAATTATAGTTTCAAAGCTTTTTTTTTTTTTCGAGTACACCAACTTGTTTTTCTGTAGTCCTGGAATTTACAAAGGTTTACATCTGGAGGGTCTTAAAAAGGAAAACTAGTTTCCACAAATGGGAAAAATACATAATCATGTTTTGATAATGTACGCCGAAACAAAAATATTTCCTTCTAAATTCAAACGAAATCAAAATCAGCTTCGAAATGAGATTTATTTTGTAAATGAATTCATCTTTATCTACCACATGTATACTCAGTTCTCACAAAGCTGATATGGTATACTTTTAAAACGTTTATTTTAGTATTTGTTCTATCACTGTGCAGGTGTGCGTTCATATAAATTTCATGATGAAAATTATACTGATGCGACCTTTCCCAGAAATCAGATATCAAACGAGTGATTATCTTCCCGCGTATAGCGTTATCCTTCCAAATACTCTTTGTACTTTCGCGATTGGATACGCATGACATGCATGCAACACTGATAGCTATAGACTCCGAGTTTGAGGACAAAGGAACAGATATTTGAAATGCTACCGCTTTCATAGTCGATGTCAAATTTTGAGAGTTGTATGTCACGGTGGTTTGCTTTTTTTTTGCGGGGGGGGGGGGGGGGGACTACTCTATTCCTGAGCGCCGTCTTGAAGGTGAAATAACATTACAATCCAGTAACTGATATTCGTGCATTCCTCCCTCTTTTTAAGTCTTTCCTGAGTAATTCCGTGCTGTCTTGAAACGTAGCCTGATACCGATTAGCCTGGTGCTATATCGAATTTTCGAGAAAAAAAAAATGTACACAGTTTTATGTTCCACCACGAAAATAACAGCACAATATATACTCCATAACAAGGGCCATTTATCATTGCAATAATGCCTCACACCTAGGAGAAGACTGGTAGCCTTTTCTGCGTACAGATTCTTTCTATCTATGGAAATTATATAAAACTGATCATGTGTACTGTATACATGTAATTTTGAAAGGCATATTATTTCAACATGCATTGCCAGTAACTGGAAATCCCTATTTCCAAAGACCATCAATATCAGACAGAAATCAATGCATATTGATTAGATTGACGATTTCGGAGGATTTCACATTTTGCATTCTCACCAACAACTCTAATACAAATTCATGAATTCATTAGCTACACAAGTGACAGACTTTAAATTAGTTTGTCTATTGATCAGCTGATTTTGAGGTGCGAATATGCTCTTGTTGAATTCCGTTCATTGGCATTTTCAACATGAAAAAAAGTAGAAAGTGGCTAAAAATAAAAAGGAAAGAACCAGAAAGGGTAATCTCATCAGGCAACGGAGTAAAGTCTGTAGAGCCCCTAAATACCTTATCCCTCGGCGATGGATAATGTGTATGCCAAACGTATCTATTTTCCATCATTTCAGCTCTGCTTGAAGGTGCTTAGTGCGAAGACTGTGGCGGAGTTATGAAAACTACGCAGTCACGTGACTGTATTTCCTTTGTTAAAGCAGCTTTAGGTCGTTGACTCCGAAGTCCTTCAAAAACGTTCAAGACAATGAGATGAAGTAGCTGTAGTCTCTCCAATATCATGGAATCAAAATATCTAATCCCCTCCTTCTGGCTGTTCCCTAATTGAAGTCAAATGCGCTTTCAACACTCTTTTTCAAGAAGGTAATTCGGTGCGAGTGATGTAACCTGAAAGTTGAAGTAAACATCAAATAATGTCGAAAAAGGTCGAAGTACAAGAATTTTGAATGTATGACAGTTGAAACCTTCAGTCTGGAGGAGTATTATAGAGTGTAACTTTATTTTCAAATCATTGTTTTTATTTCCACTCGTGTATTCACGCTGATGTTCTGTCCTTGTTTAAGCAAGGCCTGCATTGTTTTTCTTGTTATAATCCAAACATGTCTTTCTACCTGCTATATACTTTATGTCTGACTTCTCTTCCCTTTATATTGTTTATATTCCGTCTATATGTCTATCTTTTTTCACTTCGTTTATGTTATTGGAGCTCTTATTCGTCTTCTTCTCCTTTTTCTCCCTCTCTTCTTTTCCTTTCTTTGCTTGATTGCGTTATATGAATTATTTCTTTATTTTAGTTTTACTCTTTCTTATAATATGTGAACACTTGCGTATATAATTATGCTATACGCTCATGTATTGCACCATCCCGTCTGTTAAATGAATAATACTGAATAAAATGAAATGAAATGAAATGAGAAATACTGGAATAATTATATTATTATTTTGGTTAGTCCACGCATTTAAAATGGAATGTCATAGTATAATTACATTGTTTGGGGAGTGTAAGACAGTTCAGAAACTGTAGATTGCATCGCACCACAATTTGAATATATATATATATATATACATATATATATATATATATATATATATATATATATATATATATACATATATATATGTGATAAAAACCTAAAATGGCAATAGATCTAAGGTTTTTATCACATATATATATATATATATATATATTACGTGTGTGTGTGTGTGTGTGTACATTGCAATTGGAGGCTATCTGTGATTATGACCGAAATATTTTATTTTTTTATTACAGAATATGCTAAAACCAGGGAAATTTTCAGACATTCCAATAATAATTCATCTACAAACTGTAAACATCGCGTCCAGTGCTTTCGCATAAAATAGTCCAAGTCTTGTTTCCGTCTGCCTTTTGTTTGGTCTGTTTGTGAGTGTGTGTGTGTGTGTGTGTGTGTGTGTGTGTTTGTGAGTGCGTGTGTATAGCTATTATAACACAGCCGACGCGTTCATGCCCACAAGGTGCATTTGTGAAGCTTAACGGATTGTCACTTTGGCATAGAATTTACATGTCGTTGAAGGACAGCGTTTCTATCATCAAGTAATTATCATGGCAGGTCGAGGTCTGACCGAGGCGAGTCTTTCGTTATTCTCGTTGTTATCTTCATTATTGTTTATCGCGCTATGGAAGAAAGTAATGGACGCGATTCATATGAGTCGGCTTTTCATTGCGCGGAAGGCTGGATAAAATGCATTATCTTAATTACGCGTTTGGCAAATGGGTTCCTCCATCTATTCGCATCCACCCCGTGAATCAAATTTGATGGAATTGGATTCCGACGTATGGGGTCCCTATATATATTCCGTCATACCGTTTTGCCTTTACTAAGCTCCATGTAAGAATTTGAATAGTGAATTACGTCATGAGTATTTAAAAAGTGTAGCAAGAAGTCCCGGAGGACAGCAACATGTCTTGCAAGAATAGCGGGGTATGAATTGAGTCTTTTCCCTTGTGACATTTTTCCTTTTTTTTGTTGTTGTTGCAAGATCCAGGTGCATCGTACAAACACATCTAAGATGTGTGTGTGTGTGTGTGTGTGTGTGTGTGTGTGTTTGATTCAAAGTTTTATAATGAAGATATCCCTGAAATAAACGCACATACAGACAAGAATTCTCAGGTGACGTAATATCATTGGGTGGTAATCACGTGATATTTACGCAGTCAGATGACAGTTCTGTGGCCCCTCTGACGTCTGACATTCGACTATGGTTTACTCGCAATTCCATCGTGACTCTGATGTAGGAATAAAATCAATTTTCCGAAAGGAGCGCTATCTAATAAATGTATTATATAGTCAGCATTAGCTGATGGATGTAGTCATGAATTTCCTTCTTGTAACATTCATTTTGAGAATGAATAAGAAAAAAGTAATAATTCTAGAAATGTTATCCCATTTGGACTTCTTTTTTGTTGTTGTTTTCATTATCAAATTGAAGTTGCTGCCAAGCAAATGAAAAAAAAAAATCACCTTCAACTAAAATACATCGTTTACTTGATCATGCACATCTACACTTACGCGTTCAAACCCATACAAAATTTGACATGCGTCTATGCCCATACAAACGACTTACGTGCACATTTACGGAGACACCTACACATATCATACTAAAGAAGAGGTGACAAATGGAACATGGTGAAAAATTTTGCGGTCGGTGTCTCAAGGCAGAGGGGAAAGGAAAGAGGAAAGGAGTGAAAAGCTTGAAGTGGTGGTATATGGTGGATGGAGGGGCGGGGAGAGGGTATCGTGAAGTGAGCGCCATTTATGTTCCCCCAGTTTGTAGATTCCCCGTTACCATGCACTGATGCGTTTCCTACTTTAACAGAGAAATTTCTAGTCTAGCTGATCATAATAACTGAAGCAATATAAAGCCAACGACATGTGAAAAATTCTCCAAAATTCAAGACTTGACTCAAGGGTGAGAAAACGTTTCATCACATTAACGGTGATATCCTATGCATCAATGTTCTACTGACATTTCACGTAAAGGATATACTTCGATTATCAAAGTCGACTGGTCGTACAAAAACACATCGCTCCAATGGCTGCCTTGCTAAATGTCTCATGAATATTTATACAGCTTTTTGGGAAAAACAATAGACTTTATTAATATTGTTTTCTTTGCGGCTCATCTGTCAGGGCAGCTAGACGACAGCCATTCGAAATTTGAGAGCCTTGGAAACTAACATTCGATTTGAGACTTCTTCATACAGTCGGACCTCTCCTATCCGGACATGTCGGGACCGGCGCTCATCCGGATAAGGGATTTGGCCGGATTTGGAAGACTCAATGTTTAAAATACACGTAGCTGCCTACCCAATTGTAGCTATATGTACATGTATCAATTTTGCGTGAACATGTAACATCCTTTTCAATTCAATTCAATTTCAATTTATTTTCATATTTCTCGATGAAAAATTACATCAAATATAACAAAATTTAATTAAATACATGACATACATAGAATATTGCAAATAATCATGTAAAACATAATAGTGGTCGATCTGTTAAGTTTGGAATCTGTGAATGAATGCTAAAGAAATATGAAGGAACCTACTTAAAAGCGAGCTTGTTAAGCGTAGGTCCCGGTTAAAAACGAGTTTAAGATTGAGAAGGGGAGCACAGGTACAACAATGACCGGAACATAAGAGAAAAACAAAATAAAAAAGTACAAATATACAGTTATATAGCAAGTTCTTCTCTAGTGCAGGTTGCGTTCAGAATTTTCTGATAACTTGCTCTATGACCAATCGCCTGTACCGTGCCCTGATTTTGAATAATTAAAGTTTTCTGTCCATGTTATCGCTGTGATTGGGGGCAGTGTATGCCTGAATGCATGTTATTTAGATGAAAATTTGATGTAAATATATATAGGTTTTCCCATCCATTTTTGCACTTTTGTCATTCAATTTCGTCCCTAGAAGCACGTGGAATGCAAATCCTAACTTCAATTTCGTCAATTGTCATTGTAATTCGTTTTTCGTCAAACATTTTCGAAGACATAGCATTCAAAAATCGTCAATTGTCATTCAAATTCATCCCTCCCGCTGACGGATCACAGAATGTGAAGATCAAATTCGTTTTTGTTTACACAATTTCATGAATTTTTCATTCAAATTAGTGTCAGTGTTTTTCGTATGCGAGACGGTACGTCTGTTTTGTATCAGTGTGTACTCGGATTGCGTGTGTGTGTGTGTGTGTGTGTGTGTGTGTATGTGTGTGTAGGGGGAGGGGGGGGGGACACTTGTGTGTACTCAGTATGTTAACTCCTGAATGTAAAAAATGTGAGCGGTTACAGAAAAAAAAAAATACATGAATGACTGGGAAATCACACCGGATAGAGATATGAGACGAATATGAATTGAAAATTAACGAAAATGATTGACACAAAAAAAACAAACATAATCGATCCTGCTGTTTGAGTGCTGCCAGTGAGACTGACGAATTTGAACTGTAAAATGACGAAAATGTATGCCAAAATGACTAAAGTGAATGGACCTTTATTTGAAAATGAACGACGATAGACGAATTTGAAAGTAAGATTGGCCTATTCCCAACATCCCGCGACGAAATTGAAGTAAAAAATTTGTGAAATTGAATGAAAGAAGTTTTGAAAATGAATGGGAAAACCTATATTAATTATATTTTGAATAATATGTAATTCATGTGAGTTTGTGCAGGAATTTTGTCTGAGTTTAGAATCCCCTCTCCCCCGTAATTATCATACACATTGAAAAAAAAAATCCCAGCGAAATCGCGTTAGGATAATTGAGAGATCCGGATGAAGAGAGGCCGGATAGGAGAGGTCGGACTGTATTCTTATGAGAAATGCAACAAAACAAAACGATAAGATACACACTCATACACACATACAAGTGATCAGCAAGCATGTTCAAGCAAGATGGTTATTACTTTGCGTTTCTCTCTCCCGTATGGCAAGCCCATATTACTTTTTAAAAAGTTTTTCTGATATCACGAATTCCCTTTCGTGATATCAAAAATTCGAAATTTCTGATATCACAAATTCAATTTTTTGATATCACAAATACCCATTGGTTTTACACGTAAAACCAATTTTTGATATCACGAAATCGAATTAGTGATATCACAAATTAAATTCGTGATATCACGAATTCAATTCGAGATATCACGAAATCACATTCTTGATATCAAGAAATACATTTTGTGATATCACTAATTCCAATTTGTGATATCATTAATTTACATGGAATTTCAGCACATATCTTTCGCAAAGAAATAATTTGATTTCGAGCATTAGTTTTGCGCTGAAATTCAACCGTAAATTCTAGCGTTTGTTGAGGGCAGAAATACACAGGGAATTCGAGCTTTAGTTCAGTGCAGAAAACCAACGGGAATTTGAGCGTTAGTTGAGCGCAGAAATACACACGGAATTCGAGCATTAGTTTTGCGCTGAAATTCAACTGTGAATTCGAGCGTTAGTTGAGAGCAGAAATACACAAGGAATTCGAGCATTAGTTTTGCGCTGAAATTCAACTGTGAATTGGAGCGTTAGTTGAGCGCAGAAATACACAGGGAATTCGAGCATTAGTTTTGCGCTGAAATCCAACTGTGAATTCGAGCGTTAGTTGAGCGCAGAAATACACAGGGAATTCGAGCATTAGTTTTGCGCTGAAATTCAACAATGAATTCGAGCGTTAGTTGAGCGCAGAAATACACTGTGAATTCGAGCATTAGTTTAGCGCAGATATTCCTATGGAATTTCAGGTGTTATCTTTTCATAGTATATAACGATAGTTACAAAAAAAAAAAAAAAAAACCTAAATGAAGAGTTTTGGCAACTCGTCTTCATTTAAAGTGATTAGGAATTGGTTTTAAAAGAATCGATGAAAATAAATCGTTTAGCAACATATCTAAAATGCCATTATTGATATGTCGTCAATTACTTCAAAGGCATTATTATATTTTTTTTTCTCCATTTCTCGCCACTGATTTGACAGAGACTGGTTGACTTACAACTTTTGTTTGCGTTTCTCTTTACTCTGTCACGTGAAAGATACTCTCTCCCGACCTCCCCCTCTTAGTCCTCCGAGGTTAATAAGAGAGATTTCTCATTGCGCAGATTAACAAAAATGAAGTCCTTCGTACCACTGTTTTTTTCTTACTACAAATTCTAACTGTTTGTTTACCATGGATACTGCTGCATAAACTCCTCATAAGATCTGGATATCTTCACTCTTCTTGATCTGGTCTGAAGACTTTTGGGCTTGTGCATTCCAGTTTTGTTCTCCCCAGTTTTGATTCTTGAATAAACTTGCCTATATGATTACACTTTAAATTATTTTACAAAATCATAAACATAGTGGGGCAGGCAAACTGTACACCCAACACTATTGGTCTTAATGGATACACCCCTTTGTTTTGGAGGACTGATTTTGAGGAGTGAGAAAATGTCTTTAGGAGAAACACGTTGCTTTATGTGACCACCAGCCGACACCAGTGGTGGACATTAAATTGGCAAGTTTACGACTCCCTCTCGCACCCCGCATGACTCACAGTCTCTCTCTCTATATTCTCCGCTGCTGACATACACAGACCAGATTGTTGATTGCCCTCGGTCGGTCCTCCGCAATACAAACACATGGTATATGCTTTTATAACACACATACACATACAACCGCACATAGTTATCATCGATTTGGTGGAAGAGTCTTACTGTAAAGGGGATTACCACATGAAAAATGTATCATAATCCACAATAATGTGGTAATAGATGACAATTTGAGGACCAAAACGATGAATTAAATGTAGGCCTTAAGTGAACATAGTATCATTGAATTCATGATAACATGTTGCAAAACAATTGATTTGTATCAATAATTCATCGAATATACCTTGACGATTATTTAGGGAATGATGGATGTGTAAATCTCTCATATATAGTTATTGGTATTTTGAACATTGTTCTAAAAAAAGTTAGCAGTAGTATACCTTCCATCTGAATATCAGCTCAAAAGTAATGTTCCAATTCCCTGTGTATTTCTGCGCTAAAAGAACACACAACAAAACAAAACCGCTCGAATTCACAGTTGAATTCCAGGGCAAAACTAACCCTCGAATTCCCTTTGTATTTCTGCGCTAAACTAATGCTCGAATTCACAGCGAGTTTCTGCACTAAACTGACGCTCGAACTCCCTGTGTATTTCAGCGCTCAACTAACGCTCGAATTCACTTTGTATTTCTGCGCTAAACTAATGCTCGAATTCACAGCGATTTTCTGCACTGAACTAACGCTCGAAATCCCTGTGTGTTCCTGCCCTCAACTAACGCTCGAATTCACAGTTGAATTTCAGCGCAAAACTAACGCTCGAATTCACTTTGTATTTCTGCGCTCAACTAACGCTCGAATTCACAGGGATTTAGTGCACTGAACTAACGCTCGAAATCCCTGTGTATTTCTGCGCTCAACTAACGCTCGAATTTACAGTTGAATTTCAGCGCAAAACTAACGCTCGAATTCACTTTGTATTTCTGCGCTCAACTAACGCTCGAATTCACAGGGATTTACTGCACTGAACTAACGCTCGAATTCCCTGTGTATTTCTGCGCTCAACTAACGCTCGAATTCACAGTTGAATTTCAGCGCAAAACTAACGCTCGAATTCACTTTGTATTTCTGCGCTCAACTAACGCTCGAATTCACAAGGATTTACTGCACTGAACTAACGCTCGAATTCCCCGTGTATTTCTGCGCTCAACTAACGCTCAAATTCACAGTTGAATTTCAGCGCAAAACTAACGTTCGAATTCCCTGTGAATTACTGATATCACAAATTCGAATTTGTGATATCAATAACTCAATTCGTGATATCACAAAATGGAATTTGTGATATCAGAAATTCGCATTTGTGATATCACAAATAAGAATTCTTGATATCACAAATTCAAATTAGTGATATCACAAATTTATTTCGTGATATCACAAATTCGAATTTGTGATATCAAAAAATCATTTTGTGATATCACGAATTACCATTGGTTTTCACGTGAAACCTATTTTTGATATCAAGAATTCGAATTTCTGATATCACAAATTCATTTAGTGATATCTCAAATTGAATTTTAGATATCACAAATTCGAATTTCTGATATCACAAATTGAATTTGTGATATCAAGAATGGATTTTGTGATATCACAAATTCGATTTCTTGATATCACAAATTAAGTTCATGTGCTACACTTACGGGAATTTGTGATATCACAAATTTAATTCTTGATATCACAAATTGAATTCTTGATATCAAAAATTTTATTTTTTGATATCACAAAATGGAATTTGTGATATCAGAAATTAACTTTAAATGTAAAAAAGGCTTGCCATACTCCCGCTCCGTCAACTCGGCAAAAGTTCGAGAAAAATACTAAAGGTCAAGTGTACACATGCATGCACGTCCGATGGCGCAGCGCCAATTCTCGCACGATGATGCACCAGCGGAGGACCATCGTAGGATGTGAGTCGTTTCCATGACAACTGAATGGCTGTCAAGGACCAGCGCGCGTGTCGGAAGTGAACAATGTTATAATTCTCGGTCCTCTTGCATCGTATTCGCGTAAGTATCTGTATGTGTCAACAACTAACTTTATGTAGAAATCACACGAGCTCTTCGCAATCTAGATGCGTCTCCAACTCACAGCAATAGTTTACTCAGTTAAAGTTGAGAAAACTACAAAATAAGACAGTTAGACAAATTATATACCATCAGTAGTCTTTGTTTTGGGGGATCAGAAGCCAGATATCCAGGAAGTCAAAGGCTAAGACTGTTTTTGAAATTGAAAACATGTAATGATCATAGCATTGATCTGTTTTTGTGACTGAATACCTGGTCTCTTGCACACCTGGAAGCCGCTCCAAATCAAAACCGATTAAAAAACAAACAAACGAACAAATAGAAACAAACAAATTAGCAAAAAATTTTGTCTGGTTTCAGGCTTTCTTGCAATATCTGAGATATTTCTTATTTTCTCTGTTTATTTATTCGTTTTTATGACAAAGTGGAAGAACTTATGCATCACGAAGAAGCTACGATATAAGAAACACAGCAACCATGCAGGAAATCCCTATTCTGTGACTTATCATCACCTGGCCTATTCCGCAATGGGAAGTTAGACGTCTGCATGTGGGCTTACTGAGTATGATACTGTTGTTTGTTTGGTTTTCTTTTCTTTTCTTTTTTCATTTTTTAGTAGTTTTATTTTCACCAGATAGCGATGAGCTGATGTAAATTGTTGAGTAGGTGTAAAGTTCCATTCTTATTTCTGTGAACCTACTTGACCGATATAAATCTGAAAATGAAGATATCTTTTTATTAATATTCTACTTTCTTTTTATTAGCTTTATTCCGGCCGAATGTCGATGAGCTGATGTAAAGTGTTGAGTAGGTGTAAAGTTACATTCTTATTTCTGTGAACCTATTTAACCGACATAAATGAGAAAGCAAGGATATCTTTTTATTAATTTTCTATACTTTCGTTTTAGTAGTTTTATTCCTGCCGAATGTCAATGAGCTGCTGTAAATTATTGAGTTGGTGTAAAGTTTCATTCTCATTTCTGTGAACCTATTCGACTGATATAAATCAGAAAATTAGAACTTTTTCTAGTTTAGTCAGGTGTTTGCTTTCTCGGGCAAACGTTTGTTACCATCATGATCATTACTTTGTCTACTTTGTCATATGGATGTTGAAACGTTAGGATCTGGTTAAGGTTTTTTTACTGACATAAATTACTTTTTATGACAGCCTCATTGGGTCATCATGACATGATTATTTACTGTTTTTAGTGTTCAGAACGAATAAAACATAAATTTGTAACCTAGAGTGCACAAGAAAGCGGTCCTTATTAGAAGATGCTTAAGATAACTCTGATATCTAGCTAGCACCAGTATTAGCTTGTTTATTACAGCATTAAGCTTTGAAAGTGACAATTTTTCAAAATAGCCTTGGTCACCTGGAAATGAGCACTGCTACGTTATTCTCACAATATAGATGAGGGAGTATGCAGTAACTCATCGACTTATACCATTGATTTTTTTATGTATACTTTAAGATCGCATCATTCTGGCACCTATACCACTGATGTCGCTAGAGGCAGAAGCGGAAGTGAAGTAAATTTAAGATAGAATTTGAAATTGAATATTTTACAAATGTGAGAGTTACAAAATAAAGATGTGATTAAGATTTGCATATTGTAAATATGCCTAACATATTTCTACACGGTTCACCTATACAAATTGTACATGAACGTGGACGCATGCTCGCTCACGCGCGTGCACACACAGACACACACACAAATATAATATGTACACATACATATAATTCTACATTATACAACACGTAAAATGAGTCAATTTCTTGATGTATAGATACACGATATACATTAGAACTAAACCGTAGAATTATGACAAATGAAATTAAGATGAAAGAGACCCCCCCCCCCCAAAAAAAAAAAAAAAAAATTACCCTGGCAGACAAAACAGAAAAAGAAAAAGAGAAACTTTGCGGAGACAAAGACATACAGTATACCAGACATAAAGGATAGAATGCTCGACTCATCATAGACGAAAATGCTGAAGTCGATATGACTGTGCGTCACGTGCAGAATGAGGTACATGACTGACATAAAGTTATGCTTTTGGCAAGGAATAACAATGAGTGCTAGCAAGGTTTTCAACAGGGGATGTGGTTATTTTCCAAAGGTCATTGTACTGCACCTTCTCTCTATACGGCTGTGAGAATTAAGTTCCACTTTAATGCTTACCATTACAGGTGACTACAATAGACTTACTCCCCAGCAGTGAGGTAGCTCTGGAAAGACTGTAGAACTTGGTTTTTATTTCATCTATCGAATACCCTCATAAAAATACGATGTACAGTGTTCAGTCCTGTCCTCTACACTTTTCTTTTATAGCTGTATGAAGAAAAAGTGTAAACAGTCTCTCAGTCTAATCCTTCCACCATTATCGTAATCCACCTACCTCGCGGCTTTGCCTGTAAGAGACAATGATAATCATACCTTGTAGACGTTCCCTTTAGTCAATGTTCCACTTCCCCGAAGTTATATATCCCCGACTTCTTTGGTGAACTTAATATTTTTAATCAAAAAAGCATATTATAGGAAAGAAGAAATGAATGATACGCCAATTAGGTGTTTACAGTCAGCATCGAGCCCTGCGCGTTGCTTGATATTGACCGAAGTTAGAATATAATTGTTAATTCTTTTATTTCGATGATGTAAGTGAAGGCAAGGTATTATATGCAATTGTGCTCTCTCTTTCTAACTCCTTTTTTTTTCTCATACGGCAATATCAGTGAATATCAATATCCCTAGGGTGATGCCAAAGTAACATTTGTTGTTTCATTTCTTTTTTGCTTTGCTTGCTTTCCTTTAAAAGTGAGATTCATTTCTTGATATAAGTCATGTTTACCAAAGTGAATACGAAACTACCTTTAAAGCTAAAGTTAAAACCTATATAACTAAAAACCAGTATAAAAATATCTTCTCAGCCAGACAAGGATCACTTCGACTCTATATAAAGTTGTTTTTTTTTCATTCATAAGGATACTAAATAGTCTGAAATTACTATAGGTTTTGCCATTCATTTACAAACTTTTTTTATTAAATTTCACAAATTTCTACTTCAATTTCGTCGCGGGATGTCGGGAATAGGCCAATCTTACTTTCAAATTAGTTTTTCGTCGTTTATTTTCTAATAAAGTCCATTCAATTTAGTCATTTGGCATACATTTTCGTCATTTACAGTTCAAATTCGTCAGTCTCACTCGCAGCACTCAAAACAGCAGGATTTTGTCAATCATTTTCGTTAAATTTTCATTCATATTCGTCTCATTATCTCTATATCCGGTGTGATTTCCCAGTCATTCATGTATTTTTTTTTTTTGCTGTAACCGTTCACATTTTACATTCAGGAGTTAACATACACACAAGTGTCCCCCCCCCCCCCCCACACACATACAGACACAGACACACACACAAGCAATCCGAGTACACACTGATACAAACAGACGTACCGTCTCGCATACGACAACATCTGGCTAATTTGAATGAAAAATTCATGAAATTGTGTGAACAAAAACTAATTTGATCTTAACATTCTGCGATCCGTCAGAGGGAGGAATGAATTTGAATGACAATTGACAATTTTGAATGCTATGTTTTCGAAAATGTTTGACGAAAAACGAATTACAATGACAATTGACGAAATTGAAGTTAGGATTTGCGTTCCACGTGCTTCTCGGGACGAAATTGAATAATAAATCTTTGAAATTGAATGACAAAAGTGCGAAAATGGATGGGAAAACCTATACAATAGTTGCATAAGCAAGTTCGCAGTTCCACTTTGCGCATGAGCAAGAAAGGGTCAATCGTGCAAACAGGCATGCTGGTTTTTAAATTCACTGGGATAAGCGTAATGATCATTCATGTAACCCTTATAAATGCTGTTTGCCAGTGCATACACCTGACAGCAAAAGTGGTATTTGGCAATATCAATGGAAAGAGATTGTTACAGCATACAATGCAAAACAGTGAAATGAATGATTTCCAAAGTGTTAATTAACAGATTATTCTGCTCATCTGGTCTTTTCATTCTTTGTTTGAACAGGATTGATTATTCCCATGCATGGATTGTTACGTAAAGCTTAAATGCGTTTTGTCGCTCTGAAAATGAGTGAAGTGCCCCTAACCGACTGAGAAAAAAGAAAGAAAGGTCATTCGTACCAGCCTCCCAATAAGCTAACTCCGAACTGGCTTATTGAAAATGATAATTTCATTTATAAGATAGAAATAGTGAAGAGTATACATGTCAATGATAATACAGTTGATGAAAATGTTGTTTTATTGTAACTGTCATTTGAGGATAATTTCGATTCTAATGAAATTCATGACAATATTATGTGAAATACTTGCCACAAATGGCAATCCAGTGCACACGATTGTGAATCAAAACCGCAGTCAACCACTGAATGGTACAGGCCATTTCGTGCGTGCGTTTCTCTTCCCCCAGTTCTGCACTCTCGAGGTCTTTCCTAATCATTAATATGCGGCAGACTTGCCTTGTCATCTCCTCGTGAAAGAGCAGTCCTCGAGGCTCTTCCAAAATCAATTCCAATCCCAGCGCAAAAAGATTGCCCTCGGCTATTCGAAGATCGAGTAAAATATCGCGATGATTATATATCACGTACGCATTCGTTGTCCAGTGAAGACACCGGCGCGTGTCTCACAGCACAGTGTCCGTTGCGAGATCGCGGATTTGTGGCAATTTACTGCATGGTGCACACTATTGGATGGTATCGTGCCGCAGGGGGTAACAAGAAAACGCTATCAAACGCTTATCCCTGTATTCTTACAGTTGTATGTATTTATTATGTTTTTTACGCGACTTTGTCTTTTATCGAGTATGTTTTAACATCGATTATTTGGGGATTCAAGCTGTGAAATACTTGTGAAACCATTCATGAGTTCATGTTAAGTTTTGATCGTAATGCTATTAAAAAAAAAAAAAATCCGAAGAATTCTGAGGTTTAGGAATCATGCAAAATGATACTTGCACCTGAAGTATTTTCACAACACAGTTCAAGGAAGAACAGTTAATGGAAATTGTTCAATGGCACATTCACCTTTATGGCAGGAAGAGAAACAATTATTATATCATCACGTTCTTAACGTATATATCCTGTCGGTTTCATGTCAACCTAGTTCTTTTTGTTCGTGTTTGTTTGTGTGTGTTGTGTGTGCATGCATGTGTGTTTATCAAAATGGTATTGTAAATCATTGAGACTGATGACCAAGTTTGTATCCGAAGACAAGGTTGAGATGATAACACATCTAAGAGTGTACTGTTCAGATTTGATCCCGAAGTTCCTTTTACATTCTACAGTGAATGTCACAATTTGAAATAATGAGTGCAGAGGAATTAGTTGATATAACTGGATAATTTTTAATAGTCAGCAACCCATGGCTTCAGCTTGTTATTAGAAAAACACATTTGCTCATAACATACAGAGAAATTCACTTAATGATACTGATGATTTTATGGATACACTACAACATAATTATTTTCATACACATATCCAAGGCTTTCATTTTGTATTTGCATTTTATACGGTGTATCGCTTTGTTCTCAAATTAAGATGAACGTTGTAGATTGATGTGGAAGACGCAAAGAAAAGATTTGTGTGTGAGCGTGTGATTTATGTGTGGAATATAGTCATTGTGTGTGGGGAGCAAAACGTCTTAACCACTTAACGACTTTTTGCGTCTTGTGTTCTTCGTTTAATTGTAATGTCCCTAGCATTTTTTTTCTTTTACATGTGACCTTTTTTTCAGTGATGTTGACTCAATTAAGTGTCTGTGCTTGCATACTGGATCATTCCATCTTCTCAATATCAAAATAAAACTTAGAATTCGGCAAGTAAGCATGGCAAGACACGGAATAAAAGCCTCCCTGCTGAGCTGGATGAGCCCAGTGTGACGTATAATAGACACTGCTGAAAGGAAGATGGCGACCAAAGATTTGAGCGCTGCCTATTAAAGGCGCGACCTTAGTGCCTTCAGCACAGGAAGACTGGCTCAACATTATGAAAATTAAACCAACCCAACCACAGACCAGGCCAATGACGTCATCGCATTGATCTTCGCGTAAGAACAGAAAGAATAAAAGCGCGGGTTACTCGGACGAAAATATATCTTCCCTGCCGTCCACTGTATGTATACAATCGCAGCACATCGACATAGATTAGTGTCAGCCGGTTGCATAGCAACTCTTTGCCATTGTGACACTAGATAATATTCCGTTGACGACCAGTGGAAAATCCAATATTTGTTTTGGTATTGATTTCTCCTATAATTTATGTGATTTACAACTCGAGGAGGGGAATAGTAGTAAATTTTCCCACGACTGGTAACTTGGATCAGTGAGTTCATGAAACACAATAAACAGAGCAGGAAATACCCTGTTCCCCCGCAATCACACACACACACCCACACACCCACACACACACACACACACACACACACACACACACACACACACACACACAAAATGACTAACTTAAACTTAACACACCACATATCCAGTTTTATTCATTTTGATAATTAATGCTTCTCCACCTACTTCAATGCATTTTGCATGTACAAAAATGACTTGTAACTCCAAGTTTTAACTTAGCTCGATCTCTTTAGGTTCAATAGAAGATGATTTTTTCATATTCTTCCACACATCTAACATCCAATTTTATTCATTTTGATAATGAATGCCTCGCAATCTTTTTCATAGAATACTACTTAAATAACAGGTATCTGTAAGATTTACTAGTGAGGTGTTTTAATGCCTGAAAAAATAAGACAGTTATAAAGATAAATCCCAACACGAGGTCTGTTCTGTTTGTCAAAAACTCCTAATGTTTGCATGGGTGTGTATATGTGTGTGTTAACGATGCAATGGAAATCCTGCTTTTTGCATTGTCATGATTTCCTGGAGCGTCCTGTGCATAGAGATACCCGTCCAACCATAAATCCTCCTCCACGCCTCACTCAGCATTCAATCATACCACATCAGCATAGATGGCTGTATAAAGCGTCGCTTGGCAACCGCATCCCGCGCGCGGGCGGTCTCCCCCGAGTCTTAGCTCTCTCGTCGAGAATTTCAACAAGCATAGGCAGGCAACACACAGAGCGAGGCAACGATACACGTTGGAGGAGGAAAGGGAGAAGGCGAGTCCATGAGGAGAGACGTGATTTGCCTCCTGATCTGGTGATTAGTATTGCGACGCTTCGATTCTCATGATCTAACAGTAATATTGAGGGGGACTATACAAGAAAGAGCATTTGCTCGCAATGTTGTTTAATCTCCCAATCAAACATGTCGTGCAACTGCCGTATGGGGAAGTTTGCATGCGCGATATTGTTAAACGTCAGAGAAATCGGAACATGTCTGACTCCCCATACTGACTTACACGCAGTACTGTTACTAGGAATGTTAACTCAGCAGGTTTTTTCTTTTTTATTTGTGTTGTCTGCTCTTGTCTTTGTTTTTCGGCGATGAACCTTTCATTCTAATCCTCTGAAGGAGTGAAGACCATTTTCATGATTTTTTTCCCTATTTTGACCTGAGTTTTCAGTGGGTTTTGTTTTGAGAAGAAAGAGTAGATCCCCCTCATACGACTGAACCACAAGCTGGTCAAATCTCAATAAATTTACTGCATCAGTCTGGCAAACACTGTAGTTCTTTCGACTTGTAACTCATAGTATTAACTTAGCTCGATCACTTCAGGTTCCACAGAAGATAATTTTTGCGTTATTATTCTCTAACACATCTAACATCCATTTTCATTCATTTTTATGATGAATGCTTCGCAACCTTTTTCATGGAATACTACTTAAGTATAACACTCTTTAGGATTTACTAGTGAGGTGTTGTAATGCCTGAAAAATAAGACGGTTATAAAGATAAATCCCAGCAGGTCAAACACCTAATGTTTGCACAGGTATCTCGATATTGTGTGTGTTAACGATGCAATGCATTATGAGTGTCC
Source organism: Diadema antillarum (assembly GCF_040938485.1). Lineage (NCBI taxonomy): Eukaryota > Metazoa > Echinodermata > Echinoidea > Diadematoida > Diadematidae > Diadema > Diadema antillarum. The sequence goes on along the minus strand of NW_027271006.1, from coordinate 970,722 downwards.
TATGTTGTCACAAATACTACAACTAACATCTTTTTTTTTAAAATTATAGGTTTTCCCATCTATTTTCGCACTTTTGTCATTTAATTTCAAAGATTTGTTATTCAATTTCGTCCCGAGAACACGTGGAACGCAAATCCTAACCTCAATTTTGGCAATTGTCATTGTAATACGTTTTTCGTCAAACATTTTCGAAGACATAGCATTCAAAATCGTCAATTTTATTCCAAATCATCCTTCCCGCTGACGGATCGCAGAATGTGATGATCAAATTCGTTTGTTCACACAATTTCATGAATTTTTCATTCAAATTAGCCAGATGTTGTCGATTCTTTATTTTGAGGATGAACCAACTTTAAGCCGACATATTTTTACTCTCTCTAGTAAATTGTATCCTTACACATTATGTTATCCATTCTTTGACATTAAACAGGATACAATTCTACACTTAAAATTTTGTCTTTCATCATGTTTGCCTAGAAATCGTTTGTCAGTGTTTTCGTATGCGAGACGGTACGTCTGTTTGTATCAGTGTGTACTCGGATTGCTTGTGTGTGTGTCTCTATCTGTGGTTCTCTGTGTGTGTGTGTGTGGGGGGGGGGGGACACTTGTGTGTATGTCAACTCCTGAATGTAAATGTGAACGGTTACAGAAAAAAGAATACATGAATGACTGGGAAATCACATCGGATAGAGATATGAGACGAATATGAATGAAAATTTAACGAAAATGATTGACAAAAGACGAAATCGATCCTGCTGTTTTGAGTGCTGCGAGTGAGACTGACGAATTTGAACTGTAAATGACGAAAATGTATGCCAAATGACTAAATTGAATGAACTCTATTTGAAAATGAAGGACGGAAGACGAATGTGAAATTAGATTGGCCTATTCCCGACATTCCGCGACGAAAATGAAGTAAAAATTTGCGAAATTAAATGAAAAAAGTTTGAAAATGAATGGGAAAACCTATGACAAAACAACCCCTCCTTTTTCATTCTTCTTCTTTCTCACTCGTTCCTTTTGTGTAGGATTTTCTGTATCTATGTTATACGAGTCTTATTAATTCGAAGAAACTACACTCCAATTAGGCATAATGCCAGGAAAAAAAAATCTCAGTGAACAGACACGCCATAATGCAGATACCACAGATAAATCCATTGATGAGATATAGAGATAAGGCGCTTTGCGAGTCTGCGCTTAAAGCTCTACCGACGAATACGTCCATTCAACATTTCTTTTTTTGAATTCATCGTGGCGGCTGCATATCTGAAAATCTTTAACCACTGCCTCCTATTTGACGTAGTGCATAGTCGACCAAATTACATCTAGACGCACAAATACGGCATGAATTAACGGAAAAACGTGCAGACACACCCATCGGACATGCAAACTCGGTCACTGCATGAATGACCAGCTTTGTGAATGATGTACCTTTTCATATAGACGTGTAGCTTAGATAAATTTCTTTCAATATCGAAAAGAATTCCTTCGGCACCCACCGCCAGTTTTCAGGCGTTCCAATATCTTTAATTTGTTGACATGGATATCCAGATATCTACACCGTCCTTCTATTCGTTTTCGTTCCTTTTCACAGCTTCTTTCCTGTTCTTTTTTTTTCTCCATCTTCATACTTATTTTCTGATTTTGAAAAAAAAAAGTTACACTTATACACAGAACTGTACAAATACACTCGCATACTCACATGAAATGAATGATTAAACATGTATTATCTCAAAAATATTACTGGAGTGATGGCACCAAATAAGCTCTCTTTTTCAGTGTGGTGGTGGTAATTCTAGTATATAGAGAAAAATAGGGGAAATTAGAAGTAGCAGTGGTAAATAAATTATCCAACATCACAGAGGCGGTGATGGGGGAGGAGGAGGAGGAGGGAGGGGGGGGGGGGGACGAGGACGAAGAGGAGGGGGATGAGGAGGAGGGGGGTGGGGACGAGGACGAAGAGGAGGGGGATGAAGAGGAGGAAGAAAAGGGGGATACAGTCGAGAAAGGCTTGTGCACTTATCCATGGTGAAAAACGAGGACACACACACGAACTTTACATTTAAACCTAGGACGCACAGAAAACCGAGGACGTCCTCGCTTTGCAGACCATTCCAAACGGTCTGCTTTTGCATGCAGGGGTACATGTTTGTAGGTCCTCAATTAGCATTATTGTAATAAGTCCTCGGTTGAATGGTAATATACGAATGAGTCCTCGGTTGACAGGAGTCGTACTTACACACAGGTCCTCGGTTATGTGGTAAAATTCTTGTGGGTAAAACAGGTCCTCGGTTTCCACCATAGACGCGTATGTGTGCACACGGCTTGTGTAAACGTACCCATTTCCGGTTGTGCCTCCACCGGACATGTTGTGTGTTCCTTCCATCTGCGGTCCTCCCAGGGCGAATCTCTCGAGGAAAGAGTCTGCTCTCCTCGTAGGCTCCTCCGTACCACCTCTGGTCATCCATCCTTTGATCACCTGGAAAGGTTAGACGGAGAAGAAAATACTGACAGTTAACTGCGCTTGAAGTACTAGGAATTAATGTAAACATAAATAGAGGGTGTGTCTGAGTATGTGTGTGAGAGACAGACAGACAGACATACAGAGGAAGAAATAGAAAGTTAGAGAGTAAAACCGATTTTTATATCAGAAAGTGATGCTTGGGAGATGGTGATGATTGATACTTATGATGGAGTGAAGAAATCGAATACATGCAGAGAAAGCTATTGATGTAGACGATGACGATGATTGTATAGATGTATTTATGAGATTTCAAACGTGTGTGGGCAAGTTCGTGTGTCTCGGTGATGTATGTCCTATGTGCGTTTACTTTCATCATAATTATGTATATACGTATACACGGTTTAATTAGTAGTGTCTGTACATTGTAACATTGTTAACTTAGTATCAGATACCGTGCACTTTGAAATAGTAACTGTTTGTTACAATAATATCCTTACTAGGTTTTTTTTTATACATTTGACAGCTATATTTTCGCTGCATGAATAGTTTCTGAATGATACGTATTTTATCTTACATATGAGTGATCCACGTTTTACACTTTTTTTTTCTGTCTTCCTTGCAAAGTATATACAGCTACATTGGTTATTCTACATAATATCACGTATATGTTTTATAATATACTTCATGACTCACGTGCCATGATGTACTTCTTACACGTCGATAAAGCAATATGATTCATGGAATGTATGCTTTGTATCTTGTTTCAACCTTTTGTTGGATGGAAATGAATGAAATTTAAATTTAATTGAAATTGAAATTGAAATTGAATTGATATTAGTGATGATGATTTTGGGTTAAAAACATCCAACTATTGTTCAAGGTAACGGTGACAAATTTCACTCTGATGATTGATGTAATCGTTTGGTTAATGAAGTGCTATCTACGCTGATCAGGGGAAACTCGTTACACGCATTCATGATTAATTGTAGCAAAGACGCTGATGAATTTTGCGATAGATAAGTAATGAATCAGTTGTAAGATGATGCTAGAGAATTGGAGACGCTGCATGTCCTGAGGAAACAAAAATGAATGAATGATAATAGTTGTTGACGAGTCAGAGATTTCCAGTTGATCGCTAATAGATACTAATCCTGTTTTATCATAGTCATTATCATTTTTGCTCGATGTATGAATATCTTCATTAAATCATAAAACGGAGATAACAACATTAACTGAATACCTGTATAGCATGCCTGTCCCTCACATGAGGTGTATGTTTCTACTACGCACCATTTCTCCTGAATGGTCTTGTTCTAAAAAAAAAAAAGAAAAAATGTAAACAACAGAATGCCATGTTCTTATTGAAATGTGATTGGATGCTCTCAACTACAGTGAAATTCCAATGCTAAAATGTATTGTGAGCAGTGATCTAGAAAATGTTCGAGTTGTCACATTTGATGCGTATGTGTAGACTAGTTGTATCACAAATCATCCTGTCATATCAAAATTTCGCGAAAAAAAAGCATGAAATATAAGGAGATATCACTATTTTCATCAATAAACCATAACTGTAGACGCTTTAGTCTAGAAACACTTTTTCTATTGCTCACATTTTATTTAAAAGGATGGTACAGTACTGGTGGAGATGAGAAGTGGGCTTTTAACTTTTTGCGAGATACCAAGAAAAAAACATGAAATAGTACGTAGCATTCCATTTTAAGATTAATTCAAAGTTTATTTGATGAAAATCGTGTTTGGAATTATTGAAACATCCAAAAACAAAGAAAAGCAAAGCGACCGTAATAAACACACTTTATTAGAATCGCTCTGTTTTGGATATCTCAGCCACTTCAAAACCAATTTTCATCAAATAAACGTTGAATTCCTCATGGAATTACATGTGCTGTCATATTTCATAAGAGGTTTCTCATTTCTCACCAAAAAAATGTTAGAAACCTGAAATTAGGTCTCAACCAAAACTATACGATCCCTTTAACAATATACTTTACATTGATTATAAGGACTACTTTTTTTCTTTACATTGGGTTGTTTCTATCCACAAGTCACATTTTTTAACTATCTTGATGCACTAAGGCTGGGTTTGTTTCATTTGCAAATGGTAAATGATGCCTTTAAAGGGACAATCCAGACGATTTTCATAATTTCACATCATGTAGTACATAAATTGACGACTCCATGTATAGAATTGTGGAATTTATTGTGGTTTTTGAGCAGAGAAACAATACTTTGAAAAACCTTAAACAAATTACACTGAACAAGGATGATGACATAGGAGGTTCACATATTTCAGAAATGTAGCAGAGTAATTCCATTACGATACCGCTTGCTTTCGAGTTCACCTGTGTATAATCTATGCATGCCTTCTTCTTTTGTTCTGCTTCCTTGTGCCCCAGCTCATGCATTCTTATGGTGACTCTGCCATGTCATCATCCTTGTTCATTGCGATTTGTTCTAAATTTTGAAAATATTCTTATTCTTCATCCCAATTATCACAAATTCTAAAACTCTGTCCTCAGCATAAGTAATTTATAGTTGTTCAAATGAAAAAAAAACCCTGAAAATCATCCGGAGGTCTCCTTTAAACCTTTCATTGTTACTTTGGCTTCATTGATATTGCTGTAGTTAGTATTATCACGATTACCGGTACCGTTCTGCAGTGTTTGGTTAATCATCATTAGTATTTTCATTATCTTATAGACTCTGTATCATACAATTAAAAGGCATTCGTTATTTACCAACGAAACCACTGGAGGCGGAGTCTCAGTTCCATTCGACTGCTTCTGTGTATGAAATAGGACTTTGGCCTGTTTCGAAATCAGGGCACATCGATGACCATTACATTTTTACGCAGCATTATTGCTACAATTACCATTTCACTCTCATCATCTGAAGAGTGAAGACTGATATTGTTTGAACAGAAATACCAAACAGTCAGCATCTATTCACCATGTTCACGTGTGAATGGATTCAAACATTACCGAAAAGCCAGTATTGTATGTGCGCTGCTTTTTCATCGCTATCAGCGTCATTTCCAGGAATGAACTAAATGTAAAATTAATGTATTTTTGAGGAAATTCTTTCATAGTGATATTTTACTGCTGATGTCATACGTACTTTTATGTACAATTTTGGGATGGAAAGTCACCATGATGATTTTAATCTCTCCTACTGCATTCGAGAGGTCAGTGCGATGAGTGTTCCGTTGAAAATCTTAATTAGTTTTCAAAAGGAGAGGGAAGCACTGGTGTTATTTCAAAACCTTTTCTCATTTATCTCGTACGTTAGGCAGTGTTTGTCTTTTCGATGGACATGCGTCTCTATTGCTTTTTTTCATGTTTTATTTTGATCTATTTTATCTTTTGCAAATCAAAGTGTTATATCTTGTTGATTTCGACTTCATTGTCAAGACCTTGCACTCTCTTCCTTCGGAGAGCTAGTTATGTATACTTATGGACTGAGTTTGACATACCCTGCTTGAAAGATACAGTGTCCACAGTGTGACACAATAATGTGAAACATTATGTGAAACATTATTTGAAACACAGTGTGAAATCGCTCCACACTGTTAAAATCTAAGCGTTTTAATATTACAAACACATTGTAAATCATCAATAAATTCACAGTGTGAAACAGAACATCATTATGTGAACACTGTGCGACAAACCACACCACAGTATGAAATTATCTTCACACTGTTAAATTCAAGCGTTTTAATGTAGTCGACTACGTGAACGTATTACGAACACACTGTGGCATACTGTGTTCTTTCCAGTAGGGCAATTTCAATGTTAAGTGATATATAGAAACATGTTTCAAACTTTAATGGTTTTACATGATTGTAACAATGCATTTGATGTGCGTGAAAGCTGCAATGATTTCGCTGCATGTTAGCAGTACAGTATGTTAAACATTGTCATGAACATTCAGTATTCTAATTGGAGTCATCATTAATATTGCAATAATTTACCATTATAGTTGGTACCCACTTCTTTTATTATTCTATCATCAATCATTTTTCTAAGTCATCAGCAAAATTTATCTTCATTCCAACTGTTAGCTATCTTGCGAGTTACTTGAAGCATTAATATCAGGCCCAAACATGCTTCATAAGGTTCCCTAGGCACACTGTGGGATGATAGTACTCAATTCATCCCGTCTGTTTGCTTTGGATGTTTGAGGCGTTTGTCTCGCCTGCTTGTAACTGCCTTTTAAAAGTGACATCGTATGAATCCGTGTCACGTCCCATCCATCAAAACGTACGCAATGGGAGCACCATTCACCATGTTTACACACGCCATTTATCCATCAAAACGCTCTCTCCCGGTCCCAGTACACCACGGGATGTCCGTCATGTCCTTCTGCCAGTGCGCATGCATGCACGTCAGTTGCTGTAAACTCGCATTAACTGTGTACTTCTTCTCGTTCTTTTTTTTTTTTGCAACAATGTTACGTCTCAGTCACAACTTAACACATGTAATTTATTATCATTTATATGATTTAAAAGAATGTAACACAAGGTGCACATTGGAAGACCATTCAAGCACTACACTTATTCATAACACCCGTGGTTTGCCTCCTTGTTTCTTAATCTGTTAGTGATGGAAAAATACAGGGAATGAGTAAATCAGATAAAAACGGGATTTGTGGCAATTGTTCCTGAGGCAATTTTGAATACGTAGAGATAATAACATTCTTTCTTTCAGGTAGACTCAGTCGGTAAGCCTAATGATGTACATCTCCCAAGGCAAATAGCCAGTGGAAGTGAACGTGTGCCAAGATTTTGCAATGGTTGTTACAACAGTGTATTGAAATTGCATCTTCTATGATATTTGAATGGAATAGGGTAGATAATTCGATCGGAACAGCTTCTTCTTCAATTCATTATTCAAGAATTGCTTTAACAAAGTTGTAATTTGTAAACAACACAGACAAACATAGACTAGTTCATATTCTGTGATATTGAAACGATTTGTGTACATAATATCCATTTGGTTAATGTTCATTTGAAATAAAGAAATTGTTGGAATTGATTTGATTTTTGTCATTTTTCTTTTCTACCGCCATTCTGTTGAACTCATGTCATGACATACTAATATTCATTTACTTTAGTTTGTAATATATCTTTGGTTTGACCGTGTCATTCTATTTGAATTTCTTCGGTATATACTTATATATCTTTACATTTTTTAGGGCCACATGAAAGGCCATATGCATTGCTTATTGGTGAATGGGTAATACTGACAAAAGACTTGAAATAGATGTTAAAGGTCCTGTTTAATACCTTTGGGAGCAGTGATTTAAAAAATGTTCAAGATATCACATCTGATCCATATGTTTACGTCTGTTGAATCACAAACATCCTTCCGTATAAAATTTTTTGCAATAAAGCCTAAAATACAAGGAGATATCAATATTTTTTCTCATTAAACCGTAACCGTAGACGGTTTAGTCTGGAAACATTTTTTATTATAACTATTGTTCACATTTTGTGTATTTAACAATACTTAACATCGATTATACGGAATCAATCTTTTACAGTGGTTGTTTCTATCCCTAACTTACATTTTAGAACTATTTCAAAGCACTTATGCTGGGCTTTTGTTTCTTCAGTAAATGGTGAATTATGCTTTTAATAAAGTATTGATTTTAAACTACTGTAAACCATCAAGTTTGCAAATACTAGTACATAATTCAGGCTTTTTCAATTGTCACATACGTAATCGGATGAATAGTAGGCTGAAGAGATAGAGAGCTGCTAAAGCTACAACAATCTTTGCCAATTAGTTTATCAGATTTGACTCCACATCCAATTCTGAGTGATTTAGACAGAACACAGACCGGTGTTTCCCCGACTGTAAACCTAGCGAGTCAACCGAACAAGCTGCATTGGCATCGTGCGCTGCATTCACTCAAGCATGGTCTACTATGTTTGTGACTTTCTATTCCAGTGCATTGTCTGTTTAACGCAGAGAAACGATATTTCATCTCCATTTCCTTACGAGGAAACTAGATGCAGGGTTGTTCGCACACATATCGAATTCACCCGTGGTACCACTGCCGCGAATAAATGCAAAGATGTGGCAAATTATCATAAAAATGATCTTAGAAGAGGCAGTCGACAACCAGTCAATCGGTAACACAATACATGTTTTTTGTGGACTGCGCGTTCGATGTACGACGGACCCTGCTTCCAGGTATACTGTTTCTTGCGTCATGGTAACGCGCATCACGGATGCAGACGTTTTTGATTGCTCGTTTTCTCGCCTGTGCGGTTGGCAGCGTTCTTACGAGTGAGAGGAGAATTGACAGTGGTATGATCACATTGATCGGAATGTAACTCAACAACAACAACAACAACAATACTACTACTACTAATAATAATAAAAACAACAACAACAACATCGTCATCATCAACATCAACAACAAACATGGTTGTAAGTTTTCTTTAATTTGTCTCGCTCTGTACAAATGAAACTTGTAAAGAACGCAACTGCTGATCTACATTTTTAATAAACATGCTGGAGACAAACTAAAGAAAACTTATAGCCCATATCGTCACCCCTCTGCTTAATATTCCCTTGCTTTCATTTAATCAACAAACATGTTTAACAATTAGGAACAATCCTCTTCGAACCTTCGTGTACCTCTCAACTAAGTTTGCTGAATCTCTAAGTCCTTTTGGTGAGGAAGGGATTTCAAAGTTCTGACGAACTAGGATCTAAGAACTATCATTGATTAGGAGTAATCAATTCATTAGCATTAAAGGGATCATTTTCTATTCGATAATTTTGAGAGCGATCAACTCCATTCTAATCATACTGTTATTACCAAGGGAAAAAAATTGCAATGGTCTCGCGATGTTTCAGAAATAATCATGTAAACAGGTTAATCAGATTTCCTGAAGTCATCTTGTGTTTATCAAAGATCGTTTCATGATAAGAGGATCTCGTATTATCCGTGCTCAAGCCCATTTGCCTCTTACACTGCGAATGTGTTCAGAACACACTGGAAGATATACATCAAACTTGATTCACCCTACCCCCCCCCCCCATTCCACCTTGATATGAAACATACCTCGAGGAAACGCATTACAATTCATGACCGTTGTAACAGCGAGGATAAATCATCCAATCATCGATTACGCTATCAAATCCTGACAACACTGCTTGCTGGATGATAAATGGCATCATATGTGACATTATATTTGTGTAGAGGTCCTCGAGGATCAACGACGTTCAAGCATTGCTGCCAAATCTACGTCGAGTCATTTTCTCACATGATTTAAGATATATTCTAGAGTGGAAATGTGCTGTCAGAGAGAAGAAAAGAGAGAATAACAAAACAAAAACAAAACCCGAAATATAATGGGAAAGGAAAGGATGAGCAAAAAAAGAAAAGAAAAAGAAAAACATTGTCAACAATGCAATAATGGAATTGCTTACTGCACAACATACCTAACCACCAGGTTACGCGCGCACACACACACACACACACACACACACACACACATGGGCATGCACATAATTTGCATAATGTGCATGCGTGCATGATCGTATCACTACAGGTTCACCTCCCTCACATTATGTTTGGTTATACCGGTTATCCTTGAAAGGGAATTTCCCCGTCAACATAGCTGAGTGAAAACAAAACTGTTGAAAACGCACTAAGTGACACTCCATCTTAAGACATAAATGGTGATAATATAGTAACAAAACATAATGTCAGTCTGGCAATACACAATTCCAACAAGCAGCCAAACTCATTTTCATAAAGGATATACGTAGGCCTAAATATCAAAACTTCGTTCCCGTGGCTAAGTTGGACCAACGTCTGTTTACCAGCGTTTACTGAGAAGCACTTGTGTCGTAATCATTCATCAGGACACCAGTAATTTAATTGTTTTTGCCCTCCATTGAGGTGGCCTCAGAATGAAAGTGAAGTCTTGACGTTCAGTGAATGAGAAATGATTTATTTCATGGACGTCACAAGTGCAGAACTATATCACCTTTAACCCATCGAATCCCAATAACCACATTTCTTTGCTTTGGGGCTGTTATGAGTTCTAGTATTTTCCATACACGTACGACCCTACTATTCACAGCCAGTTTTTCGTAAGATAAAATACAATCTCATGAGCCCTTTTGCTGTTCACATGTATTTTCGTTTGTGTCGGCTGCAATATTTTCAAAATCTTCTTCATTCCTAAATCTATACCAGATTCTACAGATATGTATACAAACGAAAATCGAATTTGACAAATTTCGGAATTCCTATATGACTAATGAAGATTTAACGAACTAAACCAATTTAATTCAGAGGTGTCAATTTCATTCAGGACAAGATGAAAATCTGCAGCCTTATTTCCCTAGGACGGCATGGGTCAAAGAGCAATGTCAAAGAATGAAGAGTTTGGTCACAAAACGGCTCAAGTGACATTTTAAACAATGTAATATCCGTCATCAGATAGAGCAATGTAAGACCTTTCCAGCGATACCTCAATTGGTACGTAACAAGAAATATTTCGGAGTTATGATGAAAAATATCTAACATTTTCGTATTATTTTGTTTCTTTGTTTTCACCAGCTTTAATTGTAAATATCTTATTTCAAAGGGAATGGAGATAAATCCTTTTGCAATCAAACACCTCATAGTATGTAGGTTGGCTTTACTAAACAGAGAAAACTTAGATAAGAGAACGGTATAAATTTTATGTATACCAGGCAGAAAATGAGAAAGGTAGGAAAAGCTGAAGTTTTACATTTTATTCTTTTTTTCCTGTAAATGATTTGATGATGATATAACCTCTCAACTCCCTAAGAAACCATTTTGTCTATAGTTCTTCTTTGCTCATGAACAGAAAGAAAATCATTCGTAATAAAAGGCATGTTGTTGTTTTTTTCGTTCACTGAGATAACAAAGCATCTGTTATGTGACGATTATTCCAGTAATCATTATAAGTCGTGCTCGCAAATACATCTACATGACAGCAACAATGTGTTAATTGAAGCCAATAATTTGGCAATATCAGCAGAGAGAGAGAGAGAGAGAGAGAGGTTTCATGATAAATCCAAAGCAAAATAATCGAATGGATGCTTCCCTAAGCGTATTGACGGGCCAGTCTGGTCAATTGGTCTACGCAAGTACATTCGATTGCCAGTTCAACCACTTACAAAATTGTCTTACAAGTTTTAGTCCACAAAACATTCTCGCGTAATAAAAGTATTCAATAAACACTTGTGTGCAGATCAATGATAAATTCTGGAGCCTTAAAGGAGACACCCGGATGATTTCAGACTTTTGCATTTGAACATCTATAAATTGGCTGTACTGGGTACAGAATTGTAGAATTTATTAGGATTGCGATAAAGAATAAGTATGTTTTCAAAATTCATAACAAAATCACAATGAACGAGGATGATGACATAGCAGCGTCACATAAGAATGCATGATTGGATGCTCAAGGAAGCAGAACAGGAGAAGAAAGCATGCATAAATTCCACACAGATGAAGTTGTCGAGCAAGTGCTGTGGTAATGGGATTTCATTGCTACTTTACCATGTTTACTGAAATATGTGAACCTCATATCATCCTTGCTCAGTGTAATTTGTTTTTGATTTTCAGAGTATTGGTTTATCTGCTCAAGGACAAAAATGAATTCCTCAAATATGATACATGGCACTATCGATTTTAATATGTACTACATGAAGTGAAATCATGCAAATCGTCTGGAATTCACCTTTACCAACCAAATTTTGCCAACTGGATTTCGCCTAATTTGCGTATGTGGTTATCATTTTGTGGAAACGTATATGTATATAAGTAGGTCTACATTGAAATAATTTTCAAAGTGTTCAATTCATTCGCATACAAGATCACACGCACTTGCACAGAAATATATAAGATGAATGTCCACAATTATGTTCTAAAAGCATTTGCCTAAAAAATATCGTTTGCTTTCTTTCTCTTGCTCGCAAGTTGAGATTGCTCTCTCTTCTGTTTGAAGGGAAAACGTTCTAATTTTGCCAAAATCCTGCAAGTAAATCTACATTGAAAGTATTGCTCTTTACGAAGAAAAAAAAGTAGCATTCTCAGGATTCATAAACCCCAGCACTATGAAATAATGCAAAAGAATTAGATTGAAAAAAGATTGTATTTATTTATTTATTTATTTATTTATTTATTTATTTATTTATTTATTTGGTAGGGGAAGGGGTAACTGAAACATTCAATATCATTTCACTCATTTTGCAATTCTTCTTGTTCGTATCCTATTACACTTTTTTCAGTGGCTCTCAATCATGCAGTTTTAATGTTTGTTTGTTTTTTCTAAGGCATTTTTCTGAGTATAGCACAGAACATGATATATTCCACCAGAATAACAAGACTACTGTAAAGCTATAACATTTCTGTGATATTTGAAGGTTGTTAGCCGTTAAAATTCACATAATGCACCAAATGCTCACCGTAACGTATTCTGTGTACGAGGCATAGCTGCATATACTAATCCTCCTGTGGTTGTATGATACTTATACTTCAAACAAAAGACATGCATGTTAAAGCTGTCAGAAAGGAAGAATTCACCAGCTTCTTTTACTTTGTTATCTATGGCAAATAACAACACACCACTTACATGAACTAGATAAGTGCATCACACAGGTCTGTAAAACTAGACTAGTAGTTTAGATTTGTAATTTTTCCTAGTACGAAATGATTATTCGAATCTTAACGGTCAATTTAACTCAACAAATAAAGACCCTCTTGAGTTCAAAATTTACTGGAGGTTTCCAAATAGTGTTTCTTCAATACCTAAGTGTTCTCACCAAATTTTCAAAAATTTGCATGCAAAAGGGATGACCTATCTTTAAACTGCCAAGTGTCCTTATCAAAATCAAAGACAAACTGAAAGTAAACTATAAGGAAATCTTAATACACATGCCTTCAGAAGGGTGTCTTGAAACATGTGAATGATAATCTATATAATAATACGCACAGAAGAGGCATATATAAATTGTGACCGTGCACCTCGAAACGAACATAAAGTCGCACACACTGATTTTTCGTGAGGACTGGAAATAAGTGAAATGGGTCAACCTACCCGAACTTGACTTTTTCATATTTTCTGAAAGAGCGGGTCTTCTTTTACATTGTGTTAAAATTTGGTATCATAAAACGGGAAGGAAAGTGTGTTTTTTTTAGCTGTTTATCTCAAACATTTTTGGTAGAATAGTGTGATTAGGTGTGTCTTTAGAATCCTTTTTTCATTTCTGAAAAACCTTGTCCACACTCTTCACTTTCAACTCTAATAACTTTTGAAAGAATAGTGATACTGCTTTGAAAGTTGTCATTAATTATGCACAGAATGTGTTAATGAGGCACGGTTAATTTCAGTTTAATCTGATAATCCCTTCATTGTTGTTACTCTGGTGGTTTACTTCCTGTTTTTTGTCCCGTTCATCGCACAGCCAGCACGGTTTGGTAAAGATTAAGCGCTTGAATAGACACTGTACTTCAGAGCCTCTTTTCTCAGTTCACACTTTTCCTGAGTTTGTGCTTTCTTTCCAATATTTAGATAGGTTAGGAGAGTCCATTTGATTTGAGTTATACATCATTTTAAAGCTTAAAGTCTGTTCTTTTAGAATATCCTCTTAACTAAAATTTCATGTCTGGCGACTTTTTTGTTTGTTTTGAGGTCCAGGGTCACAATTAACATGAAAAGAACATGAAGAAAACACACAGTGATAACATTTTGCACCTGGCTTTTTCATGAAGAATGCGGTACTTATGCACACATGCCTCACGGCTACAGCCTTGAAATTCAATCGGAGAACTTGATAGCGTGGGTGAAAGAGCAGCAACATTCACCAACGCCACGCGAGTATCATACAGTCTGGGGTAATAGCACTCAAGGAGCCCAGTACACGGGGACATTGTCAGTGGTGCTACGTAAGAGTAAATTAACGCCGTATTAACCCCGGCAGCTTGCAAAGACGCTTAGTATCAGGCGGGTCTATGGGTATCAGTCTACAGTTGAAAGTAGACAAACTGCAATCTCCTTAATTACGCCACGAGGGACATCTGTTTAGTCTTCCGATCGCGCGCTCACGCAGGGATGTCTTGATTGGGTCCTGATTGGTTAGTGAGCGTTGCTATGGGAACCTATATTCCATCAAATTACAACAGGTGTAGAGTGATGAGCAAGGTAGGGGCATGCAAAAGTGGTCCTTGCTATTACGTCGTTCGGACAATGTGATACTTTATCCGACCTTAATATGATACTCTTTCCCCGTAGTTCTAAAACTTCATTATGCACTGAAATATTGGTAAAGCGTGTCCACAACCAGTAAAACAAAGAGGATAATATAAGGCAAACATTCCCTACGAGGCCCACATAGGGGCAAAATCTACCTGGATCTAATATCATTTATGCCGTATCGTCAGTCAAAGAAAATGATGTGTTTAATGACGGGCAAGAAAGCAGTGACAAAGTGTTTCCTAATATTGCCAAATAAAAACGGAAACATTCAGCAACTGATTGACAAATTGCCCTACTAGACTTATCGTAATCATACTCATCAGATATGGTTATCAGATAGGTTGTAAACAAACAGAATGAAAAACTGAAAGAGATAGACCTGGGCCCCGTTTCATAAAAGATGTCAGGATGTCAACTCTTGCTGGAATGACAACTTCCTATAGCAACAGCCAATCAGGAAGCTGCATTACCAATTCATGTCGTTACCATGACAATTGACATTCCAGCAAGAGTTGTTATCATATCAACTTTTTATGAAACGGGGCCCTGAAATATTGACATGATTGATACGTTATCATAAAAAAAAACCAGACAGGAAGGAAATTATTTCTGGCAACGTCACACGTCTTCACATGATTCCCCCATGATTTGTTTGTTTGCTTGTTTGTTTGTTGTTTTTTTTTTGTTTTTTTTTCTACTGGGGGTGCTTCTCTTACAGAATCACACGTTGATGTGATTTATACTAAGTCATGATGACAACTTACACCATTCGTGAAACTGCAGTAAAAAAAAAAACACGGTAACGAGGCCTATTCAGTATTTGCTTTGAAATAAAGAGAAGATTTCATGTTACAAACATAATAAAAACTATAAAATGTAAGCACGAAGAAAGACATTTTGGAGCCTTATTGAAGTGCACTATGAAGTTCCCCTTCAACATGTTAATGTATGCTTGTTATGTTAATGTTAATGTATTATTGTTATATGCGTTTTTTTCTTTTTTAAGTGTTTTCTTTCAGATGCAAAAGTCATCCCATGCGCGAAAGTTACGGTGGATTTGAAAACAAGAAAAAAAAAGGCGCGGTGCATTTAACTTTAGGCCCTAGGCCTAATGTTAAACATGTTTAAGGAGAAATAGATGTCTTGCAGTGACTATGGCCTGACTTGTTCTTTATTTTGTTTTGAGGTCGAAATCTTTTTTTTCTTATATAACCGTTTGAAATAACATTATAGGTCATTGGCATGAAGTCTACACTGATTTCACGGATTGAATTATCTTTGACTGTTTGATCTTCACTGTGTTTTCTTTTTCTCTTTCAATGCAATTAAAATCCAATTCCATTGTGCTTTATTTCCATCAAACAAAAAGTAATACAGAATACCAAGTATGCATTATTGGTCAATTCACATTTTTTGTTTGTTCACAATTTGATCGATGTGCAATTCTTAAAGTGTTATACAAAATTTACGTACGAATATCAATAATAAGAGAACAATGCACACATTGCAGTGGTGACCAAAAATCAAATATATCCTGGAAAAGAGTGATAAGAAGCAAAGCTTAAATTATGACCTAGATTACTCGGAAAAAAAGTATACCAATGATACAAATATGCAAAATTAATCTATTTACTCTTAGAGCTTTCAGTCTATACCCTCTTGGTTGGACTAGTGTGTAATTCTGCTCTTCATGCCAATAATAGTTGGTGGATATCCAGGTGGCGCACTGTCACAAAGAATCACAACTGCAAATGTCCAATTTTAGTCTATAAAATGCAATTAGGATATAGCGTATCATGATCAGTGGAATTTTGGATCTCCAACGTGCATTAAGCCTATTTCTAGGAGTGCATGAGCTTACTGCAGCTAACAACATTATAATAACCTAAGCGTCTTCAAAGGATATCCATTTTTTTTTTCGCAGCTCTTGAAATCTCCAGAGTGGAAAGGCAAACGTCGTTAAATGACTCCTGTGGGTCACATGTACAAACGGTTATTAGTGGTTGGTATATCAAGAATAACACAGATTGTCAACTTGTATGATATCACTGTTGCTTGCATATATCATATTGTTGAATATTCTTGTTACTTCCCTATTAACTTTCATGTTCATATTTCACGTTTCATTGACTCCAAGAATTTCTCCAGAGCGTAGAGACTTTATTCTGTTATCTTTCCGACTTTTCTGACATTAAATCTCGTTGCAGTATGTACAGCATCGAAGCTTCATTGTGCTGTAATGGAGTGTGCGTATGTGGACTATTCATTTTGTACATCCCTACGATCAGGAATTATTAAATTGCAATACATTATATCCGATATCCATAGAGTTAACATCGTGTTTGATTCTACCGCAGATGATTTCCCTGTAAGGAGATTAGAAACAAATGAAGAGTTTGTTCGCTAAAACCGATAAGTCCATTTTTGAAGATTTTGAAGCACGGTTTATGTCATAAAGTACAAAATAATACCTTTTAAATGATATATTGGTCACTACATATCAAGGTACATTTTTAAAGTTATGGTCAAAAGAAGCAAAATTTTTCTTATTATTCTCTTTATTTTTCTTGACCTTTAATCACAAATATCTCCATTTGGCAAATATGGACTTATCGGTTTTTGCGAACAAACTTCAAATATTTTATGAGCAGTCCGATAGTGATGTGATTGGTGTACAATTACTATCTTCTGCAAAATGATATGACATAGCTTTAAAAAGAAAAGTATGTTTATTTCAAAAAAGTCCTTTCATAGAATGAATCTATTTCATTCTCTCTTCGCTGCTAAGTAGCTGGGACAGAGTGATACTTTAAACACGCAGTGTAATGAATACGGTGGAGAAAACTAACCTGTAGTGTGCCCACGATCCTTCCCATGGCGCTAATGCGCCTCTCCCTCTCCTCCTCGGCCTCCTCCGCGGTTCCCCCCGCCGTGCCTTCCCCGCCTCCCTCTCGGTCCGAGTAGTCACTTTCCACGGGAACACTTTGCTCTTGCGGGACCAGTTCCTGCTGGCTGGAGAACTGCTGACCACCGTCATCATTTTGGCTCTGGTCCTGACCAGGCGGATCCTGTTTCTGATCCATTTTGCTTCCTCTCTTGTCTATTAGATGCAAAGCACTTTTATGTCACTGCACCATCACGCGTTTGTTAGTTTTATATCATTTATCTGGCGATAAGAGACCCAAACTTTGTTCCGATATAAATTCGCTGCATTGAAAGTCACGATATTAAGTGACATGTACTAATCAACTAATCATTACTACTGCCATAACTTTGATCTTGATATATGAAGCATAATATATATTTCTACTATATAATAAAGACAGTGAAATATTACTTTACATACTTTTCCCTGGTAATCATTTCTCACACATCCATATATTGAGGCTTTTGTTCGGTACTGAAAAAGTGACAGCGGAAAATATAGCTGACGTGAAATTTATAGAAAAGTGCTCTATCTTTGAAAGAATTTGTTCGTTACAAGTTTGTTCTATTTCTTTAGTTGTAAAATCGTTAAGGCACTAAATTTTGATCTTCACTCTTAGACTGTCATTCAAGTATTTTTGTCGTATATTACCACGAAGATCTAATGACATAGAAACGGAGTGAGTATGTGTCCATCCCACTTGTTCCACACGCGTAAGATCACATCCGTAATTTACTGCTTGGCTCTGATTAATGAAAGAATAATGAACATTCTATGCACCCGACACGATAGTGTTGTATGCTAAAAGGGTGCACACGCCAGGTGACGACATGCGTTAAACATGGAAAGCCGTTGGACATTCAAAGACGATAAAGCCATCAAACATGGCCGACATCTGTCCCTGCAAACTATTCCGCTCTCATTCTCGTTGATGAAACTCGCTGCATGCATGATATTACTAACCACCTATCAGTCGCCTCGAATAACATTCCAGTATAAAATGGCAGATGTTTTACCGACATTTACGAATACGATTCGGTATAATAAAGTAGAAAAATGCGTGGATGGAAAATCACAGTCAACTTCCACCTGCTATAGCTACCGTGAGTCACCAAGGCGACGTTGCACCTGCGTGTAGGAAGCCACAGTGAGTGAGCGCGAAGACGTTCACACTGTTGTCGGCCAGTTTGACGGTTATCGCGAAAGAACACTCACTGATGATCACTTCTCAAACGAACGAGATGATACATCTTTCCCACCTGTCAAAAAATTGTCTGTATGTGACAATGATGTTTCCACTTTCTATTCCAATAAGCTGCAGCCAAGTAAACAGACAGCTAGAAACGACATGTCGTGTCTACTTTTGCGAAGAATGCTGTTATCGACGTCCCACTGGAATCCAAAGAGAAAATCAGGTGTGAATATCTCAAAGAAATGTCTCAAAGAAAATATGAACGAGCTACTAATGTTTCCAGAATGAATGATTTTCTCCTGGTTTTGTCGCAAGGCACTTAAATGAGTCTCCTGTGTTAGTTTGACCTGCAGTATTCTCCAGTAAATCATTAGAGCAGGTGTAAAATACGTAACCCTCACTCAGGACAGATTGACTACTTCTTTGGATCCGTACAAGTTGGCGGTAAATAATCCGAGCTTATAGGCCGTCCTCTTGCGAAGATGATAAAAAACAGATAAATGAAATCCAAAGGCCATAAAAGTCAAAGCGTTAAGTGTCTCTTTCGTGCGTTTCCAAAATGGCTTTCCCCCATCTCTCAGTGGCACAGTAACCCACAGGGCTCGACTGAAGAGGTATCCCACTTGTTGTGTGTCATGGAGTCGTCTGCGCGCGGAAGTCTCTTTGTGAGGGGCTTTTCGCCCCTGATTGCATGCAAGAAGCGCGGGCGGGCGCAGTGAGTCCACGTAGACACTAACGGTTAATCGCCTGCCCGGGATCACCACACAACTCACCATAACAATCGTGATGCGGGCGGTTTAAGATAGGGGGAAAAAACAGACACGACAAAAACAAAAGCGACCAAAACAGCCGGGATGGGAATACACACATGAGAGCGATGTAGCTGTTCGTAGTGAGCGCTGTTTTTTACCCTCCAAACTGATGATTTAGATCTCATCAGCATGCGTAACCTCGGCTTCCCAGTCGTTTTAACGACAAGCCAACAGGTGCATAGATTCTCACGGGTTGCTGTCTTCGGTAGATATTAACGTTTCGTTATGCAGCTGACGCTGCTTTCCTGCGGAGAGTGCAAAATGTGTACAAAATATCGATTTCCACTTTATCAAAACCGATAATAACTGCTTGACAGGTGTCAACTGCTGACATATAAATCTTGATACTGTAATTATCTTTACATTACGAGGGCAAATAAACTCCGCTCTACTGATTCTAAGCGTGAGCATATAGTTTTCAGCATTTTATTGATGAATGCAGCTACACACGCAACCTTATCAAAATCATATATATTTCTTTTTACAATAAACAAACTGCGAAATCAAGTTTAGAAATCATGAAATATGCAACGTGTCACTGGTCTTCAATTTTTTTTGGGGTTGACTTTATTATAAGACTTTAAAGGTTTAGAACGGTGAGTCACATAGTAACAAGAACAATTTCATCCCTTTTTCATATTGGTATCAATCTTTACAGTATTATCACAAATTACACATATTACCTACGATCATATAATTATGTGAAGCTGCTGCTTATAATCGCGGTCTCCTGCTTCTCTGTTATTACAATGTCTAGAAATGCACAATTCTAAAATCAATTCATTTAAATCCTTTTTTTTTCTATATTTCCTTTATCGTAACGACATGACACATTCTGAATGAACAATTAATCATCAGTTAGATAATTAAACAACTGTTATTTTCACGATTTCCTTCTGAACCTTTCATTTTTTCGTGTGTGATATTATGCTATACGTCTTTGCATCGAATACTGTCATGTTCTTTGTACTTTGAATTGATTAGTAAGATAGTGTGCTAAGCTTATGCGTTGTGTAATGTTATTTTCTTAATGCATGTATTCTTTTATCATGTTTGATTTGGGAAAAAAAGGCAGAAATAAAACCAAGCCAAACCAAACTAAGCGCACTGATCGCTGGATTAAATAAAATGAATGAAAAACACTAACATAGCCATTGAACACAAGTCTTCTACAGAAATTTTGCTTGAGCTACACTTCTAAAAAACCCCTCATCATTATTTATTTCCATGTGATTGAACGTTTTCTCATATTTTATTCTAGAAATATAAGCATTCTGTTGACGAATTGTGTTGACCTTTGGATGCATAATTTCATTTCTGATTAAAAACGAAAAAAAAAAGATCATTAGCGACTCCATTTGGGCGTTGCTCTCCTAAAAATGTTGATTTACTCTGTCAATTAAACTGTTTATAAGCACCAATTCATTACCAAAAGAGAACATAATGAATTTTATTTGACATTCACGATAATAACCAAACGCTGACATGTTAAGAAAAGATATGGCTGAATTATCTTCCTTTTTGATCGTTTGTTTGTTCGCGTTTGTTTTTGTTTTTCATTCCAGTGCAGAGAAGATGAGAAACTCTGGAAATTTGCAGGACGCAAATAATGGACTCGAAGCGCAACTACGCGCATATCTCTCGCCAACCCATTTTGGATGCAGGCATCTACACGCTCCAGCGATTGGAGATATTTGCGCGTTGCCAGGGGCAACGGCGAAAATCTAATTTGAAAGGCGAGGAGGAGCCATGCTGATGATCATCCCGGAGCGCGAGGCAAAAGGGACTCTGACTCATGGCTGATTTGTCCATGAGAGAAACAGAAGGAGAGATGGGAGGGAGAGGGAGAGAGGAAGGATGGGGGGGGGGGGATGGAGATGGAATAGAGGAGGAGGATGGATGAGGAAGAGATTGGACGTGATAGAGAGGGAGAGAGATGTGGAGCGAGAGAGGGAGGATGAGAGCGCGAGAGAGATGAGTGATAAGAGAGAAATAAAAGGGAGACAGTGAAAAAGAACTTGTACAGGTGTTATATAGAGAGAGAGGGAGAAACCACGGGGAGAACGAGGAAAGAAGAGAGGAAAGGAAAATAGAGTGATAAGAGAAGTAGGGAGACGGCTAGAAAGATAAGACAGGAATGTAATCAAGATTACACATATCTGTCTTTATGTGCAACTGTATGTCACACATATATTATACATATAAAAAATATATATATATACATATATAATATATGATATATATATGTATATATATACATATATATACATATATATATATATACATATATATATATATATATATATATATATATATATATATATATATATAATGTTCATCTTGGAACTTTCCACGTGTTGGACTTCGAATGTTGTAATTATAAGAAGAACGAGTCTCAAACACGCCATGTATCCAACAAGAAGGGTTTTTTTTTTTTTTATTACAAAATTTTCGGCCTGCCTCAGGCCTTCGTCAGTGTAGTGCACATGCTGAGAACATGAATCATGAATCATAACAACAGATGTTGTTATGATTCATGTTCGCAAAAACTTATCATTGTCTCAGCATGTGCACTACACTGACGAAGACCTGAGGCAGACTGAAAATTTTGTAAAAAACAAAACAAAAACAAAGACCAAAAAAAAAAAACCAACCCCCCCCCCCAAAAAAAAAAAAAAACCTTCTTGTTGGATCCATGGCGTATATGAAACTCGTTCTTCTTATAATTACAAGAACGAGTCTCAAATATGCCATGGATCCAACAAGAAGTTTTTTTTTTTTTTTTTTTAATTTTCAGCGTGCCTCAGGCCTTCGTCAGTGTAGTGCACATGCTGAGACAATGATAAGTTTTTGCAAACATGTACCATAACAACAGATGTTGTATGATATATATGATAAAGATTCATGGAAGGAGAGAAGAAGGGACAAAGGAAGAGAGGGAGAGATGACAGATGAGAGACGTATGAGATGCAGAAAAAAAAAAGATAAGGATGGGGGAGATGGCGTTGACAGAAAGGGAGAGGGAGAGAGAGTGTGTGTGTGCAAGTGGAAGATGGGGTGGAGAATCTGATGTGGACAGTCGTGTACACACAGAGGGATTGGTGAGACAATATCTGTGATGAGAGCATTTACCGGAAAACGAAAGTGAACCAGAGAAATGACATGACAATCTGACAAACATGTAAGACGAGGAGCAAAAGTATTAAAAAAAAGACACTAAGAAAAAGATGGAGAAAAGAGAGAAAGAGAAAAGGGGGAAAAGGAGAGAAAAGGAAGGAGAGATAGAGAGAAATATGACAAAATGGAGTAGAATGAGCCATAATGGGAGATGGTGCAATAGGGCCCTGAAAAATCATTTGATTTGATCATATTCCTTCATTCGGTGTCTCTTGAAATTGCACTAAGAACATGAAGAATACTTTACTGAGAGTGTTTATGTGAGTCAATACAATAGAAAGTGAAATAAGACAAGTGGAAAAAAATAGGAAACATTTGTTCCCGCGGGCAATTACTATCAAAAGCAAACAAACAAACAAATTATTCCATGAGCAGGAAACAAAACAGAAAACAGAAACAAAAATAGTTTCTTATTAAAGCACTTTTAGAGAAACTTCAGAGAACTGTAATGTTCTAATACAAGTACATTTGTGTTTGTGCGTCATAGATGGTGTTTCTTGCAATACATTAACTCTCATCTTAAGACGCTTTCTTATACACTAAAAGTCAAACAAGGTACCATGTTTCTTTTTCTTTAATGAAATGTCCATTGTACTACGTGGGAAACTTGTTGCCAAGTCGGAAACCCACACACTACGCAGGGGAAAAAATGTGTGGGGGAAAGAAGAGGAAAGAAAAAAAATACAGAAATGACGTCAAGAAAGGGAAAAGGAGACGTTAATGTGTGTATGTGTGAAAAAGAGACAGAGAGAAAAAGAGAGCTGGAGGGGGGGGGGGGGTAGTTGATACTAGTAGTTGATAGTCCTTGACTTACCTTGTCATTTGAAGAGAACTCCCGGACGTGGCCATGACGTAAGCATTAAACAGTCATTACATGGTAAATAAATCTGGTGATCTTTTTAAACACTTTTGAAACAAAACTAAGAGGCTACCATTAAAACAGTTGTCAGATGGAAATACATTGTTGTTGTTGTTGTGGTTTTTTTTTTTTGGGGGGAGGAGGGGGAGACCAAAGATAGGTTTAGAGATTTTGAGCGATCGAATTTTCAATATCATTTTCTCGATGTCGATCATTTTGGCTGTAAATAATGTCCTGATCACACTAGATAGACGTCCGTCCATTATTCAGAGTCGTAAGATGTAAAAGTGACGTGCTTTTATTGGATTCTCATATTACGATCAACGGTCATTTTTTTAAAGTGTTGGGAATGTCAACAACGTTATGTTTACCTTCCCAGATTTATCACCAGGAGCAGGCGGTAATGGAAGTGGAGTGTCATCCGAAAGCGTGAATTGGCGCTTTCTGTTGTCATGGTAATTAAGGTATAAAGGTTACATTGCTCTTTCCCTTTTTATGCCTCCGCCACGAAGTGTCGCCGGAGGCATTATGTTTTCGGGTTGTCCGTCCGTCCGTCCGTCCGTCCGTCCTTCCGTCCGTTCGTCCTTCCGTCCGTCCGTCCTTCCGTCCGTCCGTCCGTCCGTAATCAATTTTGTGGACAGCGTATCTAAAAAACTGTGAGAGGTATCCTAATGAAACTTGGCATGTATATGTATGAGTGGGTGAAGTTGTGCCTATCAACTTTTGGGTGCACACGCTCGAGGTCAAAGGTCAAAAGGTCAAGGTCAAATGCTCAGAATTATACTATTTCCCCTATATCTCTGCAATGCCTGGAGGTATTTTATCAAATAAAGATTCCCCAGAGAGAGTTTTGGGTCATGAGGTCAAAGGTCAAGGGTCAAAGGTCAAGTGAAAATGTTAAAATTTCACTTTTTTTCTCCATATCTCACAGATATTTCAAGGTATCTTCATGGAACTTAGTATATATATGCATGCACTGACTGGCAGTGATCAATTTAGGGGTCATGGGTCAAAGGTCATGGGTCAAAGGTCAAGGTCCACTCATCAAAATGCCATTATTTCCCTCTTATCTATGCAATGCCAGCAGGATTTTTTCTTGAAACTTAGTGTATGCATTTATTACCCAATACAGATTCTCTGGGAAGTTTCTTGTCAAAAGTCAAAAGTCAAAGGCCAAAAGGTCAAAGGTCAAGTGAAAGTGTTAAATTTCACTTCTGCTTTAAACTTATAAAAGGGTCAAAAGTTGGGTACAAATCCTCAGATACCTGCACTCTTATTAGACAGTATAGCCATTAATCCAAATAAACCTAGTTCAAGGAAAGCGAACATTCAATGCATGTGTGACAAACCTGTCATTTTAATATTTTGCCAGTTATGTGAAACTGTCATCACACATTGTCAAGACATTGTGCTTTAGACCTATTTGGAAAACCATGCATTATGGCGGAGGCATACCAGTCGCCATAGCGACATTTCTAGTTCTTTTTCTAACTCACGGTCAAACACGTAAACATCCAGATCAGATCTGTAAGTCCCATTCGCCTGTATATTATTTCTCCCTATCTTTTTCTCAATCTCTTCGTATCTATATAATCAGTTGAACAATTCTCGTATTGTTCTTTTTTTGAGGTACATGTAGATTCAAATATGAAGAAAATGATTAAGAACTTACACTGTTGGTTGACTATCAATAGGTCTTTTATCCTTCTTATTTCTTCACGGATTTTGCTTGAATGCTCAGATAAACAAGCAACACACACACACACACACACACACACACACACACACACACACACACACTCACACACACACACACCCTACATTATTCCTTTTTATGAGTACATTCTGCACAATCACATGAATGCATTGTATATAAACATCTTTCTCGCAAGCTATCCCTCAGGAAATTAACGCTAAAGACCACCGGAAACAACAGTTAGATTATCCCTAAAGTGTTTGTGTCTTGAACGCGATGCAGTATAATTATAATGCACCACAAAACCATCACCATGTTTGAATAATCACCGCAAGACTCAGGTGGAAGGGCTTACACTGACACTTAAAGGGAAGGTACAGTTTTGGTTGAGATGGGGCTTCATGTTTTCAACATTTGAGGATAATTTATTGACATAATGACAAACCTCTTATGAAATACGAAAGAGCTTATAACTCTGAGAGGAATTCAAAGTTCATTTGATAAAAATTGGTTTTCAAATGACTTACTGTAGATATCCAAAACAAATCAATCCTAATGAAAGGTAGGACCAGCTCTTATTAGGATCGCTATGTTCTACTTTGTTTTTGGATATCTCAACCATTTCAAACCCGATTTCTATCAAATAAACTTGGAATTCTTCTCAGAATTGTATATCCTTTAACATTTCACGATGTGGTTTCTCAGTAGGCCTATCTCGCAAAAAGTTAAAAGCTGAATCTTCACCTCAATCGCCATCCCTTTAAGTCAGTCGACAATAACAAAAATACCAGATATAGGGGATATAAATGCTTGATCGACCGACAGGACCATGGTAAAGTGTTTTGCTTCAGGACGTATAGAGTTGATGATATCGATAATCTAAGCGTGGTTACAATCGCACGTGCGTCTGCATATCGTGGCAGCGGAAATGATCTAGACGTGAATCGTCAAGTCGGGCGCGCCCTCCCGTGTTTGCCAATTACATCATCGTAATTCCATTGAAGTGCACTCTCGATGGGTGTGGGGGGGGGGGGCATTGGTTGCTAGGATCAGACTTCAGAGTTTAGGGAACTATCCTTGTCAGTCTCTAATGTAAAAAAAAAAGAAGAAAAAGCCCACACAGAATCTAATCAAGGTGCATGAAGAAGAGAAAATTGCTACCCTATACAGCGCAGTCGAGATGCACTATCTGTTATATGTTTCATGGCTGTATGGTTGTGTTTGGTTGCATCGTTACATCAAGAACACGGTTCACTTGATTTTGAGGTGTGATCATAATCAAATAACTAACCAAGACAACCTGTGATGTTGGCCACACGCAGTGACTTTCATACTTGCTTGGGATTCCGTTATCAGGTTATGATGATCCAATGATTTCAAAGACAGTTAAAGGGAATTAGCATCATGAAATCATGTTGCTTAGTATGAAAACAGAAAAAAAAAATGTAGAGAAGAAGATCTGCAAAAATTTCCGAACCCCCCCCCCCCCGAAAACATTACAAGATTTATGATTTTGATTTGATTTGATTTGATTTGATTGATTGGTTCCTGTATCATCATTGTACATGCACACTCATGTACATACAGAAACATAAATTGTTCACATAATATTTTTCTTCATCGCCTTTACACAATGTACATCAAAAACGTATAAGTAATACAACAATAAATAATACAGTGGGGCTACAGCATAAGCGTGGCTTAATTTAAGTGCAGCCCCCGTACATAATAGACATCGGAAAGAGAATAGGAGGGAGGGATGACTTGCGTAGAGATAGGATAGTACAAAGGAGAAAGGTAAAGGAGAGGTTTGTCTGTTCTCACTAAAGGCCTACACAAAGTAAGTTCACCTGTATCACTGATCAGCAAGGCATGACAAAATATTTTCTCACCGAAGTACAGGTGAACAGTTAATACAGTTCATGGTCGGTTACATGATAACGTAATAGATTAAATGCGTCAATATTTCTGAAAATTTCGTGTATAATACACTAACAATGACAATGAAATTACTGATATCCAGAAAGCAACATTGTTTTTACAGCTTTCCTAAAAGAGTACATGACTTTAAACTTCGAATTTCAGAAGGAAGAGAATTCCAAACATCGGGTCCGGTGTGTCTGACAGATTTCAGAGCCATTAATTGAAATAGTGAGAAGAAAGAAGATGGCAACTGACCGTTATGTAAGCGAAACACAAAGAGTGAGTTTTGCAAAAAAGTAATGTCATTTAATTTTCAGTTTTTAATTCTGCGAATAAAGGATCCGAATGGTCTCGATAACCTGAGTTGGTGCATAGACGTATAGCTTTCTATTGTAGAAGTAATATACTATGTGACTTTTTGAAGTTGCCCATACAATTTTAAAAGTTTATGGAATGATACAAATTGGCAATCCTCTGTAATTGAGGAATCAAGCCCATTTTTCTTTCGACTCGAACACAAAAATTAACAGATTTTCATTTTCTTGCGGAGAGCATTTTTCATCAGACCTGTTTTTGGTATAGATTGATGCTTTTCTGAGTGTCCTCCTCTGGGGAAAATGTACGTGCCCTAATTCTTGAGAAAAATAAGAATTAGTGAAAGTTTGCATACAAAAAAGAAAATGGAGAGTTCTTCAACAACTAGATTACACACATTTTCATGTTTTCACTCAAGTCAACATTTTCATAAGGCAACATGATATCAGCTTGGGCTTTAACACGCTTTTAGACTTACGAAACAAGAGACAAAAAGGTCCTCACTGAAATGTACGCCTATGCCAACACAGTATTGTTTGTCATGAAATCCAGCTAAAGAGCAGATTAATATATCATTAACGGCGTAATAATATAAGTGATAATAATGACAGTATTATTGTTATTATTATTATTATTATTATTATTATTATTATTATTATTATTATTATTATTATCATTATTATTATTATTGTTATCATTATTATTATTATTGTTATTATTATTATTATTATTATTATTATTATTATTATCATTATTATTATTATTATTGTTATCATTATTATTATTATTGTTATTATTATGATGATGATGATGAAAATGATAATGATTATGCTAATGATTATTATCATTATCATTATCCTTGATAAGGATGAAAATGATAGTACTGATAGTAACAACAGCAATGGTAATCAAACTACTAGTCAAAGATTGAAATACTGGTAAAAACTAGAATTACATTGTAAACTACAGCAATGATGGGAGCAAAAGAGAAAAGTAAAGAGAAGGGGGGAAAGAGGAAGAATGAAGAAGGAAAGGAAAATGATGATGATGCAATACCAGAATTTGCGATTACAATGATAGGATTATGATGTAATTATGATACCTTCGACAATTATAAAGAATCATTCAATCAACAAGGTTGTGTATGTGTGTGTGTGTGTTTTGTATTACAGTTTCGTTCATTTCAGCTCCCCTCTCATTTTTATTGCTGAACTGAAATGTTCTATGCATGGTGGGACCAGATATCCGCGAAACGCATGATTCGAGACACACATATATCCACACACACACGCACACACACACACACACTCACACACAAACACACACAAACACACGCACACACACGATGCACACTCTCTCCCTCTCTCTTTTTCTTTCACACACAAGTACATACACACACAGACAAAAAGGAAAAAAAAACATTAGTAACAAGAACGTACTGGAAAAAAACCAACAAAGGTAATGGGCGAGAGTTTATTCGTCTAGACTGTTACCAACATCATGTCAAACGCCACCACTGATGCCATGGAAACAGATTTGAGTTCAGTTTTGACGTGTTTGATAACTGAGAGAAGGTTGATGACTGATGACCCCCCCCCCCCCCCCCCCAAAAAAAAAAAAAAAGAGAGAGAAAAGAAAAAGAAAAAGACAATTACATCATATGCTGTCGTTTTCTCTAGTTAAACACAAGACATTAGTTGAACGAAAGATGACACCATTCTGGCGCCTTAGTTCAAGCAGAGGCTGAAACGCAATTATTGCTATGTTATCAGATGCTGAAAGGAAGGTCGCCTTGGCAAATAGTTGTTATGGCAACAAGAGTGAATTATGTCATAGTCCAAGAAGTCACTTTGCCCTCGTGATGCAAAATGCATATGGCATGTTTGAAGGTAAAAAAAAAGATGAAGTAAAGGAACATGGAAATCGCGATAGTATTTTCTATAAACAGATAAAAGAAATAAGCAATGATAATGTGTTCGTTATTCCAAAGGTTCCGAAAACGAGATATGGGTCGTAATTTCGAAGGCTCGGTTGTGCCCATCTTTTTTTTATTTTTTTTTCCTCCATTTCGGATTGAAAACCTTCAAAATAAAGAACCTCATTTAAGGCGGGGCAAATATTCACCATCTTTCCTCTCCCGAAATGATTTGACTATTAAAAATTGGCCATAAAACGTTAGTAATTGTTGTTATATTAAACTATAGATATAGATAGATAGATGGATCGATCCATAGATAGATAGATAGATAGATAGATAGATAGATAGATAGATAATTAGATAGATAGATAGATATAGGCATATGCATAAATCAATAGATTCTCATAGATATTAAACGGTAATAGCAAATAAAATGTCGCAAAACGTTGCTGTACGCAAAGTAAGATCTGCAAAAATTAATGTTTGAAGAAGGCAGAACGGCGCCGAGATCGTCCCGTTTCCGAAACGTGACGGCTTTGCGTGAAAAGTGCTGTGGCGCATTAAAAGAAAATGCAATTCAAAGGCTTGCATGCCATCCAGTGCTCCACTATAACATGCAATGCACATAAGATCCCAACTCGACAAGATTTGACCAACACGGATATGGATGCTTTCAGTGGTCAAACATGAATTAATGATGACAAAATACATGCAGAATCACGAGTTTACAGAGCGGTACACCGGTCTTACTCCGTGCGGAAGCATGCTGATTTCGAGCAATACCAACGAACAGGTTTTTGACGAAACCAAGTGTTATGTCGCTTGCAAAGAGATAGAATGAGCATTTGTGGAACAAAACCATGCCGTCGGCCGTGTATGCGTTTATATCTGCCTCCAGTAGTTATGAAAAGTTCTTTTTTATGTTTCATTAGAGATTCTGGTTGGATTTGTCATGAGAATTGAATATTGCCACTATGTGATTTTCTACAGTCATGCACTGACAATACAGAGTAAATCACTTACATAATGAAACCGAGTAGTTTCTTGTCACGACGACTGAAAATGTCTAAGATTATATTAGGAGATGAGGGGAAAATATATAATATGAATCACTGCTTCTTTCTACGTCAGGACTTATATCGATGCAGAATTCAACATATGCTTTTGGGAATTCTACATTCCCAAAATAATTCGCACAATATCATGTTTGTTAAGACGGATTATATAAGAAGATGTGATGCGAGATTGTTTATTCAATCTCTTTTGTTTTGTTTTGTTTTGTGTTGTTTGTTTAGATTTTTTTTTCATTTTCCCTTTTATCATTTTGCTTTGCAAGCAAGCACAACGTCTTGCTGCGATACGCAGGGAACTCAATGGGCTTATTATCTTGATTACATGATACCGATTATTCCGAAAGAACATTCACTCAACTTGTCAATGAGTTCACATTCTTCATCTGTCTTTGTTGTTGATGCTTGTTATCATTTTACACCCTTTTCCATCTTCTCTTTTCCCTTTTGTTCCACCTCATTCTCGTCTTCCTCTTCTCCCTCCAGTTCCCGCGTTCTCCGCTAATTTTGCGTTCCCTTATATACTCTTTCTCCATCTATTCACTTTTTCTTCTCCGGTTTCTTCTTTGTCTAATTCTGTTCCTTTCTTTTTATAATCTCTCTCCCTCTCTTTTTTGGTGTCTTGTCTACCCAGGAACCCTCACTTGTTCCTCTCTTGTTCAATTAGCTGTTTCATAACACCAAAGATAGTATAAACATGTCAAATGGCTACAGTATGTTTGCAGCAGTTGGTGAACAATGACATCTATATACCTCATTTACCCATAGGGCTACATCCCACGAAATTGTGAGCAAATGTTCTCTCATGGAATTTAAGATCTTTCTAATCGCACTAAATAGATATTGGCACACGTTTCACTGTCCGTTGATGGCAGTCATGTCAACATTCCATTTGCTACAACTGATTACGAAATTACGCAACACGACACAGCATCATAAAGACGTAACTCTTGATTAACAAATTGCTATAAATGGTGGAAACTGTAATCAAATTAATGCGACTTGAATAGTAACCTATACTCGAGGCACTATTTGTTCATTTTCGGGGACTGCATTTAAGCCATTAACGTGCATAAACAATGTTGATACTGCACACAATTCGTGTTCAGAACAATTAGGTCTTACTGGGACCAGCACCCACATAGCTTTCTCATAATTAGCTCCGGAGAACTAGCATTATCGCCCGCATACAATGTACTTTTCCTAAGGACTACAAAAATGTCTAACTCGAATGCATTTCTTTTTAAATGAATAACATGCGCTCGTTTCAAAGATCTGGATATGATTGGATTAGACACGTTAATATAATCATTATGTATTATTATGTAATGTATATCAGCACTCACCAGCACTCACCTCATTCTCTGTACACAATTGTCTATTCAATTTTTGTTGTCGCAATGTGATGCCAGAATGACTCTGGTTTTTTTTTCTTTTCTTTTGTTTTCAATAAGTCTACATGATGTATGTTTTGCCCATTTTCTTCTTTTTTTCCGTTCTTTTAAGGCTGTCGTGTCTTCAAGCTATATGCTTATTTGACGACAGTCTTCAGTATTCACACTCCCTAGACATGAGCCATAATTCAGTCAGATCATTTTGATTCACTATATCCCGAATGGTTCCCGTTTGACGTGTTTTCTTACTCTTTTCTTCAATTTATCTGTACACGTATATCTCAATTATGTTTGGATGTACACACTGTGTGATTTACTGTCTTGAAAATAAAAAGAAATGACTGTATTTCATTTGTAATATATATTCAATGCAGAAAATTCCTCATAAATTCATTTGAATTGAATTGAATTGAACTGAATTGAACTGAATTGAACTGAATTAAATTGAATTGAAGTGAATTGAATTGAATTAGTGTTCATTTAAGGAAATGGTAATCATCATAAGAACAAACAGACTAACAAAAGCAGGGTGGCTGTATACATTACCACGACAACACCTATATGCTTAGAAGAATCATAGAGGGGGAGGAGGTAGATGACGCACTCATTCATATGGCAACTTTTCCTTTTGAGTAGCTGTTGTAATCGATTCGCCACTCTCCTTTGTCAATAGGGAAAAATGTTATATCTATTTATTCATTAGTCATGTTTTTACTGGGTGGCTCTATCAGTTTGTTGCACACTGTAAAAGTCCTGCATATATTATGGACAATACACACATGTATTCGCATAAACATCAAAACAACATAATATCAACAAAAACAATCATAGAACATGAATGTAACATACATAACATGTAGATAGAATGAAACAGTAGTTCTAGAGAATACATGACTGCAAAACGTGTGTATAAATAATTCAATATTTCTGGTTCCTGATACGCCACGCGATACCTCCCTCCTCTAAGACCAAAAAAAAAAAAAATCGGAACTATCATTATTCTTGAGCAGCATTAAGAATAAAGTGCATGCTCTCCAGAATTGTACTAAACAGAACTGTTTTGATGAAGCATGCCTGGTATTCTTCGGTTTTAAGATTTTATATTTGGAAAACGATTGTCTTTGAGAGTAGGGGTGACCATTTTTTTAAAGCAAACATAAGATTACATAAGAATAAACATCTTGTTTCTGTATAATACAGGAAGAGATTTGTTGGGTTGCTTGTTTATGATGCTGTTTCAGATGACTTCCGTTTCACGAAGCGTGTAACAAAAGCGAAAAAAAAAAATTCATTCACCTAAAGCCATAGAACAACAGACGATGGGACTAGAAGACAGAATAAACACACAGAAAACACACGCGCACACACACACACAAACACCTACACACGTCACGAACATTCACACGAGAGACACGCGGTCAACTGCCTCGTGTTCATGGTCACGGGTAGCAGAAAAAAAAAATCCTAACAAAACAACAAATGAAGCTCGTGGGCGGATTGGAAAATATCATTCTGCCATCTTACACCTGCTGCA
This sequence comes from Diadema antillarum, assembly GCF_040938485.1. Taxonomy (NCBI): domain Eukaryota; kingdom Metazoa; phylum Echinodermata; class Echinoidea; order Diadematoida; family Diadematidae; genus Diadema; species Diadema antillarum. Next base: position 937,168 of record NW_027271006.1, on the reverse strand, counting down.
AAGTGCCTGCAGGCTTTCACGGTAAACCTACCGGACCGCATCCTCGTTTCAGACGACACCGTGTGGCGGCTAGAAGCGCCTCTCAGCGGCCTTCGATTCCACTTTCTCCATGGCGATACCATTATCGGCTGAATTGCAATCACCAATCGGTATCGTTGGGATGAACACGTTTCATGATAATAGGCCACTGCCGTCGCCAAGGTAACAGAAAACGCTCCCTCCCATCTCTCCGCATTTACATAAGGATCACGGCCTTATGGACACGTACTCTCCTTCTCTTTCTCTCTCTCCCACTCAATTAAACGTTGCTGCATAAGCTACTGCAACGAACGTTTTCTCCGTTCTCAAAGTGGATTAACTGTAGCTACAGTAATGAGTTGTCCTTAATCCACCTTAAATACAAATTTGTGTAGATGTCTTTTTTTTTTAGTCAGTATGTCACATACATACAATCTGATAAATTGTTTATGTCTCGTCTCTTAAAAAGCCATTTCGTAAGGAATTCGTGGCTCTGATCTATACACAATAGTTTATTCACAATAATAAGATGACTGCTTTTGAACATTATTGACACCAATGATCACATATTACCACTAAGGCTACCTGTATTTCATTTTCATTACGTCCACTGGCAAAGGACGCTGCTAGGCGCAACTTCCAGTCGTTCAGACATCCCCTCGAATTTGAAGAATTTCGTATCCTTTCTGCATCTGTTGTCCTTATGGCCATGACTTTTTCAGTTTTATTCCTAGGCTAAATTTACTAAAACTTCTATGCACAAGGTAAATTTTATACCTGTTTGCTGACCCAACCAATGTCCTATCTTATGAGACTGAGAGTAATCCCAGGTCATTTTGAGCCAACAAGCCAGTTCGAAAGTACATTCTGTGCATGAGCAGATCGTAATGTCAAGTGAGAAAAATAACAAGAGACACAATGTTGCTGTGAGCAATGTCATGGACAGCACCTAAATTTCCTCACGTTGCTGCGAAAGAACACTGATTTTTTTCCCTAAACATTCAAGGAGCTTGTTAACATAAAGTGTTGGATAATTCAAAGTATCTGGATATCTAGCTTTACGACCTTTCGTCTCGGCAGTTTAAAAATTTGCGGTCATTCGAACCATTGCCAACTATCCTGTCTTCGCAATTACAGCATCATCAAATATTGACATACAGCTTCATGAAATAGGCAATTCATATGCTCCCATTATGATACTGCTTACAACAGATATATCTTCCAGGGTTGATAAGATCGCATTATGATCCATAATTGTAACAATAATTACTGCTAGGCCTATTACCATTATTTGATTGCTATGACCATTATCAATGTCTTTATCAATACGTCATTTGCATCGTTAGGTTATGAATCTTATCATTATGATTACACGTAGAATTGTTGATTCTCATAACATCACTACTGGTATGTGGTGTTTTTGTTTATCACTTCAAAACGTGTAATACCATTGTTTGGCAGCTGTTTTACTGCGTTGTTGTGATTTTATCTTCTCGATCTCTCCCTGTTGATCTCCTACTCCTATTTCTCCCTTGCATTCTTTAAACTGGATGAGCTCTCGCGGGATATCAGCCGAAACAGACGAGAGGTAAGCCGTGATCGAAGCCTCGAAACTGTCGATCGATTTTTGGCGCGATATCCATTACAAAAGAGAGATCTACGCCGAATGTTTCTACTGGGGGTCCTGCGTAACATGGAGAGCTCCACTTCAAGTGCTTGCAATGAAGTTGTGTGACCCAAAAAAAAAAAAGAAAAAAAAAAAGAAAAAAAAAGAAAAAAAAAAGGATATTCGAGCGCGAAGAGGGAATATCGGAGGAAGAATTAAAGAGATCAAAACAGGTGCGGCGAAAATAAGATGGAGGGAAGAGTACTGGAGTGCTCACAGGGAGTGAAAATGTTGACGTCATCGGAGTTTTAGCAAAAGAATGGTGCAAAGTGATAATACAAACCGATACAAAAGAAAATGATTTGAATTACCGTAATATCAGAAACTAGATATATCGCTACGGCGACTGATATGCCTCCGCCATAATGCATGGTTCTCCTAATAGGGCTATAGTACAATGTCTTGACAATGTGTGATGACAGTTTCAAACAATTGGCAAAATATTAAAATGACAGGTTTGACACAAATGTGCTGAATGTTCACTTTCCTAGAACTAGGTTCAATTGGATGAATGATTAAAATGTCAGAGTGCAGGTATTTGGGGAACTGATGATTTTTACTTGACTTTTGACCCTTTTATAAGTTTATGCATAGAGTAATTTTTCAAGGTATTGAGAAAAAGTATAATTTCAGTATCAAATGGGAAAATAGCATTATCTAAACCTGGCCTTTGACCTTTGACCTCACAGTTCCAAAGAGAATCACTGTTAGGTTGAACATGCATAAATATGTAAGTTTCATGATGATACCTTGAGTTACTTTTGAGATATGGAGGAAAAAGTGCAATTCAGCACTTTCACTTGACCTTTGACCTTTTGACCTTTGACCTTTTGACCTTTGACCTTTTGGCAAGAAACTTCCCACAGAATATATATTGAGTAATACATGTATACATCAAGTTTAAAAAAAAAACCTTCATTCATTGCATAAATGTAAGGAAAGTAGTGATATTATGAGGAGTTGACCTTGACCTTTGACCCCTGACCTTTGACCCATGACCCCCCAACTTCCCTAGATAATCACTGCCCATCGGTACAAGCATATATACTAAGTTCCATGAAGATACCTTGAACCATTTGCGAGATATGGAGAAAAACATGAAATTTCATTTTTTTTCACAAAATAACCTGTGACCTTCGACCTTTGACCCTGTGACCCTAAAATCCACACAAAGTATTATCCCCCAAGGATATACCCTCATACCAAGTTTGATGTAAAACCACCAGACGGTTCTTGAGATATCGACAAAAACAAAACGGGACGGACGGACGTACGTACGGACGTACGGACGGACGGACGGACGTACAGACGGACGGACGGACGACCCGAAAACATAATGCCTCCGGCCACTTCGTTGCGGAGGCATAAAAATTAACGAGATTTCACTGCTTTAGGCCTAATTCTGTCCGAGACTCATCATTACCTTCGTCAAAAAGGTTGATTTTGCAGACGTTGGTTCGTTTTGCTAAACAAATCAAATATTTATGGTTGGACTGCGATAAGGATTTCATGAAAAGATGATACATGTTATGACACAAGGAAGAGATAATCAATATTTTGTAGTGCTCCAGATCACCATCTAGATCCGGGATTTTTTAAAAGGATTCTTCACCACTGGGGAATAGGGTCACATTGTGCGGAGGAAGTTCTCTGAGTGCTTGTCTATTTTTCAAAGTCGTGATTAATGTCTTTCTGTCATGCGTTTTAATCTCTCCCTCTCTCGATCTCTCTCCCTCTCTTTTCCTCACTGTCGATGTGATTTTCACACTCCACGAGCACTTTATTGCGTCTGAGTTTACAACCGTGAAATTGATTCCCTTTCTCACTTCGTTGAAGACATGGATGGGAAGCAGTGTATAATACAAGTAGTGTTTACACGTACATAGTGATAACAACAAGATTTCAAACGACTACATACATGCAGGCCCACTCGATGCAAGAGGTCCTTGAAATTTGTGTGTAGTGTCTTTGACACTGCCTAGTCCATGTATTTCATAATCTCCCTATTCAGCAGGGTTCCATTCGTGGTAATGCCTTTTGTTTCAGCTCACAATCAAAATGTGTCATTAACATTACTTGGTATTAAAGCCCACGCATAGTTTCATGACGTAATGCTATTATTACTCTGAGGTGTGTTCCGCCTTATTGCTATTGTACTTGTATATGGATCCGTTATGGATGACGAGGGTATGTTTATTAGAAAAACAACAAAATACATACATGTAGTATACCCCTTTAGTAAAAGCCCACATAAAATGACTAATATCTTTGAGCTTTTCAATTATGGTTAGTTGTTTCAAATCAAGGGCCAACGGGAAATCATGTATCTAGATTTTCAATTGGGCGTGTTTTGTTTTGTTTTGTTTTGTTTTTTTGATTTCAAAGTCATTTCACAAGTTTCACCTTTCAAATTCTATCTTTCCTAGCATGATCTATGATACAGCTATAAACTAGGCGAGGAAACATTTTCGCTTACTTTCTAGAAAACTGAATGACTGATAAAAGGTATAGCAAGTGAGAAACAGAAAAGCTAAGAAAAGTCAAATTTTGCGTTATAACTTACTTCATTAATTTAACAAACCTGCATTTTATATTCATGGTATTGAAGAATAACTAGTACCGGCCTCGATCTTTTTGCTTTTTTGGTCAAACTAAAATGCCTTGAAACAAAATTTTAGACGGTTAAAGCATGTCCCGTCACTGTGTTTTCATGCAAACAGAAAAGTGTGTTAACATCATTCCAGTCGACTCTGTGACAATGAATATTCATTTTTGTTTTTGTTTGGTCTGATGAAGTGTCATGTTTGTATTACATTTCAACGACTATTTTATGTGTGATCTATTCAAATGTATTTTTCTGTGTGCATTCATTTCATTATTTTGATCTGTCTCCTTGACAGTTCAGTAAAAAAATTGCCAGATGGAAGCAGTCTTTGACTTCAGGAATAATAAAACAAGCCCTAATTAACACAAAACAAATGCGTTTTATATACAAACATACTGATTTTGCAATTGTGCTGCTAGCATAAACTGTGTACAGCTGTATCAACCTGTTGATGAGCTGATTTTGTTATAACATGTATTCCCATAGACACCTACCGGAGCATACTCGGGACTTGAGTAGTCAAGAAAAGGTTATCTTTAGTCATCACTTTTGTGCTGCATGGTATGCTTTACAGACCATCAATTGCTGAATTCTACACTTACTAGAAGATGGGTGTTCCCAATTTTCTTGTTTAATGCAAAAACATAAATGCATGTTCCAGAACACAGGGAAATCTCCTTTAAAAAACGTAACGTAAAAATATTATAAAAACATCTTTATACAAGCATGCTGACACTACACTGTCTGAGGTCCACTGCAGAGGGCTTTATATTGCACACTTTTATTTGTTCTCTGACATAGCATGCTTTACAGTATACAACATGTATTTCTATTGACCCCTATTGTGAATTGTTTGCCAATTGACACAAGTGTGGGAGTGCCTTTTTCACCTATATGCAAGTTCGGGGTTCCAGTCTGGGTATGAGTAGAAAAAGGTCATTTGTACTGAGAGACAGGCTGGTTTTTATATTCACTGAGATAAGCATCTGTGATGTTATACAATTGTAATTATTCATGTAATCCCTATAGATGGTGCTTGCCAGTACATCCAACTGACGGTAAGCCTGGTATTTGGCAATGTTAAAAGAAAAAGTTTGTTAATGCACTTAATAAATATTAATATAAAACAATGAAATGAATGCTCCCCTGAGTGTTGATTGACAAACCATTCTGGTCACGTGGTCGATACAGGTCCATTCTTTGTTTGAATACGAATTCCATGAATTTCTATGTTGAGCAAAGCTGAAAAATCATGTCGCTTTGAATCAAGTAAAGTGCCTAACCAACTGAGAAAAAGAAAGGTCATTTGTACCCATGAGCACATGAGCTATCTCTGAACTGGCTTATTGGCTATGATGTCTCCCAGGCCCCCTTCCAGATTTCGGCCGTCGACTGCGCGATCGCGACGAAAATTGGCACACAAATTGCCTATGATGTAATCTAAAGTACCATGAAGTTAATTTTTTTAAAAATTATCATTTACACTAAATTATGCTAATTTATGCATAATGATGCATGAAATCAGACAATTTGGTATGAATCACTAAATAAAGCTCAAAACAGGCACATTTTTTGTGTAAATAATCTTTTTAGTGTCCTTAGCAAATGTAAGAGAAAAAAATTGCGCAATCAGAAAAAATTTCCTAAGTATTTTATTGTTTTTTGAATTTCTTATGTATTTCCTTGTTTTTTCGACTGTACGTTTTTCATTGTTTTTTCACTGAAATTTGTCCGCGACATTGTTCCGAACAAGAAAATATGTTAGTAATTGATTTTAATCAATAAAACCCCCAAATAATCATGCTTTTATGAAATTTGCCTGTAAACACAGTTTGCATAGAAATTGTACACAAATTCACGTTTTTGAGCAATTTTTGGTCTGACATGCACGTGCATATTTATGCGCAACTTCGAAACCACGCGCCCGGGCATCGCAAATTTGGTGTCAAAAGATGCGGGATACTCGAAAGAAAAAAGTCATGAAACGTCGCGGCGATAGCTTCTTGCGATAGTGATACATCGCGCGAAACGTCGAGGGGGGGGGGCCTCGGAGGCCCCCCCGGCCTAGTTAGGATTAAGACTCATGAGTGTCCTTGAGTGGAGCAAGTTTATTCTGTCTATCAATATTTCAAAGGAGAGAACTGAAGACAGACAAACAAAAAGAAAGGACATGGAAAGACTTGACAGCACAGGTGGTATACGTGTCTATCAAAGTTTACTAATGCCATCTCCATGAAAGCAAAACAAACAAAATATACCTGAACTCAACAATGTGTGAAAAATAAGTCTTGAAGACAGAAAGAAGTTTGTGTATATTATGTCCACATTTCAGGGATAATCTAATATTCTTAGGTTTCATACACGAAGAACTCCAGCAAAAATAACAGATAGCTGCACAAGGATGTAATGATGTAATACAATGGCACCTCGTTAAAGGAGGTTGGATATAGCAGGCAATTTTGCAGGTCCCACTCCTTTTACTTTCTTTTGTTTTTGGATCCCTGATATAACAATATGCCAGATATGAGGAAATTTCAGTGTTTCCTAGCAGCTCTTTATGACAAGGTTCCTGTTAACTTTGAAGAAAATGAACGCATACAGACTGCAGTACTGGCAAGAATACGTATTGATATAACAATATCAGAAAGTAATACACAATATATCATACAAATAGTACTACCACCATGCTCTCATTTTGACAAGCTCTTGCAATGCATAACTTAGTCCCAATAAAATGCTCTGACAAACAAAGTTTGCTGAAGCTATAAATGTCAAAAAATATAATATATTGTAACTCCACAAAAATACAAGATATGTCGGTGGACTCTCACCCAAGAAGTGTCTGTTACATCAGACGGTTCTTATTACATAATGTATATATTGAGCATATTGGTCATAGAGCACTGTCTTTTCTAATGTCAATGACTGACGGGACTCCATATTGATACGGAAGGGGGTTAATGTTAGCCTGGTTTGTTCATCAGGCCGGACTTGCAATCCCAAACCAACTGTCCTCCGATATAGGTCCGTTTGACATTCAAGTCATCGTCCAGAAACAGGAGGTCTGCATCCGACCCGTAGTCCAGTGTCCCCTTCTGGTCAGTGACACCTAGGAGCAGTGCCGGGTGGAGAGTTGCAGCTTCTATTGCTGCCACAGTGCTGCACCGAGTGGCGGTCTTTAAGAATCGCACGCAAGATGACATCGTTGCAATACTGCAAGGACAATGTGAATTTAGGCATTGCGGTGTTATTCCAAAAATGTCAATTGTCTTTTGACACAATTATTGAATTGAGTTCAGCTTCATCATTTATGAACACCTGGTCCGATTTTGTAGCAAAACCACCTTACTGCAGCTTGCACTATGATAATACACGTAGTTCTCAATTCATGTTATCAAATCAGCAAATGAATGTAACGCAAGACAATCACATTATTGAGCAACTTAATGAAATCACTAGCATCAACATCAAACCTTCAGAAAATAATACATGTATCTGGTTTAATTTGTACTCTCTCGGAAGGATAAATTCCATGTTATCATCAGGTGCTGTTCATTCACTTTAAACTTCATCGATTTCATTTTTAATATCATCATCACACCTGACAAATTTCATTTTTTCAATCACATATAAAGTTTGGCTTGCTATGAATTGATAATGAAAGGTCTGTAAACGTCCTACAGTATCACAATCCAGTAATAACACATGGTAAAAGAAAAAAAATTGTAGTAAAGCATTCACATCTCCCTATTAAAAAAAAAAAAGTAAGGAGAAAAACATACGACAACATAGGATTTGTACTGAAAGAGGCTTATGATATCCTTTCATGGCTTCAGGACATTTCCTAATCTGTTAACCCGTTGAGGATGAGTCCCAAGTATACTCGGGCAGGGGTCTATGGCAAATGCGTGTTGTAGCAAAATCAGTCCGTCCTCAACGGGTTAAGAGTCAAGCTGTAAAACTTCCAGACAACCAGATCGCTGATTTCAACCAAAGAGGGCAGCATTGCAGGAACTCACCTGCCGCTGAGGGTGTTTGTTCCAGCAATGTACGCTGCCTTCTCCGTGACTTCCACTGGTTGGCTGCCCAGCTGGTGGTGACCAGGATGCAGTCCCATGGCTGATATGGCATCCGTTACCAAGACAACACCTGGAATCATCAGCAAACAATGAGTTCAAGGATACAAATATGATTCAGAATGAAGGCCAGTCACAATCACATGACAATAACAATGTCATATTATTGGGAAATGAATCATTTGAAAGCCATTATGATACACCATTGACAATAGGATAATTACCTGAGTGTTGGATAAAGCTCTACTACCTTTTAATTTCCACCAAATGCAGTCTTCACAAGATTTTATCCTTCAAACTGGCTCCATATAAATTGAATCTCTGTTTACTAATACATAGTTGAGCTACAGATATTACATCGGCAACCAGTACATCAGAACATTTACAGTTAGAGGTCATTTTTTAAACATAAGCAACATCTAACAGCAGAGCTTCACAGCAAATGCTGGCCAGTTATGATTTAATGGATAGAAATTATCAGAGCTTTTTTTTTTTTCCATGTCATGGGAAGATGAGACAGTTTAACTTTACAACTTATGACACCTTAAATTTGAGTTGTTTTGAAGTATGACATGAGTGTTTACACCAACAACATGAAATCAACAAAACCTAGTATTCTATGAATGTTTTTTTTTTTAATGTTTTTTTTTTTTTTATGGGAGGAGGGAGGGGGGAGGGGAGCATGAAAACTGCTGTCCAACTGCTTGGAACTTGTACATTCAATTAATGCTTGCATGTGCACATAGTTTCAATCTCTAGGCACACTATGATATTCTGAAATCCTTAAAGGCTTTGCACTGGACTAAACATGAACAACTGTTTGGATTTCACATGCATTATGAAGACAGGAGAAGCCAATTAGAGAGGTGATAACTCTTTTTTAAAAATCCTTTCAGGAGGAGACAAACACTCAGCAAAACTTGATAATACTTTGACACCTACAGCATTCTGTAATTTTCCACCATGTAGAAAAAAACTTTCACAGGTTATTGTTCAATTAGTTCCTGCCCATGGTGAACATTGCAGTGAGGAGATAGTCACAACTCATGAAAATTTCTGAAGATATTGATCAAAGTATGTATGTAGAAACCCTCATCGCATGAAATCACATGCACAAGAAATTCGGCTGAACACAAAAAAAAAGACAAAAACAATCAAACAAGATTCAATTTAACAATAATTCTGAATATCATGTTCAAATCACTGAATGCTTAAAATTCTGCCTTTAGAAAGGAAAAGAAAACAAAAAAATATCACTCTTTCAAAAACATGCAGATACACACACACACACACACACACACACACACACAAGTGCATGAATTTCTCTCATTACTCACCATCTGGATGAGTCTTTTGTGCTATTCTCAGTGCAGCAGGGTGGGTATGTATTCCATCCGCTATGACACCATAGTACACACACCGATTAGCTGGCACAGCATTACTTGCTAATAGACCAACAATTCCTGGATCCCTGTGATGGAACTAAGCAATCAAAAGAAAAAAACGAAAACAAAATCAGAAGTTTGTCATTGCTATAAGCCAGTTCGTAGTTCCACTTTGCGCATGGGCAGAAAAAGGTCATTTGTACCAAGAGGCATGTTGGTTTTTAAATTCACTGAGATAAGCATCTGTCATATAATGATTATTCATGTCATCCTTGTAAATGTTGCTTGCCAGTACATCCACCTGACAGCAAACCTGGTATTTGGCAATTTGAAGAAAAACATTTTTTTATTTAATGCATTCAAAGCAAAACAATGAAATGGATGCTTCCCCGATGGCTGGTTGACGGACCATTCTGGTCACTTGGTCTATGCAAGTTCATTTATTATTTGAACACGAATTCCATGAATAAATTGTTACGTCTGGTAAGCATCCCGGTACCAATGTCTCTTTGAAAACGATTAAAGTGCCTAACCAATTGAGGAAAAAGAAAGGTCATTTGTACCAAAGTGCCCATGAGCTAATTACAAACTGGCTTATTGGCTAATAATGAAATGCACACTTACACACTGCAACTCAATTCATCAGAAATGAAGACATCTCAGCGCAAATCTGTGCACCTGTATTGATGCATTCGGCATTGAGCAGCACTTAGGACTGTTAATGCTGGGTATACATCAATGGGATCACAAAACCATGATGTTCCAAAAATCATATCCAATCCGTGTGGTGCATCGTTCCAGGTGTCGCTCAACCATGTCAGTGCCCTTCCCTATTGTGGTTACATTACAGAGTCTCTTGTTTGGTTTGTACATGTATGCATAATATTGTACTTTAATCAGATCTGTTGGTGTCTTGTGGTTTTACTCTTCTGGTTTCAGTGCTTTGTGACTTAACAGTTTTGTGGGTTTGTTTGTTTAAAGGGATGGTACAGTATTGGTGGAGATGAAAATTGGGCTATAACTTTTTTGCGAGATACCAAGAAAACACTTATGAAATAGTACAGAGCATACCATTTTAAGAGGAATTCAAAGCTTATTTGATGAAAATCGGGTTTGGAATAGCTGAAACACCCAAAAACAAAGTAAAACAAAACGATCGTAATAAAATGTGGGTCCCACACTTCTATGAGGATCACTCTGTTTTGGATATCTCAGCCATTTCAAAATCAATTTTCATCAAATAAACGTTGAAATCCTCAAGGAATTACATGCTCTTTCATATTTCATAAGAGGTTTCTCACTATGTCACCAAAAATGAAAAAAACCTGACGTTAAGTCTCAACCAAAACTATATGATCCCTTTAAGTGTCTGCTCCCTTCCCCTTTTAGATGAACAGTGGCTGGCACTGAGCTGACATACTTTACATTAAGCCCAGATTAATAATCAAATGCATGACTACAATTAGTACGAAAACAAGGATATGATCGGATGATGAACACATTAATAGAGAACCATTTCAAAAGCTGACAAAACAGAGTAAACAATGTAAATCGGGTCAACACCTCAGGTTTCGCAGCAGAAAAAAGAAGAAGAAGAGAAGATAGTAATTATTTCGAGAGTAGTCATACTAGTAGTAACTATCAAGTATACATGTATGTGACTGTAAATTTCATCACTGATTTGAATTTTGGGGGAATCCCCACATACTGGCAGCATGGCATTGAAGAGGTGAGTGATGAAGGAAGCTCCAGCGTGCACACTCTTTTCCGCTGTTGCAAGGTTTGCTGTGGAGTGGCCTGTGATAATGAAACATTTACCATAAAAACAAGTACCAATAAAATCATTGAGGAGGGCAGCTGAGCAGGTCATCAATGTCGAATATGAGCAAAATATTTTACATATATGTGACCGTGCACCTCAAAACGAACATAAAGTCGCACACACTGATTTTGCGTGAGGACTGAAAATAAGTGAAATGGGTCAACCTAGCTGAACTTGACTTTTTCATATTTTCTGAAAGAGCGGGTCTTCTTTTACACTATGCTAAAATTTGGTATCATAAAACGGGCAGGAAAGTGTGTTTTTTTAGCAGTTTATCTCAAACATTTTTGGTAGAATAGTGTGATTAGGTGTGTCTTTAGAATCCCTTTTTCATTTCTGAAAAACCTTGTCCACACTCTTCACTTTCAACTTTAATAACTTTTGAAAAGATAGTGCTACTGCTTTGAAAGTTGGCATTAATTATGGACAGAATGTGTTTATGAGGCATGCTTAATTTCAGTTTAATTTGATAATGCCTTCATTGTTGTTACTCTGGTGGTTTACTTCCTGTTTTTTTGTCCCATTCATCGCACAGCCAGCACGGTTTGGTAAAGATTAAGCGCTTGAATAAACACTGTATTTCAGAGCTTCTTTTCTCAGTTTACACTTTTCCTGAGGCTGTGCTTTCTTTCCAATATTTAGATAGGTTAGGAGAGTCCATTTGATTTGAGTTATACATCATTTTAAAGCTTAAAGTCTGCTCTTTCAGAATATGGTCTTAACTAAAAATTCATGTCTGGCGACTTTTTGTTTGTTTTGAGGTGCAGGGTCACATATTATATACAGTTAACCTCATCAAAGGGATCTGAAGTAATATGTCCATTCAAACAAAGATCAAGTTTCACAACTCTCTTTACTTCTATTGTCATTATTAGCTCTTACCATGCTAGGTTCACAGATTGGTACGCACACTGGAATTCTTTCTTTGCCAATTGACACAGATGTCCGGAAAACTGATAGTCAGTGAACAGAGATTACCTAGTCCCTCTACAATGTAACACTAATTGAATCATCACGGCCTTGCTGTTGGACTTAGGGTGCGTTCGAGCGCTCTAAAGTGAACCAAAGCGAACTGAACCAAAACGTACCGTACCGAACTGTGCCAGTTTTGGAGCGTTCGAGTGCTCTGTCAAGAAAGCGTACCTCACAAGTTATTTTTAGAAAAGGTCACGCATTTTGTAGCAAGAACGTCATCCATCTGGCGCTTGAACCACTTGCACCTGTCCCGAACAAAGAGAATGATGTCTTTGCATTGTGATGTATGCGCATGATACACGCATGCTTTACAGCGAACTTTTGGTACGCTTTTGGTACGCTTTTGGAGCACATCGGGAAGTGGTCCACTTTTAGCTCGGTACAGTACGGTACGGTACACTTTAGGAGCGTTCGAGCGCTCGTCTGGTGCGGGTACGGTACGGTACAGTTCGCTTTAGGAGAGCGCTCGAACGCACCCTAAGACTCATTGCTACAACCAAGTGGGCTTGCGAACTTGACAACTATACCAGGTCAAGTTCGGATGGATAACCAAGTGGTGATGACAAAGCTTGGTGCTAGAGCACTCAAAGACTTGAAGCATACTGAAATAGAATCAATATTTTTGATGGTATAAACAAGCAAAGACTCAAACTGAAATTGCTAAAGATTGAATTTAGCTTCATGAAATCATGCTGCCATGACAAGACTGCAAAGGCAAATTGGCAACTATTGCCAATTTGGCTGCTCTTTGTAAACTTGCTGATATGCTGTGAACAACACTGACCCACTGACACTGTTATTCCCCTCTTCACCAGGTCTCTCACTGTCTGCTCTGCATTGTCCAGCTCCGGGGCTAGTGTCACTATGGAAACATCATCTAGGCTGGTGTAAACGTCCAGCATGTCCAGGATGCCTCTATGAAGAGGACAGATCAGATTGGCAGGATGAGCCCCTCTCTTCTCCACGCTGATGAACGGCCCCTCTAGATGGACACCTGTCAGCAACATAGTTGGGAGGAAAGAATGAAAAATATCCATACTGCCAAGACAGTAATGCAACTAGCTCTATGAATCATCCAACACCTGCATAAAATATAAAAGAGACCTGGGGTCTGTTGCACAAAAGTTCAGATCAAACATAAGTCAGAAAATCAAACATAACTCTTTGAATACTTAATTCTGATTGGCTGATGTCTGACTTATGTTTGATTACATCTCTTTATGCAACAGGGCCCTCGTTTGATGCTCCGAGGAACCTATTGATGCAAACTTAATGTATGCATCTTGTGCATGAAAGCCTTCAAATCTGCAAAAGAGATAATATTTGGCCCATGGGTCTAGATGCATTCTTCACATGAAGGTCAATCATTCTGCATTTTCAACGACTGGGTAAGAATGACACAACTACATGTATGATGTAAACATAGATTTGCTGAGCAAGTTTTAATGGAGTCCTGTGACAACAAACTTTTGATGTACACTGACACCACACAAAATGATTTCTGAACAACAAAGATTGCTCTCTCATACTGTGACTTATTTCCATCTGAAACACTTATAGACCTGATGGTTCTATATATGTCTTTCTTACACCTTTTCCTGTGTACAAAAACAAAACAAAAACAAAAATAATGTACATATCATGCCTAATAATATGGCTCTGTTTGAAATGTAATGTAAACAGAGAGAATTAAGATAACAAAGCTTACCCAAAATACCGGCACCACATTTTCCACCCTTGGTTTTTCGGATGAGGGGAAGTATCTGCAGAAAACAAAGAATATACAAATCTTTACATATTGTACATATGTATGTACATGTATATGTTCACCTTATCACAAGAGCACACAGTTTGAGAAGTGAAAAATAATAATGAATATTATGCAGACACATTCCAATGTGCTGCAAGAGTTTAACTTTACAACTTATGAAACCTTAAATTTGAGTTGTTTGAAGTATCACATGAGTGTTAACACCGACAACATGAAATCAACAAAACCTAGTATTCTATGAATTTTTTTAATGTTTTTTTTTTCTTTTTTAATGGGAGGAGGGAGAGGGAAGGGAACTTTTGATGTACACTGACACCACACAAAATGATTTCTGAACAACAAATATTGCTCTCTCATACTGTGACTTATTTCCATCTGAAACACTTATAGACCTGATGGTTCTATATATGTCTTTCTTACACCTTTTCCTGTGTAAAAAAACAAAACAAAAACAAAAATAATGTACATATCATGCCTAATAATATGGCTCTGTTTGAAATGTAATGTAAACAGAGAGAATTAAGATATCATTATTTTCGAGTGACTTTAATTTCGCCAATAGCACCCAACTTGTGAAATTTGCGAAAGTAAAAACCTCGCAAAAGATGAAAAGCATTGATAACAATGTACACACATACTACCTCTTTGTAGGTGTCTCGGTTTGATGTGATAACAGTGGGGCAGAATGAGGTCACTCCATGGGCAAGGATTCCCTCGGCGACCCTCTGAAGGCCTTCCTTCACTTGGCTGGGTTCTGAGGAGAAGTCATAGCCAAAGCCACCTGCCAGAGAGAGCAGCCATGTGAAATCAACCCTTTTGTGCTTTGGTCACCCATTGTAGTTGCTTTGCATGATTTCCATGAATGTATGGAAACTACTGATCGTTAATGAATAGAGATTGCCTAATCCCCCAAATCCTACTACTTCACCCAAGGGTTCCTGTTGGACTGACGCACACTGCTATTATAAAGTGACGAGAAGTGATCCCCTCGTCAAATCAAAATGGATGCTAAGATCCAGATCAGACAGCAGACTCCCAACTCACATCCGAGGCATCATGCAAATGTCCTTTCCCAACTCTTACCCGTATTTTGAAGGATGGGATGACAAAGAAAGGATACAGCTGTATTTAAAGCGGATGTGGGAAAACTAAAATAAATTATGGAAAATCTGACAAAAGAAATGTTTTTGCACTTGATATGCAAAACCTTAAAGCTAAATGGTCAAGTGGTTCCTGTAGTCACTTTTTCATGATTTGCAATAAATGATGTAGAGAACTTTTAAAACTGCTTGCAAGACAAATTTGCAAATTTATACTAATTCTTCTTTTTTTTAAATGGATGTTTTACGGATTAGGAGATATTGCAATGAATGATGTCAAGCACTTTTTTATATACAGCTTGCAAGACAGATTTGCAAATTTATACCAATTCTAAAAAAAAAAAAAAGAAAAAAGAAAAAAAAGAGAGGATGTTTTCAATACTGATTAGGAGATACACTACCACACCTCACCATTGATTTGGACATCAATGTAGCCGGGAACAATGAGTGCATTATGGCAGTCCACCTGGCGGTCAGCATACCCTTTTTCCTCCCAAAAGAGCTTCCTGGGATCAAGGATTTTGCCATCCCTGACCCAGAGGTCATCCCTGATGATCTGCTGCTGGTGAAGAATGTAACAGTTCTTGAACTGGGTGATGGGAGATGAAGACACGCTACCGTTTGAAGGCATCTTGATACCAGCTGATGTTTCCCAAAAGCCACTTAGTTAGTCACACCCAAGCAGATACACTTGTATACTGAAATGGAGCAAAAATGAACAAAAATAATACTCAACAGTTCTCTATGAATTAGGAATGTGGACTGTCATTCAGTTTTTGGAAGGACCATATTTTTTTATTATTATTTTTGTTTTAAAACATGCAACTGCACATTCACATAAGCACAGCACACACACACACACACACACACACACACACACTTAGATCTACTTACGGCCTAACATTTATTAGTAATAATATACCGGCAACAGTTCCTAAAACCCTACCCCCGAACGTTAAAATTAAGAGGGCTAACATTATTCTTTACAATTCGGATAATAATGACTAAAAAAAAAATAGATTCTTAAGTTATCAGTTACAGACAAAAAAAAAAAAAATGTGTCTGCACGAAGTACACATGGCTGTCAACAAGTCATCAATCATCCAGAATTCCTACATAAACTTTAATTCATGTAAATTTATTTTGGTCTACCGTCTAGAAGGTCTATGCCGAAGGTAACCCCGTCGCGGGGCGCTGTAACACAGTACGTATTTGTCCGTATGGGGTCGCTGCTGCGGTTATGCCGAAGGAAGAAATTGGAAAAAAAAAAAGCAAGTTCCTCAACTAACATGAATTTCAATAGGTGGGTCTTTCTCAGGCACTCTTAAAAATAATCATGTAGAAGTGAACACCATGCAAACCTAGCATTCCCTTTGTGACTTGTCGTGCAATTTCTTGTGACTATCACGGATACTAAGATGGATCATACCTGATGACTTCACGGGATTTCATGGATCACCAGGGAAGAAAAGTAGATAATTCCGACCCCAAAGTACGTCGGTCGTTGGCTGCTTACGCCGAGCTGGCGGAGTTATCACCAATCGATTATAGTAATGTGGACAGTGATTAATCGATTGTTACAGTCTGAACTTTGCTACAGTCTGGAAATGTGAATTTTCTAGGAAGGTTATGGGAAAAGTGTGGTACTTTACAATGTATCATTATTATTATCATTATGTTAATTTGCTACAGTTGAGTTGGGAAGAGATTTTTTTTTTTTTTTTTTTTTTTTTTTTTTTTTTGGTATTGATTGACCAGGCAAAGGAAAAGCTCAATTAGTTAATGATGTTATAACTTTCAATTGGTGAAGAAATTACCTTTTTTTAGGAAAAGGAACTAGAATAATACACCACCAACAGAGTATTTGATTTTAGAACAATTTTAAGTTAGTGGAAAAATTAGCAAATATTTTACACCTAATACGCTTCCAATGCATTTGGGAAAGTGGGAAAACTGGAAAAGGTCTTGAGATTTTGTTTTGGCCTATTACACATCTACCAGAAAATGCCTTTCGACACACTCAAACTGTGTATGTCATTCAATATTTTAGTTTTATGTTTGTGGAATTGTTTAAAAGTTTGTTTGTTTGTATTTTTTATTTGGTTTGTTTTCTTTTTGACGAGGGGAAGGGGGTAGGGGTATGGGGGTAAAGTGGGAGGGAAGTTTTTAGGGGGTATCAATAGTAGGATAGTCTGTTTTTGCATTGTTTTTGTTCTTAATAGGAATAAAACATACAAACAAACTAACCATTTCGTGGTCACTGGTATATAATACAGGTCCGTCAAAAGGTGGAAAGGGTGCAACTGTCACTCTTGTGGCCATTGTTGGTAGGGTCTATCGAATACATTTACATGTACAGTGTTAAATTTTGATTGTCACTGTTTGTGGGTGTCATGTATGGATGTATGACTCAAGTGTGATTCTTTCTTCCTCTTTTTTGATATTTCCATAACAGTAGTCATAATGTTGAGTTTAGGCTCCACAAAAAATGACTTTTTTTAATGCCATAGTCCTGCATGAGCAATTAGTATGAAAATAATCATTTTCCTCTGAGCGACAGGACAGCTATCAAACGTACATCTATAAAACGTAAGCAACAGACTCATCTCTCTCTCAAGACAACAACAAATAACCCAGTAACAAAGACAAACAACAAACGCCTAATATATGATAATGTCTACATGAAGATTTTGTTTGCAAAAGTCCATATTTGCCAAATGGAGATATTTGCGATTAAAGGTCAAGAAAAATAAAGAAAATAGTAAGAAAAATTTTGCTTCTTTTGACCATAACTTCAAAAAATGTACCTTTACATGTACTAACCAATATATCATTTAAAAGTCATTTTCGTACTTTATGACAGAGACCGTACTTCAAAATTTTCAAAAATGGACTTATCGGTTTTTGCGAACAAACTCTTCATATGCCTATCATAACTACTTGGAATTTGGTTTGAAAACTTGCATTACATGCACTCTGAATACAAAGAACTAAAGCACAGGCACACACGTACATCTATACACACATTGTACTACAAGATTTCAAGGAAAATGAAACTACGTATGTACAGTATGTGGATTGAGGGAATGCAGCACATCAGAGAAGTTTAATTGAAGAAAATCTGACAACCCGTTGAAATGTTATGAACTTTTAAAGCTTTGCTGCTGCCAAAGCTGGATGAGAAGACTACGGTATTTGGAGTTGTCATGCATGGACAACAAATATAAACAAAAATATAAGGAAGTTCAACATACATGTATTTCACTTTTCTAGCATAATGAAAGAGCACTTGCTTTAATACTTCTTTCAGAAATTGGGGGGGGGGGGGGGGGGCAATGCTACCTTTAAACTTACAATACAAAGCTGAGGTAATGTGTACTTTTCATTTGAAAAAAAAAAAGTGGAATTCCCTTTATACATTTTTTTATATAGTTGTCCAGTCATGGCATCAAGAACTGTAGTAGTCTTCTCATCCAGTGATGACAGCAACCAAACTTTACAAATTCATAACTTTCCAGAGGATTGTCTAATTTACCTAAATCTTCCCTGATGTGTGCCGCGTATATTGCTGCATTCACCCAATTCATATGTACAAGGTACATTTGGATTTCATTTCCATTTCAGTACCAAGTTAACATTTGTGAGACAATAATTATTGACAAGCATTTATATCACAGACAAATTGATAGGCAAGTCCAAGTTTATTCAGAATCTCATCTACATTGCAAGCTGGTACATGTATAGCAGGACTACCATAGTACATCTCTGTGACCACTAGACAATGAATCTATTGTACAACATTGGATAAATGGCATACAATAATAAATATGATCTATAGTTCTTTCACAAATGGTCATTATCTCTGCAAGTTTTTCAACATTGGCCATCTGAATACACTAGAGTACGCCAATGAGATCAAAATAAAAGTGAAGGGGTTAATTCTTCTGTACAAATTTCAACTTTCCATTGGTCACATCTTTGAGTCACAATTTGCCATGTATAAGTGATTATCTGCTCCTTTGACACAACTAAAAAAAAAAAAAAAATGTAATCAGGTTTGTTTCACCCTTTCTCCAGTTGCCATGATAACTACAGCTGACTGTTTAACAATGCACACTATAAAATGTAATTCTATATGAAACAGCAAGTATTCATCTGATTTATGCAGTATTTTTAATGCAATTCATTTTGACTTTAGAGATGAGATACTTGTAGAGTTGTACACAACAACGAGGGTCATGGGATATATTGAAAATATACAGTATGACAAGAAGAATGTGTTTCAAAAACGATCACAAAAACAAAATAATGATGAGTGACTGAGTTGGTTTTAATCTAAATATAAAGTAGAAACTACTAACTCAAGATAAAATATTAGGATTGCTTGTCGGCACTGTAACAAATCACTGAAGTATTAGGTACATTGTAACTTAACATATTAACTCTTGGCAACTGTGTTTGATAGCATTAATTGAATGATTACATGGATGTAAAAAAAAATGACACTTCATTTGATTTTACTTCAAGCATCTCATGTACTAATTCTTTAATATTCTACATTTAAGATGTTCATTATTCTAAACAATCTTCATATACCTACTGAAATAGTGCCAATGTATCTTGAACTTCTGCCAGCATCAAAATATGAAAACTTGGGGCAAAAAGTTACAACTTCAACTCTGTACTGCATTATCAAATTTCAAACCTGAACTCAAAAACAAATAACAATAACTAAATCATTAAGGTTCTTAAAAAGAAAAACTGCACTTGACTTGTCATAGTTACATTATTCTATTCACATCTGTCTAAATCTTCAAATAAGAAACTAACAGTGTTTTGTTTCATCTATCAAGTGGCTACCAATACAACTGTATTAAAAAAAAAAAAAAGACTCCCTTGGAGAGACTTGTGTCTTGCATCTTCAGCTACCCTTTTAGATCTTGCTCCTGTGTGACTTGACCCTATGCACTTCATCTTGACAAAAAATAGAGGTCCAGAGATGCAGTGTGGATAGACATGTATTCACTGAAGGTAATGCAACTGTGCTGACTAAGAGTTGTATGTTTAAATAAGTGACATGCTACTGAAGTTTGAAAAGTTTGTCACATGTATTACAATGCACTGCATGATTATACTTTTGAAATGCCGATGGAGTTCATTAATCAGCTTAAATTAATGATGCTTACCAATCCAAAGTGTGCTTTAACTGCACAGTGGTAAAATACTCATGCACTATGTAGCACACATGGTGATGTATTACACAGTGTGGTAGGGAGATACGCATTGATGCAAATGTTCAAACCAGAAGGTATTTTCGCTTTTGTCAGTGCCAACTACAACGAGATACATGTATGTATGACCCTAATATACTTTGAGGAATATGGATATGCATCTATCCAGTACAACTCATCAAGTGGAAACATACAAAAGAGTAGGCTGACTAAACATATGTAAAGAATATTCACATATAAATAAGTGTTACTTACAACACACAGGCATTCATTTACATTATTTACACATGATATAGATACAACAGTCTTCCAATATTACATATGTAAGCTTTTCACAAATGCTTCAAATCAATGTAAAAAAAAAAACAGGAAAAAAAAAAACAAATGAACAGTACAATACAGCTGGACAAAGTACAAAATCTTATCTTAACATGATGAAAATAATATTCTATGTCACATTGTCACCGCAAACAAACTTTTCACACATTGACCATTTTTGGTAGGATGCATGCTCAAGGCAAAGACAGTCCATTGTCTGGGAAAAAAAATACATCTCACAGACAAATTGCTGCAATATGCCATGAAGATGACAATAACAGGCAGGAAGAAATTGAAAATGAGTAGACTGTCAAGGGAGACAAAACCATTATCTAGTTACATGACAGAAAATATATATATTAAAAAAAAAGACAGATACATAACATACAGCACAGACTAACTGCCATATTTGAGTTTGATTTCATCCAAAAAGAGCAAGCCATTGAGACTAGAAACCTGTTACAAACAAGACAGAAAAGGAAGATAATCAAAAATGATTCAGAGATAAAGAGTGCAATGTGTCTTCATGGCAATTGCAGGGTGTCTTGTTGTGATACTAAAGACTGGACTGATCAAATCATCTTGAATAAAAAACAAAATTAAAAAGTTACACAACTAAAATGCTGGTTAAATGTCCAATCAAACATATTATACTTACACAATGACATACTTATTTATTAAAGTAGATGTAGTTGATTAGCACACAAAGTTACATAAAAACAGGAAGGGGAAAAGACCACCCCTGCATAATACGAGCTAGATTTCCACCACTCTGTTTTTCATCTACTAATGTAGCAGCCTCCGTTACATTATGGCAAGATGATTTGGGTGAGCATAAAATTGGCAAATCATAATCAAATGAAAACTTTGATGACATCAAGATGAATTCATGTTTTCCAAACAGCACATTATGAAGTCATCACCTCCATCCTCTGCTTTATCAAGATACACTTCTGAGATACCAGCTTGAGTAGATAACATGATTTTTTTTTTTTTCACTGCAAACATCTTCAGCTATGGTTAAAATTCCAATAGTTTTAAGAATGATAAACATTTGGTGCTACAGTGGGGCTTATAATATCCTACATCTAAAGTCCTGAGGCTATATGCTGGTTATAGTAAACACTACTCATTTATTGAAATATTACTCAGTATACACTTATTGCTCAAAAATATAACGTATGCAATGAATGAATGAATGAAAAATGAATGAATAAACAAGATTAATCTTAAAGCAGTTTATGCCAAATTCTGCATTTAGATGAAAGGGGTATGCACAACTAGTTCCAGAAACTACAGGATACAAGATGTACAGGCTTCTCTTTGTCCTTTTTCTAAATAAACATTAAGGAGCTATTCAGTAAGTAAGTGTTTCTTATAGAAGGGTGAGGATTTACATGATGTAATAATGATTATTACTAGCAATAAGCAACTGAAAGCCACACACACACACACACACACACACACACACACACAAATCATCAAAATTGCATTTCTTCGATCATAAAATGTCAGTTTGCTTTACGCATTAGCAGACAGCATTACAATATCAAGCAGAGTAAGTACAGCGACATAATCTTTTTTCTTTTAAAGAGAATGCTAGCAATTAAAAAGTACATCCCAAAAATGTAATGTTCTTACAATTATGCTTGTGGTGCTCTTGGATACTGCAGATTCTGTATGAAGGAAGCCAGAAACTACGCACCGTACAGAATGAACAAACGTGTAGTATTGAAAGCCTACACCACAGCTGCTACATTGTAGATTCTCATCGTAATCTGCCAGCTGTTACATGTATGTCTTGCCTTTGAATCATGGTGTAAACGAAGAGTTTCATAACAGTACAATTCCAGACTACCAGTGATATCAAAGTGCTAAAGAGAGTTGATTCTGCCATGAGGCACAACACAGGTCTGAGTTCGAAGTGGTAGCACTGTAAATTCCCATGCTGATGTCAGAACAAAGAATATAATAAAATAATTGTTTATCCATGCTGATTTCTTTACATGTTAAGAACTCTTCAAACAAGCAGATGGAGCAAATAACACTCAAACTCATTTACTCAAATTCTCATGAAAATTTAGGTACTGTGGGTACAAAAGCAGAACACGCATATTTTGTGATGCAGCAACATGTCAGGTAGCAATGTACAGCTGGATACATGCGGAACGTATGGACAGGACTGAAAGCTCCCATAAACTACAAACCACATAACACCTGCCTACTGTACATTATACTTTCAATGCATGCTACAAGAATATACAGCATACTCGGATAAATCTATCACATCAACATGATTTATGGAATAAGTGTACATTGTACACTGTATAGTCTAGCACAACAGAGCACTCTGAAACAGGTGTAACGATAAACAAAGCAGAATATCAGTGTTTTAAACATTGTGCTCGAAGTCAGCGCAATATTGAAATTCATATCAGTGGCAGGCCCTGTATGGAGTCCCAAATCATTTGTCATATTGATTCTCAAATGGCAATCATTAAATGTGCCAGCATTCTCATGCAACAGCATTCTCATGAAACTCCTTTGCATTCTTACTGAGTAAATGCATGCAAATGGTTGACTCTGATGGACAATGGTGACATTTCAATCATGCAGCAAATGTCTGCATATCTTCATCTTTTGGCAAGATCTCGCACTAGTAACATCAAACCTATGTTAAGGTATTTGTTAATTCCCCACAAAACTTACGTAAGCTCGATAACTCAATTCACGTGTAATAACCTGACAGTACAATACAGCAGCCACTGTGATACAAATGAAGCTCACAGAATTCATTGACAGTCAGGTTTAAGGACATCTGTACTGTAAGGTGAACAGAGCATAGTACATGTACAAATATGAGCAATTTTACGCAGGAAGGGTTGCTGTATTACAAACTAATTAACTGTAAAACCAGAAACATTTGGGGCACGAAACTTTTGCAATTTGGAACCCGCAGCCTCTTTGGCAGCATGAAACCTTCACTAATTGCCGACTGTGGTGTTGCACAGCTGTGTACTGGCCTTCGATGCTTTGTGTCGACAAAAAACTTTTGCATGCATTCCACTTCTGTGAATATTGGCTCCTCATAAAGTTTGCAAAAGTTTCATGCATGCAAAAATTTATGGCTTTACAGGACATATGTGTCTTGCATTTACAACCTTCTTTTTTAAGAACTCTTCTCAAATACATCATAAATACAACACTGTTGAAGTAGAAGAAACCAAAAGAAAGGTGAACCTAAGAGATAACTGGAGCAAAAGCAGACATACTTTGTAATTATGAAAGAAGTATAAAAGAAGTTATGACTGAGCGAATGTCAGGCAGAAACAGGGAGCTATGAGAGGAAAGTTAGTGCAATTCTGCATTAAACTCAACTTGGAAGTTGTGTCCCTATGAATTTCAGAGACAGAGGAAGGCAACACTTTCACACAACTCTAACAAAATGAATTTAAAATAAAAACAGAATGAATCATATTCCTGTTGTTCTGCAGACTTAGCAAATGGTGAATACTCTGCAAGCAATGTAATACACTTGTGAGAAAAGGATAGTTATGTTGAAGAATCAGCGGGACATAATATTAAGATGACTTAAATAGTAATTGAACAGCCTTGCATCAGAACTATATTTCTCTCAGGAACTGCATTTTGGTCAAATTCTGGCTGATCTGCTGAAGTAAATGAAATACACCTTATTGTATATCTACAGGGTCACTGACCTCTATACGCACAATTCACTTGTCTAGAGCAACATCAGTCGCTTTTAAAACAGTTGAAATAAAACCATAAACAGCTAGTTACTGTTAATAAGTTTCTCTACAGAAAAAATTATGACACATGTGGGACATGCTGAACAGCACTGCAGATAGAGTGCAAAACATTCTAATATTCCAGAAGACTTTGCGGCGGAGGAGACCAGCAATTTCTAATGACAGACATATGATTGACAGCTATAATGATTTGCATATTAAAACAATAAAAATTGCACATGAAATAAAGAGCCCAATTTCCGCCCTTTGTCAGGTCCATCAGTCGTCTCACTTATCTGCCTTCTTGCTCTTGCTGCCCGACCTGTATCGGAAAGACAGAAAAAAGAGAAAGGTTTAAAGATATCAAATAGACCACCTGTGAACACGAGTTCTCCAACATGTAGAATATTCTGAAATCCTTAGTTTTTAAATAAAATGCTGTGCATTCAGTATACCCTTAAAGGCTTAATTTACCATTGGCAGATTAAACAAAAATTCAGCATTAGTGCTTTAAAATAGTTCTAAAATGTGAGTTAGGGATAGAAACAACTACTGAAAAAAAATTTTAATCCATATAATCGATGTTAAGTATTCCCACAAAATGTGAACAATAATTATAATAAAAATGTTTCCAGACTATTTGAAAAATCGTCTACAGTTATGGTTTATTGAGATAAATACAGATATCTTCTTATATTTTTAATAGGCTTTATTGCAAAAAATTGATATAGTACGATGTTTTGTGATACAACAGACCTACACATATGCATCAAATGTGATGTCTTGAAATTTTTTTAAATCACTGCTCCCAAAGGTAAACAGCACCTAATGAGTATCATTGAAACACTGAAGTACACGTAGTAAACATCAGAGCAATATACCAGTATGGCAATGACTGAAAATTCTTTCACTGTAAAGTTTTTGTACAATGTACAAAGTTGTGGCACTACTACTTGTACATATGTGACCCTGCACCTCAAAACAAACAAAAAGTCGCCAGACATGAATTTTTAGTTAAGATCATATTCTGAAATAACAGACTTTAAGCTTTAAAATGATGTATAACTCAAATCAAATGGACTCTCCTAACCTATCCAAATATTGGAAAGAAAGCACAAACTCAGGAAAAGTGTGTACTGAGAAAAGAGGCTCTGAAGTACAGTGTCTATTCAAGCGCTTAATCTTTTCCAAACCGTGCTGGCTGTGCGATGAATGGCACAAAAAACAGGAAGTAAACCACCAGAGTAACAACAATGAAGGAATTATCAAATTAAAGTGAAATTAAGCATGCCTCATTAACACATTCTGTCCATAATTAATGCCAACTTTCAAAGCAGTAGCATTATCCTTGTAAAAGTTATTAGAGTTGAAAGTGAAGAGTGTGGACAAGGTTTTTCAGAAATGAAAAAGGGATTCTAAAGACACACGTAATCACACTATTCTACCAAAAATGTTCGAGATAAACTGCTAAAAAACACACTTTCTTGCCCGTTTTATGATACCAAATTTGAGCATAATGTAAAAGAAGACCCGCTCTTTCAGAAAATATGAAAAAGTCAAGTTCGGCTAGGTTGACCCATTTCACTTATTTTCAGTCCTCACGCAAAATCAGTGTGTGCGACTTTATGTTCGTTTTGAGGTGCACGGTCACATATTAACAATCATATTAACCCATTAAGGACGAGTCCCGAGTATACTCGTGCAGGCGTCTATGGGAAATGCGTGTTGTAGCAAATCAGGCCGTCCTCAATGGGTTAAGAATAAATTTCCTGGGTGAAAATGATATTTCACAGGTTAGAATACAACACAGTGTAGACACACTCTTTTTTTCTTTTCTTATTTTAAAATGAAGGGCTGGTGATTACAATCAAGGCACTGCTCCTCCTCAACCTACACACACACAATATCATACGATGAATTTTTACACTCAGAGTGTCTATGTATCATGGAAGCTCATACCGTACTATTGTCAATGAGTCAAGAAACCAAAGATCATCCAGAACCATTGAATTTTGGCACAAGAGATCCATGTGAACAGTAAGATTTCAATCACTTAAGCAGTCATCTGCTATGTAACAGGCCCTTAGTGATAAAATCAATGACATTTGTTTCACTTTAAAATCACCAGAATCAATGATAGATTTGTGTTGCATCACATGTTTTTAACCTGTCTTTCCAATGTTCATCTTTACCAACACTCTAGCAACAATATCTCGAGGGAGGGCATACACATTTTGTATACACTCCCGTAAGATAATGCTGCTATATTATAAGGTACCAGTAGACAGTTCATATGGTGATAGAGGAGTCTTTTACATTAAAGCTTACTTTTTCTTGTTCTTAGGTGATGTGGACTGAAACATGCTGGAGGCTGACATGAGGTTCTCAATGTACTGGCCCAGGACCTGGTTCTCTGACTTCAGTTTCAGGTTCTCCTCCTTCACTTTGTCCACTCGCAGGGACAGGTCTGGGAAATTAGGTAAAATACAGGACATGGTTTACAGTGTATGTGATACGTATTGCATGACCTTGGGTGGGTCGAGAATAACCTGCAAAGACAGTGGCACAACATTTGCTCAGTGCAACAATTGCTCTGGTCTTATTTTCCCCAAGGACTTGTCCAAGGACAAGGCTGTGACAGGGTTTAGGTTTAGTTTGATGTGAGGATTAGGATTAAAGGACAAGTTCACCTTCATAAACATAAGGATTGAGAGAATGTAGCAATATTAGTAGAACACAATCATTGAAAGTTTGAGGAAAATCGGACAATCCGTTCAAAAGTTATGAATTTTTGAAGTTTTTGTGCAGTAACCGCTGGATGAGAAGACTACTGCAGTGTGTGAAAAACTTAGATGTCACATGCGTACAACAATATAAGGAAAATATAAAGAGAATTTCACAAAATTTCATCTTATGAAAAAAGTACACATTCCCCCGACTCGTTACCGACAAATGTTATGGGTAATATTATTCCCCCTGCCTTTAGAAAGAGGCAAGTCAAGTGCTCTTTTATTATGCGAAAAAAAGTGAAAATATGTTGAATTTTCTTTATATTTTCTTTATACTGTTGTACGCATATGACTCACAAGCTGTAGTAGTCTCCTCATCCAGCGGTTCCAAAACAGAAATTTTAAAAATTCATAACTTTTGCATCGATTGTCCAATTTTCCTCAAACTTTCACTGATGTGTTCTACTAATATTGTTGCATTCTCTCAATCCTTATGTTTATGAAGGTGAACTTGTCCTTTAAGGTTGGGGGTATACAAACGATTTGTGGGTAGAATTTATGTTTAGCTTTCTAATAGCGCGCAGACATTCCATAGCCATGGAGCAATTGTTGTAGGAGCAAATGTTACGGAACCCGCAAAGACACACGGGGAATACTAATTTTCCTGTCCATAGATACTGTGTATGCCATTATGGGTGAAATTTGTGCACATTTGACTCAATGGCAAAGAAAGAGTTTAAAGGACAAGTTCACTTTCAGTGACATGTGGGTTGAGTGAATGCAGCAATATTAATAGAACACATCAGTGAGAGTTTGAGCAAAATCAGACAATCCGTTCAAAAGTTGTTTTTTTTTTCTTTGAAGTTTCTGCTCAGTCAAGGCTGGATGAAACTAGAAATATCACTTAAGGTGATTAATACCCCCGCCCCGTGACGACAGTCTTACCCAAGGAATGATCTTTCCTTGATCTTCTGCCATTTAAATGCCGTTACCATGGCAACGCAGCTTCCGACACGTCCGAAAAATATGTCTTGCACATCTTCCCACCAAGACTATTGTGTGTGCCACATTTCATAAGCTTTTGTCAAAAACTGAGGAAGTAGTTCAATCCACAAGATCTTTCCTTGATCTTCCACCATTAATATGCCGTTACCATGGCAACGCAGCTTCCGACACGTCCAAAAAATATGTCTTGCACATCTTCCCACCAAGACCAATGTGTGTGCCACATTTCATGAGCTTCAGTCGAATACAGAGGAAGTAGTTCAATCCGCAAGATCTTTCCTTGATCTTCTGCCATTTATATGCCGTTACCATGGCAACGCAGCTTCCGACACGTCCGAAAAATATGTCTTCCACATCTTCTCACCAAGATCAAGGTGTGTGCCACATTTCATAAGCTTTGGTCAAAAAACTGAGGAAGTAGTTAAATCCGCAAGATCTTTCCTTGATCTTCTGCCATTAATATGCCGTTACCATGGCAACGCACTTTCGGGTACTGTCAAAAAATGCGTCTTGCACATCTACAACCAAAGGCACACATCTGTGCCAAGTTTCATGGAAATTGGGCAAAAACTGAGGAAGTAGTTTGCAACACAAAATTTTCCATCATTTTGGCTCATAATATGTGAGCTGTTACCATGGCAACATACTGTTACGAATTTGCCCATGTAATCATTTTTAGAATATAGTTTCATGTTTTAGGATCATGTGTATGCGATCACACGTGCATGATCGCGAATGTTTGTAAACACCACCGGTTACGTAATCTCCTTTTGAGTCACTCGTTTGAACCGCAGCCTTACACACTTCGCCCAGGTTGAGTTTAATGTTATGAATATATTAAGCTGGGCGTGCCTGACGGAATTTTCCATGTATGTAATCATGTTCATGTTAAAAATACATTGGTCGTGTCAGTCGACTATCGGACTCCGGTTAGAGAGGACCGTTATCACTTTCTCGGCGTTCTTGTCTACAATCTTGGGAGGAATTGCTTTCCCCAAGGAACGTGCTCTGCTAAGTGGATTTTAGGTGCTGAGAGGCGAGATAAACCAGGATATGCCTATTTCCCTCTAGCCCGTTTTCTTTCGACGACGACGGCGACATTAAGTTTTCGTCGATTTCCAGGTGAACCACCAGATGGTTTTGAGCCAACGCCCACCTGTGGTTGCTGCACGGTGACTAGTGGGAGCCGCGCCGAGGTCGATACAGGGCGCCGAGACGCTGTGAGGGACCACGCGCACCCAGCGGCCAACGCCCTTCTGTCTGGCACAGTCACAGCGCTGCAAACTGTGCTGAGATATCGTCGCCCGCTGACCCGACGACGTCCCGTGTATTGACGTGTCCTCCACGTGATAGCGTCTGACGTCGCCTCCCCGCCACGTCGCCGATGTGTTGGGCCCCGACGTTGACTCTCTTAGGGTGAAACCCTGGCCAGGTATTATACAATCTGAACTTATGTTTTCTTAGTTGAAACGATCCCGTCTATCTTTCATTGTTATGGTTGATTTCACTGTAATGTGTTGAACAACAATTCTGTGATTCCGGTTGGAGACTGATTGTTAAATAATTTCCTAATAAAAACCCGGAAGATTTGTTCATTTCAATTCACTGAGACCGCCTTGTATTCATTTGTGTGAACTTGACCGTAACAATACTTTTTGTCACTGTCAACAAATGTGTCATGCTGACCTATATCCTAAGACAAACATTCAATATGAATTCCATGAGAATTGGAAGAACACTGATGAAGCAGTTTTGCCATGAAGCATTTTGCCCTATATTTTACCAATAACATGCCGTTACCATGGCAACGCACTTTTTGCCACTGCGGAAATATGTGTCTTGCACATTAACATATTCAGAGGAACATCTGTACCTAATTTCATAAAAATTGATCAAAAACTGTGGGAGGAGTTCGCGACGCAAGATTTGTACCCATTTTTGCCCATAATATGCCGTTACCATGGCAACGTACTTTTGGGTACTGTCAAAAAATACGTCTTGCACATCTACAACTAAAGGCACACATCTGTGTCAAGTTTTATGGGAATCGGTTGAAAACTGAGGAAGTAGTTCGCGACGCAAGATTTGCAACGGACCGACCGCCCGACCGCCCGACCGCCCGACCGACCGCCCGACCTACCGCCCAACCGACCGCCCGACCGACCGCCCGACCGTCCGCTGATTCCTATATACCCCCTTCAAACTTCGTTTGGCGGGGGTATAAAGACTACTATTGACCGATTCTGTGACGCGCTATGTGTATTTTTGGCATGGGCAGCGCCATACTGGGTGTATCATCCGACCCCCCTCCACACTCCCCCACCCCTCTCCCTACATTAGCACGCGCGCAGAATGAAAAACTGCGTTAGCCAATGGGCGTCTTGTACTGAGTGCGCGAATGCTTGCTAGTGCGCGAACCTTTGTTACAAGTGCGTGATAAACATGTTGCCCGGGGGTGGGGGAGAGCAGGGGGGGTCGGCTGATACACACCGATACACCCACTATGGCTCCGCCCTGTGCCGTAAAATGTCTGCTGCCCTCAACCAACCCGAATCGGTCAATAACTTGTGATGTCACATGAGTACAACGATATAAAGAAAGAATAAAGAAAATTCAACATATTTCCATTTTTCTCGCATAACAAAAGAGCACTCGACTTCTCTCTTTCAGAAGGCAGGGGGAATAATATTGCCCTTTAATAACATACGTCAGTAGCAAGTCGAAGAAATGTGCACTTTATTCAAAAAGTAAAGTTTAGTGAAATTCTCTTTTTATTCTCCTTATATTGTTGTACGCATGTGACATCATACTTAGTCTTCTCTTCCAGCAGTGACTGCGCAGATACTTAAGATATTCGTAACTTTTGAAAGGATTGTCCAATTTTCCTCAAACTTTCACTGATAATGCGTTCTACCAATATTGCTGCATTCTCTCAATCCTTACACGTGCATGTATATGAAGATGGACTTGTCCTTTAATGATTCATCATCTCTCTTCAGTGAGAAGTATTAAAAGGTGGTTGGGTAACTGTCAGCAAAGTTATGCCTACTGTACATGCAGGTCTACATACTGCTTTGCAGTCTACATACACTGCATGTATCATGTGCATCGGTGGATTTAGCAAAAACAACATACATTATATATTGTATACAGTTGTAGTATCTTATTGTACACAAAATTTGATAGAACATTTAATATGGCATAAACCCTAATTCTTTGAATTTGATTTCATGATTTTGGTTAATTCATGTCATCCTGCTATTCAAACCAAATTTATAGCACTGTGTTTGAACATATCAATCCAGCAAATCAAATGTCATCATCTTCAATGTCCCTGAAAAATAAAGACCAGCAGAGGTATTCAACATTCACAGATCGAAAGAGCATGCAAGGAGACACTTGGGTGTTGCAATGTATCTCAGTGGGTAAATGTAATTCCCAATTCAGGAAGTGTCATAGATAATCAATATGTCATGTCAAGTCATGAAGCGACATTCAAATGCACGGGAGCCTCCAGCATTATCAGGTTTAAGTTAAAATTTAGCTGCTCTACCAGAGAACACTGCTCAGCATGAGCACACTTGACAACAATAGTGTACAGCTGTATGTTTAGCTTTGAACAAACTGTCAGGTTAGGCAATGATTATTTGAAGTAAATAAGAAAATTGCTCCTGCACTCAATAACACATGACAGGACATAACAACATGCCCATTCACTCAGGAGTAAACAATTTTTGCATAAAGCTTTGAAAATTGACTTTATTTGGCACCAGGGTACGTTTAAAAACAAACAAACAAACAAACAAACAATAATTTGGCTGCAAGCAGCACTGTCAATCTCCAAACTGTGCATGCCTTAACAAGGACAGAAGTGCCACTCCAGGCACCCTACTGTGAGGAGTTGCATCATGGGATTGACGAATATTTTTCTACATGCCCTTAACATGCAATACGCTGGGCAAGTAATTGTGAAGGTTTAAAAAACAAACAAACAAACAAACAAACATAAAAAAGAGGGACCTATTTCTGCATCATATAAAGGCAGATTGTGAGAGTAATAATGTTGCTTTCTCCACACTAAAAAATGAACAGCTTTCGCATCACGTTGCAAAAATCAATAAAGAAATAATAATTGTGAGTGTGTATATGAGTGTGTGTGTGTGTGTGTGTACTAGAACTGAACCAGCTACAATGACTGTGAGGACTGCCATATTACCATCCAGAGTATTCTGGAGTTCCAGGACCTGACAGATGAGTCTTGCCTTCTCTTCAGCATCCTCCCCGTCATCTGCTGTACAGTCCTTGGCCCTGTTGACATCAGAGGGAAGGGTAGCCGAGTCTATTTTCAAAAGAAATGAAAAGAAAACATTGCACGATATCAGAGTATTAGCCAAGTAGAATACAGAAGAGATTTTTCTGTAGGAAGTATACAGCATTTCAGTGCGTTGTAATCACACCTGTATACATGTGACTTCTTTTAAAAATGTTTACTGTTTTCTACATCATTATCAATATTGATAAAAAGCAATCATCACAAATCATCTCAACTACTGTACAACGGTATATACAGCTTGTAAATATATAAAGGAAATGGAAAATAAAAGCAAGAGTATTGCACCAAAAATAAAATCAACTGAACAAGCTAAACTATGCAAGGTGTGCAGCTACAGTAAAATATGAAGATCATACATGACTCTCCTACAATTTGTATTCCATTATACAATCCTTCTTTTTCCCCCCCGACAGTCTTGTGCTGTACAGGTCAGCCATGTATCCTCTGCTACAAAGTTGTAGTCTTGGATGACTACAATAGTCACAGCTAGGTTGTACATACATTGACCTTGGCTTGGTATACCCTCTACAAAAAAAGAACAACAAAAAAGTGTAACACAAAGTTATGAATATGAGTACCAAATGAGTGCAGTGTAAATGCATGTACAAGGTGGGATGTTCACAGTAAATCATACGCTTTCCGTTTTGTAGCTATTATTCAGTGTACAATTACAAATGTAATTGTGTATATGCTCATACACTTTGTACAAGGTTTATTTAATAGACGCTAACTGTAACAATTAGATTATGTGTGTATCATCGTTTGTTGCGTTATGTACGACTTGTACAAGGTATGTGGACACTTGTGTAGTGTACTGCTACTGGTACTGTATACAGTAACGTTACAGGTTACAGGTGTGTTGACTGTGTATCAGTAGCATGTGTTCAGTATCAACAAATTCAAATAATTACATGACCAGACAATTGAGACATGTTTACAATCACCATGTTTACAAGCCAGGCCCAGGTTTCATAATATTCCAATAACAGACTGTGGGAGTCTTCAGATGGTCTTCATGGGAAAGTGTTTGAAGCAAAAAACACCTAAAGGATGTAGATGGTTACAAAGATAGTGGCTGCTGCAGTAATCAGATGGGATGGATTACAACTGCAGGTGCCCTCCAACATACTGTCACTATTTTAAAACTGTAAGCTGTTCCCACCCAGGCCCACAGATTTTATAAAAAGGGAAGTGTTGTAAATACAACTACATGTATACTGTATCTGATGTAGAACTAGACCAATAATCAGGCCTTGATTCGGAGGGGGGGGGGGGGGGGGGGTCGATTTGACGATAAGTAGATTTCTAAGTCTACTGTAAATAACTGACAATCACAGCATACAGCGTGACACGTCCAGTACTGCAGTAGGCCGGGCCGACCAGAAAAAAATACAATGTTTTTCCATGCAATGTCTTCACCATGTTCACTGAAAACTCACCGTTATCCTCTTTGGTCATATTCGACATTGCTCATAGATCAGCACAGCAGTGAAAATTCTGTTTTTATCTGATGATAAAAACAGGCAGAGCGACTTCTCTCCAATCGACTTCTTAGCTATTCTACGCGGATCCCTGATGGCTCCTCCAATCTTTTCAGCCGCAGCCCTGCTCAGAATTACACGTCTTCAACGTATGAAGACTCCGGCAGCAGATGCAGTGCGTGAATAAGTATACACGGACACGCCTATAGTGTAGAAATGAATGCTGGCGACGAAACAAGGCAGGATCAAAGCCTTAGACAGGAACAGCTTCCTAGCATCACAAGTTCACCACCCAAGTCCTCCTTTGCTTTAGCTTTCTCACTACAAGAAGATCAAAAGTAAACGTTCAACTGAACCAATGTTGATTCAGTTATTTTTGAGAAGTATCGGTCATATGTTGGTTCTGTATTACGCCTATAATATACCAATAACGTACAGGACATCACCATGTACATACATTTGCCGCAGAGGGCGATATGTGAGGTTCATGCACAGACAGTTCATTCGAGTATTGAGTACTCCGTAGTTTAGCAGTCAAGACTCAACTGGTGCCATCAATATCCATCTCTGCATGGAGCGAACACAAGAGATTTACTTTTATTTGGACAATTTTGTCGCCGGAAATCACATACTTTTTGACACCGTTTATCTGTAATCTTTGTTTAATTGTACTTTGTGAAGGTAATGAAGACTTATAAGACATAAGAGTGGATTCTATAAAAGTGTAGCATGTGAGTTTTACAAATATAATTTGCACTAGTATAATATGCAGCACGAGAAGACACTACAACTCCTTTTCAGTTTCTCTCCTTTCAGTTTTTTTTTCAGAATCTCTTCCTAGAATCTCTTATTCTTACACTCTCTTTCCATGGCCACTCTTGTCCACGTTTTCTTTTTTACTGTATTTATTAGCGATTTTTTTCAGTATGCTTTCAGCATAACTTTGCTAATTTTGAAAGCAGAGTGTGTATAGAGCTGTTTAATAGATATAATACTTCCTCTTCCTCCTACATCAACTGCTCTTTTTTTTCTCTCCCCCCCCCCCCTCTCTCTCTCTACTTGTGTATTATTTGAATTCTTTTATTCTTTCTTCCATACAAAAAAGAGTGTGTACCAGGTACACATCAAACGTCATTCAATAATTAAATGCATGGATATAGGTGTTGTACATGTATCATGCTTTTATAGTCTCATACTATTTTATTCAAAATAAACATCTTCACAATATTATAACTATTTTTATGTATAAATAAAATGAGACCATCTAGTTTCAATACTTACTCATGACTTCAGTGTGAAACTGTAAATGTATTCATGTACAGATGACATTTCCTACAAACAAATACAGTTGTGGTAATTATAAGCAGGTGAAATTTCAACAAAACGATAAATCTGATATAACAGTCACATGATACACCTGCAGCGTTTCAAGAATACAGCACACTCCCATTACAACAGTCTTCTGGACCGGCATTTTTCTTTCGTCATATCAAAATTTCATTACAGTCAAACAATTCAGCGCAAAATAAAGATGCACTGCAGATGATAATTTTGGGACCTGAATTTTTACTTCGTTGTATGACTAAGAATTTCATTATAACCATGTTCGTTATGAGGGGAGTGCAATGTATAAAAATAGAAACACAAAACCGTAAAACACAGAATCAGGGCTGCCAACACCTATCACTATATCAAACGCTGAGACTCAGAGGTTTCATAGAGATACATGTATCAAAAAGATGCCTTCATGTTACTTACATCTCCATGCTTATAACAGTTTTCAAATCAGGAAGCCGTACGCTCTTGACATGACATGATAAGTTATCTAACTATTTTCAGAGATAAACTTTCAGAATTAGGAGACTTGGCAAAACCATTGATTAATTCAGCACTGTCTGAAACAGACATATTACACTACTACAGCTCTTCATCTACATGTGCATTATTAAAACACAGGCAAGTGTTTCAAACATTTTCCAAATAATGGTATGAGAATAGAAAATACATGTGCACTGTACCTCTACCAAAGTAATATTAAATGCTAACACTCCGGGCTTCTAATTTTAAGGCAAACTTTCCATGGCACCCTTAACATGAACGGAAAAGTGTTTTTTGCCTTTCTTCCTCACAGATCATTTTACTTCGCATTCAAATGCATCATCCTCCATGAGCTAAATTAATTTCATCCTTTACTGTATGTCAATAGACACAGTGATTGAGACCCATGCCACTGGTAGCAGAGACTCCAACTCTCCCGTTTTCGACGGGAGATCTCCCGCTGAAAACCCATTTTTGCAAAATCTCCCGTTCTCCCGCTTGAGATTTAATTTCTCCCACCCTGGCTCTGTGTTTCCCGATGGAAAGGATTTCATACTTATTGCTATTGTATGTTGAAAAAATAAGCCTTTGATAACACCAGAGACCATCTAGAACCCTAGGAACTTTGTGCTTCGCACACATCAACATGGAGTCTCCCGTTTGCTAGGGGTTTCAGGCGGGAGAATCTCCAGATCAGAAGGTGCTTTGGGTTGGGAGTCTCTGTGATAGCAATGCACACACATCAATAAAGAACTGCCAAATTTCACAAAACAAGATCGGGAGGGTCCACGAAAGTTATTACAGAGATACAGAACATAAGTGCATCTCAACATGCGAAAAGAATTCAAAGGTCAGAAAGGCTTCTATAACTTGTCAGGATATGAAGAGATAGTTATGTTTTCACAGAGCCTGCAGGTGAATCAGGTAGACTTGGTAGCTCTGATATTCCCTAGTTACAGAAAAAAGCAAAATATCACACAAATAGTAAATGGTCATGAGTGCAATACCCATGGTACAAAATTGAGGAGTAATCGACCAATCAGATAGCTACATTTCTTTTAGGTGTTGTATGTGTATACATAATGCACACAACATAATGTTTAAGATTTCTGAGGAGTTTTGGTTCATCCACTCCTCCAATTTGTTTTAACTCTTTAATTGCCATGGTATAAACCCCCTGTGTGCCACATTATTCTGAGACTGCAACAAAGTTATGCTTTGTGAAAAGGTTCTGTTTTGCAAACGTATGAAGCTTTTATTCATTTTTGTTACCCTGGACATTATAAGGCGTAACGTTGGAGAGGAAATGCCACGCTTTGTTTTTTACGTAAATTGTACGACAAACCCGTGATTGCTTGTGATCACCAGTAGCTACATTATTGTAAAAGCATGATTTATTTTTTTTGCACACAAAACAGTGACAGAAACTTAGAATCTACTTGCAAATCCAGTAGGGACACCCATTGATAGTCAATCACCACATAAAATATAAGCTACATGTACATGTGAAAGGAATGGAATCGCAAGAAATGCGTTTATTGTACTGCCCGGCATTTGGCGATTTATCGATCGGTTTGGGCGGGTTTGTGCTTTTGAACAGAATATTCAAAGTTGGCACGCAGTCGACTGAGTCGGGCGGGGGAACGTGGCACATAAAGAGTTAATTAACCTTTTCTGTGCCAATGAGCCAAATGTGCACAAATTTCACAGACAACCCTAAGGACATGATCAATGTAGCATGTTAAAGTTAAAGAGGTAACAGAGAATTTGCATACAAAGCTGTAGTCTGTACTACATGTACAGTGATAATACAGAGCTCCAATGAGAAGGTACCCTATCATTAATACCTTGCACACACAATTTTCTATCACAATGCCACATTGCCAATACCCAAGTGCAAACTTCAAACTTCATTGATCCATATAAGTACTATTAAATGGATGGTACAGTATTGGTAGAGGCGAGAATTGAGCTTTTAACTTTTTGTGAGCTATCAAGAAACCGTTTGTAAAATAGTACAGAGCGTACCTTTCTAAGAGGAATTCAAAGTTTGTTTGATGAAAATCGGTTTTGGAATGGCTGAGACATCCAAAAATAAAGTAGAACAAAGCGATCGTAATAAAGCTGGGTCCCACATTTTATTAGAATTGCTCTTTTTTGGGTATCTCAGCCATCGCAAAACCAATTTTCATCAAATAAATGTTGAATTCCTTTAAGAATTACATGCTGTTTCATATTTCATTAAAGAGGTTTCTCATAATCTCACCCCAAAATGTTAGAAACCCAAGGTAAGGTCTCAACCAAAACTACATGATCCCTCAAAGACAGATACATTGATGTTACTATATGTATTTAAAAAAAACAATAAAAAACAAACATACTAACAAACAGACAAATCTAAAGGTTGATTGTGATATATATACACCCACACATATTTAGAGTATCTGCTAGAGTTTGGAAGTAGCCCTAAACATAGTTTACTGTAATCTCTTGATCAATTTTTCTATTTTTCCTTGTGCTCCAGTGTTTACAGATATAATTTTATATATGAATTATAATTACATGATTCCCACCCCAATTCACTTATATGTACCTGACTGACTAAAAACACATTGTTTAACTAGTTATTGGGGTATGTGGTTGGCTGCTTTTGCAGTTTTATTGAATTATGTAGATCAATGTGAAAACCCACAGAGGAAGTGCATTTAAGGATTCATTATTTTTGGCTGGCCTCCCCCCCCCCCAATTTTTTCCCCTTTTTTTTTTACCCCGGATGTGCCACCAGAAAAATGTGTTTAAGCTTTTGTTGTTTTTGCTTTCAAGCAAATTAATCCTGGAAGTTGGACCATAAAACTTTCACTGAAGGCCATTTCAAATTTTGTTGTTGTTGTTGTTTTTTTTTGTTTTGTTTTTGCTTGTCAGCTGCTGAAACTCAGAAGTGGCTGGTAAGGCCTTGTTTTTTCCCTTAAAAAAAAAAAAAAATGTATTTATTAATTAATCAATTTTTTTTGTTGGCTTGCTAGCTAATGAAAGCTGGTAGTGGCACAAAAAATATAAAATGCCCCCCCCCCCCCCCCCCTTGAAAAACGTGGTGCTGGCCCTGCTATGTTGCAAAATGAAAATATAAAAAGCCACAGAAATGCGACTATGGGGACTATAATGGGTGAACTCATTTAGTCCCTGTAGGCCGAATGTAACACTGAGTGCCTGGCTATGATTCGATAATTATTACGGTTGGGCCAACTAAGAGAACAGTGCTATACTGGAAAAGGTACCCTGGTTACAAAATGAGACCTTCATAATACTACGAACAGCAGTGTATCATCATTCTTTCATTCTTATTACCAACAACATTATTATCAGTATCATTACAATAAACATGATCACTATCAAAATTACAATGATGATTAGTAATAATGATAATTTACTGCAAAATTATGATTTTAGGGATTTGCCACAAGAAGACCATGAAGCTTCATGCTTCTCTCTTCGAACTAAAAAAAACAGTCTATCACCACCATGAGCAGGATATGCAGCATAATTATCGTTTATCCTCATGAACAAGAATGACACTCTTTCAGCTCTTAGAGACATCCATCTGGCTCACTCCTTGGGTAACAGCTTCGTCATCATTCGACGTGGGTGTAGCTGATGACAATGCCTCCTTCGTCTTTGCCTGGTCTACCCTTGCTGGCTCCTGACCATTGTCGACGCCATCCCCTTTGGCTGTGACCTGGGTGTCATCAGCATCGCTTCGGGACTCCAGATTTGTGCCTTCCTCCTTCTGGAGGTCATCCCCTTCTTCCAAGTTGGTTTCTTCCTCCGGCGGGAGGGCAGACCTTGCCTCTTGGATTAACCTCTTCACCCCAACCATCCACTGGCTCACCTACAGGGTTATCAGAAATGACAGTGAAACTGACACAGTAAACAATATGAAAAAGAAGGCAGAGAACATAAGGCAAGAGATTTGAAATCTCTTTAAAATAGTGGTCATTCAACATCACAGCTTTTGGTAGATTCCTCTCGATTGTTGGCTGGTATGTTTTGAAAGTTATTGATAGGCTATGACCTGTATTGGCCCTGTAATACCAAATAGTCAGCAACAGTTGCTTAAAGCACAGCATACATGTATCTTTACTCCTTCCCCATTCCATTTGAACTTGTTATGGAGGGTTTAATTTGGCTACAACACACATTTCTCATAGATGCTTGCCCGAGTATACTCAGGACTCGTTCTCAACCGGTTAACTTGTTCAATCTCAATCTCGCCCTTTTCCCCAGCATTAGGTAAGGCTCTCCTCATTGATTCACTTTGCAATATGTTTTCAATGAGCTTCATATCCCAATAGGGATTTTTTTCAATGAACACTTCTCCTTCAAATACGGCAGAGGAAACATATGTCGCTACAAATCACAACACATTACGCTATGCTGAATCACACTTGGTATTTACACTGACTTGAAGAGGTAGTACAAATGATTATCTGTAATAATACGGTACAGCACCTATCACAGAAATACAGTCTAGTGTAGAAAGGATTTGGGAGGTAAATCTCCCATTTTATTTTATACCTCACTTATATGATTCATCATCAAGGACAAGTGTAGTTCGTGGGCACTGTCATAGCGTCTGGCCTGGAGATCTGTAAATCAAGAATACATGTCAATTCAATGTTTTAACAATGTGCTCGGAGCGAGTCACACATTACATCATTGCATGAGGGTAAAGACTTTCAAACACATCATATGAAATTTGTATACATTATTTCATGCTACATCCATGTAAGGCACTTTTGTGGCACAATAAAAATGCATATTTTCCTCTACCTGACTTTCATGAGCAATATCAGAACGTATTTGTAGAGACTCCAACTCTCCTGCTTTCGACGGGAGATCTCCTACCAAAAGCCCATTTTTGCAAAATCTCCTGTTCTCTCGCTTGAGATTTAATTTCTCCCGCTTGAAATGATTTCTTACTTAGTGTCATCGTATGTTGAACTAGATATATCGCTACGGCTACTGATATGCCTCCGCCATAATGCATGGTTCTCCTAATAGGTCTATAGTACAATGTCTTGACAATGTGTGATGACAGTTTCACACAATTGGCAAAATATTAAAATGACAGGTTTGACACAAATGTGCTGAATGTTCACTTTCCTAGAACTAGGTTCAATTGGATGAATGATTAAAATGTCAGAGTGCAGGTATTTGGGGAACTGATGATTTTTACTTGACTTTTGACCCTTTTATAAGTTTATGCATTGAGTAATTTTCAAGGTATTGAGAAAAAGTATAATTTCAGTATCAAATGGGAAAATAGCATTATCTAAACCTGGCCTTTGACCTTTGACCTCACAGTTCCAAAGAGAATCACTGTTAGGTTGAACATGCATAAATATGTAAGTTTCATGATGATACCTTGAGTTACTTTCGAGATATGGAGGAAAAAGTGCAATTTAGCACTTTCACTTGACCTTTTACCTTTTGACCTTTGACCTTTTGGCAAGAAACTTCCCCAAAAATATATATTGGGTAATACATGCCATACATCAAGTTTAAAAAAAAAACAACCTTCAGGCATATTGCATTTTAAGGAAAGTAGTGATATTTTGAGGAGTTGACCTTGACCTTTGACCCCCCTGACCTTTGACCCATGACCCCTAACTTCCCTAGATAATCACTGCCCATCGGTACAAGCATATATACTAAGTTCCATGAAGATACCTTAACCATTTGCGAGATATGGAGAAAAACATGAAATTTCAATTTTTTTTTTTCACAAAATAACATGTGACCTTTGACTTTTGACCCTGTGACCCTAAAATCCACACAAAGTATTATCCCCCAAGGATATACCCTCATACCAAGTTTGATGTAAAACCACCACACGGTTCTTGAGATATCGACAAAAACAAAACGGGACGGACGGACGTACGGACGGACGTACGGACGGACGTACAGACGGATGTACGTACAGACGTACGGACGTACAGACGTACGGACGGACGACTCGAAAACATAATGCCTCCGGCCACTTCGTTGCGGAGGCATAAAAATGAGCCTTAGATAGCATGAGATAGCATCTGGAGCCCTAGAGCTGGACCCCAGCCACAAGGAACTTCGCGCACATCAAGTTGGAGTCTCCCGTTTGCTGGGGGTTTCAGGCAGGAGAATCTCCAGATTAGAAGGTGCTTGGGGTTGGAGTCTCTGTATTTGATAAAACACACAGGCTAGCGAATACCCAAAAGGCTACTGTAGTAAATGACTGCAATAATACACAATTTGTCTCATCTGTTGAACAAATGCTTGCCGAGTGTGCAAACGCTTGCTATATGTGCCATCTCTTGCTACAATTGCGTAAACTCTTGCGACAAGTGATATTCACTTTTTGTTTGTTTGTTTGTTTGTTTTTTAAATGCAGAGTCTACTTTATATTCTGGTAACTACACTGTAGAACCCAATTTTTACACTTCTACTGGTCTTCCCCAGATAATGACAATTTTTTAAAAGGATAACCATAATTATATTGGTTGGCTCTATTCCATGAAATAACAAAGGATATTTGCATTTGTGAGGACCAATATTCCCTGGTAACCCACTCACTGTCAACCCATATAATTTTAAAATTGCTAAAGCATATTACGAAGGATTATTATTCCTTAAAAATCTGTAAAATTTAGTTTCAGTCACTTGTAAATATTCCTCATCCCATCGAAGGAACACTGCCCACAAGTGATGACGCAAACACTTTCAGATATGTTCTTTGGCACATAGAAAATATGAAGTACTGAATAACCATGGCTCCTACACTAACTTTTTTGTTTGGTGGCCCGATGGGGCAACCAAAATCCTAAATTTCAAATTTTTGGTGGCCCGTGAGAAACATTTGGTGTCCCGAAAAAAACAAGAACATTAAAAGTCCTTTTTTTTTATGAGTCAAATATTTAAGATTTATGATAGTAAGAATTAGAAGTTGGACATATCTACTCATAAATAAACTTCAACAAACTTGCAACACTCACTCTCAGGCATTCATTCAGTCCTTTTCATCCATCCTTTGAACAAATTTAACTGCTAATTTCCGGCGCAAAAAGTTGCAAATTTATTGACATACTTTTCAAAAAATTTTGGTGGCCCCAGGCGGGCCACCAAATTTGCCCTTTTTTAAAATTTGGTGGCCCGACTTTCATTTTTGGTGGCCCCGGGCCACTGGGCCACCGTTAGTGTTGAGCCCTGATAACCATGCACAATTGCTTTTAGGGGAGTCTGAATGTGTAAGTCCTTTCACTAGCAAAGCATCATATCTCTCAAATTAATATACATGTACAATGTACATCTACTTGTATATTAATATCAAAACTACAAGTGAATCATTTAAAGACACTGCAACAAAATACAATTCTACTTTGGCATAGCTACGTGTATCACAAAGCTCTATAATTGCCCAGCTGGCTTTTTTTATGTGATATACAAGGATTCCAGTTTTGTTTTAATAATGGTGAATACTGAACAGTATTCTCATAGTGTCTGTCAATGCAAAATCCTTCTAAATGTAATGAGCCAACAGTAATTGGTATACTATACCTTTGGCTAGTTTGGACATCATCTGTTGCACAGGACGAGACATTTTCTGATTCTGCCAACTGCTTTTCAGAACTGTGAATCTCCTCTGAATATCTGCCATGACTCGTTTCTGTTTATAACAGGAATTGAAAACATGGATAGTTTGATACATGCATATCATCACATTCTCCAACATATCTAGAACAAAATCGCCTTCATTCTTCAAATAATCATCAAAACGCTCTAACACTGGCAAAAATAAGGTTATTTTTTATGTAGATGCCTTCATTTAAAGACAGAAGGAACAATACGTGTATGAACGTTCTGGAACCCAACTGTATTTTCTTTTGCTTGTTTTTTTTTTTTTTTTTCAACCGAAAACTATCATGATGGAGACATAGACTTCCTTTTTTATGTGCCACAATAGACCCACAGGGGTTTAAAAAAAACAAAAACAAAACTAGAAATGTCGCTAAGGCGACTGGTATGCCTCCGCCATAATGCATGATTCTCCTAATAGGTCTATAGTACATGTAGACAATGTGTGATTACATTTTCACAAAATTGGCAAAATATTAAAATGACGAGTTTGTCACAAATGTGTTGAATATTAACCTTCCTTGACCTACATTTGTAGGTTTAATTGGATGAATAGGAGAGCATGTATTTGGGGATTTAAGGACTTTAACTTGACTTTGACCCATTTATAAGTTTATAATGCATTGAGTAGTTTTCAAAGTATGGAGAAAAATTGCAATTTCTGTATTGAAAAGTTCATTGTTACCATTTTCATCTGGCCTTTGACCCTAAAATTCATACGATAATCACTGTCAGGCACAACATGCATAAATATATGTAGTAAGTTTCAAGATAACTTGAGCCACTTCTGAGATATGGAGAAAAAAGTTAGTTCAGCACTTTCCCTTGATCTTTGACCTTTTGACCTTTGAGGCAAACCAAAAAAAAAAAAAAAAAAAAAAAAAAAAGAAAGTTTCCAGAGAATGTCTATTAGGTTATACATGCATACACCAAGTGTTAAAAAAAAATAATAATCCTGCTGGCACTGCATAAATATGAGGGAAATAGTAAAATTTTGAAGTGTTGCCCTTGACCTTTGACCCCTGACCTTTGACCCATGAACCCTAAAGTCCCTAGATAATCACTGCCAGTCAGTACATGTATATATACTATGTTCCATGAAGATACCTTGAACAATTTCCAAGATATGGAGAAAAAAGTTTTTAAATTTTTACTTGACCTTTTGACCTTT
Organism: Diadema antillarum; assembly: GCF_040938485.1. Classification (NCBI taxonomy): domain Eukaryota; kingdom Metazoa; phylum Echinodermata; class Echinoidea; order Diadematoida; family Diadematidae; genus Diadema; species Diadema antillarum. The sequence continues at coordinate 892,250 of NW_027271006.1, read as the reverse complement.
GACCTTTGACCTCATGACCCCAAACTTTCACCAGAGAATCTTAATTGGGTAATACATGTATACACTAAGTTCCTAGAAAATATCTTCAAGCATTGCATAGTTATGGTGGAGTAGTGAAATTTTACATATTTGACCTTGACCTTTTGACCTTTGACCTTGAGCATGTGCACCCGACAGTTGATAGGCACAACTTCACCCCTTAATACACATACATGCCAAGTTTCATTAGGATACCTCAAAAGGTTTTTTAGTTACGCTGTCCACAAAATTCATTACGGACGGAAGGACGGATGGACGGACGGACGGAAAGACGGACGGATGGACGGACGGACGGACAACCAGAAAACATAATGCCTCTGGCACCACTTCGTGGCGGAGGCATAAAAAACTGTTTACTTTTGGAAACATTATTCCCTCAGTTGTAGTATTAATTCCACAGTGTGGGGAAGCATTGTTGCAGATGTTAGTATTGGTTTCTAGCATCAACTGTAACATACCTGTAGACAATGTTTGCAACCCTCCAAAACTTCTTGTAACCTGGCAAGAGCGGCATCACATGAAATCTCCTCCTCTGTGACTGCATCTCCATCTCCGTTGGTACTCTGGGATGGAACCTGACCCCGCTTGATCGCTCTGCTGGGTCCATCGGTAGGAGTGCCTGTTTGGGGTGGAGGTCCCTGGGGTGGGGGTCCCCAAAGTGGGGATTCCTGAGCAGGTGGTGGTCCTGGAGGAGATGAGTGATGGTCGGTAGCAGGCTGAGTCAGCCTTGGAGGGGGAGAAGACAGGTCAGCTGTTGTGGGTAAGCCTTCCGGGGACGACTGATGCGACTGATCTACATGTAAAATTGGGTGGGAAAAGAAAATGGTATCAGAAAAGGCTGCTATATAATCTAATCAACTCCTTTTTTTTTTTTTTCTTGTTTTGGAAAGTGAGGGAGGCTGGGGGATAATCAATCTTTTTAATATACTGTATATATGGTTAATTGCACACCCGTTTTATTGCCAGGGGGAATTAATCTATTTCACATCTATGATTTCCCAGTGTGCATGCATCACATGAGGGAAAGTTAGAATGGAGTGCCGTTAGCTAGCTCAGAGGTTTCCAACCAGGATTCAATGCCACCAAAGCTTCATGACAGTTTTTACAATTTACACCTACTATGGAGGGGGTGGGGGTGATCTTTTTGTAACAGTTAGCTACAATGTATGCTACCTTTTTAGTGCACAAACTACATGGTACCTATATTTTCTTCTCATATTCAACCATCATTCAAAACACCACAATCTTTCATATAAAGAACTTGTGAATGCAAAGCAAATTATCCTACTCACATCCAGTGTTTTGTTTGTTTGTTTTTCCAGGACTGGGGTATATTCTGGACTACATGGCTTAATGTTTTTACCTTGCATACCTACAAAAAACTATAATGGGCCTATGTGGCCAAGGAGATACACTGTAGAGCTCTCATTTCCTCACAAGCACTTACAAATACCATACAGGTTTATACTTGACTTCACTTTGAAATCAGCTTTTAAATCAGTAGTTTAAAAGCAGGTATGTTGCAGTTCCAGCATTCTTTTTTGATAGAAAAATAATGCACATCCTTCTTTTCTACTATATCATATTTCAGTTTCACTCAAACTTTCAACACATAAGACCAAACCCCTCTGATTGTATATTTTCAAGTCTTGAGTCGTGAGATACAGACACATGAAATGTGCTACATCTGTACAGACACATCCATGTTTACAACATATGACAGTCCTGTTTGTAAGTACAATGCGTTTTATTTTAATGGACGGTCTTACTGTTACGAAAGCTATACAGGGATTGATTGCCTGAAGGCTGTTCAGTTAATAAAGACTTTAAAATTCCAGCCACCTTTAGCCTTGGGAGTTGAGTAGTCCTGAGGCATAGCTACCCGCTGATTTAGCAGTGGTCTTCTTGGAGACGACGTCTGACCCTGTGTCCCTGCATTGTATGCAAATGATGGAGGATCATTCCAGCCTTTGTCACGGTTACCTGAAGTTATGACACAAAAATGACAGGAAAAAAGGAAGCAATTGTGAAATTATTGTTAAAGAACAACAAATAAGTACAATGCCACTGGAGAAAAGCTCTTTGCAAATTCTGCTTCTTGTCTGCATTAATAGGGGAAGTGTGGGAGAGTTGAGCCACTGGGAGAGTTGATCCAGGCCACCTCACATCTTCATAGTGACTGACAGTAGTCAGCTGCTACCATTTCTTGTTCATGCCAATGATTAACTATAGTGTATGAGGCAGCCACGCTGGATGAAGCATGACAAAATAGTCAAAGACTAAAGTGAATATCCATTTGTCAGATATGTGGTTTTCTCTCACACCTATGGTAGAGGATAATTGTGAAGCAGTTAGAGAAGCAGATAATCTGTATATCACTTGTTTCTTTCAGCAAATTTCAACGGGTGTGGTGCGGTCACTTTCGTAGGCTTTGAGGGTTAGTTTAAATGGCGGCTGTGGGGAGAGTTGAGCCAACGTGTCGAGGGAGAGCAGTGCCATGGCTCAACCCTCCATTCCATGGCTCAATGAGTGTCATTTTTTGGTATAAAAAAGGGGTCTGCAATTGGATGAGGTGAGGAATATTGGAAAGGTATGTGGTGTTCTCGCCAGGGGTGACGCCCCACGGGTGATTTCTTCTTCCTCACACCAACAGTTGACTTGAAAGAAAATTTTATTCAGAGGGGTGAAGGTTCAGGTATGAGTTTCTTCAGTTTGTCTCCCTCTACAAGTTAAATTTGTTAAGATCGCAACTGCTGATCTGTAAATTACATTTTTGTAACAAACATGTTGGAAAAAAGGAACCAGTGGGACTCGAACCTGTCATCTACTGCTTTCCGGGCAGCGACACTACCACCAGGCTGTCCCTGGTTGCCGGCAGTGACACGATGAACATGGAACAAATACCCAAGCTCCGAAATTCCGACATTGTTATGTTAAGGAGTCCAAGGCGTCCAAGGCATAGGATAAATGAAAGAAAGATATTATTCAGAGGGGTGAAGGTTCAGGTATGAGTTTCTTCAGTTTGTCTCCCTCTACAAATTAAATTTGTAAAGATCGCAACTGCTGCTTTGTAAAACAGATCAGCAGTACAGATCAGCAGTTGCGATCTTAAACAAACTGAAGAAACTCATACCTGAACAGTTGACTTATTACGCAAATCCACTCAGGGTGCATCTAGAAATCCTAATCATGTGATCGTGGGTGGACCCCAACAACATCCACATTATCCATCTGATGACCCATAAGTCGAACAAACGCCCCTGCTACCTCTATTACCATTACACCATCCTTCCTTTAGATAGGTTTCCATAGTCATTTTCCTTCATAAGCCTGAACTTCTTGATATGATATGTAGGGCCTATAGCATAATGGCTCAACTCTCATCACATCCAGGGAGAGTTGAGCCATTTTGCAAAATATTTTTGTTGAAGTGTCACCACAAGTTGTTTGTGCTAGGTGTCTTATTGGGCTATCATATTATGCCTGACTAGATGTAGTTATATATCAGCGAACGAATTACTCATAAATTACACTGTATGTATAGTTATTGAACAGTATCACTAAATGTAAAAAATGGTTCAACTCTCCCACACCTCCTCTACATGTAGTTACAGTAATGTAGCATCAGTTTCTACCTGAATTTGAGGCAACTTCTCTGGTGCAGAAAATTGGTTGTGTTGACTCAAGCAAGATCAAGTGTGTGAGTGGTGATGATGTGGAAGTTTGTATGGTGTCTCAAATTTGCAACAGTTGAGGTGTGAATTTTGGGCTGCAATTGGCATTGGTCAAATTTGACATGCATAATGATAATGCAAACTGAATATATCAGGCTTAGACATAAAAATCAACAGTGATTGGTTATTACAGCATCCATATACTGTAGATATAAGTCCTGTAATAACACCTAATGGTCAGCGATGAACTGGTCTGAAAGGGAAAGCAAGGTAGGTCAGCAAGCTACAGTAGTAAAAAAGCGTGGAAATTTCCCGTCTTCTCAGGGTGGCAAACTTTACTGAAAAATAAGAATCTTCCAATATCACTACTTTACTACAGGGCAAAAATAATGCAAGAAACTGCATAGATCCTTACAAATAGCAACAATGCAGGACATACTAAAAATGAGAATAAAACTATTTAAAATAAAAGTGCTGCTACAGCCCATTGCAAAGGAGCCAGGCCGGAGCCAGGCCTGTACGCGTGGCCCCACAGAAATAAATAGGTATTATAAAATGGGTTCAAGAATGTAGCCAATGGGAGGCGCTGAAATGAGTCACGTGTGCATGCATTAATTTCTCACTAACATGCACGGCCTGACGTCACAATGTTTACACTAGCAGTGCGCACTCAATCAGATGTTACAAGTGCGTCGCGCGCTACTATACGCGCTGTCAATCCTGTAAACAACTTCTAGTTCGGGCTGCCGGCCGGCCTCTCTTGTGTGCATAACGTGTGGCGTACGTATACTCTTATACGTACAGTACTTATATGTGCGGGATTTCCGAGTGCGACGTGCATAAATGTTTGGGACGAACATCTTCGGACATCGATTCTTGAGCGAGTGCTACATGTAGCTGACTGGTATTGAACCACAAAGGTACGTGAAAAATGCTGTTACTATTAGTTTTCGACCCATTTTATAAAACAAATGATGCACAGGATTATTTCGTGGCGTTAGTGGAGATGCAGCTCACTCTCGGGTATTTACAATGTAGTGCAACATGCACTCGGCTTCGCCTCGTGCATGTTTCACAATTGTAAATACCCTTGAGTGCGCTACGTGTCCACTAACGCACTCTATCCTGTGCATCATTTGTATAATTTAGAATGATCAAGCCCATTCACAACCCACGCGTAGCTTTATAGCCAGTTGCGCACACATTACATGCCGCCATTTTGATTAGTCTTCTGTTACGTCACGGCTTGCGATGAACAGGGGGAGGTAAAAAAGAAGAAAAAAAAATCAGCGTAGCAAGCCCTGTTCGGCGCACGCAAACCGTGACGTAACACTAACAGAAGACTAACCAAAATGGCAGAAAACACGTGTGCGTGCGCTGGCTATGCTTTCAGACCCTGTGACTTGATCATTCTAGATCTAGAAGTCTACCTAGTAAAGTAGTACTGTAGTAATACTAGTATTGTAGTTCTAGGGGTTTAGACTATATTGTCTAACGTTAGAATAGTTCTGTGCGTAGCCCCCCACCCCATTTCACAACAAAAAAAAGCCAGGCCATGCGCCTGTACATAGACCCCTATTTCACAACTTAAATCTGAGTCTCCAAAAGTCCAGTACAAGTTGAATATTTGCCGTTTTGTCAATGAATGTCACTCATTTCTGCTTACACCTGATTGCTGGAGCCTGGAAATGAATCATTTAGCTCTGCTCTGCACGAAAAAAATAGTCACACCTGACACCTGCACCTTACCCCTATGACGCACACTATCACCAAGTTCTGCAAGAATCTTCAAGGTTGAAGGAAGCAGACTACTGACAAGAAGAAAAAAAAGAAGAAGACACGATGCACGTACACGTGCACCAACGCCACACTGCACCAAATCACAAACATGAAATTGGGTGCGTCGGACTGATCCCTAGGCTCTAGCATTTGGCACCACCATGGCGCACCATTCAGTCCCCAAATACTCACGCTCGAGTCCGAGATCTTGAACTTTAATCATTTTGAAGAACAAAGGTGCCGGTCGGTAAATACCTACCTAGTCTAACTTTCTCTTCCATACTGCCGTAAATTTTGCCCCCTCTATCTGTTGACGAGACACTCTGCGGCCTCAACACGACATCCAGCCCAGCCAGCCACGTCGGCGTTGCGTTACAGAACCTTACCTTACGTTGTGTCACGTACGTGTGTGTGTGTGTGTGCGTGTGTGTGTGAGTGTGTGTGTGTGTGCGTATGTGTGTGTGTGTGTGTGTGGGGGGGGGGGGGGGGGCAAGTTATTTAGAAAGGACATAAAATCTTTAAATAGGTTACAGTATATTTTTGATGAATTCGGGAAAATAAGCGGTTTAATTGTAAATAAAGAAAAATTTAATTTTTTGTGGATGGGTAAGGATACAGAGAAACACTGTATTATCTGTATCTGGAAAATATGTTGATGCAGTTACAATTTTGGGGGTGAATTTTTCAAGAGATGTGAGGGGGAAGAATGAGATTAATTTTAAAGAAATATTAAGTAGAATAAAAAAGTTGTTAGGATGGTGGAAACAGCGTGATTTAACACTCATGGGAAAAATTGATTTGTTGAAAACTTATGCATTATCAAGGTTAAATTATGTTTCATCACTCATAGTTGTTCCTCAATGGATATTTCCTGAATTGGATAAGATGATTTTTGAACTTTTGTGGAATGGTAAAGACCGGGTAAAAAGGAATAATGTATCAAGATTATGTTAATGGGGGACTGCGAATGATAAATTTTAAAGGACAAGTTCACCTTCATAGACATGTGGGTTGAGTGAATGCAGTAATATTAGTAGAGCACATCATTGAGAGTTTGAGGAAAATCGGACAATCCGTTCAAGGTTATGAATTTTTGAAGTTTCTGCTCACTCAAGGCTGGACGAGAAGACTACTATAGCTTGTGATATCACATGAGCCGGATTGGCCAGAAGATATGATATTTTAAGCAGGCAAATAGACGTACCGACAGCTGACCAAGGATACTCATTACAATATTCTTTTTGAAAAAAAAAATGATAAAAGGAAAAGAAATTTATAGATAGGCCCCTAAGTGTTTGGCGTAAATATTCTAAAGAGAATGGAAAACGCCACTAAACACAAAACAACAACAACAACAGCAACAACATCACATGAGTACAACGATATAAAGAAAGAATAAAGAAAATCCAACATATTTTCACTTTTCTCGCATAACAAAAGAACACTTGACTTCTCTCTTTCAGAAGGCAGGGGGAATAATATTACCCATAACATATGTCAGTAACAAGTCGAAGAAATGTGCACTTTATTCAAAAAGTAAAGTTTGTGAAATTCTCCTTTTATTTTCTTTATATGGTTGTACGCATATGACATCATACACTGTAGTAGTCTTCTCATCCAGCAGTGACTACGCAGATACTTTAAAAATTCATAACTTTTGAACGGATTGTCCGATTTTCCCCAAACTTTCACTGATGTGTTCTACTAATATTGCTGCATTCACTCAATCCACATGTATATAAAGGTGGACTTGTCCTTTAAGTTGTTTGTCAAACGCAACGTATTATGTGGTTGAAACGTTTATTGTATGGTGAGAAGCAATCTGGGTGGAAAATGTATTTTGATTTTAGTTTTTGATCAGTAGGAGGAAGGTTCTTACTTTTATGTGATTATAAATGGTCTAGATTGACATTGACAAATCCAGTTCCACCTTTTTATTTAGAAATGGTTAAGGTATGGCAGGAAATGGATAAATGTAGGAATTTTGAAGATGAAGTGATGAATCCAGTTATATTCAATATTAGAAAAATATGTATAAAAGGGAAGATTATTTTTGATTGTGATTTATATGAAAAGGGTGTTTATAATGTACATCATATTTTACAAGGAGGTTTTATTAAACCCGTTGGGTATTTTCGAAATTTAGGTATCATGGGAAATGGTATATTTAAGATAAATAATATTTATAATGTTTTTCCAGAAAAGTGGAAAGAGTCCACAGGGAGTGTAAGGTTTCAGCAAATTAATGTATGAAATTATGATATACAGGTGAAGATTTTTGGTAAAATATTAGAATTTCAAAATATCAAGTCAAAAATAGTGTATGAGTATTTTGTTACAGCTTTACAAGAATTGTATACCCTTGAAATAAGATATGGTGAAGTGAAGTATGATTTCAGTGATAAGGAAATTAGAAATTTATTTATTAGACCTAGAAGCACGACTTTACTTAGTAAACATAGGGAATTTCAGTTTAAGTTGTTACACGGGGTGATATATACAATGGAACATTTGTTTAAGTTTGGTTTTGTGAATGATAATCTTTGTTCTTTTTGTCAATTGGAAAGGGAAACTTATTCACATATATTTTTTGATTGTGTGAAAGTAAAGCCGATATGGCAGTTTCTTATTGAGTTTTATGATTTAGTTGAGTTAGAAGAATTAGAATGGAGAGATATCTTCTTGGGTTTACGAGGTAGTTCAAATCGAATCAAATGCGTGAATGCCTTGATAATTTTGATGAAAATTGTAATATTTTGGTCAAGAGAACAAAATAAGTTACCCAAGAGGGAAAAGATAAAGAAATTTGTTTTGGATTTTATAGAGGAGGAAAAGAACGTTGCGGTTAAAGCAGGTAAACTTGGTTTTCATTTGCAAAAATGGGAGCAGTTGAAACTTTCATAGAGTCAGATGTATGGTCAGTTTAGGTTTTAGCCGTATTAATGTTTAGGAATTGGTATTTGTATCAGCATTAAGGTCACTTTTTTATCCCCCCATGTAAAATGTTTAGTTAGCTTCGGTTTTAATTTGGTGTGTGTCTAACTGTCAAAGAAACAGGTAACCAAGATACCACAAGTATGTAGTGTGATTTGGAGTGCAAATGTTGGTTTTTGTGAGTGCGCACTGGTGGGTATGTTGTTGTTGTTGTTGTTTTGGTTGATGTCCAGTGCATATATGGGTGTGTGTGTTGAGGGAAGGCCACGGGGGGGGGGGGGTATGTTAGTGGGGAAATAGGTGAGGATGGTTAGGGTTATAGGTAGATGTAGTTAGGTAAGAGTAGAGTAATGGTTAGTGGGGAAATAGGTGGGGATGGTTAGGGTTAGGTAGATGTAGTTAGGCAATAGTAGAATAAGGTTATTTTGTGCTGCACGGGGGGGGGGGGGAGGGGTGGTTGATAGGTTAGATAGAAAAAAAATGTTGAGTTTTGTTCGGTTAAGTAAAGAATGCTTTTTTTAATATGTTTCAGGAAATGCTGTATTCTCAAGAGAGTGTAAGAGAATTTATGTAATGAAGTGGATATTGAGCAGTATGATCAAGTTGATCAAGAATTTTTTTCCCTTTTAAGAGTTATACTTTATCTGATATATTTATGTATATAGCGTGTGCTCTGCCAAAAAAAAGAAAAAAAAAGAAGTTAAGTAAAAAAGAGATTGAGTAGCACACATTTCTTATTAGGTGTGTGAGTGATAAGGCACATTCGGATTGGCTTGATTAGGCTGATCAAAATAGTTTTTTTTTTTTCTGAGAATTATGCAGATTTCTATGTCATTTCTCATAAAAACAGGGTATGATTTGGTAAAAAGAATCAAATATATTGTACTGTATGTTTGAAAAATGATTTAGCAGCACAAGAAAGAAGAATACAGCTGCTTTCTTTTTTGTAGGTAGACGTATTAATTTCATTGTTAATATGGATTTCACATTGAATGAAACTCAAATAAAGAATATTATTAAAAAAAAAGTTGAGCATAGGGGTAGGTTGAGCCAATGTACAGCTAGTCAGACACTCCAGTCAGTGGTGCCATTAATTTTTGTTGATGACCCCATGGCATCACCCCTAACCCGACCATATCATTTTCCAAATTGACGCAGAAGTTTTTGTTACCTTTGCTGCAGAGACAAAAAAGAGATTTAAAAAAAAAAATCAAATATTCGACCTTAAAAGTGAAAACGTGTGAGAAAATAGGCTTAGTTCATTTTTCTTCCATCAATGCATCATAGCTACAAGTCATACCACGTTCAGGATTGTGAAGTCAACGTAGGCCTCTGGCCCTCAGGGTATATGTGGGTCTCCTGACCTCCTGACCTAAGCACAGTATTTGTGTATTTCTGTGGTCCTCTTGTAATGTTAGGACTGGGTAAATTGAGTAGTAAATCGAGGCAACCTTTGCCCCTTGATCAGGGCCCTGTTTTATGAAGAGTTAAAATTGATTATATAGTTGATTTCAACTGTAAGTCTATGGCAGCCTGTGTAGTAAGAACATTTAAAATCGATTTTATCTTTTGATAAAACGGGGCCCAGGTCTGGCTATTAGTATTAATCTTGCCAAACATAGGGAATTTATAGTATTCTTGTTTTAGAAATGAAACTATAGCAACCAATAATTTCAAATATGTTGTAAAAAGGGGGAATAGATAAGAGAATATTGATTTTCCCCATAGTTTAGCCTTTTTATAAATAGTTGAAATGCAAATCACAGTCCTGCTAGATGTTTTAACTTAATCCAGATATATAGTCATGTCCTCGAGTCGCAATTTTGATTTTTTTTTCATTGTGTAGAAATGTTAAATATGCCCATGTCAATAGGTCTACTAAAACATGGTTGAGAGATGGTGAAGACTGAGGGCTTATTTCTTCTTCTAAGATATACTTTTGTTTGTTATGCTCGACAAGGAAAAGACATTTATGATGATGCACAGTTAAGCATATCTGAAAATGATTCTTTTAAAGTATATAATTATGTGTGGAAAAGTTACTGATTCTCTTTTTTTACCCCTATAATAGCTTCAGATGATTTAAATTAAGTTTTGAAATTAGATGTAAATGAATTAGCAGGGTATGGTGGATTTCACACAAAAGTAGTAATACATTCTATTGATGCAATTGTGTCTCCTTTGAACAATATTTTTGATGCGTACATGTATATTGAACAAAACATTTTTCCAGGTTCATTAAAGATCGCCAGTGTGTTACCAGTTTTTAACAATGGTGATAAAATGTATAGGTAAATAATCACAGACCTGTCTCCATTTTACGATTTTCAAAAGTAAAGTATTAGAAAAAGAATAGTGTATGAAAAAAATTGACTGTTTTATACAAAACATGACATTTTAGTATACTAGTATCGGAGACAATTTGGTTTTAGAAAAGGGTACTTTACATCACATCCATTTGATTCAGTATATCTAGATAAACTTACTAAAGCTTTTGAAGTTATTACTGTATAGTCAGTTGGAGGGTTTTTTTATATTTTATTTGATAAGCTTAGTTTTTATGGTATACGGAGAATAGCAACGAAATAGTTTCAGAGTTATTGAAATGATAGAAAGCAATATGTTTGTATAAACAATGTTAGTTCACATTTTTACAGATATTTCAATTGGTGTGCCACAAGGATCAAATCTTGGACCACTATTCTCCTTAATGTATAGGATGATTTGCAATATGTAAGCGATGTTTTATCTGTAATTCTATATTTGTTGATGACACCAGCCTACTTTTATCCTGAAAATATGTTACAATGATTAATCAGCTTGTTAATAATAAAATGGAAAAAAAGTGTAATCATGGTTTTTAGCCAACAAATTAAAGATCCTTATAATTATACAAAGACAAATAATATGATTTTTGAATCTCGGAATGAAACTGTTGATGTAAATTAAATAAATATTGAATAGTCAGGATCTTGAATATTCAGGATATCTTGAATATATTGAATATCTATATCTTGAATATCTATATCATATATATATATGATACTGAATATTACTTATATCACAATTTTCATACACACGGAGTCCTCGACGGATCTTGAGATGCCCTCACCTTCCAGAGTAAGTCACAAATTTTACAATCTGTGCGTTTCTTGTGAATTCCTCTTTTCCATGTAGAGTTAAAGAATTAGAGTGTGTTGCTTACTTGGTTATCTATCGAAACCAGAGTTAATATCATTATGATAATTGTATTCATGTTTTAAACTTACGTGATTCAAAGTTCCTTATACTTATTATGTACTCATATGTAAGCGTTCGTTTATTACTTTGTATTACTTTATATGGAAATAAAGTAATTTTGAATTTGAATTGAATTTGAAATATATAATTAATAATGGTGAGAGAGTTAAATTCATCAACCTTTTCGGTGTTATCACTGATGAATGCTGAAGTTGGAAAGATCACATTAATCATTATTTCTTTTTTAATATCAAACGCAATTTTAGTACTGAATAATTTGAAACATAACATTACCATTTAACATTTTAGTAAATATATACAATGATATAATTTTATCACATTTATCATTATTGTAATTTTGTATGGGGTAATTCTCGATGTATTGAACACAGAGACTTTTTAAACTTCAAAAACGTGTGATACGTACAATAACTAAATCACATTATTTGGCACACACTACAGAATTGTTTTTAAAGTTGCATTTATTGCATATTTATAGCATCAACACATTTCAGATTAGATTACTTTTATTTATCTACTCGCTATTCCATCACGAAAGAGTTACAACCTGATTTTATTTGGTTATTTCATTTATTTTGATGATTATATAATTTTGATGTGAATATGTTTGTCACCAGAAATTTCCATAAAATGTATAATCCTTTTTATAGATATAATTTTCGAGAATAGTCATTTCCTATAAAGGTCCTGTAATTTGGAATAATATGTTAGATGAATTTAAACAGTGTTCCACTTTAAGTGATTTAAAAAGGAATTATACATTTTATTTGTTGCAGAAAGAATAATATGCAGTACATTGTAAGTTTTATTGATTGCCTGTAAGTTGTTCGTTCATGTATTGCATGTTATTGTTGTTGTAGCTCTTTAGTTTATTTGTATTTGTCTTCTGAGTTGATTACCGGTAACTCTTTGCCAGTGCTTTTTTTCTTTCATATTCTTGCCATGTAAGATCTGTCTTCCTATACAAACTTTTTTTTTGTCTTTCCATTTTCATGTTGCTTCACTGTCTTATTCCTTGTTTCCGTTCATGTTCTTTAATGTGTATTTGTCTTCTCTAACTTTAAAAACACAATTTTTAAAATGGAAATTTATTAAAATATGTATAAGATGCAGTCCACCAACGGTTAGACCTTTGATAGGCCAATGGCCTTTGTCATTCCCTCTCATCTGCTGCAGTTCTTACTGTTTTACTGTGTTTATATTTTACTGTAACTGTCCTTGTACTGTTTGTGTTTTGATTTGAGTATATTTCGGTGTTATTTTCTTTACATAATTATTACACACATATTATGTCTATGCATATGGATTTTTAAGAATTGTGAAATTAATTGAAATATTGAATTGAAATGAAAGAAATTTGCCGGTCCATGTCAAGGACTTCCCGCGATAGCAGAGACACATCAGAATGACGTCAATTTCACGGCAGCACTGTGGCCAGAAAGACGTCGTAAATTGTTTACCATTTGTTGTAATTTTGCTCAAATGGCAGACTTACCAAAAGACGTCTTAGACGTCAGAAAGGTGTCTTAATATGTCATTTTGACATTGATAAACAAAGAAAATGGACAGCATTTAGACGTCTTAGGCTGACATCAAAATGTCGTATTTTTATCAAATAGAAGACGTCAAAAAAACATCATCTATTAGTGACGTCTGTTTGACGTCCAGGTGGTCATACAGAGACGTCTTAATGACATTTGAATTATATAAAGGGGTACAGAAAAAAGAGTTTTTTAATTCGTCTGTTTGATGAAAATCGATATGAGCAAATACTGTGATGTACGTCATTTTTCAGCCGAAACAGATTTATCATTGTATACCATGACAAGATTTATAGTCCAGTCAAAATATGGAATGACCCAAAAGTAATTGCAACAGAAACCATTCTACTTGCATTTAATCTGGAAGAGCTATCAAAACAACATATCAAAAGTTCCTTAAAATTCGAGTGGTGGATCAATGCCTAATTTGCGTAAATTCAAAATGCCGGCCACCATAAAACCTATTAATGCTTATATCTTGGGACATAGAACCCATAGAAAGTCAGTTCTTGTGTCTAAACCTATGTGGTTTTTTTTTAGGTCAAGGAGTACAATTATGACATCAGTAATAACTAAAGAGTATGTCTTTGTACATAACTTGCATAAATTTGCATATAAATGCATTCAAAATGGCCGCCATAATGGCCTTTTAATATCTCCGTACATAAAACTTGTAGAAGGTAAATTTTGGCATCTATATTCTTGTTTTTTCATGTCAATAAACATAATCATGATGTAAGTTGTAACTAAAAAAGCATTCCTACATACATAATTTGCATATATATGCATATGATTATATGCAAAATGGCTGCCATATTGCTTGTGTATGCCCAATTATTGCATCTGTAAGTGGGTCTCTTATATCTTTGTGTCTCTTATCTTCACTGCCAGGAGTAATTGCTACAGTATACCTACATTGAGGAGTAAGTCAATGAAAATCTGCATAAATATACATATAATTATTGCACTTTTTTGCCCTAATTCTTCCCTCCCTTTCTCCTTATCGCCACTCAGTGAGTGGTGACCTATATTCCTACAATGTTGTATTGTTTAGACAATCATTTCTGATGCCATTGTCCTCGTCAAGCGCTTGCTTATGACGATTGTCTCCTGAATTTCTGTACATCAAGAATTGCCTGATTTGTCTTTGAGCAAGAGATATACTGTAGCCTATATAAGCATTAATAGGTTTTATGGCGGCCATTTTGAATTTTTGCAAATTAGGCATTGATCCACCTCTCGAATTTTAGGGAACTTTTTATATGTTGTTTTGTTAGCTCTTCCAGGTTAAATGCAAGTAGAAAGGTTTCTGTTGCAATTTGTTTTGGGTTGACCCACTTTTTTTTCATATTTTGACTGGACTATTAATGAAGCTTTGGGCAACCTTATTTACAACCTTATGCATCTATAAACTTAACCAACTCCTAAAGTCCTAAATCCTATATCTTATACCTATACCTATACCTATAGTATATTATACCTATACCTTTACCTATACCTATACAAAAATACGCATACCACCTATATATTCGTAGTTACTGGACTGTTGTATGACGTTTAAACAGGCAAAAAGGTCAAAATTGTGTAATCAGCCTGATTAAAATATGAAAATATGTCTTCATAACACAAGTTGAAATTAGTTTGACAGAGATAAGAAAGAATTTCTGACATAATTTATGTTTAAACTTAGCATAAATACTGTAATTAATAATATTTTTTTCTTATTTCCTTTATTTTTTGGCATACTAGATTCAATCTAATGAATATTCAGACAGCAAACGTATGACGTCTTTATGACGTCTTTATGGTCACAAGCATCAAGACTGATGAAAATCATCTCATATTAAAATATGAAAGTTGAAGCAACAACTTAAACATGTTTAGCATTAACTTCTAGTATTACAATGTCTTTTTATCTATTTCCACTTGTTTCTAAATTACAGATTCTCTCTTATGCTGTTCCAATATGATTATATATCAGTTCAGTTCAGTTCAGATTTTATTTCTGCATTTCAAATTCAATACAAATCAGCAAATCAACAAAATACTTACATAGTCATTTACAGAGCTAATATTCGTAACGTTTGGATCATACATACATTTTTTTTTTCGAGAACGAATATCATATATAAAAGGAAGCAATAGGAAATGATAAAAATGAAATGCAGGGGACCATCATCATAAGCTAAGCTTGACGAGGAAGATGGCCCCAGGTAAAGAGATACATAAAGAAAATCTTGCCACTCACTGAGTGGGGGGTAATTGTGCGAAGGGCACAATATATTTAATATATATTTGATATATTCAATATATTGGCACAATATATTTAATATATATTTAATATATTTAATATATATCTATATATTGAATATATTTATATCTATCAATTTTATCGGTTCCATCATTTATTGACTGCAAATCGAGCATGTCGTTATTGTTTGCTATAGCTATGTACCTGACATTTCAAACATCTTACAAATTAGTACAAAATGAATATTGAGACTATCATTGTGTTTAATTTCTCATTAATATATACGGCACAAAAATGTAGTACACAATAATTGTATGCACATACTAGTCCCTTTTTATGAAAATGTATATTCGATATAAAAGCAACAGAATCCAAGTTCCAAATGGCATTAACTGGTATAAAATTTCCAGTTAGGTTCATGAATGTACAAACCGCCGACTGACACAAAAGAAAGGAAGCCATGCGGGATTTCTTGTCTCGAAGTTTGTTTTGTTTTGTTTTGTTTTTTATTGTTCTATATTTTAACAAATAAATAAACCATAAACATAACAATACAAAAGCATGGATGAATAATTGTCAAGTACAGCATTAACATGTGAAATATGAGGAATCTACGTAGAAGCATTGCTGGTAGGGTGTAGGTTCCCAGAAGTCGTGCAGTTTATTTATTTTTATTTATTCTGTCTTCTTTATACAGGGTAGTCTCTTCAGTACATAAAACTGCTTTACAAGAGAGCAGTGGCGTATCTAGGGGGGGGGCAAGGGGGGCACGTGCCCCGGGGGGGGGGGGGGCGCAAAAAAAAAGAGAAGAAAGAAAAAAAAAGAAAAAAGGAAAAGAAGAAGTAGAAGAAGAAGAAGAAACAACTGACCGGAAGGGGGGGGGGAAGAATGGTGGGGGGGGGGGGGGCAGAAAACCAAATCAAAAGAAAGATAAAAACAAAACATAATGATGACTCGGACAAAATGACAATGTTTATTGTGTTCACACAAGAATTCCATGTTATGTAAGCTGAAATACAACAATTTTCGGCTCGCTCGCTGCGCTCGCTCTCTAACTTTTATATAGAAGAAGAAGGTGAGAACAAAATGTGATGATGGCGCGGACAAAATGACAATGTCTATTGTGTTCACACATGTCATTTTATGTTTAGCAGGCAAAATGTTTCACGGAGCAGCGGCTGCAATTTCTTTCGTTCTGAAGCGATCGCCAATGGGATCAAAAGAAGGCGCCACCGGTTTCGAAAATACGGGAGGGGGCGCCAAAAAAAATCAAACAAGATAAGAACAAAACGTAATGATGACGTGGAAATATACAAATTTCGGCTCAATCGCTCGTACTAATTTAGAGTATTTTTTCAAGTCCTCATTTTGTTGGTAAAAATCGTTATCTATAAGGCCGTCACTATATCTTGATTAGAATTGTAAGATTTGATAAGCAAAAAATGACAAGATTTCCATGTTTTGTAAGCTGAAATACACAAATTTTTGGCTCGCTCGCTGCGCTCGCTCGCCAAAATTTATCAAAACAAAAAGGAGATAAGAACAAAACGTCATGATGACGCGGAAATATACAAATTTCGGCTCACTCGCGCGTACATGGGGAGGGGGCATTTCATGAAGCAATTTGTCAGATATCTCGTCTGACAAACTGTTAAAAGCTACTGAAATCCTTGCTTCTGATTGGCTGAGAGCAAATTTTGTCCGACAAGTTGTCGGACAAAATGCTTCATGAAATGCCCCCCTGATTTAGAATATTTTTTACAGTACTCAGTTTCTTGGTATAGATAAATCGTTATCTATAAGGCCGTCACTATCTTGATTAGAATTGTAAGATTTGATAAGCAAAAAATGACAAGAATTCCACGTTTTGTCAGCTGAAATACAAAAATTTTCGGCTCGCTCGCCAAAATTTATCAAAATTCATTACATTTAAATCACTTTCAAAAGACCCCTTTTAAGGGCTTGAAAAGCATATCATGTGGACTTTGCTTAAAGTCCCTACCGGGATCGGGTTGGGGTTGAACACTAGTCTTTTTCAGAAATTAGGGACGCAATTTTCGCGCTTGCCCCGGGCGACGTTTTCCCTAGATACGCCACTGCAAGAGAGCCCTGTATTACATACAAATATTAACCCGTTCCTTACGGGAACCTGGTTTACCAGGTTCCCGTGGGAGCAACTGATATACGGGAACCTGGTTTACCAGGTTCCCAAAATGAAGACAAGGGTGCCTGCTTCAGTGGCCTAAATTCATGTTTCTTTGTGTTAAAATGCTCAGAAAAGTGGGTTTGATAAAAAGATCAGAGTTTATTCTATCAGGATTTGTTCTCCTGCTGTTAAAAAAAAAGGGTTTTACCATATTATGTACCTTTTCCTGATTTAGTTTTTTGCTTGTTCTGCTGTAAACTCGTACGAACATGTACATAATGATCAAGGCTGAGATCAGTTAGAAATGCGGGTTCGCTGACCCCAGTCACCTCATTCAGGTACCTGGTTTTGTGTAGAACAAAAGATTCTGAGAGCTCATCAGCGCACGCTCTATTCATACCTCGCACCCGATCGATATTTCCATTGTTCACGGGCACATGTATATGTACATGTAGTTGACCATAGAAAGGGGGACACAATGAACCGCTTGACTGCCTTCACACAGCTGGATTACCAACCTGTGTGCCTCTCTGTCGACGGACGAAAAGAATCTCGTTTGGGGGCATTAAAGGCACTCAGAGAATTGCGGAAGGAACGGGTTAAAATACAATTTACAATTCGAAACAAATTTGAAACAGTCTAATGTTACAATCTATAGCAATATATTACAGAAAGTACAATACAAAATACGACGGCAAGTTAAAACGGCAATCAAAGTATAAAACTGAATATGATATAAGTTAAATAAAATGTATAAAAATGTAAAATTAAGATACGTCTTACATCTTAAATTCAGGATAACAGTATACATTTATTATAATCAGTAAAACATCACCCATGATTGAAAAAACAAACAAACAAATACAATCTATCCATTATCCCCTATCCCCTATCCCCACCCCGCACCCCACCCCCTTTCCGGATAATACAGTGCAGTTCCTGCGGCAAGATGTTTTTGGGTTGAAAAAATAAAGAAAAAAAAAAGGTGTATACGGTCGGCAAGAATATGTTCAGCTAAAATGAAAACAAAAATCAAACTCTCATATTTCCATGATTTCTTTGAATATTCAAATTACACATAAATTCGTATATAAATAAATAGTCACTGTTTGGTTTGGGTGAAAACTCAGATGGGAAAAATATTTAAAAATTAAAAATAAAAAATCCAAACTTAAACGTTTACACTGTTTCTTAAAATTTTCAAACGACACAGAAGTTTGGGCTTGAATAGGTAACATATAAAAATACAATGTGCCTTGATACGAAAATGTTGACCCCATATATTCTGTACGTGGTTTCGGAACAAAAAGAGGATTGTTTGCAGCATATCTTGTATAATAATATATCGGTCTATTGGAAATTAGTTTCTTTAAATACATGGGTGTACGATTATTGATAATTTTAAACATCATTATACAATGATTGAATTTAATCCGTTGTTGCACTGATTGCCAATTCAGTAACCTTAATAAATTATCAGTTAATGTACATCTATCAGCATTTAATAATTCATTATCATTCTAGCATATCTTCTTTCAGCGCGTTGTAATCTTATTATATTACATTTTGTCGTATTCCCCCAGATAATGCTACAGTAATCCAAATGAGGAACAAACATAGTATCATACAAATCAATAAAATTCTTCTGATTCAAATAAATTTAAATTCTACGTACATTTACTGTTACCCATGAAAGTTTACTCACAAGGTTATCAACATGTTTGGCCATTTGAATAAAAAATAACCCCGAGGTATTTCATTTTATCTACAATTTCCAATCTGAAATTATTACATATAATATCTATGTCACAATTTCTTTACATACTTTTTTAATAGCACCAAATATCATAACCTTCGTTCTGTCAACATTAATATACATTTCATTTCTATCCATCTAATCAACTATCATATCAAACTGAGATTGTAATATAATCTGTAATTCTTCCTTGGTTCTTGTTTTGCAAAAATTACAGTATCATCGGCATATAACGAGAGTTTAGTCAATAACATATACTTCATTTCACAGATATCATTAACATACATACTGAAATCAATGGCCCAAGGGTGGAACCTTGGGCGATTCCTGTTTTCACCAAAAGAGAGTCACTCAATATACCTTCGAATGAAACACATTGAGATCTGTCTGTAATATATGACTCGAGCCATCTATAGGGCCTACTCTGTACCCTTTATACAATACAACCACCATGAGGTATGACATCAAAAGCTTTCTGAAGATCTAAAAATACGCCACCTGTTACAAATCCAGAATTCATGTTTTGTAAAATATGTTCAGTTATATCAAGAGTACAAGAATTTGTAGAATGTAATGGTCGAAACCCGCATTGATTATTGGCAAGTAAAGCATGTTCATTCAAATATCCATACAACTGTTTATAAATTCCTTTTTCTAAAATCTTACTTACTATTGACAATACAGATATAGGTCTATAATTCAAAGGGTATGTTTTATCACCGCTTTTATATATTGGAATTATTTTGGCAGATTTAAAATCTTTTGGTATACTTCCCGTTTTAAGGGAACAATTAAATATATAGGTCAATGGTTTTACAACACTATCCGCAGCTA
The DNA here is from genome assembly GCF_040938485.1 of Diadema antillarum. NCBI lineage: Eukaryota > Metazoa > Echinodermata > Echinoidea > Diadematoida > Diadematidae > Diadema > Diadema antillarum. The sequence continues at coordinate 872,035 of NW_027271006.1, read as the reverse complement.
CTTTGAGTAATAATGGGTGCACTCCATCAAGACCATAATAATGTTTTACATACATCAATACTCTTCAATTCTTTTATTACAAATTCTTCTGTGATATCCGTAAAAGACAATATGCTGTCAGTTACAGTTATATGCTGTCAGTTAGCAAACATACACAAAAGAATAGCGTATGAATACACATAGAATGTGATGAGATAATAAAATAGATGAAATGTATTACTTAAGCATAACCGTGATCGTCTACTGTGTGAGAGAGAGCAAATAAAAAAAAGCATCCCAAAGCTCTGATTCCCAAGTAATACACATTGATGGAAGCGACTTGAAGCGATTGTTTTATTGTGAGTTGTCATTTTTTGGCGCAAGATATTTAATTTTCTTTTAGTAATAAAAAGAAGAAATTTACTTGACATTATCCAAATTTAAGATATTTTCATCAAGTTGGAGCATCAAGCACCACGTAAGAGTCACAAACGCCATACTGACTAGTTTTGATAATAATGTTTTCATAGGATACCGTGACATTTCATTGCACATTTGAATGATGACAGCCATTATGGTGCTCTATCTATTCCGTACGAGAAAAAAAACCCACCCACCCCCGCCTCCAGTGCAATTATTCCACGGCTAAATACTGGTTACTGATAAGGTTAGAGTAAAGATTAGAGTTAGGTTTAGGTTTAGGGTTACAGTTTCGGTTAGGGTAAGAATTAGGTTCAGGATTAGGATTAGGGATGGGTCAGGGTAGTGGTCCAGGGTGATTGCCAAGGGGGTGATAGATGACGATTGTGAAGTCGAGGTAGGTCTATATGGGTCTTTATTCTATCCTAGCCTTTTAAGGATTTGTGTGTTTCTGTGGTCATCTTTGTAGATTAGTGCGTTTCTGTGGTCCTTGTTATGGGACTGTGGTAATTGTGCAAAACCCTTAGCTCTTGGGTGATCATCACATTCCGGGTTTTATGGACACAGACAAACACCTTTTCCGATTTATTCATGCATTTCACGTCCTCCTCGAGATTATTCTCCTGCCTAAATTCAAATTAATTGTCTGCAATGGCCAGTCATACAAATTTCACGCTTTACGTGAGACATAAAAAAAAGTTCAAACCCAACTCTAAGAAAGAGTGGCCTGTGCAATCTTTGCCTCGAGAAAATCATAATCATCCGAAACAAAAAAGCGCTTAACGTCAGTCAGTCTCTGACAATTACCATAGTTATAGTCAGTGACCAAAGCTTCTCAGCCAATCAAAACCAAGGATTTTATTGAAATCGTCAGCGCTGACTATATTGATGAAACACCCCGGGTCTCGCCTATCACTTTACATGTAAACATTCGTCGCTGCGTTTCGGTTACACGCACCGCAGAAGAACACCGATAAATCAAGACATACAAGGTCGACCACTTCCAGCATCTCGAGGTCAAGGCGTGTCGTTTGAACGTAACTAATAGTTACGTTCAGACGACACGCCTTAACCTCGAGGTTAGGAAATCTTGAGGTTAGAGCTTGTAGTTAGGGACCGTGAAGACGCACTCGTAGTTTAGCTATAACCTCGAGTATAGATCGATGTTAAGAGCCACGAGAAATCTTATGGTTAGCGCTCCAACCACGAGCCGGGGGGGGGGGGGGGGTCCCACTCGTAGTTACGCACCGTGTGGACACAAAAATCAACGCACTCAAAGGGGCATGATTTTAACTTCGAGGCTAAGATTCGTCGTGTGGACGCACGTCGAAAGTTAGGGGGGGGGGGCAAGAGCTTAATCTCGAGGTTTCGTAACCTCGAGGTTAGGGTTTGTCGTCTGAACGTAGTCCATTTGAGCTCAATAACTGCACAGTGACAATCAGTTATTACAACTCTCCAAATCGAAACAGAAGCAAAAATAAAGTGCAAAGACGTTCAGATGTTTGAAGTTCGCCCGTTACAACTGCATAATATCTTGAAAGTTGGAGTTGAATGATATACATTGATGAAAATTTTTCAATTATTCGAGATGTTGGTGATGATCTGTGTACAAGTAGTCAAATGTGGCTTGATCTATATCATAGTGTATAGCCGGATTCACATATTTTCCCAATTTACCTAGGGGATAGGTTATAATCATGATATTGACTGGCCTTGAGGGAGATACCAGATAAATATTGCCCGCACTGAAAGAACATTGACTGGTATCTCCCTCGAGGCCAGTCAATATTATATGAATATTCAACGTGTATATCTTGAAAATTTGTATACCATGTTTGTTCATTGCAGTTTGTTCTAGATTTTGAAAATATTCTTATTCTTCATCCCAATTATCACAAATTCTGAAACTCTGTCCTCAGTATAACTAATTTATAGTTGTTCAAATGTAAAAATCTGAAATTCATCCGGAGGTCTCTTTTATTAGTACTGGCGGACACCTTCCCCTTGCTAGCCGGTGCTGCGTTGGGATTCCCTGGACAGCGCCCCCGTGACTGCTCAAAACACTTAGTGATATCAACAGCCTCTCTTTCACTCTACACCCCCCCCCCCGCCATTCCCACCATCTCCCCAAGCTTTGCCAACTATACCCATGCAGATCCTGTATCCGCTGCTCCACTTATCTCCACCTTTCTCCTCCTTGGTTCCCTACCACCTACTCCCATCGCCCCGACCCACCTCCAGCTCCTTACCGATCGTCCAGCAAATCCTCTGCACCCTTTCCACAGTATGCAGCTTCGCTCTCCACCCGCTTTTCTCACACTCCTCTCAACTCAGCACACCTATCCAACTTTCTTTCCCTTGCCTCATCCATCCTCGTCTCTCAAGGCACAGTCAGTAAAAGTCACCGTAGTACAAGTCAAATAGAATGTGCCCAGTCTCCATCAAATACTTTGTACAACAGGGATTCACTCTCATCTACTGTATATTACAACCCTGTACTAGATGATTTTTTGAAGGAAGATGTTTGCATGGTGTAGTACATAAGTCCTCACTCCTGAGGACGGACAGTCAACTGTCCGAAACGTTGAGTCCTTCCTAAACCCTTCTATTTTTCTTGGTTCACATTCCTTTTCAGGACTACACTCACTCCAGAAAGAATACTCTTACTCAATTTCTCACCTCTCATCCGACCTTTCTATTTATCTTTCTCCTGTCATTCCAACAGTCCTTGTAAGGACTATACATGGTGAACCGCAAACCGAGTGTATCTTAAGCTGTACTAGAAGTTCTTACAAAATTAACATGGCTTTGCAGTCTTATTTACCATCACAGTCACAATCTTTTTTCGAATTTTTCATCATTTAGTACAGCAGCTTTGCTGGTTCAGAAAATGGTTCATAGTGATTGTAAATGACGACGTTTATTATGAATAAGCTCTAAACGCGTATGTGAAAAATATACCCACAATGCAAATGAACACACCACCTTTCACGCGGAATATGGTGGATGCATATCCTTTGAGCTTCCCCTGAAGACGGTGGAGTTCACGGTTTCTGTGATATTGATATGACTAACAAAAGACATGACGAGGAAACATGCAAGTTATGCCGAGTCGAGGGGAAGGTGCATTCCAATGTCTTTTGTTAAACATTTCAGGACGTTAGCAATGATTGACAGATGTAGTCCATGGGCCAGGCCAGATATTGGTACCATCTGAGGTGGCAATACCTTTTTGGTGTCATTTTGTTTGTCGGGCATAGAAATGCTTATCAAGCTATGATAGCATTTCCAAATGAGTAGCTTAGTCATAGTAAATGAATTTTAAACCAATTTGGTCTCGTTGTTATATCCCTGTACTTCTGAATCGAGACCAACCGCTATACAAAGAAGAGCACTGTCTTCTGTATGTTCACAGGTGTTCTGTTGTAAACGCGGTGCGCTTAGTCTTTATTCAAGGCAGCAAAGGGAATATTCAAGGGTTATGATGTCCACAGCGCTTAGTCTAATATTCAAGACTGCGAAGGGAATATCCAAAGCTTATAATACAGTGCATATCCTTTATCTAAAAACAACAACAACAACAACAACAACAAAGCAATTTCTAGTGAATTCTAGCGTATTTTTCAATTATTTATCATTTTCCGGTGAAAACGCTACAGTGAAAACGCTAATACCACGCCAATGTCGCTTTTTTTCCATCCAACAATGAAAGATTATGCAAAAACAATGTACCGGTACACTACAATACATGATAATTAATAATGTTATAAATGAACAGAGTGATTTTTGTTTAAAACTGATGTATTTTTTGAGAGGGTGGTATAAAAACAGTATAGATAATCCCTTTTATTAGGAACTTTAAATATGATTAACGGTACATTGTTCTAGATAAAGACTAAGCGCACCGCGTGACAGCTGTAGACATCATAACCCTTGGATATTCCCTTCGCTGCCTTGAATAAAGACTAAGCGCACCGCGTTTACAACAGAACACCTGTGGACATGCAGAAGGCAGTGCTCGTATTTGTATAGCGGTTAGTTTCGATTCAGAAGTATAGGGATATAAAAACGAGACCAAATTGATTAAAAATTCATTTATTATGACTAAGCTACTCATTTGGAAATGCTATCATAGCTTGATAAGCATATCTATGTCCGACAAACAAAATGACACCAAAAAGGTTTTGCCACCTCGGATGGTACCAACAACCCATTTTTCGGCTCTTGGCCCATGGACTAATGAGGTCATCTGAGGAATATTGGTTTGGAAGGATTTTTTGCTGGAGTTCCAAAGTAATCTGGAGAAAAATAGAAGAAAAAAATCGTTAAAAAATATATGAAATGTTTCTAGAAAAGTGATGTTGCGGGTATCATAATTCAACATAAATCAACATGCATTTGGATTTTAGGGGTCCTTTAAGCGCTTAGACCCTGTACTTCAGAACCTCTTTTCTCAGTTCAAACTTTTCCACAGTGTGGGCTTTCTTTCCTATATTTATATAGGTTAGGAAAATGCATTTGAATTGAGTTATACATCAATTTAAAGCTGATCTTTTAAAATTTGTCCTAACCTTAAAATCCATGTCTGGCGACTTTTTGTTGCTTTTGTGGTGGAGGGTCACATAGGGAAACGCAAATGCTGTAAAGTAAACAACGGATGTGAAATAAAAAAGAAATTCGGATAATGGATACCATTCTGTAGCTTGTACTTACGAATAGGACCCCCTAAATGTATAGAAAGACCTTATCGTGAATTATTGTGTCACTGTTGAAATCTATGCATTCGCAACCTATTTTTGTTTTCAATGGCGCTCTATAGCAGACAGGTTAGGCCATCAAGAATTTTGCGACGTTCCAAGGTCGGCAGCCACCATTCCTTTCAAAGTGTTCAATAGTCGCGCAGAAGTTATCATTACGTAAGACATGCATACGTATTGGTGCAGATGGAGGCATGCAAAGTGTAATGGAGCGTATACCTTTAAACCTATATTGTCGTGATATCGGGGTCCTTCATAATAGTGGTCCTGTAGTTTCTGTGGTGAAAATCGCTTTCATACGATCGACAGCTCGCGACTGTGACAGCATAAAAACAATTCTGCACATCGACCTACCTGTATAGAGGTAGGCCAGACAGTTCTGCTTGTTTATATTTATCTGCTCTGATACCAGTATGTCGAAGTTTTAACTCTATATATAGTACGGTTGTGGTCTAGTAAGATTTTGGCCTGTCGGACATTTGGTGTAATCATCACTTGAATATTTTAGTATACTATGTATTACTATACCCGCTTTGGCTGGTATAGTAATATTATATATCCTTACATATAATATCTTATTATATATATATATATATATATATATATATATATATATATCATATAGCATGATCATCTTAAGGCCTCCTCTCCTGCGTGACGATTTTGTGCCATTCTATTTCATATACATTTCTTTTGTTCTATTATCACCTCGTCAACACTATATCATAGTACTTCTCGGTTTTATTTTCATGGTGATCTGCAGACACGTACGTGGCCCAAGTAGGCTTATACACGCTTGCTTCACCAATTTGTTCTAGGCCTATGTTTATTTCAGTAAGTCTAATTTTCAATCGTTCTTTTTTTCCTGAAGGGTTTAATTTCTTTTGTAGTACAATTTCGTCTAAGAAATGTCTTTTGAAACCCTGCTTCAGCTGATCAGCACATTCTCATTTCTTAAAATTACCATGGACCCGTAGGGTCCATGCAATCACCAATACGGCTCCTCTCGTTTTGCGTATCCATAGAGGTTGCAAGTACTATAGGTGGATTTGTGCGAGCTTCATGTACCATGCAGTAGAGATCATTATTTAGTAACATGCGTCTTCTTTACGTTGTGCTGTATGGACGTAAATAGACTGCAAGCTACAAATACGATACAGATCTAGCTTTATTTGATTCTTATCAATTTCAATATGGCCTTTTTGAGTCCAAATGAATAGTCTTACACGAATTCTCTCTCACATACAATATGTAACCCTTTTACCTCCGATACTACGATGCGTAAGATTTTTATACCAAATGTGATTAGTAAGGTTTCTACTGTCTATTACAATGACAGTCCTAATAGATGTCTTCCTTTCTGAGGCAAAACAAACAATCAAACAAACAAACATACATTCGAATTTTTGTAGTGGAATAATTTTCTGACGTAATAGATTATCACTCAACATTAAAATCGACATTTTTTTTTTCATTTTCATAATAAGAAGCATACAAATAGCATTATCATTTACATATTTCTAACTGATGGATGGTATATTATTGGTATGTAGATAATGTCAGTATTTCAGTATGAAGAGTTCTTAGAAGCGACTGAAAATCACAATTGGAACAGACAAAGTTGGTGTCATTGGCAAACAGAGGTAGATTGCAGTGACAATGTAAATAGATTAATTTGCAATATCCTCTATAATATATATATACAAATACTACTACTACTAGATAATAGCTAGTGGCGGTCCCAGTATAGATCCTTGTGGGACGCCACATAGTATAATAGGTAATACTTCAGAGTTAACAGATCCATCGTAGACATACTATTGCTTTCTATTCGAAAGCAATCTTTAAACCATTCCTATAGAATGTTACGAACTCCATAGCACTGATTTTTTCGTGTATATAAGGATAGTGTGGTTAAGAGTGTCGACTCCCTTGCTTTAAGGTCCATGAACACACCGATGACATGTTTTTTTCGTTCAGCTAAGGCAGTCGACGACACTCTGTCGTACAATTGAGCTAGTGCCATATCTGTAGATGAAAGTTATTTCCTGAAACCATATTGGTCTTTGTTCAGTATTTCATTTTGTATTAAGAAAAAAATCATACAGTCTGTTTTAAACAAACCCCTCTATGACCTAAGAACGACTAGGAAGACGGTATTCGAGAGAAGAGGGGAGTAATCTATAATTTTGAATATTGGAATAACTTTTGCAATTTTGCATGCGTTCGGAAATATGCCAGTTGAGAGCGACAAATAAGAAATATGTACTAAAGGTGTCATTAAACTACAAACAATTGTTTTAAAGGAGACGCGCTCATTTCATCATGACCATTTTTATAAGTATACACAGTACTTGATTTTAAAGAATGTACAATGTCAAGGATCTCATTAAAATGTGTTGGTTTAGGAAACAATGAATTGTCATTTGACGTTCCTATACAGTGCGTATCAAAAAAAAAAACCGCAACAAGAGTTAATTTCAAATTTGTGAAGATTGTGTTAACTTTACACCAAGGTGAGTAGCAACATCTTAAAACCACATATTTCATCTTTAAATGATATCTTATTTATTCTTACACGGTCATGGATGGCTGAGTAATCATTCTTTGTGGACAATGGGTCAAATTAGACTTGGGACCAAGTTTTAGTTAGTAAGACCACCATAAATCCTTTTCAATTCTCCTTTTTTTATTTGGAATGTTCAGATAGGTGAGACACATACCTAGGGCCCTTCTTCTTTCAAAACAACATGAATGGAAATGGATACTTACAAATTTTAAATGAACATGTGATTCCTGAATTAATGGAACATTTTTCTGTGCAGCAAAGGGGTGTGTTCAGACGCCTATGGTGGGCACAGGATGGCGCACCAGCCCATCAACTATAGTTACAGTAAGAAACAGATTGGCTGAGGTATTTGAAAATCAGGTGATTACCTTGTATCATGACGTGGAGTGGAAACCATAGTCCGGATCTGACTTTTTTACTTTTTTCTTTGGGGTTATCTCAAAAGCAAAGTGTTCATTACCCCTCCACCTGACATTGGAACTCTGAGACAAAGAATCACTGATGAGTCTGAAGCTCTACACCACCAAGCCCCAATGATTCGCAGGGCTGTGCGTGAGATGGAGAAAAGAGCTAATCTTTGTGTTGAGAGGAATGGTGGCCATGTTAAGGGGCATGGGATGTAATGTTAAAAAGAGATATCTGAAAGAAGACAATGGTAAGTTATTACTAGTATTAATTTCATTATTCCATTTGTTAATTTCATTATTCCATTATTCCATTTGTTAATTTCTAATAAGGTGCATTGATTCTTGCAGTGTCTAAACTTAGTCCAAAGTCCAATTTGACCCATTGTTCAAAAAGAATGATTACTCAGCCATCCATGACCGTGTATGAAAAAATAAGATATTATTGGAAAGAGGAGATATGTAGTTTTAAGATGTTGCTACTCACTTTGGTGTAAAATTAGCACAATCTTCACAAATTTGAAATCAAATCTTGTTGCGTTTTTTTTTTTGATACGCACTGTATAATAATTAGAGAAATCTATTTGCGTATAGAATCGATTTTTGAGCTTGAATAGGACCTAGATATCGGAAGACGTTCTATATGGTCTCCACACAATCGACCAGGGTTGGAATTCGAATCACGTGTTTAGGATCAATATGTCAATATTGGCAATTTACCGTTCCCTACTGAACTTTCGCAAACGAGGCAGGTATAGTTGAGCGTGCCGTGTGCAAAATTTGCTTCTGCGCGTACTCAAATCCGAAATACAGTCAGGTCACGATGTTGGGCACATGATAGCAGCCAGCCAATCAGCGATCTTGTCGCTACTGCTGCCTCCACAAGGAAAGGAAAACTGCTGAAAACATAGGGACGAATGTCCGAGTGCGGGAACCGTTCCATGCAGCTAATTGCTTCCCGTCCTCTTTGTCGTCTCGTCTTGCAGCGAAAGTCGCATTGCTGACGGGTTTCGTAAAAAAAAAATGAATAAAACAAAATTCAAGTTTACATCAGACGGCAGAAGGGGAAGGGGAAGTAATATTGCATCAATGAAACAAACAATGAGTATCTAACATAAGGAAGATTGATACACCTCTAAACGTTGTAAAACAGTCAAGTCTCCTTGATTTCTCAGGAGGTTCTCTTGTATAAGTAACAATGTCTCCTCATGTCCTCACAACAGAACAAAAATATCTCTCGATATAGATATCATTTTCTCTAATGGAGATGCATACACGTATAGCCCTGATTGTTCATGGACCTCCCAATTTCCGAAGTGTTTATGTTCAGACGCTCTGCCCTCTGTCTGTCAGGGACATCAATGTTATAGTTCAACACAAATACTTATTGTGTAGCAGTATACAAAATTAATTGCATGTAGATTTGTCATGATTAGTCTTAACTGTTGTGTGAGCACAACTACTGAAATTAATGTTTCTTATCATGCAGGCTTTTCAAAATGTCGCGGAGGAACGAAGTACAGGAAACCAGAGAGGGAAACCTAGAGCTCGAGACAGCACAAACGGCCTTCCTTAGAGGATCGGAGGTTAACTGTCATTCTCGTGCAGGGAAGAAGCAGCGCACTGGATCGATTGAAGGGAGCAAGGGCGGGCTGTTTTCAGTCTTCAAACAAGCCACAGACTGCTTGATACAACGTAAGGGAGTTCTCTTCACTGTCGTGTCTGCGTCTTCGATTTCATGTCTGGTTTTGATGACTAAATTCCTGTCCAACCGCGTCTCGGCAAATTTAGTGCATTTTTACTACAGCATATCGTTCATCATATACGCAGGACCCTTCCTGGTGTCAAGGAAAATATGGAAATACAAACTGACGAAAAAGATGTGGCTGTGGGTGTTCGTTCGTGGAGTTTTGGGAGCTACAGCTGGTGTAATGTATTTTTACGCTTTACAATTACTCGACATCTCTACGGCACAGTGCCTCATTTATCTCATGCCCGTTTTCACCGCCATTTTTGCTCGTCTGTTGCTGAAAGAGAGCTTCTCTTTACCTAAAATAATTTTCTCTTGCGCCTGCGTCATGGGTATCTTCCTCGCTGTTCAGCCCAGAGCAGTCTTTGGGAATGCGTCAAGCCATAGTGGTGAAGCGAAAGACAGCGCAAAATTTTCGACGGGAATTGCTTGTGCAATCGGGTATGCGTTACTTCACGGCATGGTAGTGACTACACTTCGGAAAATAGGGACAATTAATGTTGACCCTCATCTCGTTTTGTTTGTGTATGGAGTCTGCAATTCGTGCATAAGTGTTGCCATGACGTCAGCGCGTGAAGAGTGGAGAATCCCAGACTGCAGTGGGGATCGCCTCTTCCTTCTCATGATCGGAATTGCAGGCTATGTAGAATTGTTGGCGCTCACGGTCGCACTGCAAACGGAGAATGCAGCTGTGGTGTCTGTAGTTCGTAGCATTGATATCGTCATCACGGTGGTGTTGGATATCATCGTACTGAATGCGACAGCCAACGTTCTAAAGATTGGAGGGGCTCTTCTGGTCTTAACAAGTTCCACTGGGATAACTGTGACTAATTACTTTCGCGCCAATTCTCCTCCTGCAATGAGAGACAAGTAGGCCACATTCAATATGAGCCCATCAACAGTCATTGATACATTCGCTGGACCATTAACGTTAAAGGACAAAGAACGTAAGGTTTAAATTAAGAAAATCATGTATAAAAGGTATCAAAGCAGAGGGAAATGTCTCCTGAAAAAAGATTTTCAATATGACTTATTGAGAGATATCCGCGCCACTGAGAAATAACGAATTAAATCTGATCTATTCACTTCACCGATTTTCACCCCGGAACAGCTGTCTTTTTCGAGCCTTGAATTATGACGTCACGAAAGGCTCAAAACACTTTACGAGTGCAGCGGTACATTGAGGCCGTCATTCAGAAATATTGGCCTTGCACGTCTATACCGTTGGCTTTAGATCTAGATCATGTAGGCCTATGTGACTACAAGTAGCTATGGTTCTGCAGAGGTAGCTTCTGGTTCTAGTTCAAGTAGAGCGCCCAGGCCTACGAGTCGTTTGAGAGGCGTGACTGAGACGCAAAAGCGCAAGTACGACAAGTATAAAAAGATAACATCTGTATACTTACTATATATTCTTAGCTAGATTCAATAAATAACGATTTTCAAAAATTATAACCAACTTGTACCTGATTATGTGAAGAATAGACTTCGCCTCCTACGCAGGTCATGCAGAATTCAAACTTTGAACTGCGGCGCTGCGTAACAACAGCGCATCCCATTCGTTCCTTTGCGTGACGTCATCATTTCGGTCCCCAAAATTTCGCTGTCAGATCGGGTTCTGGGTATCAGGAAAGGGTCTCACAACACCATCTCTCCATCGTTCTAGAGAAGATTTTAAGTTCTGAAACTTACTTATTCATATTCATAGAGACTTTAACTTATCAGAAATGTATAATTCACTTATGAATATCAAGCTATTTTCTGCGTGATGACTACACTTTAAGTGAAAATGCTCAACACTCTTAAACATGGGATTCTGCATTTGAATCTATAGGCTTTGTCGAACGAAATACTTTCCTCCATTATACAACTATGAAGAAAAACATTGGTCATTTTGCTACGGATGGATAGTAATAATGGCAGGGTCATTCAAAGAGCATGACATATTGTGTACATTATGAATGCTTTATCTGTATACTTTTGTATTGTTACGTTATTACGTCAGAGATTTATTTCGACTTTAGTCAGTGATCAGAGTGTGTTCTGCTTGTCCTGGAACTTTAGTTTTTGTATGTTTAAACTTCCGTTTTGGCGCAGCCTTGATCGTTATTCTAACTATCGGGGATAGTGAAAACGACGGTGTGTATATACGTATTGCCATGATTACTGAAGGGGAAAAATCATCGGAAATGGGACAGGTAATCAAATATGGTTCACTTGTACAAGAGTATATCTCTTCAGATGCCCATTTTGCAGTCACTGAACTAATTTCTTAATCTTGCATTGCAGAGTTTGAGCTATTACATGACAACATGTATCAACAGAGTTTTATTTCAAATTATTGGGTGGGGCTTTTCTACTGTGATCATAGCGGTATCATACCGGTGACCCAGACCGTGTGAAATGATGAGTGGATAGATTAAAACATTGTTCAATAGGAACACAATTTTGTTTACATTACAGGTAATTGAATTTGATGTACGAAATACGCTAAACATTGACTTGATCGCGCCAAATTAACTTGCAGGAAACACATGAATCGTATACTCACGTATGTAGGCCTATACTCCCGTATAATCTCGTATGTCCCATGGCAGAATGTTATCTCTTTTTTAAAATTTGATTTATATACATTCAGATTTGTTATTGATGGTAATTTGTAATTGATATTTTTATATTATTTATAACTGATTGTGATTGTCTCTGTTTTTGGTGGAAGACTTTGATTTGGTCGAATGAAGTCATCATTTACTTGAGCTTCAGCATGTATATTTTACCTCACTTTTTAATTCATTGTTTTTTATGTATCCAGATATAATTATGATGTCGATATCAATTAGCGTGTATTTCAATGATTTTCATTATTTCCGTTTTTTGGTATGTACACGGTGTACTCACTCACTCACGGTTATGATGAATTCCGGTTACAACGAAGTAAAAATCAGGAAGCAACATTATCCGCTCTATGTTTTTTAATGTTTTTGTTATAACGGGAATTCACTATACTTGAGTTGTTTGGTTTTGTTCTTGTCTCCTTATCGTTAATAATTAATTCATTTGCATATTTAAAAAAACTATACCCATATTGCTCAAAATGTTCTACCTTGTAGGTTTGTATTGCTACTCGCGCAATTCAGTGTCTTGGCTGCCGAGGAGGTATCTATTGATAAACCAGATTGATTGAATGAATGAATGAATGAATGAATGAATGAATGAATAAGTGATTGAATGAATAATGCTTAATGAAGAAAAAATAACGCTTCGATGAAGTTATGTTGAGGATCTGTAGATTTCTGTGAGAATTTGGCATATCGTATCACCAGCCAGAGAGAGAGAGAGAGAGAGAGAGAGGAATCTACAATAAATTATGATACCTAACTCATTGTTATACCATTATGCAAAGTGAGTAGGAGATAACATGTAAAAGAACTCAATGGCTTACTTCTTTTCACACGCAATGACGTTGGTGCTTCAAATACATTATGTATCTACAATCCGCCGTCCCTGCACCCACTGCAGATAAATTAATGAATATTACAATTGAGTGCGTTCTGCGGGAATGAAGTGTTGAATATTTTTCTACTAAGTTCACATTCATGTAACACATACAAAATAGAAAAGTTGATATTAGAGATTATACGTATTTTAGCGCAACCTAGTGTAGAACATGCAATAAAGAGGCCCATTATGCGATAATAAGTATAATAGGGTTAAATCATTGTTTATGATTACTTCCACACGTAATGACGATTATGATAGTAGTAACGACGGTGTAAATCATTGCTCTACACAGTTTTATAAACCATAACAGTTTTGATATATATTTTGAATACTTACAGTAACAGAATATAAAGGACGTTGTATTTTCTGGCAGATGCCCGGTGTTTGCTTTCCCGTATAATACGAAACCCCATTCTCCTGTTTTTAGTTCGATGTAACTGTACTTATCAAAGGAAATTTTAACATGAATGTACATACCTATTGACGTTTACAGATAGTTTCTATAGTATAGAGATAGTGAAGTTTACAGCTTAAATGCCCACGGTCTGAAGAAGATCATTTTACATTAGGGGTGATAGGGAAATCCACTTTATAGTTGTATTTAATGCAGTGAATGCATACATTCACGATCACATCAATGATGAAGGAAAATCTGACGAGCCGTTTAAAAGTTACGAATTTTATATTTCATTCTAAAGCAGTATGCAGTTATCGCATTGATACTGAAGCAAGTTACTACAATTAGTGATGTCACAGTACTTGAAAGACCTATAATAATGCATAATGGGAGAGTTCCGTCTATGTTTCAATTATTTCTAGAGCATAATAAAAAACACTTCATTTACCCACTTTACAAATTATGGTATCACTTTACACACACACACACACGCACGCGCACACACGCACACACACACACACACACACGCACGCACACACACACACACACACACACACATACACACAATATTATAATAGATGATGACTGGCGGGGGAGGGGGACATACCGAATGTTCCACCCGAAGGGTTTGAAATGCTGTTGATGGAGGTTATAAGTCCCGAGACGAAGTCGTGGGACTTATAGCCTCCCGAAATTTATTTCTCACAGAAATTTGAGTTTGCTGTTTGTGAGGAATTACAAATTATGAATGATACTATAGAGTCCTTGTTTGTGGAAATGTCCATTCCACAAAATAAAAACATTATTGTTGGTATTGTTTATAGACCCCCAAGTTCTAATCCTAAAGATTTTTTTATTTGTATTGTAAATCTATTAAAAAATCCCCTTTTGGCAAATAAAAATATTTTTATAATGGGTGATTTTGATATTGATTTGATTGAAAATGACGATAATACGTCACAAGAATTTTTTGAAATATTTTTGTCAGCCTCATATTTGCCATTAATTTCGAAACCCACTCGTGTTACAAATCATTCCGCCACCCTTCTTGATAATGTTTTCACTAATGTATTGCAAATTTTAAACTCTTCTATTATTTTATCTGATATGACTGATCATTTCCCTATTATAGCGTGTTTTGATCTCGGGTATTCGGTAAAAATAAATTTGGTTTTTCTCCAACCAGACGTAGAGCTACACCAGAAAATTTGGCTAGCCTTGGTGCTAGCCTAGAAAGGGCTGATTGGTCTAGTGTTTACGATAGTGATGACGTTAATATATCATTTAACAATTTTTCAGGGATAATTAGTAATTATTTAGATGAGTATATACCTAAATCAAAAGATAAGTTAGTTAATTATAAAACATCCCCCAGATTTCCGTGGATATCGAAATCTCTTCTTCGTTCAATCAATAGGAAAAATAGGCTATATTATAAATTCAAAATGGAAAAAAAATGAGAAGTCAAAAGAAAAATTATACTTCCTATAGAAATACTTTAACTAAGATTATACGGTTAGAAGAGAGGAAATATTATATGTTTTCAGTTAGAAAAATATAAACATGATATGAAGAATACATGGAAGGTTTTGAACCAGGCCATGAATATATCAAAAAAGAAATCAAATATGTACAACAATAAGATATGGCAACCAAAATATATGAAGATCCAAGTGACATAGCTAATATTTTTAACTCTTATTTTTCAATGATTGGGGAGAATTTGGCTAGAAGGGTACCACAGTCAAATACGCATTTTTCAACATTTTTAGGTCAACCAAACCCAAGTTCTATCTTTTTTGTTCCAACTACGAAATATGAGGTTACTGATATTGTTACTGCAATGAATGACAAGCGAAGTGCTGGTTATGATGACATAAGTAATTTTATTTTAAAGGGAATTATATTTTTAATCGCTGACCCACTTTCACATATTTTTAATAGATCTATATCAAGTGGTGTTTTTCCTGATTTTATGAAAATAGCTAAGGTTTTCCCTTTATTCAAAAAGGCGATAGTTCTGATATGAGTAATTACAGGCCCATTTCTTTGCTTTCATCTTTATCTAAAGTTTTGGAAACATTGATATTTACAAGAACAATTAATTTTTTAACTTTTCATAACGTTTTTTACAAATTCTCAATTTGGGTTTCGTCAAAAACACAGTACCATTCATGCCCCTTTTGAAGTTTATCGACCACGCAGCGCATACTATTGATAATCATTCTCGTGTTATTGGTATATTCCTGGACTTCTCCAAGGCCTTTGACACAATAAATCATGAAATCTTATTTTACAAGTTGTCTCATTATGGGATAAGGGGGAAGGCCTTGGAGTGGTTCAGGAGCTACCTGCAAAACCGCAAACAATACGTATCTCTGAACGAGAACGTTTCAAGTCTCGAATTCATTAAGTGTGGCGTCCCACAAGGTTAGCTTATTAGGTCCTTTACTTTTTATCATTTATATCAATGATTTTTGCAGATCATCCGACGTGTTGTCATTTATACTTTTTGCTGATGATTCAAATGTTTTCTTTTCACATGAAAATCCAGATGAACTCGTGCACATTGTTAATTCCGAATTAAAAAAAGTGACCCGATGGATAAGAGCTAACAAATTATCTCTTAATCTTTTGAAAACTAAGTACCTGTATATGTTATTTAGTAACTCTATAGAAGTTTTACGTAAAGAGATTATTTTTGATGACATTCAAATAGAACGCGTATCTCATATAAAATTCCTGGGGATTACAGTAGACGATAAATTTTCATGGAGGCCACATATTATTAACATAAGTACAATAATATCACGTAATATTGGAATCATTAATAGACTTAAGTTTCATATTCCATTGTCTTCTTTGCTGACGTTATATTTCTCTTTAATTTTACCTTATCTTAACTACGGTCTTTTAGCATGGGGTAACGCTCTTCAAACTTTACTAGATAGATTACTGGTATTACAAAAAAAAAAAGGCACTTCGTGTTATTTGTGGCGTCCCGCCACGTTCCCATACAGATCCATTATTCACTAAATATAAGATTTTAAAAATCAAAGATTTGTATTTTTTTCAACTTGGACAGTTTATGTTTTAATTTCAACACAAATGCACTTCCCTGTATATTCAATTCAATGTTTGCAAGGAATCAATTTTTCCATAATTATCCCCACCAGACAATCTTCTGAGTTTCATCTACCTCTTCTGAGAACATTATTGGCTCAGAATACATTTATATACACAGGCCCCTAGATTCTGGAATTCATTAAGTAGCGAAATAAAAAATTCTCCTTCTTTGTATTCCTTTAAGCGTAAGTTGAAATCCTTTCTGTTAAACCCTCTCTGATGTTCGTTTTTTATTAATCAAGTTCCAACAACCACAGGGTTTATCATCCAACCCAACAATCAATTGATTTCTGAATTCATTAATTTATGAAATAGCCATTATAATTTCTACACGGCTGTATGCAACCACCGGCTGTTTAAAGAATTTCTTCAATTCCCTCTACAATTCTCTCTTTCGTTTCTTTGATCAGTGTGTAGGCATTCTCTTTCTTTCTTCCTTCCTTCATTTCATTTTCCACCTTTCTGTCTAGTCGTGTCATGTTATTGTGTGTCTCCCGTTTGTTTCCGTCTTGTGTAAATCATACTTGTGTCCAGCATATACAAATAAGTATTTAGTTAGAGTTTCTTGAGTGGTTCACAATCTACAAGCTTGCTTTTTAGTGGACCTCTCAGTTCTCCTTTTTTTCAACTGAAACAAAGACTTGTATTATTTTGCGTATACATAAAATGTTACTTTATTATTGTATTATTTGATATCATTTGTAAGTGGTGTGTATACGATTGTGATAATAACCTAATTCATACTGTGTTGTGTTATGTTGGAAAAAGGAGAATGAAAAAAAATGAAATGAAATGAAATAGCATTTCAAACCCCGGGGGTGGAACGTTTGATACATGTTCCCGACAACAAAAGTCATCATCTGTTATATTATATGGGAAGTAGTCAAATACCATCAATAATCGGTCATCTGCTTTTTTCAAATTGTATGTAATAGGTAAATTTATCCTATCGATTGCGTGAAAAAATATGATCGTTCAATCGTTTGATATCGTTTGTTATTTGTTAGGTGAAAACGTTTTCCCATTGGAGAACATTACAAAAATGTTCTGCCCATGGGCGAACATAACTATAACATCATTAAAGTCGCTGCATTAGCTATAGCAATATATTTTGGTATATGCACCTTGTCATTACCGGCTCACAAGCGCGCAATAGAGAGATGTTTCCATGCAATTCCACATCTTTTCTTGTCCTTAGGGGCATATACACTAAACAAAAAAATAATAATAACAAAAATAAAAAATAAAAACAAAGAAACATAAACAAAACAAAAACCACACACAATAATAATGACAACTAAACAGAAAAAAAAAGGAATCGGAAAAACCATAATTTTTCGATGAACTGTTTTCAGTGCAAAAAAAAAAAAGAACAAACAAACAAACTCAGAATCATTCAGTTGTTTGTTTTTGTTTTGTGTGTTTTTTTCCTTTTGTAGAAACTGCTCATGCGCAGTAAAAACTAGAATATTTTAGGTTTTTTGTTTTGTTTTGATTTGTTTTTTACTATATAAGTAGTGCGCCTGAGCAACTTGTCGCTGTCTTTGCATGGAGGTCACTAATCTGTGGGATTCTCACATGGAGATCAGTGCTGTAGACAAGCCGGATGGGGATCCCCACGCCTATGGTGGACGTCACGTGACCAAAAACAGGAGTCCAGGGGCGTAATGCCAAGGTCATAATGCAAGCTAACAGGAAATATTACAACTAATGCAATAACTTTCCACGCATATATTGCAAAATGCAATTAGTTGCTATACAGTATGTCCCCCCAAAAAAATTACAATCAGATTTTCGCATTGATAACACCCAATATGATTAAACTGTCTAAATGCTACTTCAAGGTTCAAAATATAACAAAATCTTAGCTCTATTTTTCAGAAAAACCCGTTTAATTTGGTAAAGCGGTCACAGAGAAATGTGGATTGTTGTAAAGCATGTCATGAGTCTGATTCTTCCAAGTTTAGCATTTCGATGCTCTCGTGTGTCAATACAATAGACAAAAACTTGGAAGGAAGAGATTCCTGACATTCTCTACAAAATTCCTCATTTCTCTTTGACCACTGAAGCAAATCGAATGGGGGTTTTCTGTAAGATGCGCGTAATAAGTTATAGTTTCATATCCCGAATGTGTATTTAGATTGATTTACTATTTGTAAAGATTTCGTTGCGGAGGGTCCCGTTGTATCTTTTTTTTTTTATTTGGACATAGTGTATACAGGAAAGAGAGTAGGCCCCACATCGGCACGAAGCTCAAAAAAAAAAAAAAAACAGTAGCAGCCCGTGTCCTGTACAGACAAGGCTGACATCGACTAATAAGAACAGTTGAACTGCCACACCCCTGTTTATCATGAACTGCACGTTCCTGCAACAGTATTGACCGGTCTATATATCTTGTTCTCGTCCAAGGGATTAGGGTTAGGTTGTGATAGGGTTTTAGGTTTGGTTTGATATGAGGATTAAGATTAGGATAAGGGTTTTGCTTCTAACAGCCCACACTATGATTCCTTCAACAAGTTCAATTCAATTCAATTCAATAGTTTATTTATTTCCATCATCACAAAGAAAAGAAAAGAAAAAGTTGACATGATCCAAAGTGATACAATCTTTTTTCATTTCTCTTACACTCGTCTGATAAAGGATTTTTTCAATATAATATAAAATATATTATACACGAATGATGTCGTAAAAAAGAAACAATACACTTTGTCATGGCAACAAAAATAGTAAATAATCACAATGATGGAAAACAGTGTTCCACTAAAAAAGCCACGCTTGTGAAACATGGAACACTGGAACAAAACAACAACAGCCCCCAATTTGTTATACCAATAAGACATATTCATTTTAAATTCTTCTACATTTTACTCATTGATATAATGATGTTGATACTATAATGAACAATACTTACTAGGATTTTAGGATGCAAACGTACAAACTTTATAACATATCACATTTGTGGCACAGACACTATGGTGCCAGGTGTGCCAGGAAAATTGAACGGAAAGGAAGAAAGGAAGAAAGGAAGAAAGGAAGTTCAAATATTAATACATGTAATTGATATCTGATAACTACTAGTAGTTTTGCTAAAAGCAAGGTCTTGACTCCTCTTGAGTATTTAAGGCTTCAAGTGACCAAATTTTAGTAAAAGCTCTGCCCATCATGGAGGATGTAAAGGGGGGGGGGGGGGGTCTGCGAGATCTGTTGAAAACTGTTTCTGAAAGTGAGCCATTGGAGCAAAATGGAGTCACAATGGACCCGATGACCAGATAAAGGGTGAATCTTCGTAACAGGCATGCCAAATGCGGTCATCAGGCATCACACCGACCTATACACAGAGCCTTCTAAAAGGCTATGGACCTACGGGATGAACAGCGCCATCCACATATCAACAGTATACTGTATGTATGTAACTGTTGACCGATCAGATTATGAACGGGAAAAAAAACACACATAAATCTAATGACAGACAATGATACAAAGAAAAAAATATATGACACTTTCTCACGAACACATACTGAATCAATGTATAACTTTGCCTGTTTTGCATTCATTATTTTGTCTACAGCTTATTTTGATCTAAAGTTGTAAAGAGGACTACAGAGCGGCAGCGTATTAGGCAAAAAATAATTTGCTAAACGATTTGAATCATATTCAATCATATGCGTTATGTACGCCACCTTAATTACCCATACAAAATGCAATTATTTACAATATTACCCTCGAAAGTATGACGGAAATGCACCGGACAGTATGTTATTTTCCCCCTTTTATGTTATTAACGCAACACCTTATACAGTTACATACATGTGGTTGAAATTTAGATGGCGCTGTTCATCCTGTCGGTCTCGTGGGCTTTGTTTGCCTTTTCTTGAACCTTTGAGAGTAGTGTTGAACTCATGGGCTGTGTGACTTGCGAGCTGTATAACTCATGGGCTCTATGACAAGTTCAAGTTTAAGTTCCAGTTCAAATTCATTATTTTTCATTTCCATAAGATAAAGAGAGAAAATGATATACGTTGGCTGTGTCACAGCCGGTGAAAGCGTGTGATGGCTTGTTGATCCAGTGTTGACTGCTTAAATACGGTGCTCAGACAAAGTAATACAAAACACAATAATTCCGGGAATGTATAAGTTCAATTCTGGTCTTATAATGACACCTCAACTTCCACGGCTTACATGCCGGCTTCATCCCAACCTCTTAACTATTCATACTGCAGTGAAAAACCTAACACACTGCTTTCAAAAAATGGCTTTAATTCCATAAACTTCATTCTAGTTAATGACCTAGGTTTCCACCTGCCTCTCTTAACACAACGCTCGCAATAACTCCTCTGTCTTTGAATAAACTAAATCGGTGGATACAATTTGCAATCAGGGTTTGATTAAAGTGCAAACTATTTACCTTCCGAAATAAACAAAACCTAACAGTGTCATGCGGTTACATCCAATGTCGTCGAACGTGAAACAGTTCCCGACGGTCACCGCGAATGCAGAGTGCTCAACTCCTCGTCGAGGCGACGGTTTCCAAACGTGCAGTGTATGGTGGATTCCTTTCCTGTCCCGAAGTGGCCCGAGATTATATATTCTCACGAGCTGGAGTTTCCTTACACGGGTTGTCCAGATTGACCCGCAATTGATCGATCCACGTTAACGCCATCTACAGTAACGAGATCACCACGGCATAAAACTACCTACCGTGCCATTCATACTAATATCGACTCAATATCAATGAACATCCAAAATGATAAACCAGTGCAGTTGATCATTTTGATGCCTACAGAAACAAACAATTTCCAGATGCTTTATAGTCTATGTAAAAAAAAGATCTTACTCCACTTGAGCATTTATTACCTTTTTTTTTACTTAAATAATGCTCTCCCTGCATTATTACAATAACAGTATAAAAACCCTTTAGCACTTGACTTGAAAATAAAAATAACCATTATGTCAGTAACCACCACAAATACTGTCTACTATAAGTTCAACAAGATGAAGTAGTGCATTTACGTTATCACATAAGATATATAAATCAAGCTGTCTTCGAATAACTCGCACCATAGTAACAATGAGAGGGCTGTTCAAATCAGATATCTCATCATTTCACTAAAACCACTTCACCTTATGGCAGCGTACTGTTACAAAGTTACTCTGCGATAATTTACGACAAAAGGAATAATAGATCTGTACAATAAGTTATTATTCACTTACAGTTTGACTGATGACTAGAAGCTGCTGGTACCTGACTTTATCGCAAGCCGTCATCAGCAGACCCTAGCAGTATAGCTGCTGTATCTGCTAAAGACCCTAAAATAACGGTCTTGCCCCTCCAAAATCTCAGGCTTCAAGTGACAAAATTTTCCTACTACTACTGTCACGTCCTTCTCAAAAAATCCTGAGCTACCACTGACAAAAAAAGGGAATTATCTTCACCTGGATAGGAACATGCCTGTGTATAGAAATCTGGCCTAGCAACAACCAAGGAGGTTTAAGAGATGGAGTTCCAATTGGCTGTAATTATTCAAACAGTTGTCACTTCTCTATTGATGTACAAAACAAAAAATCCACAGTTGCATCTGTGACTTTGATGGCGAGGTTTGATGCCGCCGTCTTGCTGAGCAATCTGAAGATTCATTGTGAACGTTATTTTTTTTTTAATAGTTTGATAGATACTTTATTTTCTGCAAATCAATAAATCAATCAGCAAATTAATATACATAAGTTACATAATCATGAACATATGGGAAATATACAAAGTAAATTCAAAACAGAGTCGTTTGACTTGCATAAACAACGATATAAAAGGAAATTAATGATATAATATACAGTATGCATGTCTATGCAGCGTGGATTACATCAACAATTGTAGTTAAGAAGCGATTATGCAGAGGGCCCCCATTGTAAGCATTGCTTGAAAATATGGCCGGCCCGTGTAACGTTAACTTAATGTTGGCTATATGCTTTTTTATCTATTAAATGAAACGAAATCTGACTTAATAACAAAGCACATTAAACAAAGGTCAATCCCTTCCAGAAATATGTGCACAAGTGTAAAATCAGAGCTGTATCATGTGAAAGTGTTTAAAACTGTACCCTCCTGGAAAGTAGGTTTTATCACCTTTCCTCTTAATTCCGACAAATAAAACTTATTGGAATAATCTTCAAGTATAATTCTTTATGAATAGATTTATCAGAATAGTGTCCGGGCAATGGCCAGTTGAATTATTTTTCATACTCATTTAATCATCTTTTGCTCAATCTCTATTCGCGCATCCCGTGTCTTTACCATTATAGATTACCTATCTTTTATAAGTAGGGATGGCGAAAAGTAATCACCATCACAAAGACATTATCTTCCTTAGAAAGTGGCTGATGATTATGCAATGAGACAGGAGTCCGTTGTCTTTCTCCTATATCTACGCGGGCAGATCCAGTTTGCCACATGTTTCAAATACTTTTGAGTGGCAATATCAAACCTGGCTTCAAATACAATATGACAGTTGGGACTCATTTCTCTTGAACCGCTTTGGTATAACTTTCATTATAAAAATGTGTTGTTGTTTAGTTTGTCATTCCTTTATCTTCCTCGTTAATTAAATGTTATCGTCACAAATAAAGTAATGAGAGCTCCGTTCTGTCTAAACTTTGGCCATGGATGCCAAATCCCGAATCTACAAAGCTGTAATAAAATGCACACATTCTCTGATATTATGGGCTAGTTAGATGGCTAAAGATGGCTGACTATTGAAACATTATGAATTTTAAATGGTAATTCCTCAGAGTAGAAATGAAATTATATGGCTTAACGGAAAAGCAGCCCAAGATAATGTCTGTGATGGTTTTTGTTTAATCACAGAGTTTCTGTGCGATGGAGTTTGTAACAATCTTTGATGCTCAAAATACTAGTCAATTGAAGATATAAAGAAGTGCGAAATTGCAAAAAGCAGAAACAAAGAAACTGAAGAGAAAGACAAAGCGTGGCAACGGCAGCAACAGCAAAACAAACACATGAGGGAAACAAAACATTTTCTGCTGTCATCTAGTTGATGTGGATGTAAAATGTACCACACTGCTGTTATAAACTGTCGTAGTGCCATTCTTAGTTGTTCCAGCTGAGCATTAGTCTTGTAGCCTTTTTTATTCTGGACTATTGCCCGAAGAAAGGTTAATTTATGGGCATGGATGGTATATGGACTGAATTAAGCCAAGTCTCATACATTTCATGTCGAATGCCAAATAATATATATAATATATTATATATAATATATATATATATACTAGATATATTTCTTTCTTTTTTTACATGATAAAAATCTTTACTTTGCCAGCAGAGTGTAATAACTCTGACATTAGGCCTACATGAGCACGGTATGATGAGTGAAAATATAGGTGCCTAATACATTACCGAAGAACCGAAGCACACACACACACACACACACACACACACAGCACACACAAATACACGAATACACTTTTGGCTTTACGAACCAGTAAAAAAAAAAAATCAACCCATGGTTATACCGTCATAAGGTAGGGTTACATTAAGGTAGGGTTACTATTAAATCCACTATGAAGTAACGAAGCTCCTAGGACTCTATCTAGAAGGCAAGTGTCGTTTGTTATGATCCCGGGTAGCTACTGGTCTTGGTCATATGATATTTGTATATGACGCAATAGTTATGCTAATCGAAACTTGCCACCACCAAAACAGATCCGAAGAATTGTCCATATATTTGGCAGCGTCTTTAAGATGATAATATCTAGGGCAAATGTAAACACGACATCAGTCGTACGTAGGACAGACACTAAAACAGTGCTTTCTGCTCGCAATGCGATAGTGAATAAGCTCACTTCTAAGTAACAAGTTATTCCGGTCAACAAGAAGGAAGAGACGATCGTTACCGCAGGAAATATTTCGCCATTCATCCATTGCGGTTGCTATGACAGCGCTGACACTAGAGGTGACGGCACCGAAGACAAACATGATTAGGTGCACGTCAATTTTCACCTTCCCTGCTTTCCGTAACGTGATATAGATGAAAGCGGCGACCAGTGCCTGGCCCACAGCGATACAAACACCAAGAACGAAATCCTTGTCCTCTTGTCTTCCAGTTGTACCGATGTTACACAAATATCACGTTTGGTTGCACGATGAAGAGGATTCCTACAACACTGACACAAAATAGAGATAACCTTCAAAAAGGGAAACAGCTTTCTTTTCAAAAACAGAGATGCGAAGATTGCCGTAAAAGATAGGCGTGAGATAAAACACGCTTTTCGCAGTAGAGATACAATCTAGCAGAGCCAAGGAATGGAAATAGAATATTCCAGATAAAGTTCCAAGTACTGCCCGCAAGAACAGAAATTTCCACTCTTGTAATTTGATTTCAAGTAATGACGTTTTTGTCCATACAAGTATTGGGGGCAGCATATAACATCAAAGACACATGGCAGAAGAAAATTTACTACATTGGCTGAAACGTTGCCTGATATGAACTTGGTCGTCAGACTTCGAAATTGAAAGTAGGATTGCAGATGTCAGGGTCAAGAAGTACTCCCCTGCAGCGCAAAAGGCATGCTAGATGGCAGGCAGTCATTTGAGGCCAGAAGCGGCTCTCTCTCTCTCCCGTAGAGGACCGGACAAGATTGGTCGGGGACACAGTTATATGGTCCGACGGCATCTGATGTCGATTGCTGCTTTCCTCCGAATCCTTGCCTTGTCCGGTCTATCTGTGCCAACTGTATCTGTTTTCGTCCGCGGTCTCTTCGATCGACGCCACGACATGATTATTGTTCCCTGCATTGACAAGTATACAAAGTATATTACATTTCCCAAATTAGTTGTACAGTGCACTCCTGTTATAACGAATACGATTAGAAATCACGAAATTCCTGTTACAAAGAAATAGAAATTCATGCCCCCAATATTATTTGCTTTATTTTTTTATTGTATATTCGTTAAGGTTATAACAAAATTTTTATATGACGAAAGAAATGTGCCGGTCCCGACGACTTATAACGGGACGTTATAACGGGAGTCCACTGTATACGGCATTTTACATTGTGGATGGAGCAGTATCTGCAGTGCAAGTGTGTGGACTATTGTAGGCCTATGTAGAGCAGTAGTTCTTCATATAATTGTGAAAGCGATGGTACAAGAAAGAGTGGTGAAAATCGCACTTGGTCATCAGTACAGGATTGTCTTACTAACCACCTTTCGCTGCTGCTTGCAATACGCTCTGCTCTTCAGCTTGTTAAATTGCACATAATATGAATCAGATATTTGGGTCATCACGAAAAATTATATACAAGAATTCCTATATCATGTATATCATGTAACCACTGATCAGAGAGTTTTTTCTTTGCTCGTGCAAAGTAAAAACTACTGATCAGAGGTTTTCTAACTCTGCATGCACGAGCAAAGAAAATCCTCCGATCTATGGGAAGGCCATGTGTTGCAAAAAGTCGGGGGAAACCACTGGTCAGAAGTTTTAAACCAAATAATATACTTGTTCACGAATTCAAACAGAATTAGAATACACTTAGAATGTACTTTGAATGCAACACGAATGTCCTGTGTGGTGTCAAGAATGGCACCGGAATGGTCTCCAATAAGGTATAAAATGGTGATGGATCTTGTATTTTCACCAGGCTCAACCCGATCATCCGTGGACCATGTTGCTTTGCTACAGAAAGCAGTCCTCCAGCAAGACCCTCCTTGAAAGAGAGTGTCTAGGCCAATTACCCCAGACCCTTCCCGTGACCCTACTCCTAATCCTGAACCCAATCCTAACCCTTACCCAAACTCTATCTCTAAACCTAACCCTAACTCTAATCTTTACTCTAACCTTTTCACTAACCAGTATTTAACTGGGGGTAATTGTATGAGCATTTTGAGATATTCTGGCAGAATTTGAGGTGCAACACCGTTCCGATTCTACCTCAAAATGATGTCAGATTGTTTCAAATGCTGTAAGAATGCCGTAGGAATATTTAGAATGCAATCTGAGTCCAAATAGAATACCCTTCGAATGCAGATCGATATCTCTCCACTTCGAATGCTCCTCGAATGTTTTAAGCATGGGTAAAACATTCGGACTGGCCACAAAGAATGGGCCCGAATGTTTGGAACGCACTCAGAATGTTGTCAATTTTTTTAGAATGCACTTCGAATGTGCAGGAATGCAGGATGAATTTTTCATTTCAACGGCATGTCCGGCTCATTCCGCCTCTAGTGTGACGGGGGTAATAGTGATTGCGTATCTAGTGTTCGGTGAGATTGGTCTGCAAATAGTGATGATTTGTAAACTTACAACTACATACTGACTGTCATCGTTTGGAAAGAAAGGTTTTGAATCAGGCCATGGTAAAATGGGGATGAAATTCGGCACTTTCTGCTTTCTACAAGCTGTCGTTCCAAATATATAGACCCTTGACAGAGCCTACATTGCCACCTTCTAACAACATAAATGGAAACAGCGTGATTTGATTTTTTTTCCATTGGGAAGGTAGATGCATACTGGCCATGAAAGCCAGTCATTGTGGTTTCAACATTTCCTTTCATTGTATTGCATTTCTAACAACACGAAACATTAGATACACAATGTAGGCCTAACACAAAATCAGAGCAATGTTCTAATAGAGAAAATACAGTGAATTGACGTTACGGTATCAAATAGTATGGGCCCTTGTGATTACACTGAATCAAATCTATTTTTTTTGGGGGGGGGGGGGGAATGGAGGAGACATGTTGAAAAACAAAGCTTGTATTTTGCAGTCTTCTCGTGGACAATAAGTAATTACTGAACAGAACTAATAATCCTACGGCAAATTGCCTAAAGAAAGAAAAAGTTACATGTACACACACACACCCATATAAACAGACAGACAAAGAAACTCATGTAAAGAGAGAGGGAAAGACAGAGACAGAGAGAGAGAGCTCTTAAGAAAGAGGAGCATCCTCCCAAAATGTCGAGAAATGAAACGGCGACTGTAAATGTTGCCAAATTGTTGTCTGTCTATTATGCTTAATATAAATATCTACTTCATGAAAAAATCAAGGCAAATCAAATCAAATCAAATGAAATTATTGAGGAGAACACCCACCTGTTGATGAGTATAAACTCTTACTATGACTAAGCACACGCCTTTTCTCTCCAACAGATGAAATAGAGCGCATCAAATGACCAGAGAAAGATGGGCATGATACACGGTCTTCTGATCAGAGGTCCATGGACAGAGAACTTGTTTTTCTTCTAACAAAATGACCGCCAGTCCATTCCACAACAGCTATGGAGCTACACGCGCTATTGCTATTATATACATCTTCTTTTGAGAGAAGTACAGGGCAGGTTAAAAAAACAAAGACCACCACCACCAACAACAACATTGGTCCATTAAAAGTCTTACAATTAAAACGGAAGCTACATATGCCAAAGAATCCATTCCGCCAACACGGCCTTGATACTTCCTGCCTTTTAGCCTTAGAGGTATAATAGCGTGAGATCGTTAAAAACCTGATAAAGTGCAATCAACGTTAATAATGTTGATAAGGACAATGAATCATCACCATGAAATAAGGTGAACGAATTTTTGAAAACGTTCAGTTCATTTTCACGTATAGCACGTCAATTGACATAATGCGGTGATGACATCTCATAAAATTCTTCTGACAGTGTGTACTGGAGTTATTTTGTTATTGAGATTATATCCCACAAAAATATGTTTGACCAATGGGATTACTAATTTAGAACACGTGACAAAAAGATGTTTTTTTTTTTTCTCAATCTTCATGTCGTGGTATACGATCACATAATAATGTTCTATACTTTTCGTTAGCACTTTTTGCAAAGCCGGAATCAATAAAGGGTATCCCTCGCATCTATCAAGTTCTAGGCGCACACATCCGTACACATCGCACAATTATCGATACATCAGTATCACTTGTTTTTGTCTTAGATCTACCTGTACGTCTCGTTCGTAGCGGACCGTGGTTGTACCGTCTGTGTTGTAATATTCCGCACGATAACAAAGTAAAAATCTGCGTGCTTTAAGTAATACATTCTTTTTTTTTCCAAATCTCAAGTTTGTAAATCGATTGGAATATAAAGCAAATAATCATCTCCTGTATTTCGGGCAATGGATACAATCCAACATCACCGTCGCACTCGATTGTTATTGCTTATTATGTATTTAGTAGATACACAAACACACACACACACACACACACACACATTTCACCTACGAAAGGGCCGTAATTGAAGGTTCTTGACGGGAACTATATATAATAAGCTTATCTGAAGGATAGATATGTACGTCTCTTAGGGCAGCTTTTTATCTACATCCGATGGCTCCACCAGGCCTAGAAAGCTGCTTATGAAAAAAAAAAAAAAAAAAAAAAAACCAGTACTGAAAGCTGAAATATTTAACTGGATGAACATTAAGTAATACGATTCTATTAATCCAAAATGCGCAATAAGTTTTGTGAATTGTATACGGGCAAACCAAATACGTTTAATCAAATCACGTGTAAACGATGCAAAAAAAAAAACAACAACAACACCAAAACAAAACAAAACAAAACAAAACAACAACAACACTAAAATCATTCTTAATGTAAGATGATGTGTTATTCAAGAAAACTTCCAAACACAGATGATAATATGAATTCAACATGAAAAATAGGAAGTTGACTATTAAATGAAGTAAACCATAAAATGGAATCGATTATCATACAGATATAAATGAAAAAAAAGTAAATGATCCCTCTGATATTGCACATGGTTTTAACTTGTTTCTCCACTACCACACCAAATTGAGCTTTTAAGGTAAGCCTACATCAAAAGGAAATGATGGAATTTGCATGAGGTTATTCAAATTAGCAGTTTAATCGATTGCATTTCTTCTGAAATAACATGCACAATATGTTTTTATCGTGTGAAGTGTGCCCGAACTTTCTAAAGATTGTGCGTGTAGTAATGCAAATATATATGTATAATTTGTATAATACATATATACATATACAGAGTTGTACATATACCTTTACACATACACATACATATACATATACATATACATACATAAATGACAAATAATAAAACATGGGTAACAAATTCCTCCCCCCCCCCCCAAAAAAAAAAGAAAAAAAAAAGAAGAAGAAGAAAAAAAAAAAAAGACCGGGGTGTCAGCCGGGACTGCAGCCGCAGTTAGCGGAGCCAGGTTCCGTGACAGCCCAGCTGGAAGGCGATGCCTACCGTCCTCCAGCTAGGTTTCAGGTTTTTGAAGCTAGGCAGGAGGCAAGATTTGAAACATTCATGAAAGCATGTATAGAATAAAGAGCATGCGGGGCTGACATGGGTAACAAATTCCCCCCCCCAAAAAAAAAAAAAAAAAAAAAAAAAAGAGCGGGGTGTCAGCCGGGACTGCAGCCGCAGTTAGCGGAGCCAGGTTCCGTGACAGCCCAGCTGGAAGGCGATGCCTACCGTCCCCCCAGCGGTGCCAGGTAAAAATGGCAGAGGTAAAAATGGCAGAGGTAAAAATGGCAGGGGTAAAAATGGCAGAGGTAAAAATGGCAGGGGTAAAAATGGCAGGGGTAAAAATGGCAGAGGTAAAAATGGCAGAGGTAAAAATGGCAGGGGTAAAAATGGCAGAGGAAAAAATGGCAGAGGTAAA
Organism: Diadema antillarum; assembly: GCF_040938485.1. Taxonomy (NCBI): domain Eukaryota; kingdom Metazoa; phylum Echinodermata; class Echinoidea; order Diadematoida; family Diadematidae; genus Diadema; species Diadema antillarum. Next base: position 841,464 of record NW_027271006.1, on the reverse strand, counting down.
AATGGCAGGGGTAAAAATGGCAGGGGTAAAAATGGCAGAGGTAAAAATGGCAGAGGTAAAAATGGCAGAGGTAATAATGGCAGAGGTAAAAATGGCAGAGGTAAAAATGGCAGAGGTAAAAATGGCAGAAGTAAAATGTCAGAAGTAATGAGAGCCATTTCGTCAGATATAAACGTATGAAGAGGTTTTGAATGATAACCTAGCCAGAGCAAACTGTATTTATCGAATTATCAAATCCAAACTGCAGATTTGAAGAATATTGATTGAATTATGTTTAAAAAGATTAGAGCACTCTCATTATTCTGAGTTTGATTGAAGTGCAGTGGCGTAATCTGTCTGTGTGCAGAGAAATGATAAACCAGCTAAGAGCCTAGTAGGCCTATGGGAAATTATTTTTATTATTTATTATTATTATTATTATTATTATTATTATTATTATCTATCATTATAAGGGGGTTCCAACAATGCTGCAAAGCCCTTAAACAGTATAATCCTACGTTGTTTCGCCCAATGAAGTTATCACACACACACACACACACACACACACACACACACACATACACACACACACGAACCCACTTTTGGTATAAACATATACGCAGATATACATACTCTCACATACACACTCTTACACAAACGAATTCCGCTCACGTCCAGGCTATATAGTATATTGTCATTATTTTTCATTTTTTGAACTGTTTAGTGTAAAGAAGTGAAGGAGACATAGTCGAAGCAAACCGCTAATTTTTCACCTGTTCAATATTATTTTCTCCCATTCAGGTTTCGTAGGAGCCTATTTATCTCACAAGGCCTGATCACGACATAATGTAGAAGTAAAAATACAAAACGCAAAAAACAAACTACAGCAGATGTATCGGCAGACATAAGTAAGCTCTTGCAAAATATTTTATTACATTGTTCAAGTATCACATGGCGCAAAAACAAATAAGCTCTTGCAAAATATTTTATTACATTGTTCAAGTATCACATGGCGCAAAAACAAATATCTCGAAGTTTAATGAACACTTTGAGGTCACTTTACAAACTTATGCCTATTAAAACTGGAGACGAACTTTAACAATAAACTGTTCTAGTGAGAGTAAAAACTGATAGTTTGCCATTTGATTTCTTTCAATCATTGTTGAACGAATCCGCTGGAAGAAAAATGTAAATGTTTGATGCCTTTCAAACTTAGCTGTTGCTCCAAAGTCAGATTCCATTATGTTATCAACATGGTGTGTTGCTAAAGATTGGTAGATTCAGTCACCGAAAATAACGTTGTTCTCTCGTTATACAACAACAGTAAGAAAATCCAATCCAATCCCATCCAGGTAGATTGAAATCACCGCCTATGACTACCATATGATGGAATTTTTATGTATAAGTTGGAATTTTGGAATGTTGGAATTTTTATGTATAAGTTGAATACTGGTGATCTTCCAAGTATATTTTCAACAATGTTTGTTAAAAACAATGATATTCATACTTACCCTACAAGACACAGTGAATCCTATCATTTTTCCCCTGTTCGTACAGTTTTAGCCCTCAAGACAATAACATCAACCGGCCCTTCTTTCTGGAATGAGTTAGATTCGGTTCGGTTGCAATCAAGTTCTTTAAGTTCCTTTAAGCAAAATCTCAAAGCCCATTTTCTAAAATCCTATGTTTAATTATTTTGCCGTAACCATTTGAAAATGTCTGCATACTCAAATGATGCCTAGCTCGGATGACTTCAGTAGTTTGATTAACTTGCTACTTTTATAGTATTTATATCATAGGTTTAGTCAAAAACATAATACCATACTTTGTGCATTCCGTAAACTTTATAATATTCTCGATATCTTGTATTTTTGCATGTTACGTCACTTTTGAAATTGATATACTGTACTAAAAGCCTGTTACATTTTTGGAACCCACATCCTACAAGCTTTGCTTTTTAGTGGGTTCCTCATATTACACGCCAATTATACGTCCTTATCCATTTGTGCAATTTTGGTTCAAACTGACCATTGTGTTAAAAACATTTCTTTTTCAAAATCAAATGGAATATATAATTTGTATGAAATGTGGAATATGGAACATGAATAAAAAAAAAATGATCGCGATTCAATTTACACAGGGATCGCTGAAGCTCTGCAAGACTCTCTTTACATGTGCCGCGGGGAGAAATGTAACACTGCCCTATTACCGATAAATTTTCTCCCAGTGGTAACAGAAACAGTAAAAGATCTCTGCCAATTTTTCATACCTGCATGTCTGTTATCAAGGAATTTTATTTTCAGAAGTTTGCACACTTTTTAAAATACTTATTAACATAGTATAGGACCTACCAGATCTAAAGTAAGTTTGATATTTCACTGACAAGATATATACCTGTAGAGCTGTATAGTGGTTAATATGTCCATTTTCAGGTGTACCGAGGCTCATCTTTTTACTGATATAATTAGATTGTTGACTGGCCGAGCATTTTTCAAGTTACATGAGTGTCCCATATTTCTCCCCGTGTCCCATTTCTCCCCGGTCTCCCCCGTGCTTTATTTCAGGAGAAGGCACGAAAAGCGCATATTGCGAGAAATGTGTCAGAAACATGAAGAAAAAAAAATCTCTGTCACTTTTACCTCGTCCTCTTGCATTTCAACGACTAAATTCTTATCAATGGCATTTTTATCTCTAGCATTTTGACCACTGACATTTCGACCACTGACAACTTTACCTCTGACATTTTTACCACATGATTATTTACCTGTGCCATTTTTACCGCTGCCATTTTTACCTCTGCCATTTTTACCTCTGCCGTTTTTACCTCTGCCATTTTCACCTCTGCCATTTTTACCTCTGCCATTTTTACCTCTGCCATTTTTACCCCTGCCATTTTTACCTCTGCCATTATTACCTCTGCCATTTTTACCCCTGCCATTTTTACCCCTGCCATTTTTACCTCTGCCATTTTTACCTCTGCCATTTTTACCCCTGCCATTTTTACCTCTGCCATTTTTACCTCTGCCATTTTTACCCCTGCCATTTTTACCTCTGCCATTTTTACACCGAACCCCTCCAGCTAGGTTTCAGGTTTTTGAAGCTAGGCAGGAGGCAAGATTTGAAACAATCATGAAAGCATGTATAGAATAAAGAGCATGCGGGGCTGAAATTAGAGTTTAAGATTTTACAGACACAGTGACCAACCTAACTTTGACACGACATGAGGCTTGAGCAGAAAATTGACGAATTAGAAAACAGATCTAGGAGGAACAATGCTGTGGTGTATGATGTGCCCGGGAGTTCTGAGCCGGGGGCAGACTGTGTCAGAATCGTATCTAACTTACTGGCTACATGCCACTATCCAACGGGCCCACAGAACGGCAGGGGCTAAACCTCCTAGTGATTCTGTAGCCAACCCTCGCCCACGGTCACGCCCTCGTCCAATCCACGTTGCTTTCTCAAATTATATCGAAAAAGTGCAGAAAAGGTCTCGCGTCTTATTTCAAGGACCACACTTTCGGGGACATCACCAAGTAATTTGTCTCAGATGACTATTTTCGCCGAGTTTCGCAGGTGAGAAAACAGAAGCTATCTGCACTAATCAATTTGAGGAAGGAAGGAAAGTTTGCTTCACTATCATGGTATATCCTGCCACAATCCGAGTTCGTGACTCCCGCTAACCCTAACTGTTACTGTATGAAACACTACACTGTTTAAAGGAGTCTGGATGATTTTCAGACGTTTACATTTGCACGACTACAAAATAGTTATACCGAGTACAGAGTTTCGGAATCTAGAGTGATTGGGTTGAGGAATAGAATGTTTTCAAAATTTACAACTAATTGCAATGAAGAAGAATGATAACATGGCAACCTCACCATAAGATGCATGAGTTGAGGCTCATGAAAGCAGAAGATAAGAAGATGACATGCATACATTCTACACAGATGAACTTGTTAACTCTTTATGTGCCACGTTCGCACGTCCGACTCAGTCGACGGCGTGCCAACTTCGCATATTCTGCTCAACTAACAAAGCCGCCAAGACCGATCGATAAACCGCTAATTACTGCTAATCCCGCGGCACAATGAAAGCGTTTCTCGTGCTTTTGTTCCTCTCATATACGACTTGCATTCTATGTAGTGGTCGACTATCAAGCGATGTTCCCAACTAGACTTGCTCGTACATTCTAAGTTTCTGTCACGGTTTTATGTGCAAAAGTCATGCCTTTACAGTATTGTAGCAACTGGTCAAAAGAAAAATTGAAAATAGATTCGTCATACAAATTATATCGTAACAAAGCTTGACATTCCTCTTTGACTTTGCCTACTATTATGCCCATCTTGACAGAAATTTGTAGAAGTTATACAAATCGGAAAAACAGAATTCTTTCTCAAAGCATGACTACCTTCGTGTCTCAGAATAACGTGGCACACCATGGCACATAAAGAGTTAAAGGGATAGTACAGTATTGGTGGAGATGAGAATTGAGCTTTTAATTTTTTGTGAGATACCAAGAAAACACTTATGAAATAGTACGGAGCATACCATTTTAAGAGGAATTCAAAGTTTATTTGATGAAAATCGGGTTTGGAATGACTGAAACATCCAAAAACAAAGTAAAACAAAGTGATCGTACTAAAATGTGGGTCCCACACTTTATTAGAATTGCTCTTTTTTTGGATATCTCAGCCATTTCAAAACCAATTTTCATCAAATGAATGTTGAATTCCTCATGGCATTACATGCTCTTTCATATTATTTATAAGAGGTTTCTCATTATCTCACCAAAAGAGGTTAGAAACCTGAAATTAGGTCTCAACCAAAGCTATACGATACCTTTTCGTCTTCTTCTTGCTTGTTCTTCCTCCGGTATTCGGAGATCAGCGGTTATCCGCGTTGAGCTGTGATATAAGGTTCAGGCGTGCAAGGTGAATTTTGAGAATGTATCGGAGGCAGTGGGTCGTAATATCAGCAGAGAGAGAGAGGTAGGTAATGAGAGACAGGGAAACAGAGTGCTAGTGGTGAAGATGAAGATGTCATTTGCTGTGAAATCCTGGATGACTTGGTCTGGAGGGTTGAGTGCACTGATGTGCTGAATCAAAGCAGCTCTATGGGTCTGAAGGGTTGGACAGGAAGCAACAAAGTGGGTTGTGTTCTCCTCCTCCTCTCCACAGAGTCTGCAGATGGGGGTGGAGGACTTGCCTATGGACATCAGGCGGTACTGTGTTGGGTAGGTGCCAGTTGTGAGCTGGGAGCGGAGTCTTGAGGCATTGCGGAGGTGTAGAGGCAGGGAAGCTGGAAACAGACTAGTAGGGGTTGGCAGGCTTCTGCACTGTTTCCATAGAACAAGGGAGTGCCTAGTATCTACGGCAAGGCGAATCTGTGCAATGTGGTGATTGTGGACAGCTTGACGACACAGCCTTCTCCAGCTTTGGTAGTCGATGTTGGGGGTGTCTGAGAGGAGAGGGGGTAAATTCAGCTTGGTAAGAAGCTGCTTCCAGTAGGGGATGGAGGGGGTGTTGCTTGCAAGTGCATGGAGAAGGATCCTGTGCTCGAACCTGTCTGAAGGCAGTGTGACTAGTTGTCCGAGGGAGAGGATAGTGAAGAGATCAGCATGAAGGGAGAGAGGAAGGATGCCTGTCAGAAGGAACACAGCTTCATTAACAGCACTTTTGGGGAGGCCAAGGAGTTTCTTGAAGAGGAGAGCCTGTGCGGAGTCAAGCTTCTCCCGAGAACGTTTGTTTAAGCAAGTGGTGTTGTAATGGAATTTTACTGCTACATCTCTGAAATATGTGAGGCTCCTATGTCATCAACACTGTTCAATGTAATTTGTTTCTCTGCTCAAGGACCACAATAGATTTCACATATCTAGACATGGAGATGTCCATTTACGTAGTACATGGCGTGAGATTATGAAAATCGTCTGGAATGCCCCTTTAAATGATACTTACTGTTACTTTTATTTAGCATTTCCAGAGTTAGGATTCTCTAGTGATTCCAGTTTTGTAGATGTTATCTTTGTTTACTATCATACCACCATTATGTGTACAGCTGTATTCAATTGCAGTATAAGAGTGTGCCATATGTTTTGGTGATTTGGTCAATAAAGAATTAAGGAGTTTTGGTTCAAGAGCCGATTATATACTTATTAATCAAGCAATTATTATTTTTTTAAAGATGTTTGCATTTAAACCTGCTAAATTTGGAAAATAGAGAAAACACTAATTAACACAAAGAGAATTTGTCATATTTTTTTTTTTATCATGGCTTCTTAGATCAGCTCAGGGGCGGATCCAGGAATTCCGTAAAGAGGGGGCGCGTTTACAAAATTATGGGGGGGGGGGGGGGGCGTGCGCCGGTTGCGGTCCTCCCTGGATCCGCCACTGCAACTTAAAAAAAAATGGCATCATCGGTTTTTGAACTGAGACTCTTCAATTGTTGAAAGTGGTTAGATTATGTTTTGGTTATTTGTGTATGTAATTCTATCTTATTCTAATACATGTATTATGAAATGGTCCTGTATTTTTCTTATTATTATTATCATTATTATTATTACTATTATCATTATTTATTATTCTCTCACTGGCTCGGCTGAACCCTTTGCTGTAGCTGTGATACACCTTACGGGTTCAGTTGTTTTTTTTATTTTCCGTAGGCTGTGTTTCTAGTTAATGTTGTGTATGTTTTTGTCTTTAAAGTGTCGTATGTCATACATGCATTTTCTCAGATTTGCCATTTGTAAGTTTAATCTGCATCTCATTGTTATGTCAATTAGTATAAAGTACTTTGTATTATATAGGGTTACAGGATCGTTTTAAAAAGGAAGAAAGTTTTTTTTTTCCATTTCCACATCAGAAAAATACCGATATCATCTTAATTGTTGCAGGAAACTCACTCAACTAAGGATAATGAACTGATTTGGGCATCTGAACGGGTTGGCCAAATTGTTTTTAATACTTATACATCTCAGGCAAAGGGTGTTGCTATCTTATTTAAGCCACACTCAAATTTCAAAGTCTCAAATATTTCTTCTGGTGACAATGGAAAGTTCCTAGTTATTGACATCACAATTGGAGATCTATGCTTCACACTTGTGAACACTTGTGACCCTAATAAGGATGATCTAGACTTCTTCTTAAATGTTTTCTTCAGAATTGATGATTCTGATCAGGCCAATCTTGTGGGTGGAAATTTGAATTTAGCCTTTAGCCCCCTAGATTATAAAGGCTCACGTCTCCATCATGCAAATTCAACAGCTAGAGAAAATAATGTTTAGCAGTATAACTGAAGAATATAATTCAATGGTTGTTTGATGTGTTTTACACTCAAACGAAATAAAATGTATCAGACATCAGCACAATCCTATGGTCCTTTCAAGATTAGATTATCTATTCATTTCAAATAGTGTGAGCTCAAGTGTATCTAGAGTGTATCGAGAGCCCTTTCCAAAGCCCTTGACTGCCTGTACTATTAATGTGCCGCTTGTTTTCTAAGAAGGGACGGCGAAAAGCAATTACCATCACAAAGACACATCTTCCTTTTAGAGTGACGAGTCTTGATACATGCCACATGAATCAATTGTCTTCCTATCTGTGAGACAGCTCCAGTTTAGCACATACTTTGAATATTTCTGAGTGGCGGCATGAGAAACGCATGGTTGCGTAACCGCAGTAGGGCGACCTAAAGGGCTTTCAAAACAGCTTTGCGTTTATCAACTTCGAAGGGCTTTTACAAACAGGTTTCTGATAACCTGTTTAGGAAACCTGTTTGGATCGTCACAAATTAGGGGCTTTCGAAAGGCTTTCCTAAAGGGCTTTCAAAACAGCTTTGCGTTTATCAACTCGTAAAAATTCCTTGAAAGCTGTTTGGGTAACCTGTTTCTGCCGAGAAAAGGAGTTGATAAACGCAGCCTATGGGTGTTTCATCAGGTGCAGTCAAGAGGGGTTCAGGCTAGTGGAAATTGAATTGCTTTTTGCTTCGTTCAGATTCAGAGTTTGTTCAATTCATTAAGCATAAGATTGCGGAGTATAAAGCAGACCAGGCAAGCTCCTCTTGTAACCCCCTAAGGCAGATCAGTTTTTTTTTTTTTAATGACATTGATATATTCCTCAATTCTCAGAGTCCCAAAGACAAAAACTTAACCAGCTCATTTCTAAGGCTGAAATCTTTAATATATTAAAGTCTATGTCTTTTAATAAGTGTCCAGCTCTTGATAGTCTTCCGGTCGAATTCGATATAGTATTTTTTAATGATATTTGTGACATGTTGATTAACGCTTTCAATTACTCGCTGGAATGTGGGCACATGTCCTTGTCCAAAAGATCAGGTGTTATTTCATCAACGCTTGTCAGCGCTGACAACTGTCGGCGCTGACCAATTTCAGCAAAATCCTTGGTTTTGATTGGCTGAGATGCTCTGGTCACTGACTGTTACTATGGTGGTTCAAGTTGTCAGCGCCGACAAACGTTGATGAAACACCCCCTGGAGTTATTTCTCTTTTGCCAAAAAACAAAAGAGAGGGGCCATAATGATGTGAAAATTTTAGGCCTATATCCTTGCTCACAGTTGATTATAAAATTACTGCAAAATGTTTGACAGAGTAGAACATACGTATTTATTCAAAGTTTTAGAACAGTTCAATAATAGCAATGGTTTTATTAATTGGATCAAAAGTGTGTTTATGAAGATACACAGAGTTATATGTCATGAATAATGACTATTCATCCCCTTTTATCAAACTGAAAAAAGGCTTTTCTCCCTTTTATTTTATCTCCCCCTAACTTTTTGGTTAGCAATTGAAATTTTTGGGATTTCTTACTCGTTCAAAGAGCCAAATAGAAGGCATTAAAATTTTGACCTGAAAAGGGGAAGTATAAATACAGCCTAATCTACTTGTAACTCCAATCGTGTTTTTTTTTTCTTCTATTTTTTTTGGGGGGGGGGGGAGGGGGGGGGATTACTCCCGCAGAAAAGACAGCTCAAGAGTAGGCCTAATGATTGATGGGAACTTCGCATGAAGCCAAACCTCCCCTCCCCGCTCTAAAACTAAAAACCACAGAATCCTTGAAACCTTCCTCTGTCATGTGAACGGACGATTATTTTAATCCTTATTGCAATCGTGTTTGTATTCGTGTTTCAAATTAAGCAAACTCGGTATGTCTGTTAAAAAAGCCCGAAGTTTCACGTCACCCTCCATGATTCCAGTTTGTAGTCATACTGCAAGTTTGTTTTTATAATTTGAAACAGGATTCTAGTTTGCTTAATTTTCTCTTTATCTTATTTATAAAGTCTTCTTTAAAAGCAGGGTAGTCCCATTCATTGCCACAAAGGCCTGCTTTACAATAATAAATGAATAATAATAATAATTGTTTTGGATTTAATTTTATTGTCCAAGAATGGAAATTCATTTTGCCCAATTGATCGTGGGCCCGGCAGCCACTGAGCAGCGCCAGATCGACGTTGCTCTAACCTTTTCAGCTGTTGAACGGCAAACAAGGTAGCAGCAACTCCCATCTTTTAACGTCTTTTGGTATGACGCGGCCGGGGTTTGAACCCACGACCTCCCGATTGTGAGGGCAGCCGCTCTACTCACTGAGCCAACACATCGGTATGTAAGGGAGCCCTGCGTTGATAATACATCACATTATATATAAAAAACAAGAACAAAACGAACATAGATATGATACAGCTAAAGAACAATCGGTTCGTGAGAACATAAAACACATAAGAAAGAACATAAAACGAGCAGAGAAAATAGATATCAGAATAATTCATAGCTAGAGCAAAGGGTTCGTATCAAATGAGCGATTGGTGTTGGCGTACACAATTCTTAAATGTTTGCAATGAGGAGGCTGTTTGAATAAAAATGGGTAACTCATTAAATGATTTGCTTGCAGCATAAGTGAAGGAGCATTTCTTATATTCGGTTCTAGGTTTGGGTATACGTAATTGGCAAGAAAGGGCATATCAAGTGGTATACGTAGTAGGGCGTTTGGTCACAAGTTTAACTATAAGGTGGGGCTAAATCGTGTAACTATTTGTACACCAGGACACAGTAATGATAATAATTATTGAACTCTTTGTTCAATTGACTGCCATTTGAGAGCATGAGTAAGAGCTTGCGCTGACATGTAATAACCTCCATTCAATACTACACGATCATATTGATTTTGACAGCGTTGCAATTTTTTCAAATTTGTCTTTGCTAGTGACCCCCATACAGTGCAACAGTAATCAATATGCGGAAGTATGAAAGAAAAATACAACTGATTCATGATTTTACGTGTCAAACACGATTTGATTCATCGTATACACACAATAGAACGAGAATTTTTTTTATGACTACTTCATCTATGTGGGGAGACCAGTCGAGAGTTTGTTCAAAGATAACCCCAAGGTGTTTGAGGCTCGTGACAGTTTCCAAAGGCCTGCCATTCATACAAATTTGAAAAGAATGTCTCTGTTTTCCTCGGCGAGGTCTGAATAATATGACTTTCGTTTTTTCTAAGTTAACAATCATACCATTATCTGAAAACCATTTACTGAGGAGTAGAGTGTCTGCTTGTAGTTGTTCCTGTACTCTGTAGACATCACGTCCTGGGTGAAATATTGCCGTGTCGTCTGAATAAAGAGATACACTGTACTTTAGTCCAAGGACTAAAGTTTAAGTTAGGAACATCGTTGATGAACATACAAAAGAGTAATATGGCCCTAGAATTGAACCCTGTGGGACTCCTGTTTGAACGGGGAGAAAATCGGATCTCTTGCCTCTAAAAGAAACGCACTGCTCTCTCCCTATTACGTAAGATTCAAACAGTTTTGTCTATGCCGAAGTAGGACAATTTCAGCAAAAGGAGGTCAATAGGACATGGGGTATGACATCGAAGGCCTTTTTTAAGTCTAAAAAGACTGCCCCAACCACGTTGCCTTTGTCAAGGTTATCAGACAAAAAATCACTAATTTCTGTCATGTCTGTTAAACACGTTGTGGTTGAGTGACCGGGTCTAAATCCCGATTAGCGTTCCGTCAACAGCTGGCCTTCATCTAAGTAACTGAGGAGTTGCGAGTTAGAATGCTTAAAAAAAAAATTGCTACAGTGGATAAGAGTGAGGTGGGACGATAATTGCGTATATCACTCACAATCTTATTTTTTGGTAGAGGTATAACTTTAGCAAGCTTAAATGAGCGGGGGAACACTCCCGTTTCTAACGATTGATTAAATATATGCGCCAAGGGTGAGGCAGATGAGCGCTAATTTTCAAAAGTTTAGGATGAAGGTCATCCAACCCAACAGATTTTGTACAGTCAAGCTTCTGTAATTCTCTTTTAACAAAATCTGTACTTATTTCATCAAAAGAAAAGGAAGATCGTGCACCCGACGGTTGACATGATTCAAACACTTTTGTCGTTGCTGAGTTTTATCATGCTTGCCATTATTACTACAACATAATTTGCCAACATTACTGAACATAACATTAAACTCTGTTGCAATTCTTGTGAAAATCTTCAGTTGGTTCACCATCAATACATACATTTGACTCATCACAAAGTTTCCTGTTTGGCAATAAATCTGTAAGAACTTTCCATCTTTTCCTCATATCATTACCGCTGTCTGATAATTCATTACAATAATACACCCTTTTCAACTTTTTATTCAGATTATTTGCTTTATTTCTGTAATATTTATATTTTTCCCAAAATGCCATTTTCTTGGTTTCACTGTATTTTCTCTTATTAAAATCACGTTCTCTTGCTATATTAATATATTGATCATTATATCCATGGTAAACCCTTTTACTTTTTACGTACTGTAACATAAGGTGCATGTTTATTGCACATGTCTGAAAACACTTCGTGGAATTTACACCATTTCAGATCAACATCTGCATTTTGTGACAACAATCTATTCCAACTTACAGCAGCCAAATCACACAGAAAGGCATTTTGATTAAAGGATCGAAAGGAACGAAAAGACGAGGTCTTAGGTTTCGACGGCTGTATCTTTGACTTTGTTACTACATACACTACGGAGTGGTCACTTAATCCTAGTGATTGTACACCGCAATGAAGTTCCCCTAATGCCTGCGACACAAAAATCAAGTCTATAAGTGTACTGCTGTTGGGAGTAACCCTGGAGGGTTGTTGAATACACTGAGATAATCCCACCAATCCACTTAGCTCTGTCAGCCTTTTGGAGAGTGGATTTACAGTAGACATGTTACAATTAAAGGCTTTCCTCTAACAGATCAAAGAAAGACGTTTGGCAACTCAGGTTTTCTATAGGCTATCCCAACAAAAAGACTAGCCTCGTTTCTTGGCTTCACTTCTATCCATAGGAGTTCAAGTTCAACTTTTTCAAAATTGTACCTTCTTACGTAAGGAATAATTATTTTCACGAATAAAACAACACACGCCGTCCCCAATATTGATCACGATCTTTTCTTTCAAGTTTGTAACCATATAACTGAACCATACTCGAACTGTTTTGCAGAAATTAGCAAAACTTCAAAACTGTTACAACTTCCTTATTTTTCATCCCATTTCAGTCAAATTTTTGCCGTTGAACTCGTTAGATTTTATTCTTTTTTTATCACTGAATATCAGACGAACTTATATTTGGACTGCATTTCCCCTTTAAGAGTTCTATGGGATTTTCGACCAAAGTCGCTTCACCAATGTTCACTGGCAAGTACTGCAGCTTGAGAGTCTGTAACCTATGATCTTTCAGGCTAGTGTTCAAAATATCCCAACTGTTGGGTGAGTTTTGCATGCATTACAATATTATGCAACAGTCCACCGCATCGACCTCAACGAAGTCAATATGGCTTTCCCACGTCACAATCAATGCGTTCATGCAAAAAGCTACGGATTAACATCCATATGACCTGTGTACAGGCATTTATACTACAACGTCCATATGACCTGTGCACAGGCATTTATACTACAATCATACTTCTCACAGAGTCAAAACGTATTTGCTGTTATCATGGCGACAGAACTCAAAATAAAAAGGGACTCTACTGAAAACTGGCGCTTTGTCATCATGATCAGCAAATTTTTCATATTAGCCATCGATGGTGGACTTTCAAAATCCCTGGGAGTGCTACTTCCGCTGATGGTCGATCGCTTCAACTCAAACTACCGAACTGTTGGATTTACCTGTACTTTGCCCGTTACACTGTGGTATCTATTTGGTAAGCCTTTGCTAATTCTGACACTAGATCTATTTCATCAGTACGTAATTATAGGTGAATGCATAAGCACATAATATTATATACTTCAGTATAGAATGTAAGGTATACATGTTTATGTAAAATACACCATCAAAATTCCCCCAAAAAGCTGTCATCAGTAAAGGCATAATTAACCATTTGCCAATAAAACAAAAACCTAGCATTAGTGCTTTTGAATAGTTCTAAAATGTGAGTTAGGGATCGAAACAACCACTGTAAAAATTTGAATCCGTATAATCGATGTTAAGTTTTGTTAAATACACAAAATGTGAACAATAGTTATAATAAAAATGTTTCCAGACTAAAAAGTCTACAGTTACGGTTTATTGAGAAAAATACTGATATCTCCTTATATTTTAGGCTTTATTGCACAAATTTTATGTGGTATCTTGAAAATGTTTATAATCACTGCTCTCAAAGGTAAACAGGACCTTTACATAGTAAATCCTTGTAATTTATTTATATCTAGCAGGGATTTATCTCGTTCGAACCACCTAGTTTTCTAATTTATCGTACGAAAACTAGGAGGAATACTAAACTGTTTAATTATGATTTAGCTTAAGGGGAATAGAATGATATGTTCAGTATTGCTTTTGAAAGATTAATTTAAACTTCAGGGTTATTATGAAAAAAGATTAACGCTTGCAATAGCATAATTTGGTTCAAGAAAGTTTAAAAAGTCATCATCACGAAAGCAATTATGGAATCAATCAAAAATAGGAATTGTCTTTCCAAATCTTATTTGGAAAATCTAATGACTGAAAAACATCATTATTAAAAAAAAATCCTAACTACTAAAATGGACGCGTCTAGAATGTACAACATAATTTTGTTCGAGTACGTGAAAGGTGAATTGCGTCGCTTTGCCGGGGAAGATAGCAGTGAATCTGCTGTGAATCAAGCTATTTTTTTTCTTAACATACGAGTGAAGACATCAGATTCTGATAACTCCTTAGCGGAAAACTGATGCATAAATATGCCGACAATATAACTAAAAGATTTGTGGTTTTCAGTACTTTGTTTAAAAAAAATTAGAGTGGAGTCAAAAGGGGCCTGAGCTTTCGATCCTAGAAGAATCTTCGTCAGAGGCAAAATGACAAACAAGCAGGGAAAGCAATCACATATAAGGACTTGACACAACAAGAGCATACAGGGACAGGCTGGGTACACAGAACAAAGAAAACAAAGGAGAGGGTGGAAGGTCATGGGTAAGGAGCCCAACAGGTAAAGGAGGGGGATTAGAGCAGGAGGGTTGACAGACAAAAGACAGAGGAGGGTCAGAGATGATAATGAGGATCAAGGGGGCAACCAATGAAGGAAAAGGATGAATGGGGAGGCAACATCAAAGAAGATAAGGAACACCAGAGGGATAAAGAAAGGGAAAGAGTGAAAAAGCAACAGCAAAGGGAAAGGGGGGAGGGGCTGAGCAAACAGTGAGCCCTGAAAGGTGTACCAGGAGGAGGCAACAAAAGGAAGAAATCAAACATATCAAAGTGTATATATACACACACAGTAATAATGATGACAATGAAATAACAGTAATGAAAAAGATATTGGGAGAAAACTGGGAGAGAGAAAATTGTATACATTGTATGTAGATAAGCAGGCAAGTCATAATAAGCACAAGTATGTGTAAACAAACAAAACCAAGTGTGTGTGTGTAGGTGGAAAAGGGCTGTATAAAAGAGACTCGGACTAGAGGAAGGAATCAATTGGGAATAAAAGGGTCTGCAAATGGAAAAAAGCGCAAAGAAAGAACAAAATGAAATTGAAAAAAGAAAAAGCGAACAATAATGGTAATAATAATAAAAAAAATAAAGGTGGTTAGTCATTTCCCTCCTGGATGTTGAGGCCATGGGATTGGATGGTGTGAAGTCGTCTCATCCAGAGCTTCTCTCTGCTGGTTCTGACTGTGTCTGGACGAGTGCCTAAAGATTCAATGCCCTGTAGAGTCATATCAGTGATGGAATGATTGGGTAGATTGAAATGGTGGCCCACTGGAGTGTCGAGCTTGGCTGTGTTGACACGACATTAGTGGTAATACAAGTGATGTTTCCCTTTGTGTGGTGAGAGAGACCGGAAGAGTTGCTGGTGAAAGAGTCACTCCCTTCTGCTCTTGAACCCTTTCATCTAAAAAGCTCATGGATTCCCCCCAAGAATAGAGTTCCCTCCCTGGAAACGTACATCGAAGCTGTCTCATCTCAAGTCCACTCCGCAGATACCCTCGACATTACATCACATGACAATCTCCCTAGGGAAGAACGCCAAGCTCTCTCATCTCTCAAAAACAGGTCTGACATCATCATCGAGCCCGCAGACAAAGGATCAGCTGTTGTAGTAATGGACCGCCAGCAATACATCGATGAAGCCATGAAACATCTCCGCAATCCTTCCCACTACACACTTCTTGACTTCGATCCCACAGATAATTTCTCCCAACAGATCCAGTCGACACTCGATGACATGAAGGAACATGAACACCTCACCAAGAAGACTCACAAATTCCTCTCCCCCGTTAATGCCAAACCTGCCCGATTTTATCTCCTCCCCAAGATCCACAAACGTGGCAATTTCAGTCGTCCCATCCTCTCTGGAAATGGTTCCCCAACAGAGAACAGCTCCCTCTTTGTTGATCAACACAAAAACCTCTTGTCTCACTCGCACCCTCCTACATTCATGACACACCAGACTTTCTCAGGATACTCGATGACATCAAGGACCAGATACCCGAGACAGCAATCATCAGTACTTTCGACGTCTCCTCTCTCTACACCAATATTCCCCACGATGAAGGTATTCTAGCCTCCTGTGAGGCTTTGACTTGCAGGGGCCATTCCAACCCCCCCCCCCCCCCCATATCTGACATCAAATCCCTCATGTCACATGTACTGACGAAAACAACTTTACATTCATGGACAAGCACTACCTACAGGTGTCTGGCACAGCTATGGGTACCCGGATGGCTCCTTCCTTCGCCTGTCTCTTCATGACCAAGCTAGAGCAGCAAATGTTAGATTCAGCCCCCTGTCGTCCATGCATTTGGTGGCGCTACATCGATGACATTTTCTTCATCTGGACCAGGGAGGAAGAAAGCCTCCATACTTTCATTGACCACATCAATTCTTTCCACAGAACCATCAAATTCACTTCCGATTTCTCCCAAAAAGAGACCAACTTCCTTGATGTCACCGTTAGGAAGGAGTCTAACCATGTCACCACCACTCTCTACACTAAAACCACAGATACCCATCAGTACCTTCACTCAGCCAGCTGCCATCCCCGCCACTGCAAAACCAGTATCCCTTACAGTCAAGCCCTCAGACTTCGCCGTATCTGCTCTGAGGATTCTGAGTTTTCTTTCCATGCCAGGAATCTGAAAAGACATCTCGCAGCCAGAGGCTACGGTACCAGGAGAGTTCAACAAGCCATCAACAAAGTTCGTTCTCTCCCCAAATCTTAAGTTCTCAAACCGAAAACCAACAAGCAGGACATCACTGACAGAATACCACTCGTGACCACTTTCCATCCGAGACCCTCTCTCCACAATATCCTTCGTGATAATCACCATATCCTTCACACCTCTGATCGTCTCTTACAGGCCGTCCCAGATACTCCCATCCTGGCATACCGACGCCCCCACAACCTCAAGGATCTCATCGTCCGTGCTGAAGTACCCTCCTCAACTGACAATTCTTCTCCTTCACAGCATGGCACATTTAAATGTTCAGCCAGTAGGTGCATCATTTGTAGCATACACATCCATGAGAGTGACTCTTTCACCAGCAACTCTACCGGCCTCTCTCACCACACAAAGGGAAACATCACTTGTATTACCACTAATGTCGTGTATCTCATCACTTACAGAGTTTGTAGAATCCAGTGTGTTGGGGAAACCAAGACAACACTTAAAAGACGCTTCTATGGACACAGATCTACTGTCAACACAGCCAAGCTCGACACTCCAGTGGGCCACCATTTCAATCTTCCCGATCATTCCATCACTGATATGACTCTACAGGGCATTGACTCTTTAGGCACTCGTCCAGACACAGTCAGAACCAGCAGAGAGAAGCTCTGGATGAGACGACTTCACACCATCCCATCCCATGGCCTCAACATCCAGGATGGAAATGACTAACCACCTTTATTTTTTGTTATTATTACCATTATCATTCGCTTTTTCAATTTTCAATTTCATTTTGTTCTTTCTTTGCGCTTTTTTTCCATTTGCAGACCCTTTTATTCCCAATTGATTCCCTCCTCTAGTCCGAGTCTCTTTTATACAGCCTTTTTCCACCTACACACACACACACACACACACACACTTGGTTTTGTTTGTTTACACATACTTGTGCTTATTATGCCTTGCCTGCTTATCTACATACAATGTTTACAATTTTCTCTCCCCCAGTTTTTCATATGTGCTTTATTTTATTTCTTTTATCAATATCTTTTTCATTACTGTTATTTCATTGTCATTATTATTACTGTGTGTGTATATACGCTTTGATATGTTTGATTTCTTCCTTTTGTAGCCTCCTCCTGGTACACCTTTCATGGCTCACTGTTTGCTCAGCCACCCCCCTCCCCCCTTCCCTTTGCCGTTGCTTTGTTCGCTCTTTCCCTTTCTTTATCCTTCTGGTGTTCCTTATCTTCTTTGATGTTGCCTCCCCATTCATCCTTTTCCTTCATTGGTTGCCCCCTTGATCCTCATTATCATCTCTGACCCTCCTCTGTCTTTTGTCTGTCCGCTCTCCTCTGCCTTTTGTCTGTCAACCCTCCTGCTCTAATACCCCTTCCTTTACCTTTTGGGCTCCTTGCCCATGACCTCCCACCCTCTCCTTTGTTTTCTTTGTTCTGTGTACCCAGCCTGTCCCTGCCTGTTCTTGTTGTGTCAAGTCCTTATTATGTGATTGCTTTCCCTGCTTGTTTGTCATTTTGCCTCTGACGAAGATTCTGCTAGGATCGAAAGCTCAGGCCCCTATTGACTCCATTTTACTCCATTGGCTCGCCTTTTTTGGATAAGCAGTTTTCAGCAGCTTTTTTTGCTACAAAAAAAAAAAGATAGTACGAAACAAACATCCCACATGATATACATTTCTTATGACAGGTTTTAAAATGCGAAAAAGTACATCAAGCAAATTACTAAATGCATTTCCCCATAAAGGAATACATTTTCTCCATAGTGGGAAAAAAATAAGACGCACAGGCCTTTACCAAAAGGCCTTTATTAATGTACATTTATCTCCGTTTTTCCTCCACTTGGACTACTGCTGTACAGTCTTGGGTAGCAAGACTAACACAAGTACGCAAAGGCTGCAGAGATATGCCAGAATAATTTTGCTCGACTGGTCTGAAATGCCAATGGATTTTTCTCTTCTTCTCTTCTTACAACGCTTCAGTGGCAATTGAACAAAGACCTAAATACCAGCAATGCATTGTGGTATTCAACATCCTGAATAACAGAGACAAGAGTGCAATATAGGCGAGGTATTACCTAGACCTGTATTCCACCACACCAGATGGTATGCAATCGATAGCATATTCTTTGTTCCTACGTCACGGACAATATACATGCAAACTTCTTTTTCTCACCAGGGAAGTCCTATATTGCACAATTCGTCTTTGTATTTGTATACAAACTTACCCTTCGCTTTAAAGATTTGCATGGTTATGCCGTCTGTTCATATATATATATATATATATATATATATATATATATATATGTATATGCCCGTTATAATGGCAAAATGGTGATGACTTTTTAATAACTCGTTTTATGTAATTGTACTCTTCCACAACAACGCATTTACACTTTCACCTAATACAGAGCATGCCATTCTAAAGAGGAATTTAAAGTTTATTAGATGAAAATCAGTTTTGGAATGGCTGAGACAACCAAAAAAAAAAAAAAGAGTAAAACAAAGCGATCCCAATATAAAAGGTGGGTCCCACCTTTTATTACGATAGGTTTTGGATATCTCGGCCATTTCAAAACCAATTTTTATCAAATAAATGTTGAGGCCGTCTTGGAATTACATGCTCATTTATATTTTGTAAGAGGTTTCTCATTATCCCACAAAAAAACAACAAAATGTTAAAGCCTGAAGTTAGGTTTCAACCAAAACTACACAATCCCTTTAATATAGGATCACAACGATTAGCTCGAGCAGGTAGTTGTCTTATCCCCTCAAGTATTTTAATTCTTTGACAGCTCCCATTGCCTACGTTGTGATTAAGCTGCTGAATCCAACCGCTGCGGCCATCCTTGGCGGACTTCTTGCCGCCGTTCCCCTGATATGTGTTCCTCTGGCCAGTAACTTGATGATTTTCGGGGCGCTGATGTCACTTTCAGGTAGGTCAGAAATCAGTAATAAAATAATGATTGATGAAATAAGATTGAACTTTATTGACCTTTATCAGCAGAATTTTCAAGTATTTTGTTGTTGTTGTTGAGTGAGAATTTAATGTTACAGAAAACTTGCAAATGGCATCAAACAGTTCTGACTGATGTTTGGCTGAGCATTTTTCTCATGAGGTCTGTTGAATTAAGCATGTTTATTACGATGCAATTATCACCCATAGCAAAATAATTTCACTAAGATCACAAAGAAAGATTTAAACATATGACATGCCTTCTAACTGCATGATATTAAAATGAAACCAATACATTCCGGGCTTGTGTTTGTACATCAATGGTAATTGATTTTTGTTTGACTAAAGATGACCAAATTTGATGACTATCTGACTAAAAACAGTACGGCTCCATGGATAGATTTATATTTTTTTTCAGTGGGCCGAATGCATAAAACAAGCAATGGCTTGTAAGCAATTGCTTCCAGCAGAAGCACAAGCTCGTCTAGCAAAAGGTCTAGCTCAAGCAATTGCTTAAATCCATGTGCATAACCTTTTGCATGTGCTTATACAATAATAATAATAATAATAATAATGGAGTCTTGTAATGCGCCATGTCTGTCACACAGTGGCACTCCTGGCGCAGAAAGGTAAGACCTCCTCTCACATCGCTTCTTTTTTTATCATACCTTTTGCAATTGCTTGCGTTTTAAACAAAAGTGACGTCACGCCTGTGCGAACACAAGAACAAGGGCGAGTTTGACAGCACGTATTTGAAAGGGCGTGTGTGTGCGGAAACATTTCCTGACATAGCAGAAGAGCTATGAAATGACACTCTTAAATGCACACACAGACGCGCACACACACATCTATACATATATATACATATATATCTGCCAGACCGCACGTGGAGAGAGGTCTCCTTGCTCTCCACCGAAGTCACTCATCCTACCTGTTTTTCATCACATTTTGCGTGCTAACCACTTGACATTCCCGTTGTTGAAACGAAAAAGTTTCTTACATAGGGATAATTTCTTGTAGATTTATACCACTTCTGCACAAGTGTGGTCTTTCTTTTTATGAATATGAAAATGATACTTAAAAGGGTACGTCCCAGTGAAGCAAAAGCTCAAGCTCATTTTACAGAGCTTGGAAAATCGTAAGCAATTGCTAGCAAGAACTAGCAAAGGTATGTTTTATGCTTGGTCTCTAAAGGCCGTGTCACACCATATATAACGCGGGCTTGTGGCGAGGAGGTAGTTTCCAGCACGTAGAAGATTTTCAGCGGGCGAACAAGAATGTTTGCAATTTTCATTCATGCCTTGTCATAACGTACGGGGGAACTTCTGCGGCTTGACTTGCGGGGAAACAAATTTACTACAAGGAGCTCTCCGCAGTTGGTCCGCACCTGACAGTATCTAGCGCGTAGTTGCCCGGAGGTGCTCACGCAAGTCCGATTTAACCGCAGCCAAGTTTTGAGCATGACCAAAATTTTTTCCGGGTGAGTCGCGGGAATGACCGTAGAGGTCGACGCAGAACGCCAGTAGGAGACCCTTAGCGGCAGTACTTCCCAGGCAATTCCCACGGAAAAAGTTTTGGTCATGCTCAAAACTTGGCTGCGGTTAAATCGGACTTGCGTGAGCACCTCCGGGCAACTACACGCTAGATACTGTCAGGTGCGGACCAACTGCGGAGAGCTCCTTGTAGTAAATTTGTTTCCCCGCAAGTCAAGCCGCAGAAGTTCCCCCGTACGGTATGACAAGGCATGAATGAAAATTGCAAACATTCTTGTTCGCCCGCTGAAAATCTTCTACGTGCTGGAAACTACCTCCTCGCCACAAGCCCGCGTTATGGTGTGACACGGCCTTAAGCAATTGCTTGCGGGCAGTAAGTACTTGCTTGTGCTTGCTAGCAGAAGCTTCTGCTCGCAAGCAATTGCGTGTTTTTATAAATAAAAAGATATAAGTAAAACGCTAGCACAAGTAATTGCTAGCGTTTATGCATCCGGCCCAGTGTGTGTTCTGTTTCAGGGGTCCGTGATTATGCTCCGCCGACAATTGCTCCGTCGACATTATGCTCCGCCGGTAACTGCCCCACCGACATTTGCTCCACCGACAATTGCTCCGCCGGCAATTACTCCGGCCAAATTTTCTCTGAAAATGTATTTGTTCCGCTGACATAATATTTGTCGGCCTTATGCCGAAAGGGCACTAATAGTGTACAAAGTCTATGGTGTTAAGGCCCTTTTGGCATGAGGCCATGCTCCGTCGACAATTGCTTCGCCGACAATTACTGCTTAGTAGACATTGTCTTCGAAGATGCGGCTTTTGCTCTCCTGGCAAATGCTTCATTGACTCTGCCGAAGATCGGATTTTCAATGGAATTTCATGCGCTTTTGTACGGTTTTCGTATTAGTCTGCCATAGCAATATCTACAGTATTATAGAAACTATTTTGTACAATATAGTGTTTGTTTTTTTTAGAATGCTTCGATAAAAATGAAATTGTTATACAGTCGAATTAGTAACCATCGCGTCATTAATGTGTTTCATTAGTTGTAGAACCAGAATACGCTGTGATAAATATAGTTACTGGTTCAAGTAATTATCAGGCCAAAGGCACGACACCGGTTTTAAGATCGATCCCTAGTTAAAAGAAAATTAAGGCGGAGGGTTGAAACGTATATTTCTCCACAAATAATCTCGATAGTATAAATAATGACTATTTTGTTTCACACATTCTAATGTATAATGTGCTCATGATATAATTCCTGATTTATTCTTTTTTATGTTTTGTTGGAAGAAAAATTAGAAGAATGAGAAGAATAAAAACTAATGACTGGAATTGAATTGAAGTATCATTATCGCTGATAGCATCATTATTATTTTCAATATTATCATTAGTATTATCTATTGTTAGCTCACCTGAGCCGAAGGCTCAAGTGAGCTATTGCGATCCAAGGTTGTGCGTCGTGCATCTTGTGTCGTGCATAAACTTTTCACATTTCCATCTTCTTCTTGAAAACCCCATGACCGATTTTCATTAAACTAGGCAGGTAGCATGCCTAGGGGAATACAATTTCAGCTTGTTAAAACGGGCACCATGCCCCACCTGGGACCCCCTGTGGACACCTCCCCCCCCCCACCTCCAAAAAAAGTAAGGAATCTATTAAAAAAATCTTCTTCTCTAGAACCAGAGGTGATAGAGCTAAGTGAATACTATGAGTTAGTACATTGATGACTGTAGTTTCAAGTTCGATCATGACAGAATCGGGGTGCCCCCCCCTCCCCTTGGCACCCAGTGGAGGGGGTGCGAGGGGTCTAAGTGAGGTCCTAAATTGTACATTTTCATCTCCTTCCTGAAAACCCCAAGATGAATTTTCAACAAACTGGGTAGGTAGCATTTGTAGGGTTTTTTAAATTTTATTTTATTGATTAAGTCTTCTTTAAAAGCAGAGTCGTCCCATTCAGCGCCACAAAGGCCTGCTTTACAAGGGAGCCCTGCATTGATATACATTACATTGCATGTGCACAATAAAAAAAAAAACGAGAACAAAACGAACATAGATACACGGCTTTATACAGTTAAAGAATTATCGGTTCGTAAGAGCGTAAGACACATGAGAAAGAACATAAAACTAGTGAAGAAAATAGAAACAAGTGACAACATGGTATCTTAATAATGCATAACTAGTGCAAAGGGTTCATATCAAATGAGAGAGTGATGTTGGCGTATACGATTCTTAAATGTTTGCAATGAAGAGGCCGTTCGAATAAAAGTGGGCAAAACATTAAATGATTTGCTTGCAGCATGAGAAGGAGCATTTCTTGTATTCAGTTCTAGGTTTGAGTATAGGCCTATGTACTTGGCAAGGGTATATCGAGTGGCATAAGTAGCACAGCCTTTGGTCACAAGTTTCACTATGTACGGTGGGGCTAAACTTAACAATTTGTACACCAGAACACAGCAATGGTGTTGAATTCTTTGTTCAATTGACTGCAAATGAGAGCATTACTAAGAGCTTGTGCTGACATGCCATAACCCCGTTTAATGCTATTAAAAAACGAGCATACTTATTTTAACTACGTTACAATCTGTTTAAATTTGTCTTTGTTAATGGCTGCCCATGCAGCCTAACAGTAAGCAATATATGGGAGTATGAAAGAGAAATGTAACTTACATAATATTCATGATTTTACGTGTCAAACACGATTTGATTCTTCGTATACACACAACAGAACGAGAGATTTTCATGACTACTTCATCCACATGGGAGACCAGTCTATAGTGTATGTTCAAAGATTACCCCAAAGTGTTTGAGTCTCGTGACAGTTTCCAAAGGCCAGCCATTCATACAAAATTTGAAAAGAATGTCTCTGGTTTCCACGACGAGGTCTGAATAACATAACATTCGTTGTTGTTTTTTCTTTTCTGAATTACAATCATGATATCTATATCCATTATCTGAAAACCTTTTACTGAGGAGTAGGGTGTCTACATGAAGTTGTTCATGTACTTTGTAAATATCACATCCTGGGTGAAATAATTGCCGTGTCATCTGCATAAAAAGATGGTTTAGTCCAAGGGTTGAATTTAAGTTAAGAACCGATGAACATACAAAAGAGCAACGACCCTTGTATTGAACCCTATGTGACTCCTGTTTGAACTGGGAAAAAATCGTATCTTTTGCCTTTAAAAGAAACGCATTGCACAGTTTTGTCGATGCCGAAGTACGACAATTTCAGCAAAAACAGGTCATGGGATATGACATCGAAGGCCTTTTTTTTTGTCTAAAAAGACTGCCCCAACCACATATTGCCTTTGTCAATGTTGTCAGACAGTCACTAATCTCTGTTAAACACGTGGTTGAGTGACTGGGTCTAAAACGCGATTAGTGTGTGTTCCGTAAAAAGATCGCCTTCAAAAAAACAAAACAAAACAAAACAAAACAAAAAACAAACAAACAAAAAAACTAAGGAGTTGCGAGTGGACCTTTTCGATTTTTTTTTTTTTTTTTACAGTGGATAAAAGTGAGATAGTACGATAATTGCGTACATCACTCACAAACTTTTTTTTGTGGTACAGTATGACTTTAGCTAGCTTAAATGAATGGAGGAACACTCCCGTTTCTAACGATTGTTTAAAGATATGCGCTAAGGGTGAGGCTATCACACGCACGCTTGTTTTCAGAAGTTTGAGGTGAAGTTTATCCAACACAACAGATTTTGTACTGTACAGCTTCTGTAATTCTCTTCGAACGAAATCTGTACTTATTTCATCAAAAGAAACGGAAAGTCGGGCACGGATTGACATAATTCAAACATTTTTGTCATTGCTGATTACCACAACATAATTTGCTAACATGGATACTGAATGTAATATTGAACTCTGTTGCAATCCTATGGAAATCATGTTGGTTCACCATCACTACACACATTTGACTCATCATGTACTTTCTTGTTTGGCAATAGATCTTTAAGCATTTTCCAACTTTTTCTCATATCGTTACCACTGTCCGATGATGCGTTACAATGATAAACACTTTTTGAGTTTTTATTAAACTTATTTGGTTTATTTCTATGATATCTACATTTTCCCAGAATGCCACTTCCTGAGTTGCTCTGTATTTTCTCGTGTTGAAATCACGTTCCCTAGCTATAGTAATATTTTGATCATTCATCCATGGCGACCCATCTTGTTTTTTTATGAACTGTAATCTCGGTTGAAATGTCAAAAAGAACGAAAAGACGAGATCTTGGGTTTCGACTGTTGTACAGTAGCTTTGACTTTGTCACTACATACAGGGAGTGGTCACTTTATCCGAGAATGAAGTGCTTTTCCCCTAAAGACTGCGACACCAAAATCAAGTCAATAAGTGTAGGGCCTACTGCTGTTGTAAGTAACCCTAGTGGGTTGTTAAATACAATGGGATAATCCCACCAACCCACTCAACTCTTCCAGCCTTTTGGAGAGTTGATTTTGTTGTAACATGTCTGTACGGTAATACCGTATAGACATGTATTTGTACAACAAAAGGGCGTATGGCAAGCCGTTTTTACATTTAAAGTTAATTTCTGATATCACAAATTCCATTTTTTGATATCAAAAAATCAAATTTTTGATATCAAGAATTCAATTTGTGATATCAAGAATTAAATTTGTGATATCACAAATTCCCGTAAGTGTAGCACATGAACTTAATTTGTGATATCAAGATATCGAATTTGTGATATCACAAAATCCATTTTTGACATCACAAATTCAATTTGTGATATCAGAAATTCGAATTTGTGATATCTAAAATTCAATTTGAGATATCACTAAATGAATTTGTGATATCAGAAATTCGAATTTTTGATATCAAAAATAGGTTTTACGTGAAAAACCAATGGTAATTCGTGATATCACAAAATGATTTTTTGATATCACAAATTCGAATTTGTGATATCACGAAATAAATTTGTGATATCACTAATTTCAATTTGTGATATCAAGAATTCTTATTTGTGATATCACAAATGCGAATTTCTGATATCACAAATTCCATTTTGTGATATCACGAATTGAATTATTGATAT
The DNA here is from genome assembly GCF_040938485.1 of Diadema antillarum. Classification (NCBI taxonomy): domain Eukaryota; kingdom Metazoa; phylum Echinodermata; class Echinoidea; order Diadematoida; family Diadematidae; genus Diadema; species Diadema antillarum. Next base: position 815,319 of record NW_027271006.1, on the reverse strand, counting down.
CAGAAAATCGAATTTGTGATATCAGTAATTCACAGGGAATTCGAGCGTTAGTTTTGCGCTGAAATTCAACTGTGAATTCGAGCGTTAGTTGAGCGCAGAAATACACGGGGAATTCGAGCGGTAGTTCAGTGCAGTAAATCCCTGTGAATTCGAGCGTTACTTGAGCGCAGAAATACGAAGTGAATTCGAGCGTTAGTTTTGCGCTGAAATTCAATTGTGAATTCGAGCGTTAGTTGAGGGCAGAAATACACAGGGATTTCGAGCGTTAGTTCAGTGCAGTAAATCCCTGTGAATTCGAGCGTTAGTTGAGGGCAGAAATACAAAGTGAATTCGAACATTAGTTTTGCGCTGAAATTCAACTGTGAATTCGAGCGTTAGTTGAGCGCAGAAATACACAGGGATTTCGAGCGTTAGTTCAGTGCAGAAAATCGCTGTGAATTCGAGCATTAGTTTTGCGCAGAAATACAAAGTGAATTCGAGCGTTAGTTGAGCGCTGAAATACACAGGGAGTTCGAGCGTCAGTTTAGTGCAGAAAATCGCTGTGAATTCGAGCATTCGTTTAGCGCAGAAATACAAAGGGAATTCGAGCGTTAGTTTTGCCCTGGAATTCAACTGTGAATTCGAGCGGTTTTGTTTGTTGTTTTTTTTTAGCGCAGAAATACACAGGGAATTGGAACATTACTTTTGAGCTGATATTCAGATGGAAGGTATACTACTGCTAACTTTTTTTAGAACAATGTTCAAAATACCAATAACTATATATGAGAGATTTACACATCCATCATTCCCTAAATGATCGTCAAGGTATATTCGATGAATTATTGATACAAATCAATTGTTTTGCAACATGTTATCATGAATTCAATGATACTATGTTCACTTAGGGCTTACATTTAATTCATCGTTTTGGTCCTCAAATTGTCATCTATTACTACATTATTGTTAATTATGATACATTTTTCATGTGGTAATCCCCTTTACAGCAGACTCTTCCACCAAATCGATGATAATTATGTGTGGTTGTATGTGTATGTGTGTTATAAAAGCATATACCATGTGTTTGTATTGCGGAGGACCGACCGAGGGCAATCAACCCTCTGGTCTGTGTATGTCAGCAGCGGAGAATAAGAGAGAGAGAGACTGTGAGTCATGCGGGGTGCGAGAGGGAGTCGTAAACTTGCCAATTTAATGTCCACCACTGGTGTCGGCTGGTGGTCACATAAAGCAACGTGTTTCTCCTAAAGACATTTTCTCACTCCTCAAAATCAGTCCTCCAGAACAAAGGGGTGTATCCATTAAGACCAATTGTGTTGGGTGTACAGTTTGCCTGCCCGATCTTAGTATGTTTATGATTTTGTAAAATAATTTAAAGTGTAATCATATAGGCAAGTTTATTCAAGAACCAAAACCGGGGAGAACAAAACTGGAACGCACAAGCCCAAAAGTCTTCAGACCAGATCAAGAAGAGTGAAGATATCCAGATCTTATGAGGAGTTTATGCAGCAGTATGCATGGCAAACAAACAGTTAGAATTTGTAGTAAGAAAAAAGCAGTGGTACGAAGGACTTTAATTTTGTTAATCTGCGCAATGAGAAATCTCTCTTATTAACTCGGAGGAGTAACAGGGGGAGGTCGGGAGAGAATATCTTTCACATGACAGAGTAAAGAGAAACGCAAACAAAAGTTGTAAGTCAACCAGTCTCTGCCAAATCAGTGGCGAGAAATGGAGGGGAAAAAAGAATATAATAATGACTTTGAAGTAATTGACAACATATAAATAATGGCATTTTAGATATGTTGCTAAACGATTTATTTTCATTGATTCTTTTAAAACCAATTCCTAATCACTTTAAATGAAGACGAGTTCCCAAAACTCTTCATTTAGATTTTTTTTGTAACGATCGTTATATACTATGTAAAGATAACACCTGAAATTCCATAGGAATATCTGCGCTAAACTAATGCTCGAATTCACAGTGTATTTCTGCGTTCAACTAACGCTCGAATTCATTGTTGAATTTCAGCGCAAAACTAAAGCTCGAATTCCCTGTGTATTTCTGCGCTCAACTAACGCTCGAATTCACAGTTGGATTTCAGCGCAAAACTAATGCTCGAATTCCCTGTGTATTTCTGCGCTCAACTAACGCTCGAATTCACAGTTGAATTTCAGCGCAAAACTAAAGCTCGAATTCCCTGTGTATTTCTGCGCTGAACTAACGCTCGAATTCACAACTGAATTTTAGCGCAAAACTAATGCTCGAATTCCCTGTGTATTTCTGCGCTCAACTAATGCTCGAATTCACAGTTGAATTTCAGCGCAAAACTAATGCTCGAATTCCTTGTGTATTTCTGATCTCAACTAACGCTCGAATTCACAGCTGAATTTCAGCGCAAAACGAATGCTCGAATTCCGTATGTATTTCTGCGCTCAACTAACGCTCAAATTCCCGTTGGTTTTCTGCACTGAACTAAAGCTCGAATTCCCTGTGTATTTCTGCGCTCAACAAACGCTAGAATTTACGATTGAATTTCAGCGCAAAACTAATGCTCGAAATCAAATTATTTCTTTGCGAAAGATATGTGCTGAAATTCCATGTAAATTAATGATATCACAAATTGGAATTAGTGATATCACAAAATGTATTTCTTGATATCAAGAATGTGTATTCGTGATATCTCGAATTGAATTCGTGATATCACGAATTGAATTCGTGATATCACGAATTGAATTTGTGATATCACTAATTCGATTTCGTGATATCAAAAATTGGTTTTACGTGATAAACCAATGGGTATTTGTGATATCAAAAATTGAATTTGTGATATCAGAAATTCGAATTTTTGATATCACGAAAGGGAATTCGTGATATCAGAAAAATCTTTTTAAAAAGTAATATGGCTTGCCATAAGGGCGTATGGCAAGCCTTTTTTTACATTTAAAGTTAATTTCTGATATCACAAATTCCATTTTGTGATATCATAAAATCAAATTTTTGATATCAAGAATTCAATTTATGATATCAAGAATCAAATTTGTGATATCACAAATTCCCGTAAGTGTAGCACATGAACTTAATTTGTGATATCAAGAAATCGAATTTGTGATATCACAAAATCCATTCTTGATATCACAAATTAAATTTGTGATATCAGAAATTCGAATTAGTGATATCTAAAATTCAATTTGAGATATCACTAAATGAATTTGTGATATCAGAAATTCGAATTCTTGATATCAAAAATAGGTTTCACGTGAAAAACCAATGGTGATTCGTGATATCACAAAATTATTTTTTTGATATCACAAATTCGAATTTGTGATATCACGAAATAAATTTGTGATATCACTAATTTGAATTTGTGATATCAAGAATTCTTATTTGTGATATCACGAATGCGAATTTCTGATATCACAAATTCTATTTTGTGATATCACGAATTGAATTATTGATATCACAAAATCGAATTTGTGATATCAGTAATTCACATGGAATTCGAGCGTTAGTTTTGCGCTGAAATTCAACTGTGAATTCGAGCGTTAGTTTAGCGCAGAAATACACGGGGAATTCGAGCGTTAGTTCAGTGCAGTAAATCCCTGTGAATTCGAGCGTTAGTTGAGCGCAGAAATACAAAGTGAATTCGAGCGTTAGTCTTGCGCTGAAAATCAACTGTGAATTCGAGCGTTAGTTGAGCGCAGAAACACAAAGTGAATTCGAGCGTTAGTTTTGCGTTGAAATTCAACTGTGAATTCGAGCGTTAGTTGAGCGCAGAAATACACAGGGATTTCGAGCGTTAGTTCAGTGCAGTAAATCCCTGTGAATTCGAGCGTTAGTTGAGCGCAGAAATACAAAGTGAATTCGAGCGTTAGTTTTGCGCTGAAATTCAACTGTGAATTCGAGCGTTAGTTGAGCGCAGAAATACACAGGGATTTCGAGCGTTAGTTCAGTGCAGAAAATCGCTGTGAATTCGAGCATTAGTTTAGCGCAGAAATACAAAGTGAATTCGAACGTTAGTTTTGCGCTGAAATTCACCTGTTAATTCGAGCGTTAGTTGAGCGCTGAAATACACAGGGAGTTCGAGCGTCAGTTCAGTGCAGAAAATCGCTGTGAATTCGAGCATTCGTTTAGCGCAGAAATACAAAGGGAATTCGATAGTTAGTTTTGCCCTGGAATTCAACTGTGAATTCGAGCGTATGGCAAGCTATATTACTTTTAAAAAAGATTTTCTGATATCACGAATTCCCTTTCGTGATATCAAAAATTCGAATTTCTGATATCACAAATTCAATTTTTGATATCACAAATACCCATTGGTTTATCACGTAAAACCAATTTTTGATATCACGAAATCGAATTAGTGATATCACAAATTCAATTCGTGATATCACGAATTCAATTCGAGATATCACGAATTCACATTCTTGATATCAAGAAATACATTTTGTGATATCACTAATTCCAATTTGTGATATCATTAATCTACATGGAATTTCAGCACATATCTTTCCCAAAGAAATAATCTGATTTCGAGCATTAGTTTTGCGCTGAAATGCAACCGTAAATTCTAGCGTTAGTTGAGGGCAGAAATACACAGGGAATTCGAGCTTTAGTTCAGTGCAGAAAACCAACTTGAATTTGAGCGTTAGTTGAGCGCAGAAATACACACGGAATTCGAGCATTAGTTTTGCGCTGAAATTCAACTGTGAATTCGAGCGTTAGTTGAGCGCAGAAATACACAGGGAATTCGAGCATTAGTTTTGCGCTGAAATTCAGCTGTGAATTCGAGCGTTAGTTGAGCGCAGAAACACACAGCGAATTCGAGCATTAGTTTTGCGCTGAAATTCAACTGTGAATTCGAGCGTTAGTTGAGCGCAGAAATACACAGCGAATTCGAGCATTAGTTTTGCGCTGAAATCCAACTGTGAATTCGAGCGTTAGTTGAGCGCAGAAATACACAAGGAATTCGAGCATTAGTTTTGCGCTGAAATTCAACTATGAATTCGAGCGTTAGTTGAGCGCAGAAATACACTGTGAATTCGAGCATTAGTTTAGCGCAGATATTCCTATGGAATTTCAGGTGTTATCTTTACATAGTATATAACGATAGTTACAAAAAAACCCTAAATGAAGAGTTTTGGCAACTCGTCTTCATTTAAAGTGATTAGGAATTGATTTTAAAAGAATCGATGAAAATAAATCGTTTAGCAACATATCTGAAATGCCATTATTGATATGTTGTCAATTACTTCAAAGTCATTATTATATTCTTATTTTTCTCCATTTCTCGCCACTGATTTGGCAGAGACTGGTTGACTTACAACTTTTGTTTGCGTTTCTCTTTACTCTGTCATGTGAAAGATACTCTCTCCCGACCTCCCCCTGTTACTCCTCCGAGTTAATAAGAGAGATTTCTCATTGCGCAGATTAACAAAATTGAAGTCCTTCGTACCACTGCTTTTTTCTTACTACAAATTCTAACTGTTTGTTTGCCATGCATACTGCTACATAAAATCCTCATAAGATCTGGATATCTTCACTCTTCTTGATCTGGTCTGAAGACTTTTGGGCTTGTGCATTCCAGTTTTGTTCTCCCCGGTTTTGGTTCTTGAATAAACTTGCCTATATAATTACACTTTAAATTATTTTACAAAATCATAAACATATTGGGGCAGGCAAACTGTACACCCAACACTATTGGTCTTAAGGGATACACCCCTTTGTTCTGGAGGACTGATTTTGAGGAGTGAGAAAATGTCTTTAGGAGAAACACGTTGCTTTATGTGACCACCAGCCGACACCAGTGGTGGACATTTGACAAGTTTACGACTCCCTCTCGCACCCTGCATGACTCACAGTCTCTCTATCTTATTCTCCGCTGCTGACATACACAGACCAGAGGGGTGATTGCACTCGGTCGGTCCTCCGCAATACAAACACATGGTATGCTTTTATAACACACATACACATACAACCACACATAATTATCATCGATTTGGTGGAAGAGTCTTACTGTATATAAAGGGGATTACCACATAAAAAAATAGGGGGGATGTATAATGATTAACAATAATGTAGTAATAGATGACAATTTGAGGACCAAAACGATGAATTAAATGTATGCCCTAAGTGAACATAGTATCATTGAATTCATGATAACATGTTGCAAAACAATAATTGATTTGTATCAATAATTCAGCGAATATACCTTGATGATCATTTAGGGAATGATGGATGTGTAAATCTCTCATATATAGTTTGTATTTTGAACATTGTTCTAAAAAAAAAATAGCAGTATAATATACCTTCCATCTGAACATCAGCTCAAAAGTAATGTTCCAATTCCCTGTGTATTCTGCGCTAAAAAAGAAAAAAACGCTCGAATTCACAGTTGAATTCCAGGGCAAAACTAACTATTGAATTCCCTTTGTATTTCTGCGCTAAACGAATGCTCGAATTCACAGCGATTTTCTGCACTGAACTGACGTTCGAACTCCCTGTGTATTTCAGCGCTCAACTAACGCTCGAATTAACAGGTGAATTTCAGCGCAAAACTAACGCTCGAATTCACTTTGTATTTCTGCGCTAAACTAATGCTCGAATTCACAGCGATTTTCTGCACTGAACTAACGCTCGAAATCCCTGTGTATTTCTGCGCTCAACTAACGCTCGAATTCACAGTTGAATTTCAGCGCAAAACTAACGCTCGAATTCACTTTGTATTTCTGCGCTCAACTAACGCTCGAATTCACAGGGATTTACTGCACTGAACTAACGCTCGAAATCCCTGTGTATTTCTGCGCTCAACTAACGCTCGAATTCACAGTTGAATTTCAACGCAAAACTAACGCTCGAATTCACTTTGTATTTCTGCGCTCAACTAACACTCGAATTCACAGTTGATTTTCAGCGCAAAACTAACGCTCGAATTCACTTTGTATTTCTGCGCTCAACTAACGCTCGAATTCACAGGGATTTACTGCACTGAACTAACGCTCGAATTCCCCGTGTATTTCTGCGCTCAACTAACGCTCGAATTCACAGTTGAATTTCAGCGCAAAACTAACGCTCGAATTCCCTGTGAATTACTGATATCACAAATTCGATTTTGTGATATCAATAATTCAATTCGTGATATCACAAAATAGAATTTGTGATATCAGAAATTCGCATTTGTGATATCACAAATAAGAATTGTTGATATCACAAATTCAAATTAGTGATATCACAAATTTATTTCGTGATATCACAAATTCGAATTTGTGATATCAAAAAATAATTTTGTGATATCACGAATCACCATTGGTTTTTCACGTGAAACCTATTTTTGCTATCAAGAATTCGAATTTCTGATATCACAAATTCATTTAGTGATATCTCAAATTGAATTTTAGATATCACTAATTCGAATTTCTGATATCACAAATTGAATTTGTGATATCAAGAATGGATTTTGTGATATCACAAATTCGATTTCTTGATATCACAAATTAAGTTCATGTGCTACACTTACGGGAATTTGTGATATCACAAATTTGATTCTTGATATCATAAATTGAATTCTTGATATCAAAAATTTGATTTTATGATATCACAAAATGGAATTTGTGATATCAGAAATTAACTTTAAATGTAAAAAAGGCTTGCCATACGAGCGGTTTTTTTTTTTCTTTTTTAGCGCAGAATACACAGGGAATTGGAACATTTCTTTTGAGCTGATATTCAGATGGAAGGTATATTATACTGCTAACTTTTTTTTAGAACAATGTTCAAAATACAAACTATATATCAGAGATTTACACATCCATCATTCCCTAAATGATCATCAAGGTATATTCGCTGAATTATTGATACAAATCAATTATTGTTTTGCAACATGTTATCATGAATTCAATGATACTATGTTCACTTAGGGCCTACATTTAATTCATCGTTTTGGTCCTCAAATTGTCATCTATTACTACATTATTGTTAATCATTATACACCCCCCCCCCCCCCCCATTTTTCATGTGGTAATCCCCTTTATATACAGTAAGACTCTTCCACCAAATCGATGATAATTATGTGTGGTTGTATGTGTATGTGTGTTATAAAAGCATACCATGTGTTTGTATTGCGGAGGACCGACCGAGGGCAATCACCCCTCTGGTCTGTGTATGTCAGCAGCGGAGAATAAGATAGAGAGACTGTGAGTCATGCAGGGTGCTAGAGGGAGTCGTAAACTTGTCAAATGTCCACCACTGGTGTCGGCTGGTGGTCACATAAAGCAACGTGTTTCTCCTAAAGACATTTTCTCACTCCTCAAAATCAGTCCTCCAGAACAAAGGGGTGTATCCATTAAGACCAATAGTGTTGGGTGTACAGTTTGCCTGCCCCAATATGTTTATGATTTTGCAAAATGATTTAAAGTGTAATTATATAGGCAAGTTTATTCAAGAACCAAAACCGGGGAGAACAAAACTGGAATGCACAAGCCCAAAAGTCTTCAGACCAGATCAAGAAGAGTGAAGATGTCCAGATCTTATGAGGATTTTATGCAGCAGTATGCATGGCAAACAAACAGTTAGAATTTGTAGTAAGAAAAAAGCAGTGGTACGAAGGACTTCAATTTTGTTAATCTGCGCAATGAGAAATCTCTCTTATTAACTCGGAGGAGTAACAGGGGGAGGTCGGGAGAGAGTATCTTTCACATGACAGAGTAAAGAGAAACGCAAACAAAAGTTGTAAGTCAACCAGTCTCTGCCAAATCAGTGGCGAGAAATGGAGAAAAATAAGAATATAATAATGACTTTGAAGTAATTGACAACATATCAATAATGGCATTTTAGATATGTTGCTAAACGATTTATTTTCATCGATTCTTTTAAAACCAATTCCTAATCACTTTAAATGAAGACGAGTTGCCAAAACTCTTCATTTAGGGTTTTTTGTAACTATCGTTATATACTATGTAAAGATAACACCTGAAATTCCATAGGAATATCTGCGCTAAACTAATGCTCGAATTCACAGTGTATTTCTGCGCTCAACTAACGCTCGAATTCACAGTTGAATTTCAGCGCAAAACTAATGCTCGAATTCCTTGTGTATTTCTGCGCTCAACTAACGCTCGAATTCACAGTAGAATTTCAGCGCAAAACTAATGCTCGAATCCGCTGTGTGTTTCTGCGCTCAACTAACGCTCGAATTGACAGTTGAATTTCAGCGCAAAACTAATGCTCGAATTCCCTGTGTGTTTCTGCGCTCAACTAACGCTCGAATTCACAGTTGAATTTCAGCGCAAAACTAATGCTCGAATTCACTTTGTATTTCTGCGCTCAACTAACGCTCAAATTCAAGTTGGTTTTCTGCACTGAACTAAAGCTCGAATTCCCTGTGTATTTCTGCCCTCAACTAACGCTAGAATTTACGGTTGAATTTCAGCGCAAAACTAATGCTCGAAATCAGATTATTTCTTTGCGAAAGATATGTGCTGAAATTCCATGTAAATTAATGATATCACAAATTGGAATTAGTGATATCACAAAATGTATTTCTTGATATCAAGAATGTGAATTCGTGATATCTCTAATTGAATTCGTGATATCACTAATTCGATTTCGTGATATCAAAAATTGGTTTTACGTGATAAACCAATGGGTATTTGTGATATCAAAAATTGAATTTGTGATATCAGAAATTCGAATTTTTGATATCACGAAAGGGAATTCGTGATATCAGAAAATCTTTTTTAAAAGTAATATGGCTTGCCATAAGATCCTATGGCAAGCCGTTTTTACATTTAAAGTTAATTTCTGATATCACAAATTCCATTTTGTGATATCAAAAAATCTAAATTTTGATATCAAGAATTCAGTTTGTGATATCAAGAATTAAATTTGTGATATCACAAATTCCTGTAAGTGTAGCACATGAACTTAATTTGTGATATCAAGATATCGAATTTGTGATATCACAAAATCCATTTTTGATATCACAAATTCAATTTGTGATATCAGAAATTCGAATTTGTGATATCTAAAATTCAATTTGAGATATCACTAAATGAATTTGTGATATCAGAAATTCGAATATTTGATATCAAAAATAGGTTTCACGCGAAAAACCAATGGTAATTCGTGATATCACAAAATGATTTTTTGATATCACAAATTCGAATTTGTGATATCACGAAATAAATTTGTGATATCACTAATTTCAATTTGTGATATCAAGAATTCTTATTTGTGATATCACAAATGCGAATTTCTGATATCACAAATTTCATTTTGTGATATCACGAATTGAATTATTGATATCACAAAATCGAATTTGTGATATCAGTAATTCACAGGGAATTCGAGCGTTAGTTTTGCGCTGAAATTCAACTGTGAATTCGAGCGTTAGTTGAGCGCAGAAATACACGGGGAATTCGAGCGTTAGTTCAGTGCAGTAAATCCCTGTGAATTCGAGCGTTAGTTGAGCGCAGAAATACAAAGTGAATTCGAGCGTTAGTTTTGCGCTGAAATTCAACTGTGAATTCGAGCGTTAGCTGAGCGCAGAAATACACGGGGAATCCGAGCGTTAGTTCAGTGCAGTAAATCCCTGTGAATTCGAGCGTTAGTTGAGCGCAGAAATACAAAGTGAATTCGAGCGTTAGTTTTGCGCTGAAATTCAACTGTGAATTCGAGCGTTAGTTGAGCGCAGAAATACACAGGGATTTCGAGCGTTAGTTCAGTGCAGTAAATCCCTGTGAATTCGAGCTTTAGTTGAGCGCAGAAATACAAAGTGAATTCGAGCGTTAGTTTTGCGCTGAAATTCAACTGTGAATTCGAGCGTTAGTTGGGCGCAGAAATACACAGGGATTTCGAGCGTTAGTTCAGTGCAGAATATCGCTGTGAATTCGATCATTAGTTTAGCGCAGAAATACAAAGTGAATTCGAGCGTTAGTTGAGCGCAGAAATACACAGGGAGTTCGAGCGTCAGTTTAGTGCAGAAAATCGCTGTGAATTCGAGCTTTAGTTTAGCGCAGAAATACAAAGGGAATTCGAGCGTTAGTTTTGCCCTGGAATTCAACTGTGAATTCGAGCGGTTTTGTTTGTTGTTTTTTTTTTAGCGCAGAAATACACAGGGAATTGGAACATTACTTTTGAGCTGATATTCAGATGGAAGGTATACTACTGCTAACTTTTTTTAGAACAATGTTCAAAATACCAATAACTATATAATGATTATGAGAGATTTACACATCCATCATTCCCTAAATGATCGTCAAGGTATATTCGATGAATTATTGATACAAATTAGTTGTTTTGCAACATGTTATCATGAATTCAATGATACTATGTTCACTTAGGGCTTACATTTAATTCATCGTTTTGGTCCTCAAATTGTCATCTATTACTACATTATTGTTAATTATGATACATTTTTCATGTGGTAATCCCCTTTACAGTAGACTCTTCCACCAAATCGATGATAATTATGTGTGGTTGTATGTGTATGTGTGTTATAAAAGCATATACCATGTGTTTGTATTGCGGAGGACCGACCGAGGGCAATCAACCCTCTGGTCTGTGTATGTCAGCAGCGGAGAATAAGAGAGAGAGAGAGACTGTGAGTCATGCGGGGTGCGAGAGGGAGTCGTAAACTTGCCAATTTAATGTCCACCACTGGTGTCGGCTGGTGGTCACATAAAGCAACGTGTTTCTCCTAAAGACATATTCTCACTCCTCAAAATCAGTCCTCCAGAACAAAGGGGTGTATCAATTAAGACCACTTGTGTTGGGTGTACAGTTTGCCTGCCCCAGTATGTTTACGATTTTGTAAAATAATTTAAAGTGTAATCATATAGGCAAGTTTATTCAAGAACCAAAACCGGGGAGAACAAAACTGGAACGCACAAGCCCAAAAGTCTTCAGACCAGATCAAGAAGAGTGAAGATATCCAGATCTTATGAGGAGTTTATGCAGCAGTATGCATGGCAAACAAACAGTTAGAATTTGTAGTAAGAAAAAAGCAGTGGTACGAAGGACTTCAATTTTGTTAATCTGCGCAATGAGAAATCTCTCTTATTAACTCGGAGGAGTAACAGGGGGAGGTCGGGAGAGAGTATCTTTCACATGACAGAGTAAAGAGAAACGCAAACAAAAGTTGTAAGTCAACCAGTCTCTGTCAAATCAGTGGCGAGATATGGAGGGAAAAAAGGAATATAATAATGACTTTGAAGTAATTGACAACATATAAATAATGGCAATTTAGATATGTTGCTAAACGATTTATTTTCATCGATTCTTTTAAAACCAATTCCTAATCACTTTAAATGAAGACGAGTTGCCAAAACTCTTCATTTAGGTTTTTTTTTTTGTAACTATCGTTATATACTATGTAAAGATAACACCTGAAATTCCATAGGAATATCTGCGCTAAACTAATGCTCGAATTCACAGTGTATTTCTGCGCTCAACTAACGCTCGAATTCATTGTTGAATTTCAGCGCAAAACTAAAGCTCGAATTCCCTGTGCATTTCTGCGCTCAACTAACGCTCGAATTCACAGTTGGATTTCAGCGCAAAACTAATGCTCGAATTCCCTGTGTATTTCTGCGCTCAACTAACGCTCGAATTGACAGTTGAATTTCAGCGCAAAACTAATGCTCGAATTCCCTGTGTATTTCTGCGCTGAACTAACGCTCGAATTCACAACTGAATTTCAGCGCAAAACTAATGCTCGAATTCCCTGTGTATTTCTGCGCTCAACTAACGCTCGAATTCACAGTTGAATTTCAGCGCAAAACTAATGCTCGAATTCCTTGTGTATTTCTGCTCTCAACTAACACTCGAATTCACAGCTGAATTTCAGCGCAAAACGAATGCTCGAATTCCGTATGTATTTCTGCGCTCAACTAACGCTCAAATTCCCGTTGGTTTTCTGCACTGAACTAAAGCTCGAATTCCCTGTGTATTTCTGCGCTCAACAAACGCTAGAATTTACGGTTGAATTTCAGCGCAAAACTAATGCTCGAAATCAAATTATTTCTTTGCGAAAGATATGTGCTGAAATTCCATGTAAATTAATGATATCACAAATTGGAATTAGTGATATCACAAAATGTATTTCTTGATATCAAGAATGTGAATTCGTGATATCTCGAATTGAATTCGTGATATCACGAATTGAATTTGTGATATCACTAATTCGATTTCGTGATATCAAAAATTGGTTTTACCTGATAAACCAATGGGTATTTGTGATATCAAAAATTGAATTTGTGATATCAGAAATTCGAATTTTTGATATCACGAAAGGGAATTCGTGATATCAGAAAAATCTTTTTAAAAAGTAATATGGCTTGCCATACGATCCTAACAAAAAAGACTAGTCCCGTTTCTCGTGTTTCTGGGCTCCAATTCTATCCATGGTATAAGAGTTCAAGATTTACTTTTTCAATATCGTACCTTATAACGCAAGGAATATCTTCACGAAAAAACAGCACACTTCGCCCCCATATTGATCACGATCTTTTCTTTCGATTTTGTAACTATAAAGCTAAACCATGTTTGAACTTACCATCTAACCATGTTTCTGAAAAATGGCATTATATCACACGGGCAACATGTCAAAAATTGCTCAAATCTGCAATCTTATTTCGGAGACTCCTTTAATGTGCTACTTTCAATCCTTTTACTGTTGGAAATTGTGCTTTCACATTCTCTTCTTTAAGCAGATCATATTCATATTTTGGTCTCTCTTTTGTGCTGACTGGATAATCAATATCCTTCACGAAAGACAACTAAGATGGCAAACATTCAGCACATAGCCAGTCAAGGAAGGTCTCAATGAGATCGTCGTATTTTGACTTTATCTATACATTCAATGTGAACCTATTTATGGCATTGGGTACATTTCAAAGCTCTTTGGTTATTCTTAACCCTTTATCGCACCTAACACATAGGATGAAACAACAATAGCGATCAAAATAATATACTCTAGCCTTTACATTGATGTAACAAAGACAAGTAGAAGATTAGTAGAAGTCGATGTACCTGTCATAAAACAGTTAAAAAAGAATCAAACCAGTTAGTTTCGTTAGATCTGGTTAGATCTGATTTTCGAGTCACTTTGATGCGGACGCTTCTTGGTGTTTTCACGATGATTGTTATGTGCACCCAAAAGTTGATAGGCACAACTTCGCGCACTCATACATATACATGCAAAGTTTCATTAGATACCTCAAACGGTTGCTTACTTTCGCTGTCCACAAAATTGATTACGGACCGAAGGACGGACGGACGGACTGACGGACGGACAACCCGAAAACATAATGTCTCCGACGACACTTCATGGCAGAGGCATAAAAAAGGGTTCTTAAATGGCAATTACTGAATTAGATGCCACTGGCCGTCTTTCATTAAAACTTAGAATTTAAGATTGGAGAAAAGTATAGACGTAACGAAATACTTCTTCATTTGACCTCGGAATCGATTTTAACACCCGTGTCGTGCCTTAGCTTGATATAATTGAACCAGTAGCTATGATTATCGTAGCATTTCGGATATAATAACGTGTAATGATAACCAGGCCCCTGGGAGCAACTTTTTCCACAGGGGTGCTGAACCCCTGACCCACCCCGGTTGCCGGACCATATTAGCAGCGTTTTAGTATATTGGGGGGGGGGGGGGGGGGGGGGGCAGGGGAGGTGAAGGGAGGGGATGGGGACATCGAAACGAGGGTGAGAAAGCCATCTAGGTGTCTACCACACAAGGAAACTTTTGCACTCTTATTGAAATTGAACACACTTTATGTGGTAAATTTTGAAATTCTTCAATCAAAGAAAAAAAAAGTGAATACTCGTGGACTATGTTCATGGATGAATTGCTGAACGCCCCACCTCTTGATTCTTGTGTGTGTCTTCACTTTGTATAAGTCCATGGAAGGGGACCTACGGGGGAGGGTGTGGGAGGGGGTATCCCCCTCCCACACTGGAGAGATTTTGAATTTTCATTCCTGAAATTCAGCGATCTGGTGAACACTTTTGGTGAAATTTCTTAAAAAGTATTTAAAAAAATATTCACAGAAACGTGAATGACCATTAAATCGGGTTACAATCAACTCTTGTTCCGTGTGCGCGTCATCACTGTGAGGGGTATCCCCTCCCACCCTGGAGAGATTCTGAATTTTCATATCTGAAATTCAGGGATCTGACGCACACTTTTGGTGAATATTTTTAAAAAGTATGAAAATAAAATATTCACAGAAATGTGAATGACCAATAAATTGGGTTACAATCAACTCTTGTTCCATGTGTGCGTCATCACTGTGAAATAACTGTATGGAAGTTGATGAGGCGGGGATGGGAGGTGGCTACCATGCGACGGAGCTTTTGCATTTGTAGAATTTAATTACAACGATATGATGCACAATCATGGTATGGACTATCCCCATATATGTATCAGAGAATCGTTTGTTGGTCTTTGCTTTGTATAAGTCTATGGAAGGGGACATAAGGGGGAGGGTGTGGGAGGGGGTATCTCCCTCCCACACAAGGGAGATTTTGGATATTTAGACCTGAAATTCAGTGATTTGGTGCACACTTTTGAAATTAAAAAAAAAAGTATGAAAGATAAATATTCACAGAAATGTGAATGACCATTAAATCGGGGTATAATCAGCTCTTGTTCTAGGTATGCATCATCACTGTGTGATAAATGTAAGGAAGTTGAGAAGGCGGGGTTGGGAGGGGGTAGCCCCCTCCCAAACGACGGAGCTTTTGCATTTTTAGAATTGGAATATACATTGTACAATGTTTAATGATCTGATGCAAAATCTTGGTGGAATATCCTGGAGTTTGTATTAGACAAGTGTATTAAGACATCTATGGAGGGAGACCAAGCGGGGGAAGGATGTGGGAGGATGTATCCCCTTCCTACAAGAGAGAGCTTTTGCATCTTTTTGACTGTGATTCAAAGATGTGGAATTTCTGGCGCATATTTTTGATTTAATATGTAATGTAATGTAATGTAGCTATAATCAATGCAAGGGGTGGAGGCTAATACAGCAAGGTGGAGGATTTTAGAAGGGGTCGTCCCCCATCCCCTAACCCCTCCCATTCGAGAGAGCCTTTGTATTTTAAGGATCGAAATGAAAATATTTCGTCTCTACACAACAGTCATTTATGATGGAGTATTTGAAAAACTGTCAAACAAAGAAGCATAAGCCCACTAAATGTAGCAGGGGAATAAGGGTAAACTGAAAGAGAATATCCCCTTCCCACATTTTGGAACTTTTGGATTTGTTTAAATTGAAGTGACAGATCTGGGGGGCACTTTTTGATGAAATATTCAAAAAGTGTCGATCTCAAAAGTCTACTAAGTGGATGGAAGTTGGCCTATAAGGGGGGGGGAGGGGGTATCCCTCCCAGGGTCATTTTCCATTTTCAGAATTGAAATTAAACGATCTTGTGCACTTTTGGTGAAATATCTGGACAGTTTCTATTAAAAAAAAAAATAAAAATTCCACATCGTGGGAATTTCTCTTTTTTTTTTGGGGGGGGGGGGGGGAGGGGGGGGATTGGGAGGGTAGGGGCAAAGCTTTGCATAGCTCCCACCCAATATTTTTATTCCAGGATTAATGCTATTTGGTATGAGGAAACTGTGTTATTTTTAGAATCCAATTGACATTGTCTCGCAAACACATTTTTTTTGGTGGAAGTAGGGAAATAATCAATCCAAGAAGTGTACTACTACTACGTCTATGGAACGTATGGAGGGGAACTAAGCGGGAAAATGGTTAGGGCCTAAATGAAAGGAGGATATTATATTCCCACACGAGAAAATTTATCTTGCATTTTTTGAACAGAAATGAGAGATCTTTTGATGAAAGAAATCATTCGGAGATATGCCAATCTTATGGGAAAGGACCAAAGGGGGAGGATGTGGAAGGGGTATAAACCCATTTTTTAGAATTGAACTGCAACAATGCCGTGCACAGTTTCGGTAAAATATTTGGACAGTTTTCCATCACAAAAAACAAGAAAATCTCCGACATCCCGAAAACCATTATTGGAGGGGGGTAATATCATGGCAACTACCCCGCACCCTTGCATACGAGGGAGCTTTTGCATTACTCTAGAATAGAAAGGAAAATATCGTGAGAGGGGGTATTTCCCTCCAATACAAGGGAGATTTCGCATTTCAGAATTGACAGGTGCACACGTTGTACGAAGATTGGGACAGTGTCGAATAAAAAAAAAAATCCACATCTTGGAAATTACTGGGGGGGGGGGGTCAACATGATATGCTGCCCCCTCCATCGATGCTCTCCTGAAGGGGGTACCCTCCCCCTAATGAGGGAACTTCTGCATTTTTAGATTTGAAATTCAGCAATCTAGTGAGCCCTTCAGGTATAGCATATTTAAAAAAAAATCAATAGAAAAGTAGGAAAAGCAAAATATCCAGGGACAATGGAAATGCTTTAATAGTGCTGTCTGCACTTTAAGCTTGTTCTGCGTGGGAGGGGGATACCCCTCCCACGCTATGGGGATTTCGCATTTTCAGAAGTGAAATTCAGCAATCTGATGCACACTTTTGGTGGGATATTTGGACAATTTTCTATTTAAAAAAAAGAAGCAAATTTCCCTGTAAAAAGATATAAGTTGGGGGTGCAGAAGCACCCCCAACTTTTATTTTTCACAGGGGTGCTATGCCCCCCTGCTCAAAAAGTCAGGGGTGCTGCAGCACCCCCAGCACCCCCGGCTCCCAGGGGCTTGCCAACGAAGCATTCAAATGAATCGGTGGTTTAAATGACCGGACCGTACCTAATTACATCTCTTTCAAAGCATTGGCTGCAGAAAGAAAATTATGTAAGATAATTCTGGATGATTATTCGTTATTTATATGTCGCCGAACAATTTAAGTTTCAGGTCTCAATTTTAATTCGCAATTTTCATAAATTTCTGAGAGAGAAAAGCCTTCTAGCACAGTGGATGGTACAAAGAGAGTTGGACCTACACGTACTCTTACCGTATGATAGTGAAACAGCCTGCTTTTGTTGAGTTTGTAAAATACTATTATTTACATGTGCATTGTCTTCGTATATTCTCTCTTTCTCTTAATCATGTTTGTATTATCATGATCTCTTTTGTGTCTTTATGTATAATCTATAAGAATTATACTTCACATGGTCTGTTATACTGTTATTTACATTCTTTGAATGTCTGTACTATTATACCTTAAGAGGGGTGAAAGAGTCAATAAAATTCTAAATTTTGACAATGATGTAAGTTCAACACCACCTCACACTATTTCTCACCTGGCGAGAGACCGACTCAGGTGATGGTCAGCGAGTCCTCCAACATTATCTTGGCACCTAAACAAAACAGTATGATCTGGTTTGTCAGTATAACTTGTCTTTAATATATCATTCATGTGATCTATCATGTAATAATATTGAACTGACCTAGCATTCTTTTTTTCTTGGAAAACCTGAACATACAACGCGTCACATCATTTACGTCTTTCTACTTGATATTTTTTAGCTTGTGTCATCTCGATTATATATTCAATTTCCATTTTGATAAGAACTCGAGGATTTTTATTTCATTCAAAATGGCTGTCCCGAACACCAGAGCCAAAACCAATGCAGACACCGCAATATATCAAGCTCCCCAGGATTAGGCCTATCTGCAAAGTGACGCATTTTTGAAAGCCGTGGAGGTAGCAGTTAAGAGGGGGATTAACAAACAATTAAGCAGGTTATTTGAGCGGATTGAGAAACTGAAGGAAAGCACTGCCAAGTCAGAGGAACGATTGGAGCAGAACACCGGCTCATTGATGGACTTGAAGTCCAACTCCGGGAGAAAACGAACCAAATTGATCGGCTGTATAGCGTCATAGAAAAGCAAGCAGTGTCTCTCAATAACCTCAAACTTGAAATGAATGCAATCCAACAATGTTCGCGTAGAAACTGCTTAAAAATCTATGGTGTGCCCGAAAACAAAGGAGAGAACACAAATCTGGTCGTCTGTCGCCTCGCAAGTGAGCGATTAGGTGTCCCCCTGTCAGAAGAATACCAGCTCTGGACAGATCCCATCGTGTCGCAAGCAGGATGGGGCAGAACTCCTCGTCGAACGCTGAGGGCGCAAATTTCAAGAAGAAGAAGCCACGAACAATAATATAGGTTTTCCCGGTCAATTTCATACTTTTGTCACTCAAATTCATTAATGTGCATTCAAATTCACGCAGCGCACGCACGCGAAAATATTGGGGCATTCAAATTCAGAATCCGAGCGATCAATTTCATTTATGAGCGTTCTATTTCGTTTTCGTGAAATCAAATTCACGATTGGGCATTCAATTTCGAAATGCGAGCACCGACTTTCCTACTCGTGCATTCAAATTCATACGATAGTCACGTGATAGTCCCAATGAGCTTGTTTGGAGCGTTCAAATTCATTTTTAGGCGATCAAGTTACTACTTCGTGCAATCAATTTAACGAGGAAAATGGAGGAGACTTTTAAGAAAGGAAAAAGGGCCAACACAATCAATGAATGCTTGCATATAGTGTAATTAGGATTATTTACATGTTCTACATTGTTCTCTGTTCATGTATTCTTTGTTTTTCATCTCCATAAATTTCAAATTGCAATGTCCAATCAGCAGTGCATCCAAACAACACGACTAGTAATCATATTTCTTGATGATACTGCATGCTGACAACGCCCCAACACCAACCATATAATGACAATTCATCAATTTAAGACAAAATGACACACAATGATCTCATATAGTCCCGCAAAATTAAATCAATAAGACAGCAATACACAACAGACAACACGTATAAAATGCTCATGTATCAGTTTCAATATAGTCAAAATTGGGTTTTTTTTCCTCGAAAGTGTCAACCAACCCTCCGTATTATGCTCGTCTGTAGGCCTATACAGTGCCTAATTTTTGTTTGTTTAATTTTCTATCAAAGAAGATGGCTGGATAACCCATATTCAGCTGCAAAAGCTGGTCTTCCATATGGGGTCCAGTTAGATGTTTTGCTCTTTGCGATGAATAAATGAAGTGGGATCTTTTACGTGCATGAGTTGTGACTCTTTTACACGTGGGACCTCCATTTTATGTCCAATCCCAGGGAAATGTGCCTGCATATTCCTATTTGCTAAGCGCGAGTTCAAAATTGTCAATTAACAGGTGGACCTCTACTGCAAAATAAATAATCATCATAAATCCCAATATATTCAAAGCCAAGTGAGAAACACATGCATACTCGGCCCCAAACTAACTAAATTCAGGACTTCTTTTAAATTGAATGCAGTTATTTGGAACATGGTTGCCTATTCACGAATTTGAATGACCGACGAGATTCCGTCGCCAGCTTGACATGAATTTGAATGCTCCTTGATGAAATGCGTGCTCCTCTCTTAAATTTGAATGCTCCGATAGTGAATTTGAATGTTCCGATAGTGAATTTGAATGCTCCGATAGTGAATTTGAATGCTCTGAGAGTGAATTTGAATGCTCGGATAGCGAATTCGAATGACCTAATTTTGAATTTGATTGCTGATTCAGTGCTGCGAGCGTGGAATGCGTGAAATCGAATGCTCGGAATAGGAACTTGAATGACAAAAGTATGAAATTGACCGGGAAAACCTAGTAGTAAAGTTCTGCTCCTACTGCAAGCGGTCCGCAGTCCTGCGTGCAAGGAGAAAGTTGAAAGCCAGCGGTATAGCGATTGACGAAGCTCTGACGGCCTCTAATCAAGATCTGCTATGGACTGCCAAACGTCAAGAAAAAGTAAACGAGGCCTGGACCTCTGATGGTCACGTGACTGTGCTGCTGGCTGGTACAAGCGGAAAAGACATCAAACGGGTCATTCGAAACAAAGATGAACTAAAATCTCTAAACTGATTTAGCACGTGATATGATATGTTCCGCTATATTTATTCAAATTTGCAAACGTCTTACTGTTCTGTAGTTTGTGTTATTTTTTATCATTCCTCTGTATATATGAGGACTCCTTTTCTTATTCTGTGGCACATTTGTTCTTAGTTAGCTATTACCTTCGCTTAGTAATTGATACAGTTTGGCAAAGTGTTTTCCTTTTTTTTAATTTGTTCGTATGACACAGAGTGATTTTCAATTTCCATTTTCAGATGCAACAAATATTGAACTTGGTAATTTATTTTCAGGTACTTTAAATGTGTTAGATAAAACCATCGGATTTTTAATAATGACAACATATTGTATAGTAAATTAATGAAGATTCTTTTTTTTGACGACGGTACTGATGTGAAACTTGACTGACTGAAAATTTCACTTCCCTTGTACAATTAGATGGTTACACACTGGTAACAAATAACAGAGTTTGTAAACGAGGTGGAGGCGTGGCATTTTATGTGAAGAATAATTTGAAATTTGAAATGATAAACCCAGTTAAATTATATGTCTGATTCAATTGAAAGTATTTTCATTGACATAAGTATGCCAGGTGGTAAAAAAGTATTGATAGGAGAAATTTACAAGCCCCCAAATTGTAATTATTCTGACTTCATCTCAAACGTAGAAATTATTTTAGATTCGCCCTATCTCCGCAACAAACACGTGTACATAATGGGAGATTTTAATTTAGACTTACTTGATTATGGTAAGCCACAAACACGTGATTTTCTTCAATTCAATCATAGTTTATTTCCAATCAACGAAAATCAAAAACATAGTACAATGTATACATGTCATTAAATGATATTGTTCAAACGCTTGCAAAAGATTCATGCAATATACGAGACAAATTATAGAACAACATATATGTACAATAATAAAGAGGAACAAGGTACAAACACTACGTGGGCGAGCGGAAAATAAATTCGATCATGGAAAATAGTGATCCACTAAAAAGCAAAGCTTGTCGGACGTGGATCGCTAGATAAATAATGAGTGAATGATATACTATTCTATAACAATGCACATGTAGTTATTTTGAGATACACAGGTTGGGAAAAAAATATAGAATACCAATGCTATAGTGCCCGGACACTGTTCATTGAACCACGTGTACTGGGAAAATATGACAAGGACAATACATTGTACACACATTCAATTACCCACACGCATATACACTGTTGGACGCGAGACAGTACCGAGAGGAGAGAAGACGGTAACAATACAAGTCTACGAAGAACAATAGACAGGAAAGGAAAAGGAGAGAAGAAAGAACAGAGGTCTGCACACAGAACACGCCAAGTGCTGCGACATCAGGACAGGTGAAAACTCAAACATAAATTTTAGCAATTTAAATTATCTAAGATTATAAGTAGAAAGTAAATGTTTTCTGAGTTTATATTTAAATGTGACAAATTTGGGGGAATCTTTTAAACTATTATCTAAATTATTCCAAAGTCTGGGTCCAGTATAAAGAAATGTATTTTGGGCATGTGCGGTTCTCATTAACGGAAGATGGAATTCGTCGGATCGTCGCGTGGGATAGTTATGAACATGACTGTTTCGATGAAATAAATCGTGGAATATTTTAGGTAAAAAGTTACTGTTGTAATTAAACATAAACTGACCAAGTTGAAACACATACAAATCATTTACTTTTAATATTTTATGGTCAGAAAACAAAGCATCTGTATGTTCTCGGGTATGTAAATTAAAAACAATTCTAAGCGCTTTCTTTTGCAATAAAAGAAGTTTATCAAGTAACATCTGATATGTATTACCCCAAGCAAGAATCCCGTAGTTTAAATAAGGGAGTATCAAACTAGAATAAAGAGTTAATAATGCAGATGAAGGAAGATAACATTTTAATCTATTCATTACGCCAATGTTACGTGAAATAATTTTACATATGTTATCAATATGATTCCTCCATGAAAACTTGTTATCAACGCAAACACCAAGAAATTTAAAAGAAGAAACTTCTTCTAAGGGAGTAGTATCAAATGTTATATTGCCTGGGAGGCTATCTAAAGAATTACTAAAAAACATAACTTTTGTTTTTTGAATATTTAATGACAATTTGTTTGCGTATATCCATTGTATGACCTTTATCAATTCTTCATTGACTGTTCTTATTAAGATATTTGGGTCAGGGTGGGAAAAAAAAGATTAGAGTCATCCGCGAATAATATGAATGATAGTTTCTCCGAGGATCTATGAAAATCATTAATATAAATAATGAATAACAATGGGCCTAATAAACTCCCTTTTGGAACACCACACGCAATTGTTTTACTTTGAGAGTCAAAGCCGTTGACATGTACAAATTGGGTTCTTTCTGATAGGTAACTCGTGAACCACTCCAAGGCCTTTCCACGTATTCCATAATGAGACAGTTTGGCGAGAAGTATTCCGTGGTTAATCGTGTCAAAGGCCTTGGAGAAGTCCAAGAAGATACCTATTGTGTGTGAAAGTGTGTCGAGTGCGTGTGTGACTTTGTCGATGAGGGCAAGTAGTGCGTGTGTTGTGCTGTGAGTAGTAGTGCGTGTGTTGATACTATGGTATCACCCTCTTTCACTCCTTGTATCACCAAGCCTACAAGATTATTTGGAGCCTCCGCAACACTGATTGATAACATATTTTTAAACAGCCATGATTATGATGATCAATGTATCGCTGTTACGGACATATCAGATCATTTTCCCGTTATAGTTTCTTCAATTTCTACTATACCTGAATCGCATAAACAAAAGGTGTGTAAATATTTATCGCAATCACGAGTGTTCTCCGATCATAATATCCAGCTGTTCAAACAAAGTTTATCCGAAATTGATTGGAATGAGGTTTTAAACTCCACTGATCCGAATGATGCGTACGACAGATTTATGAATATTTTGGTACCTTTATTTCACTTGCATTTCCCTTTGAGAAATCAAAGAGGAAACTACAAAACAGTTCCGCGCTCACCCTGGATAACAAAAGCTTTACTTAGATCCATAAACAGAAAAAATACTTTATTTTACAGATATAAATCATGTAATACAGTTTTGAATAAATCAAAGTACAATGTACATTAAATATCGGAATGCTCTCACGTCCCTCTAACGTAAAGCAAAGAAAGATTATTTTTGTTCTCTGTTTGAACAGCACAAGTCAGATGCAAAATCTACCTGGCATGTAATAAATAGTGTTATTCATAAACGTGTAAATAAGGGTAGTATTGATAATATCCTTTGTGAAGGGAAGAATTTAACAGATGATGAGGAAATTGCGGAAGCATTCAACTCTTTTTTGTTAATATTGGTCCGAATCTGGCCCGCAATATTTCATCTGTACGCAGACCCTTTCATTCTTACCTTTTAAATTCCAATCCACAGTCCTTATTTTTTTCTCCCAGTACTTGAAACAGAGGTCGTGGATATTGTCAATTCTTTTAGCCCCAAGAAGAGTACAGGTCATGATGGGATTTCTAATCACCTCATGAAATGTATTGTAAACGAAATACTATCACCCTTAGTTCACATTTTGAATTTATCTTTATTGACTGGTATTGTGTCCATTAAAATGACAATTGCTAAAGTTATCCCAATCTATAAGAAAGGCAGAGAGGATGAGTTAGGAAATTATCGACCAATATCGCTTCTGTCATCCTTTTCTAAATGAGAAGGTGATTTATAATCGTTTAATCAAATTTGTAAACGATTGTGATATTTTAGCTGATAATAATTCGGGTTCCGGAAAAAAACATGCAACCACCCATGCTATATTACTACTGGTTGAGAAAGTTGTAAGAGCTATAGACACAAAGTCGCATACAGTCGGTCTGTTTCTGGACTACTCCAAGGCCTTTGACACAATAGATCACGAAATTCTTTTGTATAAACTAAATCATTACGGTATTCGTGGAAAGGCCTTGGAGTGGTTCAGAAGTTATCTTACCGGTCGATCTCAATTTGTTTCCGTAAATAATCATGAATCTGATATAAACTCGATTTGTTGTGGTGTTCCACAGGGCTCCCTCTTAGGTCCTCTTTCATTCATTTTATACATCAATGACTTCCGTAACTCATCCTCTCTGCTGTCTTTTCTTCTGTTCGCAGATGATACAAGTCTCTTTTATTATCACTCAGATCCTTATGTTTTGCTAGATTCTCTGAATAATGAATTAAGTTGGTGTTTGAGTGGATTCAGGCAAATAAATTGTCGCTTAACATAAGTAAGACCAATTATATGGTTTTCAGTAACACAATAAAATCTCTTCCAGGTTTAGTTTTAATGAACGGTTTACAGTTAAATCAAATAGATTCAACAAAATTTTTAGGTATTTATATTGACAGTAACCTTTCATGGAAGGTACATGTTGATTATTTTTGTAAATTGTGCAAGAATGTTGGAATTATTCACAAACTGAAATATCTCTTCCAAAAGCCAATATTGCATTCTCTTTATACAACTTTATTATTACCTTACTTGAATTACGGAATATTAGCCTGGGGGAATTGCTCAAAGACTAAAATTGATTCGTTATTTTTGGTTCAGAAAAAGGCCTTGCGGATTATAAATCGAGCACAATTTTTTGATCATACTGATGAATTGTTTGTTTCAAGTAAATTGTTAAAGATTTCTGATTTGTGTTTATATCATGTTGGAATTTTCATGTATAAGTTGAATACTGGTGACCTTCCCAGTATATTTTCCTCAATGTTCGTGAAAAACAGTGATATTCATACTTACCCTACAAGACACAGTGAATACTATCATTTTTCTCCTGTTCGTACAGTTTTAGCCCTTAAGACAATTACATCTACCGGCCCTTCTTTCTGGAATGAGTTAGATTCGGTTCGGTTGCACTCAAGTTCTTTGAGCTCCTTTAAGAAAAATCTCAAAGCCAATTTTCTAAAATCCTATGTGTAATTATTTTGCCGTAATCGCTTAATTTTTTTTTTTTTTGTGTGCATATACTTAAATGATGCCTCGCTCGGATGACCTCACCAGTTTGATTAACTTGCTACTTTTTTAAGCATTTATACCATAAGTTAATCATAAAACATTATATACTATACTTTGTACATCCCGTAAACATTGTAATATTCTCGATATTTTGAATTTTGCATGTTACGTCACTTCTGACTTTGATATACTGTACTAAAACCCTATGTTATATTTTTGGAACGCACATCCTACAAGCTTTGCTTTTTAGTGGGTTCCTCATATTACACGTTAATTATATGTCCTTATACATTAATTGTGCATTATTGGTTCAAACTGACCATTGTGTGAAAAACATTTCTGCTTCAAATCAAATGGAATATAAAACTTGTACGGAATGTGGAATATGGAACGTGAATTAAAAAAAAAAAAAAAAACAAAAAAAAAAACCTTGATCCGGATGACAACTTCCTTAGTTTTGACAAGTCAAACAAGTACTGGCTCCCAAATGAATTTAACCAAAATATCAACTTCGATCACGCTGCCTTAAGTTTACTCCATTTCAACTCACGTAGTCTCTTCAAAAATCATAATGCTATTCATGATTTCATTGGTCAATTAGACATAAGGTTTTCAGTTTACAGTTTTAGTGAGACTTGGATTCACGATAGAACACCAATTAATTTGTTTCATTTAGATAATTATACATTTTTCTATAACGACAGAATAAAGAGTAGGGGAGGGGATTTGCTATGCTTATTCCCAATTCATTAGATTCTACTGTAAGATCTGATCTTAACTTCAAAAGTAGGCCAAGATTTGTGTGATTCATTCTTTATTGAAATTAGTGTTACAGGTAAAAAAAAAAAAAAAAAAACATTATTGTAGCTGTTATCTATCGTGATCCGAAATCTAATATGTATGAATTTAACACACAGTTTAATGAACGTCTCGAGAGATTAACCAAAGAAAACAAAGTAGTTTATGTCATGGGGGATTTTAATTTAAATTAATTGAATTGTTCGTCATTTGATTATGTAAATGAATTTATGAACATTGTGTATAATAATTGTTTTCATCCTTTCATTGATAAGCCTACAAGTATCAATAAATCTTCGTCAACTTTAATTGGTGATATGTTAACAAATGTATGCACAAAAGATATTACCTCAGGTATACTTTTATAGTGATATCACCGATCATTTACCAATATTTTCATTAACTCATAATATTTTCATGAATGAACATGGTGATGAAAAGTTTGTACCCAACAGATTTCAATACCAGAAATATTGCTTCTTTGAATAAGGAACTAGCAAAAATTGACTGAAATGTTATTTTTTCATTCAACGACGTTGAATTTACATATGATACATTTCTCATGAAGTTTAAGCAATCTTTTGATAATATTTGTAAAGTTGAAGTATCTGTTAATATAAAGAAAAAGAATATTCCCCGGAAACCATGGATCACCAGATCTCTACTTAAATGCATTAATAAAAAGAACAGACTTTATAAAATATTTTGCTCCAAACGCGACAAATCGTCCGAATTGAAATTTAAGAAATACAAAGAAATTGCAACTTTGCGAGCCGCTCGAAAACTATATTTGGGTGATCTACTTCGGATGAGCAAGAATAATCTAGTTAGAGTCTCGTCAATAATTAATAGTCCCATTGGTAAGAAAAATAAAGATGCTTTCCCTTCTTTTGTTATATAGAACAATGAAAAAAATATAATAACCAGCATATTGTAAATGAATTTAATGAATATTTTTTTTTAATATTGCATCAATTGCTCTTGAAGAATTGAATACAACTTCCGTGACTCACTTTTCTTTTTATCTTAAACATTCTTGTGAAACAACTCCGTATTTTGCTCCAACTAATGAATCCGAAATCATTAATATTGTAAAAAGTTTCAAAAACAGTAACAACACAGGATTCGACGAACTAAGTACTTCCCTTCTAAAAAGAGAATTTATTCAGTTGTTTTCCCCTTTTTACATATATTCAATTTATCTTTATGTTGTGGAAGGGTTCCAAAAAATCTAAAAATTGCTAAAATAATCCCTGTTTTTAAAAGAGGAGACAAACAATTATTTCCCAATTACAGACCCATAGCTTTGTTGCCTTACGTTTCGAAAATTCTATTTAAAAAATTGTTTACAATAGATTGATATCTCATTTGGACAAACATCAATTATTAGATAATTCCCAATATGGCTTCAGGGCACGTCATTCATGCAAGCATGTGTTAATAGACCTTCATGATAGACTTCTGAATAATATCAATAACAATAATCACTCTTTCGGAATTTTTCTTGATTTAACTAAAGCTTTCGATCTGATTAATCACGATATTCTTTTGTACAAATTATCTTACTTTGGAATTAGGGGTACAGTGTGGGACTGGTTCCACAGTTATTTAGATGAAAGATACCAATTTACTTTTTATAATAACTGGAGTTCATCATATTCTACTGTCCAGTGTGGAGTCCCCCAGGGATTCATACTGGGCCCTCTCCTGTTTCTTTTATATATCATTAATTTATGTTATGTATCCTCTTTTTTTAAATTTGTGTTATTCGCCGACGATACCAATATTATTTCCTCTCACAATGATTTTGATTATCTTGTCTCTAAAACAAATACCGAGCTTAATAAAGTGTCTGATTGGTTTAATGCTAATAAATTAATTGTTAATTATGTAAAGACAAGCGTCATGTATTTTCCTAAATATCTCATGTTTTAGATGAAGTCAAAATTAAGATGAATCATGTTCAATTACATATATCAACATCAATTAAATTTTTAGGTATCATATTTAACGAAAAATTAAAATTTAACAAACACCGTTTTTTGATTTGTAATAAAGTTCCTAAAATTGTTGGTCTATTATGTAAATTACGTACTATACGCTCCCTGAAAAGCAGTTATCTATTTTGTATAATTCTCTCGTTCTCTCATAATTACAGTATTGCACCATTACATGGGCAAATGATGGTGTTCCTAAGTTAGATCCCATACACAAATTGCAAAAGAAAGCTTTACGTATATGCTCTAATTCTGCTTATTTTGCCCCTTCTCAGCCTCTATTCTTCCGTTTAAAAACCTTAACAATATATGACAATTATAGATTCAAAAATCGCTAATTTAATGTTTTATGTTAATAACAATTTGGCAGTCAATATTTCTCATCTATTTCGCCACAATAACGATGTTCACCAACATAATACTCGCTCACGTTTTAAATTCAATTATCCTGTAGCCAATAGTCACTTCGTACTAAAATCTGTTAAGCATACCGGTTCCCGTATCTGGAACAATCTTTCAAATGACATTGCTTCTTGTTCAACCATAACTTGTTTTAAGCTTAAATGGAAGGATTTTTTTTTTGTTGATATTGATAAAGAAAATAACCAAGTTCAATAATTTATTTGATTGGAACTCCAAATGTATTTACAATGATTTGATTTGATTTGATTTATTCATTCTCCGTAAGGCAATATTTACAATTTTTTTCAACACAATCAAACATAATGATATACAAATATGAAACTCATTATAGCTAGTTTCAAAAATTTCAACAATTTTGATTACAAATACATTTAACACAAAATTACAATACAGGTCCTATGAATTACCATACAGAACGGTCGCCAATAATAAGCTATAAGCTTGACCCTTTGGCAACCGATAATACAATACGTTAATGCAATAAAAGAAGGAGGTCCAACATGATGCTCGTGGGTTATGGGGATAATAGGAGAGACAAAAAGAGCAGGAAAAAGAGGGTGATAGAAACCTTCCGATACCAGGCTTCCCAAATCAAACTCACAGTAAATACATACAGGTGTACATATGATTATAGATTACAGTGGTGTATTCACATTTCACGCACACATAGACATGATACAGTGTTGCTATTGTCAAAAAAAGGATATAATATTACCCATGAATTTCATTACCAAGAGGTTAATATAAAATTATGCAGTCTGCATGTAACTGTTTTCATGGGAGGGGGGGGGGGGGAGGGGAGGAGGCGTCGTGCTTCATTGGGCTTAGACCTCCTTAATTATTTTCTCCTTTTCACTGTATAGTATTTTACCTATGTTTTATGTACAATTTCAAGCAGTTCATTATTCTACTTCATTTAAAGATTTTGTTCACTTCATCATGTGATACATGCATTCTATTTACCTTTGTAATCTGGGAGTTTTACGCCTTTTCAAGCTATCGCTTTCTGTAGTCCCCGTTTTCCTCATCAATATTTCCTTCTGCTATGTTGATCTCACAATGTATTGTTTTTATTACTTTTATTATGATGATTGAGATGAATAAACGAATTGAATTGAATTGAAAGAGTCAATAAAATTCTAAGTTCTGGTTTCCTATTAAGATAACAAGCGAACAAAAAAAAAATACACATTCAATCGTCAGCACAGTCGATGTACTTGTCGGCGGAGAAAATGTCGTATCTTCGAGGAACATATCGGCGCAGCAATATTGTCGGCGGATCAAATGTCTTATTAGTCTGGTAGGAATGGGGGGTCCCCATGCACCCCCCGAACACATTTTTTTAACTTACTTTTTTGTAACCCTTAGGGTGTCTAGTTAATGAATTTTTTTGTTCCCAAGAAAAAATCGTGTCCCATGGGGGTCATTGGCGGCCATCTTGGCAGCCATCTTGGATTTTCAGGGAAAATCATTATTTTCGATAACTTTTGAACTACACAGCATACAATTAGAAATAAAGCATTTCTTCAGGGTGAACTTGACACGAGGAATCGATTGCAATGGCTATTTACATGATTAAAGCAAGTTTGAAACAAGAAAAGCCTAAAAGCATGCAAATTTCGGTGTCATTTTCACCGAAAAATACCCAAATAGTTTAACTTTTCAATTACACAACATACAGGGAAAAACAAAACAGTACTCCAGAGTAAATACGGCATGAGGAATCGTTTGAGATAGTCATTTACATGATTAAAACAAGTTACATACAAGAAAAGTCCAAAAATGCGAGGAAAACCAGTGTTGTTTACTCTAGAAATATTCCCAAGTAGTCCATATACATGTACATGAAAATCTCATACCACCAAAGAGTGACTAACCACTTTTTCTTAACAGTCTGGTAGAAATGGGGGAGGGGTCCCATGCACCCTCCTTTTTGTATCCCTTAGGGTGTCTATTTGATGATTTTTTTTCGTTTCAAGTAAAAATCGTGTCACATGGGAGTTATTGGCGGCCATCTTGAATTTCCATGGAAAATCATTAATTTCTATAACTTTTGAAATTTCCAACATACAAGGAATGATAAAACATTTCTTCAGGGTAAATGTGACATGAGGAATCGAGCGAGATGGTTATTTTCATGATTAAAAAACGTCTCATACAAGAAAAGTCCAAAATATGAAAAAATCTTTATCGGTTACACCGATCGCTACCTCACAAAGTGACTAACAACTTTGTCTTTTGATCATTGCCCAAATAGGCCTTTTTTGTTTTGTGTCAAAAACATTAAATAAAATCTGAAGAGAAAATTAATTTCAAGCATTGTTATCCCCTCACTTGGTGAAATCGAATAAGAATTTATGCACTATGGTAATTCATATGCAACTACCCTTAAAAGGAGGTGACACGTGATAATGATGTTGATCACAACACGTGAAAGCGACTAATGGACAAAGATAAAACTTGAACTGTAATTTAACATTCTTTGTGCGCGTTCAATTTCGTTTCATTGTGTATTACCTGTGTATATTGATTGGAAATGAAAATAAAAAAGCATACATGTGAACATGCATGCATGTGTGAAGTGAAGTGAACGTAGGAGGCCATTATTTTGAAAGATTCATGACACATGGTAGCGTTTAATTACATGCGTTAAAACATCAACGGCATATAAGTAGACCTCTTCAACTGTCTTGACATAATTATAGGTTTTTTCTCTGTTTCATCCATTTTCAATGTATATCAGTCAATCGATCATATAATTTCTTGTATTACGTGTGGGGGAAATGTATCCTACAAACCGAGCTTTTTAGCATTCCTGCCCATTTCCAACATTTTCGTATACTTACATTTTTTCTGTAAACTTATCCTTTATTTTGTATTATGGTGGAATTTATGTACTGTATTCAATTTCTGTAATATATTTATATGTTTTTGTTGGAAATGAAAAATAGATGAATGAAATGAATGAATGAATGCATGAAATGAAAACGAGTTTGAGTTAGGATTTTTTCAAGGAAACAATCACTGTGCCAAAATCTTGAGCCGATTTCAAAAATTTAGATGCCAAAATATTTTTAGTTTATACTCAGGTTAAAAAAGCAATTCATTCAAATGTATTTGTTGAAAGCTTATTGTCCGAAAACAAAGAGAAAATTTTCATTTGACAGCCGAAAATCTACCCTGTGAATAGGGACTGTAAATCAATGTGGATTGCTGCTACTTCAATTTAGAAATATTTGCATATGAATCGCTTTTGTGCTTACATCCTGTATACATTCAAGTTCACATTGATTGGAATTAAGTTTTCTTTCGAATTCGGTGAAAAGTTGTCTGATACAAGACACAATATTCAAGCTACTTTCAAAAGACAAAATGATATTTTAAATGGGTTAGTCAAATACCGATTAGTGATTGGCTGAACACAGTCACGTGATGGAGGTACATTCGTTATGGTCGCCCATGGGCGAACATTCTTGTAATGTTCTTCCATGGAAAAACATTTTCACGTAACAAATGACAGAATTAAGGCCTAGGACCACACCACACTTATAACCTCCCTCAATAGCATTTCAAACCCTTCGGATGGAATATTGGGTATGTTCCCTCCGCCGCCAGTCATCATCTATATATTTTAACATCTGTGACATGTGTATATGCTTTCCATGAAGTACGGAATTAACGTATATTGAAAAAATAAAGAAACACAATATGACTTCACTTTCCTAAAAGTATTCTGAATTCTCATCCTGTGTATCTGTACAAACCACAGAAGCGGTTATGCGATATATCAGTTTTTAATTTCACATTTCTTTAATTTCTAGTCATCATCAAAACGATCATTGTAATCAATGTCTGGCTCCTCTTCTTCATCCTCCTTCATCTCCTCAGTAATTTTCTGAAGCAAGTCAATGAGGAAGGTCGGAAAGAAAGGGCCACTTGACCACACTGGCTCCATCATAACAAAGGTTATCTTCTGCTATCCTTGCCCAGGTTCAAAGTGGTCATAGGGCATTAGAAGATTGGTTGGTCAGATCTCTTTAGGATGGCAAGGCAAAGGGTCACACATTTAATGTGTGGGATAAAGTTGTCTCTGCAAGGTGGGAGCATGAAGAAATCCACATTGGAGTTTGTCGTCATTTGTTCGCCCTCCCCCATCATTTACTTTGGATGATGCTGCTGTAAATAGCCTTCTCCAGCTCTTATGGTCATACCAAGGAGGTTTATATGAGAGAAACCATACCTCCTTGGTCATACATTAGGCATGTGAATGCTCCAATGTCTTCTGTCACCTCTTATTGGCTCTACAGACCACCCATCACCAAGATTTGAGTGGGGGATAAAAACATTGGCACATTTGAAAGTCATGTTCTAAGATTTCAGCAGTGTTCATTATAATGTAATATTGAACAATTTACTACATTTCAGTAAAATATTGCAGAAATCATAATGTCATATCCTACTCTCACCTGAATGCTGTGTGTTACATGGGGTGGCTTTGTAGATTCGTTAGGGGGTCCGACTTTGCCCCTACTCTTGAAGGCACTTGTTACATCTTCCCCTGTAAACACATGTAGTCCAAGTATATTGTGGTACAGTAGCCAGCTCCCTTTGATTCTGTATGCCAGTTCAACGACATTCACAATCTGGCAATGCTCGACAGTCCATTTATCAAGAAAGATAGTGAGGGTGACGGAGTAAGCATGGTGCAAGAAGATCAAGAAAATGCCTGTGTCTGGTTTCCTTACCACAGCTGCTTTGCACCCAAGCTTAATAGTGGAATACTCGAGGTAGGGCGCTACC
The DNA here is from genome assembly GCF_040938485.1 of Diadema antillarum. Classification (NCBI taxonomy): domain Eukaryota; kingdom Metazoa; phylum Echinodermata; class Echinoidea; order Diadematoida; family Diadematidae; genus Diadema; species Diadema antillarum. Next base: position 781,432 of record NW_027271006.1, on the reverse strand, counting down.
CTGGTGTCTTTCTCCTGGTTAGACAGCAGCTCATGGACAGAGCTTTTTGTCCCCTGGGATGATTGAGTGAACAAAAAGAATGTAACAGGAATCACTTAAGCTTCAGAGAATGTGATTTCTGTTATACATTCCTTTTGTTTACACAGTGTCATGTTCCAGGAGACAACGGTGCAATATCCATGAGTGACTGTCTAATGCAGTATAAGGAGACGGACACCAGGGTCGTGCTCTACCTCAAGTGCGCTGCTAAGCTTGGATACAAGGTAGCTTTGGCGAAGAATTCAGACACACATTTTCTTGATCCCCTTGGTCCATGCTTAATCCATTCTACAATGTAGTATCTTTCTTAATAAACGGACGGTCACGTATTGCCAGGTTGTGAATGTCAATTAACTTGCATATAGAATCAAAGGGAGCTCATTACTGTACCAAAATACTTGGACTGTACAATAGTATAAATGTTTTCACCGGGGAAGATGTAACAATTAAAGTGCCTTCATGGGTTGGGAAAAGTTGGACTCCTAAAGAATCTACAAAGCCACCCACATAGCATTCAGGTGAGAGTTGTTTGATATGATGATTTCAGAAGTATTTTACTGAAATCTAATAAGTTGCTCAGTATTATATCATATTAAAGACTACTGAAATCTTAGAATACGACTTTACAATATGCCAAGTTGAGTGTTTTTTCCTCACAAATCTTGGTGATGGTTTGTCTGTGGAGCCAGAGGTGACAGATGACATTGAAGCATTCACATGCCTAAAATGTATAGCAAGGCCCGGGAGAAGTCTATTATAATGGCGTTCGCAGCATCATGCTGAAACAGATGGTGGGACAGGGCGAGCAACTGATGACCAAATCCAAGGTGGATTTCTCCTTGCTCCCACCTGGCAGAGGCAACCTTATTTCACACTTTCAATGTGTGAACGACGGGTACCACCTTGCCATCTTCAAGCGATCTGACTAGCCAATCTTCTGGTGCGCTACCTCGTTCATCCTGGATAAAGGTGGCAGAAGACAGCCTTCGGTATCATGGATCCGGTGTGGCCAAGTGGCCCTATCCTTCCCCTTCCCTCATTGACTTGCTTCAGAAAGTTACTGCGTAGACAGAGGAGGATGAAGAGGAGGAGCCAGATATTGATTACAATGATCGTATTGATGATGACTGGAAATTACAGAAGTGTAAATCCAGAAGCTAACATATCGCTTACCGCATCTGTGGTTTGTATGATTGCACAGGATGAGAATTCAGAATACTTTAGACAAAGTAAAGTCATATTGTCTTACTTTTTTCGATATGCGTTAATTCCATACTTGATATGTATGAAAAACCAAAACGGCAAATATATATACATATATATATAATATTTATATAATATATATATATAATATTTATATAATATATATATATATATATATATTTATATAATATATATATATATATAAATATATATATATATATATATATATATATATATATATATATTATACATGTGGATTTCTGACTGTCAAGTAAAATTCATATTTTTTTTTCAGACAGGAAGGCTTTAAACAAATACGTTTGAATGAACCATTTTTAACTTAATCTTAAATAAGTTTTAATGATAACAATCTGGCACCTAAATTGGTGAAACCGACAGAGCATTTTGACACAGTGATTTCCTTTATAAAAATACCCTTACTCAAACTCTTCAAATACAAAATTAAATAAAAATAAAAGATGCACACAAAAAGTGTTCAATTATATTTTAGGTTTGAATTTTGTTGATTAGTCACTTTCACATGTTGTGATCAAAATTTGTATGTTCACCTCTTTTGATCTGCTATTTTAGGGGTATCTGCATATGAATTGCCATCGTGCTTACATTTTTCATTTGATTTCAACAAGTGAGGCGTCAAAATGCTTAGAGTTGCATGTTGCATCTTTTTTTTTTAATATACAAAACACCATATTTGAGCTATGATCTAAAGACAAAGTGCTAAGTCATTTTTTTTGAGGTAGTCTGTCATGTATCCATACGGATTTGGGGTATTCTACAGTGTAATGACACCAAATTTTTCGTATTTTGGCCTTTCTTGTATCAAACTTGCTTTAATCATATAAATAACCATCTCAGTCGATTTCTCATGACACAGTTACCCTGAAGAAATGTTATATTTATCTCTGTATGTTGTAAAGTTCAAAAGTTACAGAATTTACTGACTTTCCTCTCAAATCAAAAATGGCCGCCAATGACCCCCCCCCCATGTTTACTTGGAAACAAAAAAAAATCAAATAGACACCCTGAGGGGTGCATGGGGATCCCCCATTCCTACAAGACTATTAAGACTTTAGTGGTTAGTCAATCATATGAGGTATATAATTGTCATGTATGTATATGGATTATTTGGGCAATTTCCAGAGTAAACGAGATTGTTTTTTTTTTCGCATTTTTGGATTTTTCATGTATCATACTCGTTTTAATCATGTGAATAACCATCTCAATCGATTCCTCATGCCAAATTTACCCTGGAGATATTATTTATATGTCCTTGTATGTTGGAAAGTTCAAAAGTTATAGAAATTAATGCAATTCCTCGCAAATCCAAGATGGCTGCCAATGACCCCCATGTGACATGATTTTTACTTGTAAACAAAACAAAAAAAAATCAAATAGACACCCTAAGGGATACAGAAAGGAGGGTGCATGGGACGTCCCCCGTTCCTGCCAGACTGTTAAGAAAAAGTAGTTAGTTTACTCTTAGGAGGTATGAGATTGTCATGTTTATGTATATGTCCTACTTGGGAATATTTCTAGAGTAAACGACACTGGTTTTCCTCGCATTTTTGGACTTTTCTTGTATGTAACCTGATTTAATCATGTAAATAACTATCTCAAACGATTCCTCGTGCCGTATTAACTCTGGAGTACTGTTTTATTTGTCCCTGTATGTTGTGTAATTGAAAAGTTAAACTATTTGGGTATTTTTCGGCGAAAATGACACCGAAATTTGCATATTTTTAGGCTTTTCTTGTTTCAAACTTGCTTTAATCATGTAAATAACCATTGCAATCGATTCCTCGTGTCACATTCACCCTGAAGAAATGCTTTATTTCTAATTTTATGCTGTGTAGTTCAAAAGTTATCGAAAATAATGATTTTCCCTGAAAATCCAAGATGGCTGCCAAGATGGCCGCCAATGACCCCCATGGGACACGATTTTTTCTGGGGAACAAAAAAATTCATTAACTAGACACCCTAAGGGTTACAAAAAAGTAAGTTAAAAAAATGTGTTCGGGGGGTGCATGGGGACCCCCCATTCCTACCAGACTATATCTTCGAAGCAAATGTCGGAGCAATTGTCAGCGCAGCAATTGTCGGCGGAAAAAATGTCGGCGGAGGAAAAGTCGGAGGAGCAAATGTCTAGCAGCAGAGCAATTGTCGGCGGAGCATATTATGTCAGCTGAGCATAAGACTGTCGTATTACAGTTGCGCTCTGATTGATGTTTTTGTCGGGCATTTTGTTAGGCTATAGGGCGTACCAATTTAGTGACCAAAACTGATATTCTAGGTTGTCAATTGTTTTTTTTTTTTCACCTGTGCTAATTTTCGCCTTTTTTGTTCCTTTAAATTAACAAAAACCAAATGTTGACAAATTTGATTTTTTGAACATGTGTTGAAGACAAGATGTCGTCTTGAAGGACGTAGGCCTACCGAGCGCACTCTTTTCAACACGTATGTATCTACGATTTTCTCTAATGATCAATTCGAAGGAATGTGTCCATATTTCATCAACAGCACCAGTTCAGACTAAGAGATCTATTAAGTGCTAATACGCAATAGAAGAAAATTGAAGAGATCATGTGACCGACAGGAAAGAAACACTTATTATGCCTATTCTCAGCAGACATGATAGGGTTTTCTTATTTCTGATTTCTCGATCGCATTTCTTCCCTTCACAATAATGCAGGTATGGGAATGTCTGTCATCTTTCTTTCTTCGTACGTAACTGTCAACGAATACTTTCCTAAGTCATTCGTCTTCGTGAATTCTTTAACTCTCTACGGGGCATGTGCCGGAGCACTTTGTCTACCTCTGATGATTGAGAAAACTCTGGAAGCCTATGGATATGATGGAGCATTCCTAATACTCGGCGGAATTGCCCTTCATGCAGTCGTCTGTGGAGCCGTTATTCGCCCACCGAGAGACCTTCAGAAAGATGCAAGATCGTCTGGTACGGATGAGAGTCGATTGTGGGCAGAGTCGACAGAAAGCAGCGATATCCCCAAAGCAGGAAATGTCCTAAATGACAAACATGACTCTATCTACGCGGAAATGATGTGGAATATTTTTCCTTTGTTCGTAAAGAAATTAAAGAATAATATTTTCTTTGCCGAACCATTTTTCACCGGTGCACTCCCAGCAATATTTCTGATTTACTTTATTTTGTACGCCTGGTATCTCTTCTTAGTACCGCGTTTGGTATGGCTGGGCATTGATCCTTCTCGAGCGGTGTTCCTCGCAAGTCTTGCTGGAATTGCTGGAACGATCGGACTGACAATATTGATTTTGGTGGTGCGAACAGCGGTCGGCGCGAAATATATCATATTCATATTCTGCGGGATTTGTTCTATCGCTCTCCTTGTCGCCTCCTTGAACGACAATTACACTTACCAAGCCCTGATGACTTTCATCCAAGCCATGTGTCTGTTCGCTCTTAATACTAGTGGACCAATTCTCACTAAGATGACGGTTTTGAACGAGGAAAACATACCTACTGGCCTGACTGTCTCTACATTTGTAACCGGAATAGGAATCACAACAGGAAACACTTTAACAGGTACAGTCCATTGATCAAGAGAACGTGTTGGGAAATACTTACTCCGGCGAAATGTGGTAATTATATAGTCCTTCCCCCACCCCCAACTTCTTCCCCTTTTAATTTGGCAGTTCTGCTGCGGGGGACGGAAAGGGTGAGATGGTTGTTTTGGAAGAGTTCATTATAGGTTCAGGGGTCGAGGTTTTCCCATCTTTTTATTTCTTTTATAAAAAAAAAATTAAAAAGACCTAAAGGGGGGGGGGGGAGGAGCGAACGGTGCACAAAAGCGTCACTATACAGCAAGCAGTGGTAGGGCGAAACAGTTCGCTTTTAGAATTAAAATATCCACCTCTTTCACCCCTACCCCACCCCCCCCCCCTTCCCGTAACTGGAAAATTTTGATCAAATGATTATCATTGCTCTGAGGACATTTTGTGTGGCTTAATTCCTACTGAGGGTTTCTGCCAAAATGCCATTATTTTTAACGAAACTTTGTACACTGTCCGAATTCAGATATCCAGAAGGAGCTCAAGTTCAAAGAATAGGCATACTCGGCGTATAAGTATAATTCATTTTCAACCTCAAATGAGCATCAAACACTTGTAGGCTAGTGTATAAATCACCGCTCATAAAGGCCCATCAAAACACACATGAAATTAGTGGATTTCAAAAATCTATATTCGCAATACAAGATACGAAAGCCGACGATTTTGCGTGGACTCAAAGGAAGCACTTACAGTCAGTAGGCTATTGAAGTCAAATTCAAATTCAAATTCAAATTCAAACTTTATTTTCACTTTTTTCATCAGAATGTGCTAGAAACAATATGAATTTGGCATGCGAGTCGTTGAGAATATACATAGCCAAATAGGGATAACAACATGTTGATGTCTACATGATCAGTACAAAAAACAAAAACAACATACACTCTATACACACTCTGCGAAAAAAAAAATGGAGGTACCCACTCAAAAGACTATGCTTGTATCATGTGGGTACCTCTGAGGGAAAGGGGGAAATAAGAGGGACGAAAAGCTTACAACTACAAAGAGTGAGGGAAACTGGGAAAGTCGGGAATAGAACAAAAAGTAAGCAAAAGTGTGAAGAGAGGGGAACAGAAAATAGGGAGAAGAGGAAAAGAGAGAGAGAGAAAAAAAAAACACCAAACAAACCCTACGGCCCGAATTCACGAAGGTGGTACAAATGAAACCATGGACAAAAACCATGGAGCGCCAAGTGTCGCACGGAATATTTCGTTACGAAATGGTCATTTCGTCGACAAAATGACCGTTTCGTTAACGAAATGATCATTTCGTGGACGAAATGTTCACTTAGTTACAAGATGTTGTCATTTTGTTACAAAATAATCATTTCATCGACGAAATGACTGATTTCGTAACGAAATACTTCATGCGACACTTGACGCTCTATGGTTTTTGTCCATGGCTTAAACCGTGGTTTAATTTGTACCACCTTCCTGAATTCGGGCCTACATCATTTTGATGCACACACCAAGGGCCAAAGCCCACAGAACAATTAGCCAAGTTTCTTCGAAAATGTTACAGTGTCGAGCTGCAAGTCAAATGACCCTTGTTAATTTCTACGACTGACTCTCATTTTGCTCCCTTCTGGTGCAATGCTTTGGTAATGAAGCAAAACAAGTGCTCACTATTGTCGCTTCCGACCCCCTCCCTTCTACCGGCAGGACACATCATTGACGTCACGCACTCCTACACAATCGTCTTCGAAATGCTTGGCGTCGGTCTCATCGTTGTTCTTGTCAACCTACTCATCGTAGTGATGCTCAAAGGCTTTAGATCAAGGCGAGCTGACGCAGAGAATGGATAACCGGGAACCTTCAACATGTAGCCTCAACACCGCAAATCATTTTCCTCTTGCCATTACGGTTTACTGTTTTTCTTTAAAATATCAATTGTGACTCTGCGTCACAAAACCAACAGAAGGTTGCCCGAAATAGACTTTTAGTAAAGAGTAGATTTTGAAAGAAGATACTCTAAGCTTTCAAATGGTGTACAACTCAATTCAAATGGTCTCTCCTTGGGGAAAAAACACGTACTCAGGAAAAGTGTGAACTGACTGACTGAGAAAAGATGCTTTGAAGTGCAGGGTCTATTCAAGCGCTTAATCTCTACTAAGCCGTGCTAGCTGTGCGATGAATGCGACAAAAAACAGTATGTTATAAACCACCAGAGCAACAACAATGAAGGGATTATGAGTTAAAGCTGAAATTTAATATGCTCTATCAAGACATTCTATCCATGATAATGTCAGCTTTCAAAACAGTAGCATTATCGTTTCAAAAGTTATTAGAGTTGAAAGTGAAGAGTGTGCAAAAGGTTTTCCAGAAATAAAAAGGGTATCTGAAGACAAACCTTATCACACTTTTCAGCCAAAAAAGAAAAAGGAAAAAAAAAAGATGGATTGTAGAAAAAATGCTGAAAGTCCACATTCCCATTCATTTTACGATCCCAAATTAACCAATATTGTAGAAGAATAGCTCTTCAGAAAATACGGAAAACTTAACTGACTTGCTTGACCCGTTTTACCTTTTTGGAGTCCTCACGTAGAATCATTAAGACGTGCGACTTTTTGTTGGTTTTGTGATGCACGGTGACAATATCCATTACATACGGTGAACCTTGTGATTCGTGAATGAAATTTGTAGGTGTACATCTAGGAAGCAACGACAAAACCCAGGTGTATGTGGCTCAGTTTTATGCATTGCTTTTAGTTTTCTTACTATTAAAGTAAAGATACATTCTTCATGACAATTATTCGGCAGTTTTACACGAACGTATTCAGAAACTTATCTCGGTAGGCAATATGAAATTAAGATAATTTATTAACATACTGCTACAATCGAGTAGGACTCGCTCGTTTAAGGGCAGGAGTTTGTGTCCTCGTGGAGTATAGCTATTTACCTTCCAGGATATGCTTGGTTTATCCTCGACGTCAAGGACCACTGTCTGAACGCAACAATTGATACAAATTTTATTGTCTAAAGGCCGTGTCACACCTTTCCGGGCAAGCCTTGCTTGCGACTTATAAAAACCAATTTTACTACCCGGAGGTCCCCGCAGATGACCCGCACAAGATAGTACCTAGCACGTATCTCGACCGTAGTCGCCCGGAGGTGCGCACGCAAATCTTTTTACCCGCAACCATGTTTATGCCCTGTCACACCTTTACGGGCAAGCTACGCGGGATTGTTTACGTGTAGGGATTTTCCAGCATACCGGACAATTTCTGAGGGCGGACAAGGATTTAGGCGAGTCAGTGCATGTGTCTTACTTGCTGGACGCGTTCTACTTAAATTCTACTTGCGGGTATACTGTGTGACCTGTGTACCAGTCGCGTGGGGGCTGACAACTCAGTGAAGGAATTCCTCTGAACAGTGGCGTACCGTGGGTCAAGACAATGGGGGGGGGGGGGGGGCACCTCATGGCAACAACATCAGAATTGCATAACGGTACAATTAAATGCGAGCGAGCTTGAACATTTTGACAATTTACAGTCCCCAAACTGCCGTTTGTAGCTATATATATATATATATATATATATATATATTTTTTTTTTTTTTTAATTTATTTATTTATTTTTTTTTTTGCTTTGCTTTGGAAATTAAGGGGGTTGCGCACCGGGCGAAACTGCTGGCAATTGCTGGCAGTAACATCGGGAGAATGGCATAACGATTAAATGCGAGCGAGCGAAGCGAGCGAGCTTGAAAATTTTGACATTTTACAATCCCCAAACTGCCGTTTGTAGCTATATTTTTTCACTTTGGAAATAAAGGGTAGGGTGCGCACCGGGCGCGACTACTGGCAATTACTGACAGCAACATCGGGAGAATGGCATAACGATTTAATGCGAGCGAGCTTGAAAATTTTTACATTTTACAGTCCCCAAACTGCCGTTTGTAGCTATATTTTTTTCGCTTTGGAAATTAAGGGGAGGGTGCGCACCAGGCGCAACTGCTGGCAATTACTGACAACATCAGGAGAATGGCATAACGATTAAATGCGAGCGACCGAAGCGAGCGAGCTTGAAAATGTTGACATTTTACCATCCCCAAACTGCTGTTTGTAACTATATTTTTTCGCTTTGGAAATTAAGGGGAGGGGGCGCACCGGGCGCAACTGCTGGCAATTGCTGGCAGTATCATCAGGAGAATGGCAATACAATTAAATGCGAGCGAGCGAAGCGAGCGAGCTTGAAAATTTTGACATTTTACAGTCCCCAAACTGCCGTTTGTAGCTATATTTTTTCGCTTTGGAAATAAAGGGGAGGGTGCGCACCGGTCGCAACTGCTGGCAATTACTGACAACAACATCAGGAGAATGGCATAACGATTAAATGCGAGCGAGCGAAACGAGCGAGCTTGAAAATGTTGACATTTTACAGTCCCAAAACTGCCTTTTGTAACTATATTTTTTCGCTTTGGAAATTAAGGGGAGGGGGCGCATCGGGCGCAACTACTGGCAATTGCTGGCAGCAACATCAAGAGAATGGTATTACGATTAAATGCGAGCGAGCGAAGCGAGCGAGCTTGAAAATTTTGGCATTTTACTGTCCCAAAACTGCCGTTTGTAGCTATTTTTTCACTTTGGAAATTCAGGGGGGGGGGGGGGGGGGGCGCACCGGGCGCAACTGCTGGCAATTACTGGCAGTAACATCAGGGGAATGGCGTATTATAATGGTTAAATACGAGCGAGTGAAACGAGCGAGCTTGAAAATGTTGACATTTTACAGTCCAAAAACTGTCGTTTGTAGCTACATGTATAATTATTTCGCTTTGGAGGGAGGGGGCGCCCGGTACGCCCCCTGGATCCGCCATTGGCAGTCAAGGGCGTCGGTTTATGTTCATGATTGGGGAGGTATGACCAGCGAGGGGGCGTCGAAGTGTCCAAGCGGGAGAAGGATGTCCAAAATCCGCACTTTTATAATAGAGCATCCCTTAATTGTTTGGGTTTGTGAGTGTGTGTGTTTCATATAGATGGAAAAGTTAAGAAATAGCCAAGATCAGGTCTTATTATTGGCAATGCAAGGCATTTTAATACAGACTAATAATTATGTAAAGCAACACTGCAAAATCACTGATCTAGCTTTGATAGCATTTAATGTGTACAACCTAGTCAACCTACATCACATTGCGCAACATAATATTATAGTCCAGGCGCAGCGACCCAGAAAAAATGACTTCGTTCAACCCACCCCGCAGAAAAGGTTTGACTGCATGGGGTGGTCGGTTGGACCCTCTGGAACACCCCTAGGTAGTATGTGATATCAAATTGTGGTATCAATGAAATTTTACAGGCCATTTTAGCTGCGACATAACCATATTCTTCGAGGAAGCGTCTGCGCACACTAAGACTACTACACGTACCACTAGCACTGCTTCAGGTGCCAATGCCAGTGGTGCGTGTTATAGTCTTAGCGTACAAAGACTTTTTCCGCGACAAACATCGGTTTTTGCCTGCAAACTAACTTTTCACGCTAAGCTGGAGTCGGTGTAGTGTAGTTTCCAGACGTTTTTATTTCGTCTTTATTTCTCCCAGTTGAAGCAAGCCAAGTGAGAGTGCATACCCAGCGATTGTGACGCCCGAACCGTTTTTTGTGGCAGTCATTGAGCATGCACCCTCACTCGGCTTAGCGCAATACAGCGGGCTTCTGCACAATACACAAGCTGTAACTCAGAGAAATAAAGGCGAAATAAAAACAGCTAGAAATTAAGACTAGGGTCGGTAACGCTTGTCGCTATTGGGGTACTGAAAATGACAAAATTATCACAGTTTTTGCATTGATTTCACGAAGGATTCATCGAAACGCCTTAAAACTATATATGTGCATGTTGCTAGAGATGTCAGCAATACAATGGGATACATTGTAAGGTATAATATTGTGCATGGTTACCATGGTAACCGGATGCCTACAGGTGATTGGTAACTCCCAAAAATATCTGGAATTTAGACAGGTTTGTTTCTTTTGCCTTTCGTGCACATCACTCATTGTAGATGAGTTCTACACTGTAAAATTAGTCTGGATAAAAAGGGAAAAGACGCCCAAGATTTTTCCCTCATTCTCTCCTCAGCATTAATTCATTACTGCACGTTTTGAATAAAATTTACATATCATGATATTTCATTTTATTCTATATATATATATATATATATATATATATATATATATATTACAATAGTTAACGAACACAAAAGTACACTTAATTCTTTGATGGATAATCCAGCGCACGTGTATATTCCTTCTTTAGAAAGGAATTTATCGGTATTCTTGAATAAACTTCCTTTAAGAACATAAACAATCAATTGCTTTCCTCTGCTCTTTTCCAGGATTGTTTTGAATAACCATCGATCTGTAAATACTCGAAAGAGCTACTATAGAATATTGGCTTTGCTTTCTGTATTCATCTTATTTTTAAGGGAAATTTGCGTCCATACATTATTAAAAACTACTAGGTGTTTCAAAAAACATTTCCCACTTTTGATTCTTAATAATTCATAAAAGATATATCAGATAACACTGTCATTGATATGAGTGATAGCTGAATAGTGTACAATTTGGTTGAAGGTAGTTTAAATATGAAAGCATAAATCAATTTCATGAAATCCATGATTAATTTCACAGTTAGGTTCCAGACTTTGCTCTATTTTCAACCCTCTGTACAAAATTTCACTTTGCACAGGGGTCAATGGGTGTGTATTGGAGTGTGTGGTTAACACCCTGACAATGGTCCTGAACAATGGCCAGGGTTTGAATGCTTCATTATTTATTCATGAGAAAGTCCACTATCACAACTAGTCTTTATTCAGCCTCTGGCAGTATCTGTATAAAGTCAAATGCCTGTCGATACTGTCGTTGAGTCGCCAAATTACAATGAATACCTTCTGTTCTATCGTAAACGTGGTAACTGAAAATCAATTAGAGTATATATACACTTGTGTATATGGAGCCTTAAAGAAATCTACTGTGAAACAAATCGCCCCAATGATACTTGCTGCTGAACTCTTTACCAAAAATGATCTCTCTTTTTACCGAAAAAGCGAAAAATTTGCCAGACTATTTAATTAGTAGACAGTTGTATTAAAATGAGGAACTGAAGATCATTAAATGCTTATTTATATCCCAAATTTAGTGATATGTGAAGCAAAATCTAAAAATGAGTGCCAGCTGGAATGAAATGTGGTGTTTGCAAGCACTTTACCGTGCATGAATTCAGACTAGCAGTGCCCAGGGCAATCCACATGAATTATTGATTAAGCATTCATGTGCCAGGGAGCGCGAGACTGACGCCTAGTCAACAGGTGGTTCAGGCATGTCCATTGTTCAGGGCCATTGTCAGCACACACTCACATACACATCATTGGTTCCTGTGCGAAGTTCAATTTTTGTACAGAGGGTTAAAATTTGACCAAAATCTGAAATCTTACTTCAAAATCAATCTTAGATTTAATGAAACCGATTTATGCTTTCACGTCCAAATTACCTTCAACCAAATTGTACACTATCCAGCTATTACTCATATCAATGACAATTTTATTGGACGAATAGTTTTTGAACTATTAATGATCAAAAGTGGGAAATGTTTTTTGAAACACCTAGTATATACATTTGCCTATGCTTTGAAGTCAAATTTGTGTTGAAAGTACGACGGATGCAACTTTTTCATGTATTTTACTATTCGAAAATGATATCTTTCTTTCGATGGCCGTTTATTATGCCTTTGCTTGCAAATTTTGCTGTAACTTGAGAATGCTTCAAAATATTCTTCACATATACCTGATGTCGTACACTTTATGCAGAAGGAAGGACATGCTTATTGAGCTTTTTGAAATTATGGGCTTTAGTTTTCGAGTTATTGACAACTAAATTCTGATTGGATAATAATGCTTGCCATGGCAACAGGGAATACTTTTTTAACGAAAATCAATAAAAAATTGTGTTTTTTTATTGCATCTATAAGATTAAAAAAAAACAATGTTTGCAGCAGCAGGAGGCATTTTGGGGGTTACCAGTCACATTTAGGCATCCGGTTACCATGGTAACCATGCACAATATTATAACTTACAATGAATCCCACTGTATGGATGACATCTCTAGCAACATATACATATATAGTTTTATACAGTTTTGATGAATTCTTCATGAAATAAATGCAAAAACTGTGTGAGTTTGTCGTTTTCAGTGCCCCAAATAGCGACAAGCGTTTACCGACCCTAGCCGTTTTTTCGTCTTTATTTCTCTGAGTTGCAGTTTGTGTATTATGCAGAAGCCCGCTGTATATATTGCGCTAAGTGGAGTGAGAGCACACACCCAGTGATTGCAATTCGGTCGTCACAATCACCGGGTATGCGCTCTCACTCGGCTTGCTTGAACTCTTGAAATAAAGACGAAATCTGCCGCTAAGGGCCTCCTAATGGCGTTCTGCATGGACCTCTCCGGGCATCCCCGCAACTCACCCGGAAAAAGTTTTAGTCATACTCAAAACTTGGATGCGGTTAAATCGGACTTGCGTGTGCACCTCCGGGCAACTACAGGCGAGATACGCGCTAAGTACTGTCAAGTGCGGACCAACTGCGGAGAGCTCCGGGTAGCAAATTTGTTTCCCCGCAAATCAAGAAGCAGAACTTCCCCAGATACGGTATGACAAGGCCTTGAGCATGCTCAAAACTTGTTTCGAGTGAGTCGTGGGGGTTTGCTCGCAGAGGTACACGCAGAACACCAGTAGGAGACCCTTACCGGCCGTACCCCTCCCAGGCAACTCCAAAGCAGGTACTTCCCAGTACCCGTAAGTCGCTCGTAACAGAAAACGGATTGGTTCTTCCTCGCAACAAGACCGCGTAGCTTGCCCGTAAAGGTGTGACACGGCCTTAAAGGCCCTGTCACACCATTCCGGGTAAGCTACGCGGGCTTGTTGCGAGTAGGGATTTTCCAGCACGCAGGAGAATTTTCTGCGGGCGGACAAGGATGTTGGCGAGTTCTGTACTTTACTGCTAGATGTGTGATATTTACCTGCTACTTACGCGTATTCCGTGTGTGACATGGTCAAGGCCTTGTCACATCGTGTGAGGGGAAACCTTGCGGGTTGACTGGCGGGGAAAAAAAAAAAAAAACTCTGCTGCCCGGACCTCCCAGCAGTTGGTCCGCACCTGACAGTACCTAGCGCGTATCTCGCCCGTAGTTGCATGCCCGGAGGTGCGCACGCAAGTCCTCTTTACAAAAACTTTTTGCGGATGAGTCGAGGGGCTTGCCAGCAAAGGTTCACGCAGAACGCCAGTAAGAAGCCCTTAGCGGCAGCACCTCGCATGCAACTCCCACGCAGGTACTTCGCAGCTGTAACGCCAGGTACTTCGCAGTCCCCATATGCTGTCAAGATAATGAGATTCTGTGGGACTTCTGCCATTCCTTCAGAGGAATTCGTTCACTGAGTGCCAGCCCCCACTCGCCACCCATGCGCCTGCCACGCATGTTATACGGCAGTAGAACCTTAGAAGTAGCACGGGGTCCAGCAAACACATGCGAAACTAAGGTCTTGCCGAAGTCCTTATCCGCCTGCAAAAATTGTCCTGCGTGCTGGAAAATCCCCACACGCAACAGGCCCACCTGGCTTGCCCGGAAAGGTGTGACAAGGCCTAAACTTGGCTGCGGTGAATAGGACTTGCGTTAGCTACTCCGGGCACCTACGGATGAGATACGTGCTAGGTACTGTCATGTGCGGGTCATCTGCGGGGAAAGGTGTGACAGGGCATTTAGACAGGCAAGCTGCAATTCGCAGGTGCTCGCGTTCTCTGTCGCCAAAAGTGGCAGTCTATAAGGAGGTTGGAGTGCAGTTCTTTCCCACTATCGCTGATTTGAGCTTGAATATAAAAATTCATGCATAGTCATAGTGCCTGGTTTTTAATGAGTGGAGAACTGAAAGCAGATGTTTTCCATTTCAGATTGATCAAACCCTCGAAAAGGACTTAAGGGGAAGCAGTCCTGAGATTTTCACTGTACTGATAATTAAGAAGAGTAAAGACTATAACCTTTCACCAATTTATACGCGTGGACATCAAAAATTGTCTCCGTACGCGATTTTTAAAAAATAATTCCTGCAAGCGATCGTGTAAGAGCCTGCCAAAAGGTGCAACGTCATTGATGCCCTACTCTCAAGTTGACAGCCGTGCCTCAGAAAACCAATTTAAGTGTTCAAAATGATCATATCTGATTTTTTCATAAAATGTGACAATATGTGGTTTTATTATTTCAAACAAAATATTTCAAGCTTATTTATATATACAATTAATATAAAAATAAATAGTAAACGTATTTATAAATAACTAGGGAGCGTACGCATGACGAGCAGAACACCGCTGGAAAGAGTTGTGCATCGATGACGTATGACTCTCCTCCAAGACTTGCTCATTAGCATATTCACCATGCAGAGTCACACTTTTTCAACCAAAATGTACGAGCTTATTTGGTGATTTGAAAGTTTGTTTTTGGTGAAAGTAGTTCATTGGAGGTACCAACAACAACATATATATTTTTTTTAATTTCGTGAGGACTGCGTCCCTTTAAGCAGTATGCAGTTATTGTTATACACACAATCTTTTTCTCATGGACTGTACACAGTATTCAGTTTTCATATGAGCAGGCTTTAAAGCTTTTGAAAGTGCATTTAATTTGCTAGCTGTACAAATGCAAAGCTTCATTGCTAAGCGCATTGCAGTGAAACATGTTGGCCTATATAAGGTTAAATAAAAAAGTATAATGTTTTCTGACATGCTTGAAGAGATTGCTTATTTCACCGGTTCCGGTACATGCGGTATTCTTTGGTCATTTGTACATTTGTAAGTTTACATGACTTTTGCGCATTCCACCTCTGTAAATTAGTTTGGACAGGTAGAATATTAAATCTTCCTATTGATGTGCTGCCAGAAAGTGTGAATTCAATTTACAAGCCTTTTGGTATCACACATCATCGTTTTCGTTTTCTAGACATTATGTATATATATATATATATATATATATATATATATATATATATTTATATATTTATATAAATCCATTTACGATTAACGTACTTTTAAATTTCGTAACTCATGTATGGATGTATGTGTATTATCATATCACGTATTATCAATATTTGCATGCACACAAAGACGAATGTGCAATGTATGTGCAAAATATCTGCACATAATGTTTGGATGCGCGTGGTTTGCTGTGTATGTGTGAGTATGTATGTATGTGTGTGTATGCGTGTGTTTACGAATGTGAGGACAAGCACGCATCATTCTGCTCATGACGTGTGCATTGGTGTCACGTGCATACAGTGTACAATTTGTATGTTGGTGTATGTGTGCGTGCGTGTGTGTGCGTGAGTGCACATACTTCTGCTAATGAATGAATGATATTATGTTTTTTGCTCTAATGGCAACATCCAGATTTTCGCGCCATTGAAGGACAAGTCCACCTTCATATACATTAGGATTGAGTGAATGCAGCAATATTAGTAGCACACATCGGTGAAAGTTTGAGGAAAATTGGACAATCCGTTCAAAAGTTACGAATATTTTAAGTATCTGCGCAGTCACTGCTGGAAGAGAAGACTACTACAATGTATGATGTCACATGCGTACAACTATATCAGGAAAATAAAAAGAGAATTACACAAAACTTTACTTTTTGAATAAAGTGCACATTTCCTCGACTTGCTAATACTGACGTATGTTAAGGGTAATATCATTTCCCCTGCCTTCTGAAAGAGAGAAGTCGAGTGTTCTTCTCTTACGCGAGAAAAATGGAAATATGTTGAATTTTCTTTACTCTTTCTTTATATATCGTTGTACTCATATGGCATCACAAGCTATAGTAGACTTTTCATCCAGCCGTGACTGAGCAGAAACTTCAAACATTCATAACTTTTTAACGGATTGTCCGATTTTTCTCAAACTCTCACTGATGTGTTCTATTAACATTGCTGCATTCACTCCATACCCACATGTCTATGAAGGTGAACTTGTCCTTTAAGGATCAAAACACGGTATTTTACACCCTTGCACTTCACCACCCCCACATTACACATGCGAACCCCTTTCCCTCACTCCATACACAGACGCCAGAAAGCACACAGGTACACTTGCCATTGCCTTAAGCAAGGTAATCAGTTTGCGTGGTGAAATAGTAATCGATCGAGCAATTTAGCTTTGTTGCTTTGTATACTTTTGAATTATTTCATTGCAATTGTAATTGTTTCTATTTTGTATGTATGCTACATTGCTGTCCTATGGTATTTCTTACACTGCCGTGCATGTCAATGTGTGCCATAATATTAATGTTTTTGTGTAGTGATTGTCAACCTATGTCAATTCAGTTCACAATGGCTCAGTTCAGTTTATTTTAGTTAATCACGGCATTTTTTTTTCAGCAAAGCTGTTCTTCTGCAAATCCGTTCAATTCTGTCATTTGCAGTTTTTATGCCTCCGCCACGAAGTGGTGCCGGAGGCATTATGTTTTCGGGTTGTCCGTCCGTCCGTCCGTCCGTCCTTCCGTCCGTCCGTCCTTCCGTCCGTCCTTCCGTCCGTCCGTCCGTCCTTCCGTCCGTAATAATTTTTTTGGACAACGTAACTAAAAAACCTTTTGAGGTATCCTAATGAAACTTGGCATGTACGTGCATTAGGGGGTGAAGTTGTACCTATCAACTTTTGGGTGCACATGTTCAAGGTTAAAGGTCAAAAGGTCAAGGTCAAATACGTAAAATTTCACTATTTCCACCATATCTATGCAATGCCTGAAGATATTTTCTTAAAACTGAGTGTATACATGTATTACCCAATTAAGATTCTCTTGTGAAAGTTTAGGGTCATGAGGTCAAAGGTCAAGGGTCAAAAGGTCAAGTAACAATATCAAAACTTATTTTTTTTTCTTCGTAACTTGCAAATTGTTCAAGGTATCTTCATGGGACATAGTATATATATACTGACTGGCAGTGATTATCTTGGTAATTTATGGGGTCAAAGGTTTGTTTGTTTGTTTATTTATTCACCGTAAGAATCACAGAAATAACAATGATACAATACAACTGGGATATGTAACAGAAGGAAAACGGATGGATTGCCCTGCTCAGCTCGGCCTTCATGGCCGTGCTGGTCTTCCGAGGGGTCCAACTTCACATATAATAGTCGAAACTACATACAATAAAACTACTCATACATACACTTACTTACATATACTAGTATGATACGAACAAAAAATTGATACATCAGTACAAAATCAACTAAAACAACATACCAAACAAAAGTTTATGAAAATGGTACCCCCATACCGACTACCAATATACCCTCCCCCACCCTCAGCCCTCCCCATATAACATAATCATTCAGAATTAGCATAATACAGAGATCCATGGTCATTATTAAAACATCCAGTATAAAACATAATTATTCATTGCTTTCTTAAAGGAATAACATGACGATGAAGATATTATATCCAGGGGAACAGTATTATACATGGAGGCCCCACGGTACGCGAACATGCGTCTACAGTATTCTGTTCTGGGCTTTAACAGCGTTAATCTTCCAGAAGATCGTAAAGAATATTGATGAGATACAAAATCAAACCGATCCAATAAATAATTAGCGCTAAAATTATTAAGAGTTTTAAATACCATTAACAAAGTATGCTTTAAACGGCGTGTTTTTAAGGATTCCCAATTTAATGTCTGATGAATAACGTGATTTGAAACATGCATATACGGACTGACTCTCAGGATCATTCTCCCAGCTCTATTCTGTAATTTCTGCAATCGATCAGTATACTTCTTATGGACAGAATCATAAAGTACATCTGCATAATCAAACAACGGTTTAATTATAGAGTTGTAAATTATCCTCATACTTTCTTCATTTAAATTGATACGGAGACGACCCAAAAACCTTATCAAATTACTTATCTTTAAACACAACGTTTCTATATGAATATTCCATTTTAATTCTTGATCGATTATAACTCCGAGATATTTCACTGTTTGTTTAGACTAAATACGCTTACCATTTACCTGTACATTTATCATATTACATCGTTTTAACATTGCGGGTGATCCTATCAACAAACATTCAGTTTTATCAACATTCAAACTCAATTTATTTAAACACATCCATCTATTGATGCCATTCAAATCAATGTTGATAGCCTGTTCGATTTGATTAATATCAGAATGAGAAAAGTATAGAATAGTGTCATCTGCATAAAGATGAATACTGCATATTTCAATCTGTTTGACAATGTCATCGATATAGATTTTAAAGAGGAGAGGCCCCAAAATGGAACCTTGTGGTACTCCGTAAGACACTTCTAGGGGATCCGACATTGCGTTACAAAAATATGTACGTACTTGTCGACCAGACAAGTAATTATCAAACCAGCGAAGGCTTTCATCAGAAACTCCAATAGAGTGTAGCTTCTTTATCATTGTGCAATGCTCCACGGTGTCAAACGCCTTTTTCATGTCAATGAAAACCGCCCCAGTGAACTTGCCTTTATCAATGGCGTGTAACCAGTCATCCGTCACTTTTAACAGTGTAGTGGTAGTCGAATGCTTTTCTCTAAAGCCAGACTGGTTTGGTGAAAGTAAAACTATTCAATTTTATATGACGGGATAGTTGCTTATGAACGATTTTTTCAATGATTTTAGAAAACAGAACACAATAGAAATGGGACGGTAGTTTTCAGGGAGATGCTTGTCACCAGATTTGTATAGTGGTATAATCTTTGCCTGTTTCCATCGTAACGGAATAATGCCTTCGGACAATGACCTATTTATCAGATGAGTAAGGGAGTACACTATAACAGAAGCAGCCATTTTTAACATATACATAGAAATACCATCAAGTCCTGATGATTTCTTATTTTTTCATACCACGAATTACTTTAAACACTTCTTCATAAGTGACAAGTTGCAATGAGAACGAATCAACTGGTTCACACACATTGTCAGAATCTTGTAAAGTGTCATGGACATTCGGGATGTTTGCAGCCAAATCACTACCGACATTTGCGAAAAATGTATTAAATTCACCCGATTTATCTTGATCTCTACTACCTATAACTGATTCAGACATGTTCGAAACATCTTTCGGCAAAAACTGTTTTTATGATATTCCACATCTCACCAGATGTGTTAGCTGTAGAGAATTTTTTCAGCGAAAAAAATCTCTTTCGTTTTTCTTATTTTCAAAGTAACAGCATTACGATTTTCCAAAAATATTACTTTATTTCCATCAGTTTCAATCAATATCAACCTTTTAAACTTATTCACTTTAGCCTTGAGTTTATCTCTTTTATAAATAAGATTGATAATTTCACTACACATCCAAAGGGAAGAAGTTTTTTTTAACTCGTTTTTCACGAATAGGCATATGTTTATCAATCACATACAATAACAATTTTTCAAAATGAAAAAGCTGCTTCATTTATATCTTCTATATCATACACTTCGAACCATGGTTGGGACTGTAGGCTACGAATGAATGAGTTGTGGTCAAAACATTTCATACTTCTGTAATTAACAGTGCGGGGCGCATTATCTTTGACGTAACATTTCAGAACCATAAAACATAACGAGTGATCACTTATGCCAGTATGTTTCACTCCATACACAGATACAATATTTGGAGCATTTGACAACATATGATCAATAAGGGTAGACGAATCTTTTGTTATTCTAGTACATATGTTACCATTGATTTGTTGTAATGAATACAAACTATTTATTTCATTAAGATGCTTGGTTTCATTTGTTACATTATTTTTCGAAATATCACAATTCAAATCACCCACAATAAAAAAATTTTTGTTAATGCTGTCTAAAAAAGACACCAACTGCTCATAATAATCAAAGATACAAACTGAAGTGTTTGGGGGTCTGTACCATGATACGAAGATGAAAGGTTTCGGACATCGTTCTGCAACTATGATTGGTATAGCCTCTAAATATCTCAAGGAATCATGTTGTAAAATTGAATAATTCAAATTCATTTTCATATATATAACTACGCCTCCTCCATATCTGTTTCTGTCTTTTTTTAGGATTCGATAGCCTTCAATACAAATCTCGCTATCAAATATTGAATCATCAAGCCATGTTTCATTCAAAGAAAGTATATGTACATCATTCTGACTCAAAAGCAGTTTGATTTCCGATAACTTCGGGAGGAGACTGTGTACATTCAGGTGCAAAATCTTCAAACCCTTTATATCCAACTCATCATATTTTAAACAATTTTTCAGAATACATCGTGAATGGGATGCCGTACTTGCATCGTTTATGGTATCGCCATTGTTTGTATCAGCTAACCCTATATCACCTATGAAACTAGGTGAGTGTTTCTCAACGCATTGAGAACATTCCCAGTTTAGAAATACACGCTCCATATCATCATGATCCCTTTCATCTATTCCACCACATTGGATGTGAACCCATTTTTACATCTAGTGCATTGTAATCCCTTTTGATTATTTTTCACAGATCTAGAGCAGTAGGTCAGGGATCAAAGGTCAAGGGCAACACTTCAACATTTTACTATTTCCCTCATATTTATGCAATGCAAGTAGGATTTTTTTTTTTTTTTTTTTTTTTACACTTGGTGTAGGCCCTATGCATGTATAACCTATAGAGATTCTCTGGAATTTTTTTTTTCTTTTTTGCCTCAAAAAAAAAGTCCTTAAATTCTCAAATACGTGCTCTCCTATTCATCCAATTAAAGGTCAAGGAAGGTGAACATTCAACACATTTGTGACAAACTTGTCATTTTAATATTTGTGAAAATGTAATCACACATTGTCCACATGTACTATAGACCTATCAGGAGAATCATGCATTATGACGGAGGCATACCAGTCGCCTTAGCGACATTTCTAGTATGATTATGTTTTTCATAACCATTTTTGCATCTCAAGTCATTTATTCAAATGTTATTCACTGACAAATCATAGTTAGTAATATTGTTTTAATTATCTTGCTAGAACTTGTTCTTTCTAAGGCTTTATTTGAGATTTAATTTTTTTCAATTATTATGGAACATTGTAAGTTGTGCATGTGGTAGTGGGCTAAAATAAAATGATGTTCTTGTGATATGATAATATGGTCTTCCTATTTCCAGGTCCTTGTTCAACTCATGCTCTTTTTCCAAAAAAGGAGGAACAGCAAGAAAAAAAATTCCAAGCTACGCACCATTTTCTCTTCCGTCATATTTCTCACACACACACACACACACACACACACACACTTATATATAATGAAGTGTATAAGCTGTTATTTTTTGGAGGGTTTAATTTTTGCAAATTTTGCAACTTATAGTTGGATAGTGAATTTAACAACACACAAAAATGTGTCCATGTGCTAGGGTAACAATGCATTTACATTAGCGTCGGCGTCAATTCACGAGAAACAACATCTAGCGAAAATGTCTATGTTCTCATTTGCGAAAATATCAGTGCGAAAATAACAGCGTATACAGTATATATACAGATGTTGAATTTTGTCTTCATTTGATTTGCAATGTTTAATAACAGAAGTGTATATGCGGGACAATAGATAATACAGAAGGGTTACAGCTTAGCGTTCTAGCTTGATTTGCTTGCAGCCCTGATGCATATATATGTATATATATATATATATATATATATATATATATATATATATATATAATATATTATATACATAGAAAAAAAATAGAGGTAACGAATGACTGGCATAGAGAAAGGGAAGAAGGAAATGAGAGAAAAAAGAACAAAAATTATAATTACAGTGCTGTTTTGCTCTGGGTGAAAATGTATTGTTATTGCAGATCATGAATCATTATGACGTGAGATTTATTTATTTATTTATTTATTTATTTTCACTGTAAGGATCAATCCTGGCAGAAATTGATTTTCTCTCTTCTAACTAAGCCTGCCACTCAGGTTAAAAGTAGGTACTGGGTGAAGCCATCAATTTAACCCACTGTACTCCTGTGTGTGTGTGTGTGTGTGTGTGTGTGTGTGTGTGTTTGCACAATTCCACGACTACATTGTACAAGTCTTTCTGAATGAGACCTGTGGGAACATCAGGAATTGAACCTCTGTGCTCAACCAGCTAGACCGAAATATAAAAACCATTGGCTACCACTGGCTAAGCACCAATAAAAATGCATTCAGAGTGGAGTATCACTTGACGAATAGCTTGACTAGTCATGTATTGCAAAGCAATTGCGTCTGTATAACTGTTGAAGTGGCTGCAGAATATAATCTGCATTCAGTGTTTATACCTATGGAACATGATCATGCACTGTACTATAGTGCCTTATAATTCCCAGTGTACTGTTAAAAATATTTTATGAGCCTAAAGTGAGAGCATGATCTACTTTGCTGTGTTACATGTCATTATACACCTGGGGATTTGTTTTTTCAGGCAAAAATCTATCGTCTTGTAGTCTCACAGGCAATGCATGTGCTCTATAAGTACAGGATATCAGGGGAAGTTCTACACTGTACTTCCCCAGTTTGTACCCATTATCATAGCAGAAATACTCATGAGTGTTCAACCGGGGATTGAAAATGTAATTGCTCTTTGTCTGTCTGTGACAACCAGAAAGTGCTGATGCAGTCTGTCTCGCGGGTGTGAGCTGATAATCTTGACAGAGTTGCAACTTTATAGCCCCACAAGGAAGACTGATTGATCAGCAGTGGCATCATATTTTTTAGGCTTGGGCTTATCTTCCACAAACCCTGGCAGTTTTCTCATATTTGTTTCAAGTTAAGATTTACGAGATGTACATGTATAAAAGATAAAAACTCACAAAATCCACTAATTATCATGTGGATAGAAATAAAATGATTTTTTATCCAAAAGTTATAAACTGGATGATTGTCTGTACAAATGGATGAATTATTGTGCAGAGATTACAACAATGTCATCCAGTCCATTTACCAAATTTTATATTCCTTTCCTCTTTCACCTTTAAGACCCTTTTACACTGGCATATATACATCATTTTGGGGGCAAAATTTGGCAAAGCCCAGATATGCTAAAATACAATGTATGCTTGAATTCCCAGGCAAAATCTGGTTTTCTGATGTTCGCCTGATGAATGATGAGGGTATGCTAACCATATTACTAGCACACAGGCATGAGATTTCTCCGCGGATCCGCGGATTTTGAAATTCTGGGGGGAAAATACTCAGTCGGGAAACTTTCCGTGATTTTCCTCTTTTTATGCCTCCGCCACGAAGTGGTGCCGGAGGCATTATGTTTTCGGGTTGTCCGTCCGTCCGTACGTCCGTACGTCCGAACGTAGTCCGTACGTACGTCCGTACGTACGTCCGTACGTACGTCCGTCCGCTTTCGTTTAAGCGATAACTTGAGTAATATTTACTGAAATTTTACCAAACTTGGTCCAGGTATGAAGTATGATGGGGCAATTATTTGATTAGATTTTGGGTGAAATCGGCTAAAGGTCAAAGGTCAAGGTCAAGGTCAAATCATGAAATTGTATCCGTTTACGCGATAACTCAAGACTGGATGGAGCAAATTTCACCAAATTTTGTTGGAGGATAATGTATGATGGGACAATTACTTGATTAGTTTTTCAGTGAAATTGTACAGAGGTCAAAGGTCAAAGATTAAGGTCAAATCCTAAAATTTATCTGTTTACGTGATAACTCAAAACTGGATGAAGCAGCTTTCACCAAACTTGGCCCAAAGATGATGTATGATGGGACAATCAGTTGAGCAGATTTTAGTGACATTGGCAAGAGGTCAAAGGTCAAAAGGTCAAGGTCAAATGCTACAAATGTTGCAATTTCCCCCATATATCTATGCAATGCCCGAAGGTATTTTCTTGAAACTTGGTGTGGATATGTACTACTGCGTAAAGATTCTCCAGAGAGAGTTCATGTCATAAGGTCAAAGGTGAAAGGTCAAAGATTAGGTGAAAATGTTGCAATATCACTTTTCTCGCAAATGGTGCAATGTATCTTCGTGGAACTTGGTACATATGTATGTAATGTCTGGCAGGGATTATCTAGGGAATTTAGGGGTCATGGGTCAATAGTCAGGGGTCAAAGGTCAAGGTCCACTCCTCAAAATTTTACTATTTCCCTCATATACTAGTATATGCAATGCTTGCATTATTAGTTTCAAAACTTAATACATGCATTACCTAATGGAGATTCTCTGGGAAATTTCCAGCCAGATCAAAGGTCAAAGGAGGGTCAAAGGCCAGGGTTCAATGCCCGCCCCCCCCCCCCCCTAAAAAAAAAAATCTATTTTATACCGTCATCACACTCTTTCTTCATACCTTGG
This sequence comes from Diadema antillarum, assembly GCF_040938485.1. NCBI lineage: Eukaryota > Metazoa > Echinodermata > Echinoidea > Diadematoida > Diadematidae > Diadema > Diadema antillarum. The sequence continues at coordinate 756,275 of NW_027271006.1, read as the reverse complement.
AAATTACTCAATGCATAAACTTCCCCAAAATTCCCCAAATATGTGTACCTGCACTCTTAGAAAATTATAGCAAACCCAGTTCAAGACATTTCTGACAAACCTGTCATTTCAATATTTTGCCAGTTATGTGAAACTGTCATGGATCACACATTCTAAAGACATTGTACTATACGCCTATTTTTTCTTTTGGCTTTTTCTTTCTTTGTCAATTCTGTTTAGTGTTTACAGATTTGTTATGTTCATGTCCCAAGCCCTGACGAAGATCCGTAAAAATGGTCGAAAGCTCGGGATCATTAAAGGCAATAAATATTAATGAATTAATATGAGGCAATAAATATTAACCAATTCTGTCCGAATATGGCCTGAATCGGATGGATTCGATGGATTCGGAACCTATTCGTCTCTGATTCTGGGAGCTCCCCGAATCAGAGACGAATAGGTCCCGAACAGGTCCCGAATCAGAGCAGAATCGCCAATCTGGCTATATTCGCGGGGCTATTCCGATCATTCTGGCCGCTCAATCGACCTATTCGGCCGCTGTTCGGCCGTATTCTGGCCTATTCGGCTCACTTGCCTGTATTCTGCTCTGTATTTGGGTCACGATTCGGATGGATTTGGGGAGGTACTCGGGGCATTCTGGGCAAATTCGGCTCTATTCGTGATATTCGGGTCTATTTGGCCAGTTGATTCTGGCCGTTACTCCCCTATAGCCCCTGTCACACCTTGCCGGATAGGCCCGCCGTACGATAAACGGGCAATATTTTGCTCATCCGTTTGTTGAAATCGTCAATCCGGTGGACAAAGTGTAAAGTTTCCGTTTTAGAGGAGCGTGCATGCACGGTTTAGGGGCCGAACAAAACGAAGAAACAACGCACGCAAGGCGTTTGTGTATAGGACAGTGGAACTTGCGCAAAAGCATTAGAAACGAATATGAACTGCGTGCCCACTGGACAAAACGTTCGAGGAACAAATGGGTGACGCATGAGACTTATACATCGAACGTCAGAGATCCATTGACGTGTCGGCTATCAGGCTATAGATACAATTGTACTTGCATCATGTTGGAGCGTCCACCACTCGGCCAGTTCTTCACTTCACTTTACATCCCATCAGTTCCCACCAATATGTAAAAGGGATCGAAGGCCAAGACTTAGTTTCCTCCTCAATGTGGTGGCTACTAGTTGCTAGACCTTTGACACCCCAGGTCCCAAATATTACTTACATGCATGATTTACCTAAAGGTTTCTCACTTTACACATGTGACATCCAAACATGCCCAGTGTTACTTAACAAATTTAATCTTCTTACGTTTTTTTTTTCTGATTGATTTGCCTTTTAAGATGTTTTTTGATGATCAATAGCAGAGCTACCAAGTCTCCACATTGTGAGTGAGACTTAAGCATTTAGGGTCTGTCTCACGATCTCACGCATGGCACCCATTTTTTCTCACGCATCGGGAGCACAGCTTAAAGGATTAAAGTGAGAGTTGCAATTGAAGGCATATTTCCCTTTCTCTTTCAAAATAAGTTAAAAAATAGTCATTTGAGTATGCACAAGCTTGCACCAGTAAGAACTAAAAATTGAAATAGCTCCCTACCGTGGGAGGGCGGACATCCCCCTCCCACACCCTCCCCTCTCTCAGTCGCTTCGCTCCCTCGCTCATGCACATGAGCGCGTGCCGAGATGCTGAATCATGAAAATCTTACGCATATTTTTTTTTTAACTTGACATCTATGCAATAGATGCATCAACATTGATTTCATCAAGTAAAGGCACATATCCTCAATGAACAATGAACTCATCCATTGTATTTGAAGATCCTGAAGTCAAACAAAATTTGATGGCATTTAGAATGTCAATGTCAGGAATGCATTATTCAAGTTTGGATATTGACTTAAGGATTGAAGTAGTCTTTATTTTCTCTCAAACAGTCTCTGTTACACATCAAACCAAATGCATCACAGTAAGATGACTCATTTAGATTTTCTAATGCTATTCGAACCTTGTCGTCATTATTAGGGGTTTAATTTTGATGGCTTCTACTCGTTGTCTCACTTTCAACTCGAAGTTCACTCACCACTCCCAACTCACAACCTGTGAATATCCAACAGTTTATCTCAGCCGATGCCCACTCACATTAAATACGTTTCATCGCCAGATGATAGCAAATATGATCAAGGCTGCCCTTTTTGGTGGTAAAAGCTATAACTAGTGTAATAGGTGATAATAATACTTCCCTAAATTTCTTCAGATCTCTGCAGTTTCTCATTAATTACAACATTCTAACAACAGCCATGACAGTATACTGAATGAAAACTTTGCTAGTTGTCTTGTCACAAAGGGGTGAGAAGCTTCTTGTTTGTCGATATTATGATGCATTTCAAATTTTTGCTTTCTCTTAGATGTGCCTCTCACCTTTTCACCGAAAACGCAACATTTGCATGCTAAATTTGGGGAGATCGACTTAGCAAAGTAGTTGGAATTTGTTTCGCCTTTGTGTCTATGACAATTGGTCAGACAAACCAAATTGCCTACGTCTCTCAGGACCAAGCCACTTCTTGGATCACACCTATCTTCTCTACTGCTTGCGTTGCCTCCTCCAGGTGGCAATGATGCCTCTGCAGGGCCATGCTGGCATTCTGCAGATTCAGATCTGCCTGCGGTAAGGCTTTTGGCTGCCCTGTATCGATGTATATAGCTTGGACCCGGTGGCAGTTAATCAAGACAAAGTTAAGAGGCATTAAATGAGAAGGGCGAGGTCCTAACTACGACGTTTTAATATGTCCTTGCAGGAGTCAGTTGTAGCAAGGCTGGTATATACTTTGTATTCGTTAAACATCGGCTTCATTTCCTGTTCATATACTGTGGATGTGTTGTAGGTATCCTGTAGATATGCTGTAATCATGACTTTTGGCCGTCCTGTGCGTTTGTCATCCGTAATTACATGCGTTTTGCCCGGTAGTTGTCATGTGCCTATGCCGCGCGTATGCATTTGATATGCTGTACATAGCCGTTCATTCCGTTCCTTCTCTTACAGCAACGGACTTTGCAGGAGGTCTTGCGGATGGAAACGAGTGGAAAACGAGTAAGTACAGTACAGATACAGGAGAAAACGGGCAATTATAGGACAAGGGTCGGATCGCGCTATCCGTTTTTGGCGAGGAAAAACTTTGTGCATTCACGAAGTTTTTTGGCCGCTCTGACGGAAATCAAAGGAAGATAAACGTCCATCCAAAGGATAAAAAGGACATGAAATACATTTTAACGGATTTCAACGGATGCCAAAAATCGACATTCGTTTCCTATGCGTTTGCCTTATCCGGCAAAGTGTGACAGGGGCATAATGATACGAATAGGCCAGAATCTGCCTAGAATGCCCCGAATGCTTCCCCGAATCCAACCGAATTCCATCCGAATACATCCCGAATGTGGCCCGAATGAAATTTGTCGGGACCGCATTCGGGAGTAGTTTTGAGGGTATTCGGCTGGTTTTTGAACATCACAAAACGAGCCGAATCCCTCCACGAATGTTTCAGAATCTCTCCCGAATTATTTTCGCCTGTTCGGGGAAGGAGGCAAGAATGCTCCCGAATCCGCCCTAATACCTGTATTCGGGTGGATTCGCAGCTGATTCGGCTCCGGTGTAACCGAGGCTGTATACAATGCCACACCCATCACGTATATGTGTCCTTGCCGACATTGATTTAATTTGATTTTATTTTCCATTTCTGGAAATTTGTTCTGTTTGAATGCATACTTATACTTAGAATACATACATACATACATACATACAAAGCACACGTAAAACATTAGATACATAAACATGATAGACATACACGAGATTAAACAGCATAATATCAATGTCATTGCCAGACATACATAATATTTAATTTAAGAAAAACGTTAATCTGTATGAGTCAACAATATGTTGGGTGTGATGTGCATGTATACGGTTGTGTAAGTGTGTGCCAAAATGTTAACTATATAAGAGCTTAGAGCAATATGGGTTAATGCATTTACTTTATAATGATATATGGGGGATTTGTGTGTGTGTGTGTGTGTGTGTGTGTGTGTGTACATATCTTTATACGTAAAAAAGTCGCCAGACGTGATTTTTTTCTTTGTTTTTAGTTAAGGGTGCAGATTCTGAAAGAGCAAATTCTAAACTTTAAAATGATGTATAACTCACAACAAGTGAACTTACCTAACCTATAGAAAATTGTGTATAGAAAGAGAATACACACCCTGGAATAGACCTTGCTGAGATAAGAGGTTTTGAGATTTAGGGTCTGTTCAAGTGCTTTGATAATCCCACCCGAGTTGTGCTCTGCGTGAGGAAGGAAACAACAGCAACAAAAAGCAGGATGTAAAATTCCAGGGCAATCACATTGAAGGGAATATCAGATTACCAGCTGGTAAGCGGAAATTTTTCACACTCTATCAACACTTTCTATTCATGGCCACTAAAAACTTTCATAGCAGTAGCATTATCTCTTTAAGAGCTTTTAGAGATGAAAGTAAAGAGGGTGTAAAAGGGATTCCAATAACACAGACCCTTCGAAAACACAAAACAACAACACACACATTATTTCCCGTTCATTTTATGGTCCCAATCTTACACATGCAAAAGACGGATTGTTATTCCAGAAAATACCGAAAACTGACTTGATTCACCCATTTCACCAGTTTGAGCCTTCGCGTAAAATCTGGACATGCGACCTTTTGTTGGTTTCTGTAATACAACTGTACAAGGTCAAATTAATGCCATGTTCAACGCATGTCTTGTTTCGTATTTAAGCAAATGAAACTGGTGCAACACACTTCAGTTCTGAACTCTGTGTGCCCCCTTTCAGCTCTAGGGGTTCGGGAGGAAAATGGGCCTGCCAAATAAACGATGGTGTAACGGGGTGCTCGACGGATCGTTATCACTGTTTATTGGAATTTCCCCTCAAAAATAGAATCCTATACATTCTCTTTGTAACAGAGCGTCTGATTTCCTAAATTACTCTTTCCCTGTTGTAATTTGTGCATTCGCTCTCTCCCTCGATCCCCTCCCCATCTCTCTCAAAAAAACTCCCATATTATAATCTATTTATTTATAAACTTATTTATTAATTTGTTTATGTATGTATTTATCTATTCATATACTTATTCATTTATTTATTTCAATATTCTTTCAGCGGGGTACCCTTTCAGTTGGTCGGCTGTTAAATAAGGGTCCCTGCTCACAATATGTCATTATGTACAGATTAAAATGTCATGAACATGAAAATAGAATACAAACAATGAATTAACCTATACTACAAATCCACGTCAGATACTCAAATAAAAAAAAAACACAACAACAACAGCTCTAAAGTCACTTTAATTACAACTTGGTGGGGATATCATGACAGTATTGCCACTTTACCTATTCCACCCACCCTCTTGCACGTGCTATTATTCAGTGCCTTCAGACTTAATCAATTATTCCATACTATAAAAAAATAATATGCACTAAATGATTCATAACACATAAGTATATACAATATAAACAAACAAATCACATCAGTTTTATACATTTTCTATACCTCTATGTTTTCATGACCTGTTAATCATACTGGGTATCCTGCATGTTTTCTTAAAAACAAACGATGATTGCGCATTTTTTTTTTTGATTTGGCATTAAGAGTTGTTCTATATATTTGAGGCTTGATGATGAAAATAATGTTTAAAATAATCCTTTTTTGTGCATTCATGAACAAGGAACAATTCTTGCCAAAACGTGTATGAAAATGTGTGTATCTTACAGTAACTAACTGAGATAACGTGTGCTCATCCCATTGATTATCCCATACAAAATACTACTCTGGTACTTAACTCGTTGATGTTATCATCGTCATTGTAATTTTGAGAGCATTCAATGCTTATGTGACGTTAATATACCAGCTTCAAAAAGAATTCTTGCATACCAATTTTGAATTTTTAGAAGTTCATCCAAACGACAATGTGCACTACTATCCCAAACTGCAGGAAAATAATCTTTATATTATTTTATGGCAATATCAAACAATAAAAAAAAATCATAATATAGGATTTCCCGCCCAATTTCATCAGATTTGCATTCAAATTAATGAAAAGGCGTTCAAATTCAAGTGATTTTTGGTCACTGCTCTGCTCTCACAGTTCTTTTTGATTCTTTGAGTATTCAATTTCATTTCATATCATTCCTTTCAAATTTTATTTCATTCATTTTACAGAGAAATTCATTCAATTTAACGACTCAAAGTTGGCATTAAATTTCGCTCCAGCTGGATAGACGTTCAAATTTGTGCCAAATACCAGTTTCAATTTAATTTATATACGTTTTCGCACTTTGAACGTTCGAATTAAAAATAAATACACAACTTGTACGTACGGGCCTTTTTTTCACTGTCATACGATTGGATGATACAATTTCATTCTCAATTCAAAGTCTCATTTAATTGGTTTAATTGTATTGAATGTATTTGTCTCCTGTCGAACTTTCTGTCAAAATCAATTCATCTCTAACAGTATTATATGGATGTAACATTTACGAAATTATTGCCATATCTCAGAATTTTTATATCTAAGGGGTCCTATACGTCCAAATCCATACTGATCCATTTCTATTCCATTCCTTAGTTTCCAGTGTCCATATCATAAGTTGCCGACTCATTTCACCAAAGGGTTATATCGCCAGTTTTGCTGGTTGTCAAGGTCATCTTTCATCCACTAATTCTTTTCGTATTCGAGATGCACTCATACTGAGGAATGAAGCAGCGGTTAAAATCGTGTGTGAATAAATGTAAATGTATGTGTTTGAAAGTGGGGTTATTCGAATGGGTGCACGTCACGAGACCGACACCCACGAGTCATACAGCCCACTAGTCATACAGCTCACAAGTCATACAGCCCACCAGTTATACAGCCCACGAGTTCGACACTGAGTAAATAAAGCCCACGAGTTCGACATCAAGTAAAATAAGCCCAGGAGTTATACGGCTCACGAGACCGACACTACGCACAAAAGGCTCATGAGACCGACAGTAAGCAAACAAAGCCCACGAGACCGACACTACACTTAAAAGGTCCACGAGACCGACGCTACGCATACAAGGCTCACGAGACCGACATTACGCAAAAGAGGTTCACGAGACCGACACTAAGCAAAGAAGGCCCACGAGACCGACAAGAGGAACAGCGCCATCTATAGACCCATAAATTGTATAGGGTGTCCGGATAATAGCATAGGAAGATATGAGAGATGGAAAAGAAGAGTTGCCATCTCCGGCAGGGTGTTACCCCATCAGTTGCCCCCCCCCCCCCCTCCGAAATGATCAGGATCTTTAATTGTGTTTGCATCATCGTGAAAAAAATGAACAAAGTACAGTAAAAGTGTGTAACAGATCTTTCTACAATAAACCTGCGAGGGTGTTGATTTAGTATAAAAAAAATGAAAAATAACGTAATCGTCTATTAAGGTAGCGTTAGGGATTCGGAAAAAACAAGATGCATCCATGAAAACAGCTATTGTATTTCACGATAAAATGTACTGTTCGGAGGAGAATAACACAAACCACAAAATTGAGGTGAATCCCTGCGACATAAAACGTTTTAATCAGTAGAATTACATCATAGTTACAGAGAAAAATACAAATAGATCTTATTGCAAAACGTCAAAGCAGGAGGGTAGAATATCTAAAATAGAATAAGTAACTGGTGAATCGGGAAAGAGAAGAGGTAGAATTTATATCTTGTCCATTTTCTAGCTAAAATCTGGGAAAGCCTATTAAAAATAGCACGATGGCATTATCAATGCTCTAAAATTAGTTCATACATCGTTATTGTCCTCTGTTAAATTCATTTGTGTTTTTGTCTCTTTTTTTTGGGGGGGGGGGAGCGGGGGCATGAAGAATACAATTCAATTTTTCTACTTGATAACAATGTCGCTCCCTGACACACTTGCCCTCCCCAGAAGTATGTAGAAATACATATTTGATGACGTTCATAATTATGCAGATGGTCACCATCTTTCAATTGATAGCGTTACGAAATTACACCACCAGTATGTTATTTTTCCGTTCATGGAACACCCTGTACATGTGATTGAAATGTAGATGGCGCTGTTTATCCTGTCGGTCTCGTGGGCCTTTTTTTGCCTACTGTCGGTCTCGTGGGCTTTCTTTGCTTAGTGTCGGTCTCATGAGCCTTTACTGCTTAGTGTCGGTCTCGTAGGCTATGTTTGCTTAGTGTCGGTCTCATGAGCCTTTTGTGCGTAGTGTCGAACTCATGTGCTGTATGACTCCTGAGCCGTATAACTCGTGGGCTGTATGACTCATGGACCTATTATTGATGTCGGTCTCGTGGACCGTATGACTCGTGGGTGTCGGTCCCGTGGGATGCCCCCATTCGAATTAGCTATAGTATGGCTGAAAATCACACTTCAGGGTACATTGTAAATCAAGTTTGCATATTCAAACTGCTGAGTAACTACAGGGAATAAAAGCAACAATGAAATAGACTGCCCATATTTTGTAATTGTTTGCATTGATGTGAATGTGAATTCCTTAACGCTCTCCAAGGCGACGCTGATGCGAATTTGAATGCGTTGCATTTGCATTTTTTATTTGAATGCCCTCTTACACCCTTGTGTGAGAAGTTCATGAAATCGCATGCCGATGAAACTAAATTGAATGAACAAGTTACCCTTTTGAATGTCAATATTGTTTGCAGTATGCAGTCTGCATACAAACACATTTTTCGAATAGTATTCCAAATCAACCGAATGAAGTCATTTACACATACAAATTATTGAAAATTAGTGGACCTGAGACAGAAAGCCCTGTGGTATCACAAAAGAAACTTCGCTTAATGCAAACTGGGACGCATTGTTAGACTGTGCCAAATTTGCTACTTTTCAAGGCTCGCCAGCCGACATCCCTTCCAAATTAAAAGGTTTAAAAGTCGTTCAGCAGCCAGTTTCATAAGTAAGGCATGGGTGCAGTATGGAGGCATGCACGGTGTAGTGTTGGAGGTGCGTACGTCCCTCAACTTCAAGTTCAGTTTCATGATATAAGCAGTGGCGGATCTATAGACGGGGGCGCACCGAACGCGCCCCTCTTTTAATTTTTGTGAAAACATAAGAAATAAAAAGAAAAAGAGGGGTTGCGCTAACTTTAACTCTGTAAATGCGCCTCCCCTTTACGGAATTCCTGGATCTGCCCCTGATAATGGCCCTTCAGAGGTCCTGCAGTTTCTATGATGCAAATTGCTTTCAAACGATCGACAGCTCGCGATTGTGACAGCATAAAAACGATTCTACACATCGACCTGATACCTGTACAAAGGTAGGCCTAACAATTCTGCTTGTTTGTAGTCACCTGCTCTGATACCAGTCTGCCTATCAAATTCCCAGATTGTCTATACCCATGTATAATTATATATACGAGTTCTCTAACGCTAATACGGCTGTTGTCTACTAAGATTTTTTGTGAACCCACAATGGTCTAATCATCACTCTAATTCTCTACTATGTGGGTACAGGGCAATTACTCTTTGAGCAATTACCCCAGACCCTTCCCCTGACCCTAATTCTAAACCTGTCATCCTAAACATGGACCTAATCCTAATTCTAATCCAAACTTTAACCCTAAACCTAAGCCTAACCCCAATCTGTATATGCTCTGGCCTAATCACTAACCAGTATTTAGCCGGGGAGGGGGGGGGGGGGTTAGGGTATGTATCTCCTTGCTTTGGCTCACTGTCGTTTCGTCAAAGGACCAAATCGTCGGCGGTCATCCGAATCGTCGTGATATGTTTTTTGTTTGTTTGGTTGGTTTTTTTTTTTTTTTGGCGTAAAAATAACATTTCGAGAAAATCGCGCTTGAAGTCTATTTTCATTTTCAATCATGATTGCTACACAGTTAAATCTGGCATTTCAAATTATTTTTTGTAATAGGTCAGACTTTAATACTTACTATGACGTGCGATGTTTTCGTCGAATTGTATTGTTAGGAATTATTCGAGAAATCGCAGGAGAGCGACATGTTTTTTTTTTTTCGGTTTGCAAAGGACGATGTCAGTTTACCATGTATACCACAGTTTTGTTGACCGCGCGCACAGTGCTTGCGGTCACGGAACCGTCGTATATTAATTATTATTATCCGCACAGTCAATGCCCGATTACGACGGTTTGACCGCGCACACTGTGTTTGCGGTCTCCGAACCGTCATATACAGGGCGAGTCAACAAAAAAACACGTATACACTTTTGAAAAAATTAACTAAATTACATTTCAAAATATTTGGAAGATTTTTCCACATTTATGGATACCCAATAGTCTCATCTAGCAAGTGCAATTAACAACACCAATTTTTGTTCACGCTTGGCTGAACACTGACGCTCTTTGTCCAGAGTGTGAAAAATGGCTTGCGCCAAATTGAAAGAAGATGGAAAATTCAGCCAGCAGTCCAAGTAAGTGTTCTCATTCAAACAAATTGCTCTTTTGCTTATAGTTTTGATTATGTTATGCTAGTTTAGGAATTTCATGTTTTAAATGATTCCATTGTGTTATGGAAGGTTGATTAACAACATCAAGATCTTTTAAGCACAGTTATCACAAATCATGCACAGGCATATCGAACCCATATGCCAGTCACTCAGTCAAGAAGAAAAGTACAAAATTAATGCATCCTCAGATCATTCAATCAATACAATCAATCCAATCAGTCAATCAATCCAATCAATCAATCAATCAAACAATCAAACAGTCAGTCACAATTGTATGCATGCTTTATAAAAAGTGGCAGATCGACATAGGGAATATCAGCCCCCCCCCCCCCCCCGTGGCTTAAAGGCTGATCAATATTTGAAAAACTGATTTGTTCGTTAGTTTATTCGTTTCAATCAGCCGATTGATTATTTCAATGACTGAAAAGTGATTAATTGATTATTGGATTGATTCACTGATTGATTGAACGACTCAATGACTGACTAACTGATATCTCGGTTGATGTATTGATGGGTTGATTAATTCATTGATTGATCGATTGATTAATTGGTCAATCAATTGATTGATTAATGGGATGAATGATTTGAATGTTGATTAATTTGGTACCACTACCGCCTTAATGAATAACTGGCACATGGTATTGACGTGTCCGTGTATTGTGAAAACTGTGCTTTAAAGATCTTGAAGTAATTACACACTGTAATTCTCACCAATTGATTTAGAAATGGAATCATTAAAATTACGATAAAGCCGACAAAAACAAAAAATCTCAGACTATCATAACATAATCAAAGCTTTGAGCAAAAGAGCAATTAGTTTGAATGGGAGCACTTAGGCCTATTTGGATTGTTGGCTGAATTTTCCATCTTCTTTCAATTTTTCACACTCCGGACAAAGAGCGTCAGTATTCAGCCAAGCGTGAACAAAAATTTGTTTTGTTGATTGCACTTGATAGATGAGACTATTGAGCATCCATAGATATGAAAATAATCTTCCAAATATCTTGAAATTTAATTTAGACAATTTTTTTCAAAAGTGTAACTTTTTTTTATACGCCCTGTATAGGAGAGGACGGGGTATCGCTGTCTCAACACGTTCAATTCAATTCAATTCAAAGTTTATTTCATTTTCCGACATAACATATGTTTCACTTCTTTTGATAACAGAGAACAAGGTAAATAGAACATAGTGAAATGAAAAGACTGTACAATAATTGAGGACCTTTAGTAATCATACATTGTATAGTAAAAAAGAAACAGAAGTGATCGAAATGAAGTACATGTATACCGTGCGAAAAATGGAGGGACCCACTAAAAAGACAGAGCTTGTAGTGTGTGGGCCCCTCTGGAGAAGAACATTGATGGAATCGAATCATCGTAGATACAAAAGATAACAAAGTGGAAGAAGTCTGGATACAAAAGATAATAAAGTGGAAGAAGTCTGGAAGCCCACTAAAAATTAGATTACCATATATACACTTTCATAGACGCGAACAAACATGAAACAGGACCAGACAACGAGACAACTACTGAAAAAAAAAAGGTTGTACAAGACAAACGGAATGGACAAGACTGACAAACTGAAGACAAAATAGCAGACAAAAATGCACAACAGAAACAGAAACAGAACAACAGAAACAGCGATCTTCGGCAGAAGCATGCCAAGAGAATAAGAGGATAGTTGTAGGGGAAAAGTAATATCCTGACGCCTGAAATAAGACAAGAAAATAGAAAATAGAGGGACGTATGAACAGGAGTCACATACGGAAAGTCGACTTCAAGACGCTATGGGCAAAATGGCATAGGTGACAACATTGCGAGCATCTAGGAAAAAGATACCATTAATTCTTTGAAGAGGGGACAACGTGAGCAGGTAAGTGTAACTGAGAAAAAAGGCCAAATGGTTAATTCGGTATTGTAGAGTCGTACGATTGCAATAAAAAAGACTTCAGTCTCCTCTTGAAAGAACATATGGATGGAGCGTTTTTTATGTCTTGATTCAAAGAATTCCAATAATTTGGGCCTACATAAATAAGTGTGTTTTTAGCAAAAATCGTTCTTAAAAGAGGTAAGTGAAATTCATTGGAACGCCTAGTAAGATATTCATGAAATGATTGATTTTTTAGGAACATAGAGTCAAAAATAGACGGAAGCAAGTTATTACAATACTTGTACATAAATTGCCCTAAATTAAACAAAAACAAATCTGCAATTTTTAAGAGCGTGTTGGAGGCAAACAACATATTTGTATGAGAACGTACAGGGGAATAACAGATAACACGTAGAGCTTTCTTTTGTAAGAGGAACACTCTCTCTAATAAATTCTGATGCGTGTTGCCCCAAACTAATATTCCATAATTAAGATGAGGCAATATTAACGACGAATATAGCATAAGTAATGATTTTTGTGGAATATGAAATTTCAATCTATCTACAATGCCTATATTACGTGAAATTATATTGCAGACATTATCAACATGTGATTTCCAGGAAAGTTTTTCATCCACAATGACACCCAAAAATTTGATATATGAGACTCTTTGTAGATGAGAGTCATCTAATACTATATTTGTACTTAAACTATCAACAATATTACTAAAAAGCATATATTTTGTTTTTTGAGCATTGAGTGATAGCCTATTGGCCCTGACCCAATTTATCACTTTTTTCAATTCAATGTTAATTTTATGAACGAGAAAATCAATATCATTATGGGCAAAAAATACATTAGTGTCATCTGCAAAATGAATAAAAGAGAGGTCGTCGGATACGCGACAAAAATCATTGATATAAATAATAAACAATAACGGCCCTAAGAGACTTCCCTGTGGGACACCACATTTAACTTCTCTGACAACGGAATCATTGTTTTTAATTGTAACGAATTGTTTTCTATCAACTAAATAACTCTTGAACCACTCCAAGGCCTTCCCACATATTCCATAATGCGATAACTTATAAAGTAAAATATCGTGATTGATAGTGTCGAAGGCCTTGGAGAAGTCCAAGAAAATACTAACTAGATGAGAATGGTTATCGATTGCGTGAACAACTCTATCAACAAAATGCAAAAGAGCATGCGTAGTACTATGTTTCTCAAGAAAACCAAACTGAAAATTCGTAAAAACGTCGTGTACCTTCAAAAAATTGATCATTCTCTTGTAAATAAGTTTTTCTAAAACCTTAGACAATGACGATAATAATGAAATTGGGCGATAATTGCTGACTTCGAACTTATCGCCTGCCTTAAATATTGGGATTACTTTAACTAATTTCATTTTATCAGGGAACACACCATTAAAAATTGACAGATTAAATATATGAGCAAGTGGATCAGCAATCGAGGAAATAACACCCTTAAGTATGAAATTATCTATCTCATCATAACCAGAACTTCGTTTATTTTCAAAAGAAGAAATTATATCAATAATTTCAAATCTGTTAGTTGGTATAAAAAATATGGAATCAGAATTACGCTGACCTAAAAATTCAGTAAAATGAGAATCTGTTGCAGGAATGTTTTGAGCATAATTTTCGCCTATTTTTGAAAAATAAGAATTAAAAATATTTGCAATATGAAGAGGATCATTAATCGATTCATCATTCAATTTAATTTTATCAATGTCAGAGTGTTTACTCGGAACATTCATGGCCTGTTTTAGGACTTTCCAAGTATTTTTCATATCAAACTTATATTTCGATAATTGCTTAAAGTAATATCTTTTCTTTTCAGAACGTAAAATCATTGTCAAAGTATTTTTATATGATGTTTATCTATTCTTCGATCGCTCAGTTTTTTCCAATTTGTACTTGTAATACAAACGATTTTTCCTATTAATTGAACGAAGAATTGATCTGGAAATCCAAGGTAATCTAGGTGTCTTTTTATACTCTGTTCTATTTCTTTGTTTTGGGATTACATCATCTAAATGATGATTAAAAGTTTCCATAAAATTACAAAAGGATATATTAACATCATCGCTGCCAAATACTCCTGACCAGTCAGCATTCTCCAGGGCCACATCAAAACTAGCTAACTTTTCAGGTGAAACTCTACGTCTTAACAAAAGAGGTGAAATAGGTTTAATATTAGCTGGTGTTTTAAGAGTAAAACAAGTCATTATTGGAAAATGATCAGTCATATCTGAAAGGATTATAAAAGAGTCAGGGAGGGGTAGAATATTACAAAACAAGTTGTCAATGAGGGTGGCAGAGCGATCTGTAACACGTGTGGGTTTAGAAATAAGAGGAAGAAAGGACGAGGACAGAAGTGTGTGAAGAAAATCACTAGAGATATTATCATGCTCAGACTTCAGCAAATCAATATTGAAATCACCGAGTAAAAAGCAATCCTTATTTCGGAAAACGTGTGAATTATCAAGATCTGAAAAATAAGTTAAAAAATCATTGGCGTTTGAATTAGGAGGTCTGTATATAATGCCTACCATAAGATTTCTACATCCTGGGATAAGAATTTCTATAAACAAAGATTCAACAACATTGTCCATTCTAGAAATATCTTCATGAACAATAGTATCAAAGGAACGTGATATGTACAATGCAACGCCCCCTCCATTCTTATCAAGCCTATTGTTAACAAACAAATTATAACCCTCAATTGCGAAATAATTTTCTGTATTGGAAGCTAACCATGTCTCACTTAATCCGATAACGGATAGCGACTGGCTTGCATCAGATTCTAATAGAAATTTTAAATCATCAAAATGTTTATTCAAACTCCTTATATTTAAATGTAACAAAGAAAACGTGTCCTCAGAAAAATTATGAATCATATCTTTGCATTGATTCACTGTAATATAATTGCACAACATATTTTGAGTGAAATCATTACTAAGATCATGAGGCAATTCATTTGCAGCTGTATTCAGGCTATCGGTAACAAAATCATCGTAAGGGGTGGTTCGTGTACTGGTTAACCCACTAACTGGGTCAGAATCTAAGCTTGTGTTCCTAAACAATTCAAAAAAAATCATCGTTCGATACGGAATGAAATGGAGCATTCAGAAAATTAGCCATAATTAAAAATACGAGACGAATTTTTAAAAGTCTGCGTTATTAACAAAACTAGGATGTCGTGAATAAGTGGACGATACAAGAAAATACCCAGTCGCCGGGATGTGGCAAGACGCTGGAGTAATCTACGAACATGGGTGACGTCAAAATTATGATAAGCAGAAGATCGCTGAAGAGACGTAGAACGTGAAACGAGAAAGGGCTGAACAAGGTAAGTAAGAACACTGAGAAGCATGGACAGAAAAAGACATAGAACACACACAACAAAATAAGAATAAATCCAGTCTCTCTGTGGGCTTCCGAAACGACAGCAAAAACATACATACACAAAAATTTGAGCCGACATTAGACAAGGACAAACGTGGCTTGGCTATTACATTCGATCAATTTCCGGATCATCAATATTAATACGATAAGTACAGAATAGCTCCAAAAACCCCAGGCCAATAATGTACCTTCTCGGGCACTTGTTAGCACACCGCAGGTCTGAATACGAAACATATTTTCACACCAATGCCGCCAATGGCATCATTATAACAGTGGTAGTGTGTGTATGCATGGCGTGTGTAAGCAGTGTTTTAACATGCGAGAGTATGATTGTGCTTGAGAGTGTGAGATTTGGGTGTGTGTGTGCGTGTGTGTGTGTGTGTGTGTCTTAACGTGTGTGTGTTTGACGTGGGCGTGGCTGCGAGTGTAGGCAGATAAGCAAAGGGTTCGGTTCAGTGCAGACGATACTGGGACCGTACAAGTGAACAATTGCTGTACAAGCAAGTACTGTACTTCACATTACACCAGTTTGGCAGAATGATGAGTACGCAGGAGTTGTGCGCATATGAATATGCAGACAAGCGATAAAGATCTAACGTACGGATAAAAACTTGTAACTTTTCCAAAAATTGTCACAATTAAGAGGGGGATCAGACTTGTTGTAATAATCATCTCAAAAACAAAATGGATGGGGGGGGGTCGTTTATAAAATGCAATATATTCCTCAACTGGTCAAAGTACAACCCAACAAGGATTACACATGTATTGAAAATATGATACAGACAAATGAAGTTAATACACACTACAGACACAATCAGTTGGAACCCCTGGAAATCTTTTGTTCCATTGTGTAAATATGGTGGGGGGGGGGGGGACACTCGCAACTGCATAGCCTTTCGGCACTGAAAAAATGAAATTCACTATTGTCGTGTACAAGATATCACTGCAATATTCATGTATATCATTCATTACATCATAACATCAAGTTTGCGTAATTCCCCAACACCAACAAAAAATAAATAAAAAGAAAGAAATCCGAACAGTTACATAAATCCAAATTCGTAAATCCAATTCATCTCTAATTTTACAGGATTTTCAATTAAAGCATACCACAACATATCATATTGTTAAACAAAACAATATTTTGTTGGCATTACCTTATATATGTATATATATTTTTTTGAAAATAGAGGAGAAAACTTATGACCAGTAGAATTATCTATCCTGATTGCACTGTTATGTTTTGCAAAATAATCAAAATTATATGGATATCCTCATCAGACCCGACGGCAGTTGCTGTCAGAAAAACAGTCGAAAACCAAAGGTTCATGTGCATTTAAATTTCCATGAATTTCAGGTCTGAAAATGCAACATCTCCCTCGTGTGGGAATGGACCTATCCCCTTCCATACCCTGTCCCAGCACATTTTCCTGAATATGAATATTTTTAGCTTTTTGAAACGTAAAACTTAATTGAATATTTCTCCAAATGCATGGGGGAATCTCTGAAAGACACATGGCGTATATACACGTATATATATATGAATATATGTTTATACATTTTTTTTGGGGGGGGGGGTTGGGGGAGCAAAGCTTGGTAATTATAATACGTAAAACACGCGAACATTCATAAATTCGCTCTGGATTTTTCGGAAACATTCGGATGAGCTGGATCCAATACTTCGTAAATAATGGGGGCCAATTGTCATACACGCCACCCGACCCTTCGTATATTTGGATAATCTACAAAATGTCGTGTAACGTGACCACCCGACGCGAACACGATCACCCGATGGAAGGAAGTAAGTCGATCATCAAGAAGTTGTTTGTCACCACTACATCCCTGATATCAGACTGACTGACGCAACTGGTCACACTGTAACACATTTATCACGTCATGTCAGTGACTTTCTAATAACGTAAATTCTACGTCAGGTATCCAACGTATAAATAAGCTGCCATAAGCGACTTATCAATGACGTAGAATTTACTCCAATTTTGGAATGTATTTTCACGTCAATATATTTGACTTATTCATGACATAAATTTACGGTGCTTTGCGACGTATTTATCACGTCCTATTAACGACGTGTTAAAGACGTAATATTTATGTTGCTTAGCGACGTATTCATAACGTCATATTAGCATCAACCCTGCGCATGCCACATGATAACCTGCTCATAGCATGCCGTCAATCCCTCGTTTGAGGCGAGACCCCACTTCCACGAAGCTGATGGGCTGCTATACCTCGCTAAAGATTTTTCGTTTGGGAGTTGGGAGTCAAAGTATCTGTCCATTGCAAATTAACTTTCTGCTCAGGCGTGACAAACCTGGAGGCCAAGCCAGGGTTTAATGACTCCAGCAGCTAAGGTATTACGTAAGAGCATGATAAGGATATCTGCCTGTGGCAGACCATTCAAAGTGAACTCAATTTTCTCTATCCTTTCTAAAGTTTTCAATTTTATATTCTATTGAGAAATTCTGTGGTCATCCATTTTACATTTCGAACGAAAAAAAGTGACCCATAAATAACGAAAATACAGGAATAAGAAGGAGAGCATTGTAGAAGTTTGTCGACACACACACACACACCATGGAGCTACATAGCCCATGCCAAAACCAAAACAATCTCCTCCTCTCGCGGGTGCCCCCCCCCCCTCCCCCCCCTCCCCCTGGCGCTGTGGCGATGACTGATGCTTAGATTAGGCCAGGGTCAAGAAACAGATGTTTTATATCTTTGGTTTTTAAGTCATTGATTGCCAAGATATACACTGGCATTATTTACGGGGGTGTAGCCTCTTCAAACGAGAGTTTTGCGTCATAGATTTGTGTGTGAGAGTTGTGCACATTGGGCTCATTGGCGCAGAACCCGGGTTAACAACGTGAAATTTACGTCAGTTTTGCGACATATTTTTCATTGAATTAACCGCGTATTAATGACGTCAAATTTACGTTGTTTTTCGACGTGTTTATCACGTCATGTTAGTGACGTGATCTGATGTGATGCACGAGGCACCAACTTAACCGTTCGAACTTGCGCCAAATGACAACATATAACATATCTTTTCAAATCGCTCCCAACAAGTATAACTTTGGAATCAGAGCTGTGGGTTGCATTTTTTTTTCTTCCACACGGTAGACAGACGGTTATGCTGAAATAGTAAAGTTCATGCGGGTGACCTGCTTTCAGAGCGGCATTATCCTATCACTTTCTTTGTGTATAAACGTTATTCTTTTGTGTGTTTTTTCGATACTGCACGACCTTGAGACAAAAAACCACGCATGGCTTCCTTCCTCGGGGTTCAGTCCACAACAAAAGGTTTGTACACAATTAAATTCATGAACCTAAATGGAAATCTGATACTAGTTAATTCCACTTGGAACTTGGCTTCTATTGGTTTTGATATCGAACACGAGTTTTCACAAAAAAGATGAGTATTGTGAATGCTTTGATTGTGCATTAGGTCTATGTTTTGGTATAGACGCAATGGCAGTCCCAATATTCAGCTAGCAAACAATAACAATGTGTTAATTCGTAATCAAGTGTGAATGATGGAATTGAAAACAAAAAATTGAAAATAACATTAGAGAGAATCTACAATTTGACGTCTAGATGTGACGTCCTTTTTATGTCTTTCATTTGAGCGAAAATACATGTTGTCGACAGTTCATGACGTCTTTCTGACATGGAATTGACCTCTGCTATCAGGGATGTAGCTGTTCATGTAGGACTGTCTTTCATGCACATGAATAAGAAATTCTGATACAAAGTGTATAATTTTTGACAAACTGCAGGGCAAGCTAGTGACCTGAATGTGCCATGGCACGTGGGCATGCAGCCTGAAACGACTCTTGATCCCCGTCAAAGTTTGCTCAACTTCGACAATTAAATTTAGGGCCTTCTTCACGGAAAAAAAAAATACGTTTGTTGAACCCAAGTTTTTGCAATGTGTGCTGTGCATTGTGTAAAGCAAAGTGATAAGTGTAACCAGTACCTATATAGCGTGATCGTCTACTAGTGTACGTGTTTATAATACGAGCAGTATGACGTATATGCAACACATATGTGGCGAAAAGAAGCTCATCCTGGCATGCTTTCACGCCAAAACGAGATTACACACGATCAGAATTTTTCTGGGATTTGAAGCCGCCCCCTTTCGACATCCTACTCCAGGATTGTTTACAAAAGGTTTGAAAACCACCCCTCAATAGAAACATCTCGGAGAAAGTAAGCGAGACCCCCTATCTTAAGGAAATGTTAGGATTTTTTTCTCCCCGAACTGAGAGCCCCTCAAATATCATATCCCTTTTCCCAACAACTTGGGAACGCGCATGGATTGTGATATACATAATGTAGATGACCACCTGAGTGTGTGTGTGTGTGTGTGTGTGTGTGTGTGTGTGTGTGTGGGAGGGGGTGATGTAAGACAGATTTGTCCAACATCAAAGTGAATACTATAAGCTGGGCTTTAACAGCAATTCACTTTTTCTTTTAATTGAAAATCATTTTTTCTACACTACCAAGCGTAAATTTGATAACAATATTATTCAGAAAATAGAAACACTTCCTAATGTCACACCCCCTCCCCCCCCCCCCCCAAATATGCGTAGATATGCGTAGAAAGGGCGTGGTACATCATAGTGTACAAAGTAGAATGCCAAAATTAGGGGGGGCATGGCGTAAGCCCTGGGGCATATAAGGACGTCTTCTTAATTCTTGAGCTTTAATAGTGGTATCACATACAGAAAGGGTGAAATCTTAGAGCAAAATTTGGAAGTTCAGAGGCATTTTTTTTTTTTTTAATTACTGGAGACGGGCCATATAAGTTATGTGGCGTGATACGTGACCCGGAGAATACTGGGTATATGACAGTGTATGAGCTTCGATCATCTAGTGGTTGTTCAGTTATATCACCATTCACAAGACTACATTACTTATTGTTGTAGGCCCTACGCGTGGGACTGTCTTTCATTGACGTACGCCAATGAGTGAGAAATTCTGATATGGACCCCTACAGTGTCTAATTTTCGAGAAACTATCGGGCAAACTACTGACCTAAAGATGCCATCGCATGTAGGAAGACCTAAACGACTCTGGGTCCCCGTCAAAGTTTGCGCAACTTCGACAATTAAATTTAGACTAACGGCATTCTCCATAAGAAGTACTTTTGCAGAACCCCATATTTCTTGCAATGTGTGCTTTGCCTTGTGTACAGTAATGGAATGCTGTTAACTATCCGAACCAGCGCCTATAGTGTTGTCTGCTAGTGTACGTATTGATAATTCCATTTTCCATTTTTCCATTTTCACGCTCATGTTAAAATTGTTGGATGACTGCCATAATAAATTGCCTTTTTCTCGATTTTTTCCCCTCGCCGTCCCTTGTTTTCATCATGTAAATATCAAGTATCTACACCTTGTGCACTTGCAAGGGACTGACTGCTAGGCCTATATAAATCTATAACATAAATGAGATCCTGCTTTTTTAATGATCACTTATTAATGCTGAGACTTTTACTCTGCTCACTCTTGCCACAAAGACGCTCTGCGTTGGGTGCACGTCACGAGACCGACACCCACGAATCATACAGCCCACAAGTTATACAGCTCACAAGTCATACAGCCCACTAGTCATACAGCTCACAAGTCATACAGCCCACCAGTTATACAGCCCACGAGTTCGACACTGAGTAAATAAAGCCCGCGAGTTCGACATCAAGTAAAATAAGCCCAGGAGTTATAACCGGGGGCCAAAAGCTGAAAACAGAGGTCGAGTTGCACTCTCTCTACAAACTAAGTAGACCATGCTTATTTTCAAGTTTTTATCGTAACAAACAACATTCCACTGGTCTACCTCAAAAAATTTGTTGCGAAAGCCTCCAAATCCAAGATGGCGTCCAACATGGCCGCCATATTTACTGAATTTGATATTTGAATGATAGAATTCGATAGAAACATCAGATTTCAACAAATGAGATATCATATGAAAGGAAATAAAATTTTCTACAAGTTGATACTATTTTTGTGGGTTATTGTGATAACTGGATTGAGATTTTAAGGAAAAAACACTCATTTTTTGATATTTTTCTGAAAAAAGGAATATCATGAAAATGCTTGATTCAGCATAAATCAGAGAATAACTGAAAGATTATCTTGAAACGTTTCAAGAATTTTGTTTGACATATAATTAATATTTGGAGAAAATTCGGGGTCATTATCGCTTTTGGTTCAGGAGTAATAATGTCTCAAACTTGAAAACTCACTATGTAAAAATGGGCACTCTAGTTGTGACAGACCTTGTTGGTCATAAAAAAGTCTGCGCGCGTCAAGACTACTACACGCACCACTGGCACTGCTGCGTGCAGAAGTGCCAGTGATGCGTGTAATAGTCTTGGCAAACGCAGACTCTTTCTTTGACAAACAATAGTTTGTGCCTGCAAACAAACTTTTCATACCAAGTGGTAGCTCAGGTGACGCTGGTCGCTATATTTCAAAGTAGATTCTTCTGAAGCAGATGAAATGAAGCAAAAAACTTGGCACCAGTCTTGTTATAGATAGGTTAAGGCAGAATTTAGATCAACCACCAAAAAAAAAAAAAAATCAAGATGACAGCCATCAAAGTTGACATAGTTGATTCCGCCAAATTAAATGTATTATCAGGATTTTGATACAATTTTGTCTGTTGTGCTATCTATTTATATGTTTTACATATTTTAAACATTGTAATACTATTTCAAACTGTCTTAGGTTTTTATGGAGACATTTTTAAGACCAGTGATATTCTACTCTCCGAAAAAGAAAGAAAAAATCGAGTGGAAGTATTCACTTTTGAAGGAGTGAATAACAGAAAACAGTGAATCAGAGTAAAATTGGAATGAATTTTGAGTGGAAATGTTCATTTTCACTCATTTTAGAATGACCTTAGGATCACTCGTCACTCTTCGAGTGATCCCTGAGGTCACTCTAAAATGAATGAAAATTAACATTTTCACTCTCAAGTGATCCTGATATCTAATATGGGAAAGCATCTAACAATGGCTTAAGTTCAGATCAATTGTGACACTATCATAACCCACATGAAATCAGCCTTAAAACAATGTAAGAAAAATCTATTAACAGTAAATACATTTTCAGCATGCTTATTTGTAAATGTGAATATACAGTACGAAAAATCAATTTGGACAGTTTTATTAGAAGAATATACTGAAAAGTAATTTCACACAACACATTTAAAAGCAAATTTGAGAAATTGAGGCCATGTCGGATTTTTCGGGGGGGGGGGGTTGGGATCAGAAGGGCTTTCAAGGACTTCTATTATACGGATCTATATACGGACATTATTACACATACACTGTAAAAACATCGGTGTTAGATTTAACACCACGGATGTTAAATCTAACACCGATCAAACTTCAATAAAGGACCACACCCACAGGTGTTAAAAATGCACTGTGATGGTGTTGAAAAGTGTTCACCTGACACTTCGTGGTGTTAATTTGACACTGTACCTGGTGTTATTTTGACACTGTACTGGTGTTAATTCAAAAATGACACCACATGGTGTTGATTTGATATTTGTTGGTGTTAATATCAATGGTTTAACACCCGTCCAGCTTCAATAAGAGACCACACCAGCTGGTGTTACTTTGGTGTAAATTTATTTTCACATTTTTTCAAAAATCGAGTATTTTAATGTAAAATTCTTGATCGTCTTGTTTAAATTAAAAATCAACAAGAAGTGCAGTTACTAAGAAACTCTTCAAAAAACAGTTTAAAATTTGGAAATGACACCCGTTGGTGTTGATTCAACACCATAAATGAGCACCGAAAACTTAACAGCAGCTCGGTGTTCACTATTTAACACCGGACTTTTTGCAGTGTAGTACCATCATCATTCACGTTTCTACAAGAGCAGAGTAACATACAAGTAAAAAAGCATAATTTGATACAGAAGCATTTCTTTTTTATCAAAGATTGAGCCTTACCGAAACACTAGAATGAGTTCCACCCCCCCCCCCCCCCAAAAAAAGACCCTCAATATGGTTTACACTAGTACAATATCGTTCAGATGTATAGAAACATATAATAGACAGCAATATAAGAAGATTGAAAAAATATATGAAAAAAATTATAAGTTGAGATTTAACTTTGATGCAACACACAAAAGGTATTGTTTATCATTGGGAGAGATATCACATTCGATTTATGTGCAGGTTGGTTGTATCACAAACATTCTACCGGCATGTAAAAAAATTATAATAAAGCCTAAAACACACGGAGATATCACCATTTCTTTGCACAAAACCATAACCATGATAACTGTTGACAGCTTAGTATAAAAAACAAACGTTCTTATCAGATCTATTTAGTATATCTAATAATATTTTGCATTGATCATACTAATTTATAGGACAAGTTCACCTTCATAGACATGTGGATTTAATGAATGTACAGCAATATTATTAGAACATATCATTGAAAGTTTGAGGAAAATCGGACAATCTGTTCAAAAGTTATGAATTTTGTAAGTATCTGCGTAGTCACTGCTGGATGGGAAGACTACTACAGTGTATGATGGCATATGCATACAACCATACAAAGAAAATAAAAAGAGAATTTCACAAAACTTTACTTTTTTAATAAAGTGCACATTTCTTTTACTTGTTACTGACATATGTTAAGGGTAATATTATTTTCTCCCTGCCTTCTGAAAGAGAGAAGTCAAGTGTTCTCTTGTTATGCGAGAAAAGTGAAAATATGTTGAATTTTCTTTATTCTTTCTTCATACCATTGTACTCATATGACATAACAAGCTATAGTAGTCTTCTCATCCAGCCTTGAATGAGCAGAAACTTCAAAAATTCATAAATTTTGAACGGATTGTCCGATTTTTGTCAAACTCTCAATGATGTGCTCTACTAATATTGCTGCATTCACTCAACCCACATGTCTGTGAAGGTGAACGTGTCCTTTAAATTTGTACATTAGTTGTTCTATCCCTAACTCACAATTTAGAACTAGTTTGAGGAATTAACTAAAGGTGGGTTTTTGTTTTACGTGCACTTATGGTAAATGATGCCTTGAACGACAACCTCAGTTAATTACTGCCATCTTGAATTTTGTGTGGATACTATGTTTGTCGCTAAATATGACACATTGGCAAAATTTTTGCCAAATTCCAGCTCCTATCTCTTTTTGGATAATACTTTTTGTTCAATCTTATCTGCCTCAGAACAATCTACTATGAAATGCTATACAGTAATAGCGACCAGCGTCACCTACCACTTGGCATGAAAAGTTAGTTTACAGGCACTTGTAAGTCACTAGACCAATACAGTATTACATGTGATCATGTAATCACATTGTATGCAAAATTTATAATGCATAAATATATTTTTTTAAGTTTTAGATGTTAACTTGTCAACAGTTTATGATATTGCCTGTAATTCCATAAATATGAATTATGTCTCATCTCAGTAAATCTCAATCTCAATCGCAGGTTTCAAAATAATTCTTCAGTTCTTCTTTGATAAATACAAAATCATGCATTTTCACATTTCATCCTTTCTTCAAAACAGTATAAAAATATGAATTTCCTCCCCCCCCCCCCCCCCAAAAAAAAAAAAAAAAGAGAAGCAAACAACCCTCTCCACCCATTTACCACAATACACAGCTAAAGTGGTATCAACTTTTAGGAAGTTTTACTCTCCTTCATATGACATCAAATTTTCTGCAATCCAATGTCTCTATCAAATTTTATGTTTGAAATGTTAAATTCAATAAAAATGGCGACCCTATATTGGACCGCATCTATACTTTGGAGGTTTTTGTAACAAATCTTCTGAGGTGTACTTACGAAACATTGCTTAGTATGTTCAATAATTATTATGTATGGTCTTATTCATAGAGAGAGTGGAACTCGAAAAGTAAGCACAAACTTGGATTTGACCCTCTGTGACATCTCTGGAAACAGATGCGTGTAAATACATGATATTATGTAAAAAGGTATTTCAAGTTTGAGACATTATAACTCCTGAACCAAATACAATGCTGACCTCTAATTTTCTCCAAATATTGATTATATGGGAAAGATGTTAATTTCTACATGGTTTTCATAGACATTTTTAATTTTATTTATTTCTTTTTACTTTTTATTGAAATGTTCACGGTGCATTCTGAACAATGTCTCCATAAAAGCTTAAGATGGTTTGAAATACCATTACAATTTTAAGAATATATAAAAACCATATAGATGCTGCAAAACAGACAAAAATGTATCAAAATCGAAATAATACATCTACTTTGGTGCAATACACTATGTCAGCTTTGATGGCCTGCAATCTTGAGTTTTTTTTTGAGTGATTGATCCAAATTTTGTTAGAAACTTTCTATATAGCAAGGTTGTTTCAAGCTTCTACCTCTATTTGAAAGATATTTTTGCTTCATCTCATCTGCTTCAGAACAATCTACTTTGAAATAATAGCGATCATTGTCACCTAAGCTACCACTTGGTATGAAAAGTTCGTTTGCAGGCACAAACCCTTGTTTGTCAAAGAAAGAGTCTGCGTTTGCTAAGACTATTACACGCACCACTGGCACTGCTACACGCGCCAGTGCCAGTGGTGCGTGTAGTAGTCTTGACGCGCGCAAACTTTTTTATGACCAACAAGGTCTTGGTCACAACTAACGTGCCCATTTTTACATAGTGAGTTTTCAAGTTTGAGACATTACTACTCCTGAACCAAAAGCGGTAATGACCCCTTATTTTCTCCAAATATTAATTATATGTCAAACAAGATTCCTGAAACGTTTCAAGATAATCTTTTAGTTATTCTCTGTTTTATGCTGAATCAAGCATTTTCATGATTTTCCTTTTTTCAGAAAAATATCAAAAAATGAGTGTTTTTTCCTTAAAATCTCAATCCAGTTATCACAATAACCCACAAAAATGGTATCAACTTGTAGAAAATTTGATTCTCTTTCATATGATATCTCATTTGTTGAAATCTGATGTTGCTATCAAATTTTATCATTCAAATAACAAATTCAGTAAATATGGCGGCCATGTTGGACGCCATCTTGGATTTGGAGGCTTTCGCAACAAATTTTTTGAGGTAGACCAGTGGAATGTTGTTTGTTACAATAAAAACTTGAAAATAAGCATGGTCTACTTAGTTTGTAGAGAGAGTGCAACTCACTCGTTAAATAAGCGAGTTTTTGGGGTTTGGCCCTCCGGTTATTATACGGCTCACGAGACCGACACTACGCACAAAAGGCTCATGAGACCGACAGTAAGCAAACAAAGCCCACGAGACCGACACTACACTTAACAGGTCCACGAGACCGACGCTACGCGTACAAGGCTCACGAGACCGACATGACGCAAAAGAGGTTTGCCAGACCGACACTAAGCAAAGAAGGCCCACGAGACCGACAGGATGAACAGCGCCACCTATAGACCAATAAATTGTATAGGGTGTCCTGATGATAGCATAGGAGGATATGAGATGGAAAAGAAGAGTTGCCATCTCCGGCAGGGTGTTACCCCATCAGTTGCCCCCCCCCCCCCCCCCCCCCCCCCCCCCCCCCCCGAAATGATCAGGATCTTTAATTGTGTTTGCATGGGTGTGTGTTTGTGAAAAAAAAATGAACAAAGTACAGTAAATGTGTGTAACAGATCTTTCCACAATAAACCTGCGAGGGTGTTGATTTAGTATTAATTGTAAATAAAAAATAACATAATCCTCTATTAAGGTAGCGTTACGGATTTGGAAAAAACCAGATGCATCCATGAAAACAGCTATTGTATTTCACGATAAAATGTACTGTTCGGAGGAGAATAACACAAACCACAATATTGAGGTGAATCCCTGCCATATAAAACGTTTTAATCAGTAGAATTACATTATAGTTACAGAGAAACTTACAAATAGATCTTACTGCAAAACGTCAAAGCAGGAGGGTAGAATATCTAAAATAGAATAAGCAACTAGTGAATCGGGAAAGAGAAGAGGTAAAATTTATATCTTGTCCATCTTCTAGCTAAAAACTGGGAAAGCCTATTAAAAATAGCACGATGGCATTATCAAAGCTCTAAAATTAATCCATGCATCGTTATTGTCCTCTTTTAAATTCATTTGTGTTTTTGTCTCTTTTTTTGGGGGGGGGATGAAGAATACTAATTCTTCTATTTTTTTTTTTTTTTTTGGGGGGGGGGCGGCGGGGGCATGAAGAATACAATTCAGTTTTTCTACTTGATAACAATGTCGCTCCCTGACACACTTGCCCCCCCCCTTCCCCAGAAGTATGTAGAAATACATATTTGATGACGTTCATAATCATGTAGATGGTCACCATCTTTCAATTTATAGCGTTACGAAATTAAACCCACCAGTATGTGATTTTACCGTTTATGGAACACCCTGTACAGGTGATTGACATGTAGATGGCGCTGTTTATCTTGTCGGTCTCGTGGGCCTTCTTTGCCTACTGTCGGTCTCGTGGGCTTTCTTTGCTTAGTGTCGGTCTCGTGAGCCTTTTTAACTTAGTGTCGGTCTCGTGGGCTATGTTTGCTTATTGTCGGTCGTGAGCCTTTTGTGCATAGTGTCGAACTCATGGGCTGTATGACTCCTGAGCCGCATAACTCGTAGGCTGTATGACTCATGGACCTAATATTGATGTCGGTCTCGTGGGTGTCGGTCTCGTGGGATGCTCCCTCTGCGTTGGCCCCACTGTTTGAGGTTGATGTGTGGTTTCTCCGTTAAATCCACAAATTCTTGCCGCCACGCCGCGCACGCCCGCCATCCTAGCTGTCCACCACGATTATATTCTTTGTCAGTGTGAACGACAGTCGCTGTCATGCCTTCTACCAAGAAATCTGCTGATCTGACAATTTTCTACTATAGCATTGTAGACGAGCTTCTAGCGTGGACTTCTTGCCAAAATACGAGAGATTATCGAAACTGTATACAAGTAGTAAAGGAGGTTGAATGTTGACGCGCCGTCGAAATCATATTCTGACGACATAGATAAGACCACGCAGTGACTAGATACACGATCTACATAGAAGTTAAACTGCAGGAGAAAAACTAGGAGATTGATTCTCTTTCATCCAAGCAACATCCTGTGAGCTCCATATATATATACATACAAAATGTAAAACAGAAACCACGTTCATGCTGCAACTACCAATAGTTTATTTGAGCACACAAAATATCGAGCCATTCGCCCTTTCTCAAGAGTTCTTTTGGTTTCTGGTTTACTTTTGATATTATTGTACCAACACGTGGACAACGTACTCAATTTATAGGCATATATGCGATACCTATAGTGCCATCTAGTGACAGCTTATCACAGTATCATATTACAGGCAAAGTAAGCTTACTCAGGGTACATTTTCTCAGTTGTTTTAATTGTACACACGAAGACGTTTCTTTTTTTTCTATTCAGGCTTGGGTCAACACTCTCCTTGTGACATTTATTCGGTATGAATAAAACATGTATAAATCCGCACGTTTGTTCTTGATATCATAACCTGAATAATGTACCTTCAAGAACCTCATCCTACTTCAATCTTTCCCATTGTAATATTTGTAGCCTTTAGAGTTACCACAGGTTTCCCAAGTAAGATATCAATTGCAGGTCCCTTACTATGTTTACTATAACTATTATATATGATGTAAAAAATGCTAGTAGCAGCCTGAGTTCCATTATCTATGCAGATGATTCAAATGTATTTTCATCCATTAGAATAACACTAATTCAAGCATAATCTTTTATATCAACTGATATATTAACCATATTTGAGTAATGTTATTATTATTTTTTTTTAGCAAATACGTTGCTGGTTATGATGAAGAAAACAAATTGTTTTGTATTCAAACAGAAAGAAACTAACAAACTAGAGACGCACTCCACCTAGCAGCTCATTTCCACCACTGATTTTGTTCTTCCATAGAGATCATTGATTTTCATCCATAGAGCCCTACGTATGCACGCTGAAAATCTCCCGATTTCCCAATATATGGAAGCCCTTTGTGACGTCGTCATATTCCAGCTGCTTCCGAGTTCGAGCGGAGCACGCACTTTAGTGCGCATATGCAAACCTGAAAAATGTGGAGCTTGATCTCCCAAGTTCATTCACCCTAAACCTGCCAAAATATCAAAATTCCTTCATAAAATCCATAAAAATATCCGAATCACTGCCAAAATTTAATCATCTGTTCCTCGTGTCATTCTCAAAATCCGTTCACATCTTTTTTGAGTTATTTTGCTCACACACAAACAAACATACAAACAAACTTACAAACCAACCAACAAACAAACAAATAAACCAATGCTTATGGAAACAATCTTCTTCTTTGGCATATTTAGGTAAATATCAGAAGATAAGAAATAGAATATTTTTAGACATAACACACTCACACAAAAAAAACATTGCGAGTTTCTTGTAGAAAATTTCTTGGCGTTATTTATATTAGATCTACATTGGGCACCACATATAGATGATATTCCACAGAAATTGCTCGAGCAACAGGTGTAATCTATAGGATTGTAATCATTTATGGATTTTATTGAATATTAATAACGACACTATATTGCCGCATTTATCTTATTGTACAATGATCTGAGGTCAATGTGTAAAGTCTCTCTTGAATCGTGTGTACACACTTCAGAAAAGGTCACCACGCGTGCAATACCAGACTCTCACCTTACAACACGTTCTCAAAACTTGTAAAGCTCCAGTTTCGTCCTGTATTTGATATGTGTTAAATACGAACTGCCTCATAATATCATGTACACTGTAAAAAATGCGACATGCGACATGTTTATGAACTAAACACAGTGTTAAAAATCTAAACACTTTGTTTAACATCTAAACACCCGGTGTGTATAGCACGTGTAAAGTATTGAGAGTTAAAGTGTTTAGCTTGGAGTGTTTAGTTGGAGTGTTTATTCTGGCTATGTCCATATATATCACGGCCGTAATCTGGCAGAACTGCGTATCTCCTTTAACACATTACGCCAGAAATCGGGTTTAAAGATTCAATGTTACACCTTTCTAAACTGAGATACGATGAGTTGCATTTTTTCCTCTTTTCTCGGTCATAATTGGTCTAAAGAATTTATTTCCAGCAAAAAATGACAATTTGACCTTTTTAAGTAGTAAAAATTACCAATTTAAAAAACTTACGCAGTTCTGCCAGATTAATCGTCGCAAAATTTTTGCGATCGTAATCTGGCAGAACTGCGTATCTCTGGTCACGTGCCCGGGTTGATCAGCCAGAACTGCGTAAGTTTTTGGCCATGCGGGGGGTTTTTCAGGCAGAACTGCGTATCTCTAGGAGATACGCAGTTCTGCCTGATAAGCACGTGTTTCATCAGGCAGAACTACGTATCTCTTTTTGTCGTCAACCACGTGCTTATCAGCCAGAACTGCGTATCTCCTAGAGATACGCAGTTCTGGCTGATAAACACGTGGTTTATCAACCAGAACTACGTATCTCGGTCTATTTTCTGCGGGTTGTCTATCGTATTTTACCATCCACCATCTTACTATTCAGCGGATGCAGTGTCAAAACAATGAATATTTTAGATCGAGTACAATTTTTTTTGAAATATTTGTATTGTATAAAGTCATCATTATTGATTAACATTTAATTTCATTTTATCCATTCATTTGTATATGGAAAATAACTTGCTTTCCCCAAATGTTTTCAGTCTGTGTTCATGTTTCAGTATTATTTAGCGGCACAAGAAGTACTGCTACATCAAAAGCCTGGCTGCTGCTTGGGTTATTGTCGATCTCATGAAGCATTGCATTTGGATTAAGAATAATATTAGACTAGGTTCTAGATGTTAAGCTATATTGTTCATCAAGACTACAGGTACTCCACTGTAGACCGTCTAGACCGTAGTCTATTCAGGCCTAACGATACACTAGACATCTAGAGACTAGTACTAGTAGAGCGGTACGTAGGAATCTGCATACGATAGGCCTACTGATCTCATCATTATCCTAGTATTCCTACTCTATGCCCAAAGTAAGAGTAAGCCTAGACCCTTTTGGCTGAAGGCCTAAACTCTATTTAAACTAAAGAATACTAAGGAGCTAGGCCTGACTAAAAGTTTATTTACAGCTTTATTAGAAAATAAAAAAATAGACCCTAGTTCTCGTTTGTGTCGACTCCTAGTCCTACTGTAGGCCTTATTGTCACTACAGTACTAACGTTAGGGTAGTAGTGTTCTAACCGTTACTATCTATTTCTACGCAGGCCTATTAAAAACGTACGAGAACTCTCGAACTCTGTCTACTCGATTGTCTAGGTCTATGTAACATCCAGACGTCTATTTTTGGGCGTCATTTTAACAGACTAGTAGATCAATGAAAATTAGTTTCTAGATTTTCTAGTCTAGACTCTAGATCTAACGCTAGACTCTATATCCAGGTAGGGGCTAAATCTAGCGTTACAGCTAGACTGTTTATTGGGGATCTAGGCCTAGAAGGTATTAATGTTGTAGATCTAAGAACAACGTAAAGCCTAACATGCCTACCTATAATGACTAACGGTAAGTCTATAAAGTCTATAGCCTATAATGTCTAGTAGTAGGCCCCTAGTACTAGTAGTAATGTATAGAACACAGATCTAAATCTAAGTTTCAGATCTATTTCTAGGGCTAAATGTTTATAATTTAGCGTTTAACCTGTAGATTCTAGATTCTTCATATTACAGACTTCAAGAATGTCTGGCCGAATCAAATCTAGAAAAATAGAAAAATGAGTAAAGACAGAATAACCGGCGATTCAGCCTAAGTTATTAGTAACGGTAGGCCCCAGTAGTCTACTAGTAGTAGGCCCATACTGCACAATTTACTGGGAGTACCGGTACGGTACCGGTATTAAAAAGTAAACTGTAAAAGTGTTAGTATTGGTCAATTTCTGACGTCTGTAGGATTGGATCGAAAATGCCATCGTTATAGACGGTATCCTAGATATTCATTAAACTTCTCGAGATCAATCCCATAGATCCAAGCCCACTAACCGCTTATTACAATGAAAAATAAAATAAGAAGCTATGGTCAATGGATTACAGATATTGTTTTTCGCGTGACCTACGCTACCGCACAGTACATTGATTTCACGTACACTAACAATGGACAAGTGCTGCAGCAGTACTAAGTAGGCCTAAAGTTGACTGGAGCGTGATGTCAGACAAGATGCAAACTATAACGTTTGTTAGATCTAGAAATGCTCTAGGCTTAAAAAACACTAGATTGTAGCAAAACTTAATAGTAAGGCATACCGCATATTGACCTGTTTTGAAGCCTGCCAGTCTATGAAGGGAAAGAAAGTGGCAATTTCCCCCAAGAGTAACGAGGGTTATTGCTTTAGCGTGACTGTCGTCGTGTACAATACACGTAGCCGTACGACGTGTCTAGCTAGCTAGCTAGCTAGCTAGGCACTGCTAGCCTGAACGCGCAGCGCGTTCGTCACTACCAATGTCGCGCACGCGCGTGTTAAGATATACCATGTCCGTGCGGGATGCAGGAACACCTTGGTCCAAGTGTTGTCGTAAGTCGACTTACGTAGTTCTGCCTGATTAACATCGGAAAATTCATTTCGAATCTCGACTTACGCAGTTCTGCCAGATTAATCGCCCTCTCTCCTCAGGAATTTTGCCAAAATCACTTTCTAAAAATAACTTTCTGTACCGATTCACAACTTATTTTTTGGCCCACTTGAAAAAGCATGAGAAAAAACACACAAAACACTCAAAACCTGAAAATCGACCAAAATCGACTTAGGGAGTTCTGCCAGATTACGGCCGATCAAGAAGTGTTGGAAATGGTGTGTAAATTGCAATTTCTAGTTTCCTTTTATCACGAGAAAGTGGAAACTGTTACGACATCAAGATGCACTATGAAATAATTCATGTTTTAGGCCTTTCATGGAAATGCCTAATCAATAAGGAAAAAGGATAACCTAAAAATATGTAATACAACTGTAATAAATTTATATTTTGGTTTCGCATGTACAGTTCTATATTCTAACTGCTAGAAAAAAATGGGAGTTGCCTTTGTTAATAATTTCGTTCATGGTTTAGGGCATTACCCAAATGTTTGTTGGTTAGGCCTAAACACTTCTACTGTCAGGGTAAACAGACGCGTTTACATTTAGAACGCCTCGTAAACACGTTCTAAACACCGCACATGTTTAACATAAACACTGTGCTACTCAGTACTCTACAAGTCAGCAGCGCATGTGACATGACGGCCGCGGCCACAACGCACGCAGTGGTGCCCTGTGCGTGCGCTTCTAGCGCACACTCGTGCTATGCATAATTATGACCATAATCAATGCACAATTGGCGGGAAAGGAGATGTGCGCGTACGTCCTGTACGGATGGATCTATCTGATTGGCTGGCTGACGCTGCCCTAGCAGCGTGATGTGCGTAGGCCTACAGTACGTGCGCATTCGTTCGAGGCTGGCTTGGTATCGTCCACTACACTGTCCTTACGACTCGATCGACTGCGCTGCTGCAGTGCACTGACTGACTGTACTGCCGTACGTACTAATACTGCACTAGAGTGGATCCAGCTAAGATGGCGTCGAAGCGATAAAGTTCTAGCCTGGTCGGCCTGCATGAAAGCGGTAAGTCTACTAAGTCTACTAAGTCGGTGAATAACAAGATTTATTGCAAAATTGCCCTCATTTAATGTAAAACTGTAGTAGGCGTAGAAATAGGCTACGCCCTGAAAGATTTTGCTCGTTTGTTTTAGTTTTCTATTTCTAAATCTAACGTTAGAACGGGGAACGCTCTAACTGTAACGTGTTAGTATTGTTAACGTTACAATATTCCTACACTCTACAGATTACCGGTACCGTAGTTATGGGTAAACTCGGCCTAGCGGGTAAACTCACTGTATCTTTAATTTTACGAAGTTATGAAGTATCTTTCATGTGAATGACGATGGGTTAGTGACTATATTTTGAGTGAAATTCAGTTTTATTCCCTGTAAATTCTTCATAACTCAACAGGTGGTGAAAATTGAATGTAAAGCCCATTAGGATGTCTTGGAAAGGGATGCCGATGGCACCAAAGTGGGTGACGATGATGTCCTGATGACTGTTTAAATTCTGCAAGACATTACCTCTGCTGGCAGAGAACGAGGAATGGTGCAGTCAGCAGAGTAAATCAACTGGGGATAGTACATCACTGTATACTACCCATGTGGAAAGTGGAAATCAAGTAAGTACATGTACTCAAAATTGCAGAGCCAAATCAATGAATAATATATACAATTGTACTTAAAGGACATGTAAATGAGTTTCTACAAAATGCAGATTTTAGATGCTTTAAGTTCTTCTGTTTGTTTGTTTGTTTGTTTTGCTTTGGTTTTTTTTTTTTGGGGGGGGGTGGGATTACCTACTCCAGACTCCCGAATCCAATCCATTAGCTAAAATGAATATGAAAAATTGATTTATTGCAAATATTGTTGAAAGTGTAAATTACAGATGTGAAAATCTTCACCCAAGAGACAAATGATACAGTAATGGTCGTAACTCTGCTTGATAATGATGATGACTAAGAAAGAAGCAACAACAACAACAACAAAGACTTGAATTATTTCCAGAAAATTCATCAAAGTAAGTAAACACTGACGCGAGACACTATTAAAGTGCTAATGTGATGAAGGGATTCTGTCATTCCTTTTAATTTGAACTTGCTTATGGATTCAGTCAACTTCTTTGCTATCCATTCATTTTCAGAATCTATGGGAGCAGTTAAGTCCATTGTATTGGAAAGCCAACTGATTTGTTTTCCTTGTGTAATCATTTCTTTTTACCAGCACCAGTACGTCATGGAAGAATTGATCAGGGATCACGCCAAACCTGTCTGGATTAGAATGAAAGATGCATGCGCTTACTATACAACCCGTCTAAAAGTGCAAACATCTGAGGATTACAAGGACATCGCAAGATATACTGATATACAGTATATCTATAGGCCTACATGCCATATGAAGGAAATGAACCATGGATAATAATTTTGAATGTTACTAATTTTTTTCCCGCTAGCCATGTGATGTCTCACATCGTCATGATGCACTACAGACCTATTAGGAGGCATCCCACCTGTTAGAGCAACCTTTCTATGGTTTTTTTTTTTTTTTTTTTTTTTTGGTCTTCAATGACAGTGTGCATCTAAACCTGTATACTAGAATAAAGCAAATCATATGGGGGATGATAGGGTTTTGTATGCGATGGGGCTTCAGTTCTCCGTGTGTGTATTACATAATGACGAACCTCTAAAGAAATATGAAGGTAGGGGGCCTGGATATAATTCGAAGAGGAATTCAATGCTTATTTGATGAAAATTGGTTTTGAAATGGCAGGGATATCCAAAACAAAGCGATTCTATTGTCCTCTGTGCTTACGATAATGGTCACCTGCATTCTTATTGCTCATAGATATGTGTAATTGTCTTTTTTAACAGCTGGTACGTAAAATTATAATTTTATCTAACATGTAAAGACACTTGCTCGAAATCGTTTTGCACTATTAAGAAAAACAATTTTATTCACTTCATTTTATTCATCAACCAATGTCCTTGTAATTCACTGTTAAGGTATTACTCAAGAACTTTGTTCGATTGGCTTTCTGTTATATTCTAGTGCAAAAGGAATAAAAATCAAAACAAATCAAATCAAAATATCAGCCATTTCATTTTTTCCCCTCATGTGCTTCCAATCAATCAGCAGATATTTGACGCAAATAAGAGGCCAGTAGTTACATTTGTTTGGAATTCTTTGCAATTTTCTTGTAGACCTGATAGGAAATGCAGTATTCGGTAGTTAATATTTTCTTTCTGAGATATTCTTGAAATCGGTCACATCGAGAGAGGTATTAGAAATGTATTACAACATGTATGGAGAATAGGGAGGAGTCTTGCAACTGACTGACAAATTGACAAGGGAGGAGTCTTGCTGATCACATCGCGTGTTCATGACAGCCTTGCATACCCTCCCGCCTCCAGTTGCAATGCATTATTTTTTCTTTGTTCATATCCTCTTGTCTTTACCAAAAACTCTGCTGTGTCGAGATTGAAAGTAGCCCTCCATACCATGATTATGTGGAGTATGATGAGACTGATTAGATTCTAAGAGACTATTCATGTATACCCATTGAGTTTGACTTCTTTCTCCAAGGTTCTAGCAAGGTAGAAGTTTTTTCTCACTCACCCCTTGAAATCCACTAACATTCTGATATTTCTCTCAAAATAGCAAAAGTGAAAAATCCATACAGTACTGTTAGCCTACATGTACTTTCAGTGATCGTCGCAGTGAAAAGAACAATATCATGTATGTATTTAAGTTCCATTATTGGTACTGATCAGGGATTGCAGATGTTCACCACAGGCTAAATACAGTGAAAACATTTATTTATTTATTTATTTATTTATTTATTTATTTATTTTTGGTCTCCTTATGATGGAGTGCATCATCTACACTCCCTGATCAGTACCAATACGACCATAGTGTTGTGCATGGTATAATTTGCCGTGAGTTAATCTGGTTCGGGTACACCCCAAAGCACTTTGCCAATAATTGATGCAATCTTCAAGGTCGGCATGGATTTGTTCACAGACTGCAGTTATGTTCCTGGAGGTGTTACATACATGTCAAGCTTCCGAAGTGTTGAGTTGCAATTCACAATCAACAAGTTTATTAGTTTGTTTTACAATACTATTAAGAATTAGTTCTGAATATAGTAGAAAGACGGCAATTCTTGAAAGTAGGCCAAGAATTACATGTGACTGAAAATCAATTGTTAAATGCAATATTTTTTTCCCTCCAAAATGAGTTGTGTGCCATTTCCTGCATATACAAACTTTACTGTGTGTAGGAGAGAATTTCATTTACGTCTTCGTGTACAGGCCAGTGACTCCCAGGTATCTTGCATTTAACTCAGTATTGTGTCGTATAGCAAAACATGGCAATATTTAAAGGGGAAATCCAGTCCAAATACAAGTTAGTCTGATAAGAAAGAGTAAAATATTAAGAGTTCATTGGTAAAATTTTAATTGAAATCGGATGTAAAATAAGGAAGTTATGACATTTTGAAGTTTCGCTAATTTTTGAAGAAACAGTTCTTGAATGGTTGATATGAATATGCAAATGGCAACGTTGGCATGTCATTCCCTCACAACTTACTTAAATTCAAGTTTTTCATTCAAACGCAATTATTCCCGAGGCTCAAGTCCTGATATATCTAACTGATTACTTTTCTGAAGTTATTCAACCAGCAATACCATAATATTTCACATTTCATTAACATAAACATTGCATTTCATCATTTTTTTGTACACGATCAACGGAAAATTGTGAGGTTATGGCATGGTCAACTCACTCATTTGCATATTCATATCCACTTTTAACTGCTTTGAAGAAATTAGCAAAACTTCAAAATTTTATAACTTCCTTATTTTTCGTCCAATTTCATTAAAATTTTTACTGTTAAACTTGTAAGATTTTGCTCTTTTTTATCAGACTATCTTATTTATTGGACTCGATTTCCCCTTTAAAGGATTTCAACTTATTATTCATCAGATATTGCCCAAGCTTTGACTGATGTTTTGATAACTTGCATTCAGAGGTAAATTCTGGGTAAATTTAATTCTATATAATGTTATGCGTTTATCTCATTCCATGCAAAAAAAAAAGTGGAAACAATCCACTTTACATTAATAAATACATGGGAATTAACATACATGATGATATGTCTCATTTAAACACGTAGAAATTAGCATGTATGAGTGTATGATGTGTAAACATGTCTCATATAAACACGTGGAAATTACCATGTATGATGCGTAAACATGTCTCATATAAACACTCAGCATGTATAAGGTGTAAACATGTCTCATATAAACACTGAGAAATTGCGATGTTTAATATGTAAACATGTCACATGTTTAGTGTATGCAATTTTGTGATCGATCTAAAAATCAGACATGTGTTCTGAGAATAAACACTAAAATGGCAAATAAACATGTCGCAGTGTTTTTAATCTGTCACAGCGAATAAACATGTCGCAGTGTTTACATTGTAAACAGTGCGTCATGTTTATTTTTTGTTTCAGTGTTTAGATCTTAAACATTGTGGGTGATTATGTGACTGTGCGGTGTTTAGTATTTAAACACTGTGAGTGATTATGGTGTAAACGTTTGGTGTTTAGGCTATAAACAGAGCAGGTGTTTAGTTTTTAAACATCAGAACCGTTTAAAACATAAACATGTGTGTGTGATAAACACCTCGGGTGTGCTGAAAATAAACACAGCATGTGTTTAGTTCCTAAACATGTTTAATAAATAAACGCGTCGCAGTGTTTTTAAACTGTCACAGAAAAGTGTTTAGTTAGGTGTTTAGAAACTAAACAAATTTTTTACAGTGTAAAACTACTGTATATATATATATATATATATATATATAAATTAAATTAGGCCCTATTACTTAAAAAAAGTAACGGTATTTCTCGGCGATCAGCTATGTGTTGATATGTTGACAGTGAACACTTTTTTTTGGGGGGGGGGGGGGCTTTCCCTATTTGTCTTTCTGTTTTTGATAGAGTAATCTTAATATGGATTGGGCTGGTACCCTCGCTGGTAAAGTTGAATTATTCGTAATAGTAACACACTGGCGAAGCCGGGGGGGGGGGGGGCAATGGGGGCGACCCCCCCCCCCCCTAAGATTTTGACCGGGGATTTGGGAGGCGGACAAAAAAATACGTTTATACTGTATGCATGCACATGAAGCGGGTCTCCTTTGCAACCTTTCATCAAATAAGATCATATTTTTTTTTGAATATTTCACTCAAAGTGTGCAACAGATCGTTGAATTTCAATTCAGAATATGCAAAATCTCTCGTGCTTGGGAGGGGGCATCCCCCTCCCAACCCCCCCCCCCCTGCCTCTTTCCCTAGCTTTATACACTTTTTAGATTTACAAAAAAATATGAATAATTCTGAGTGCACAAGACTTATCACTTATATTCCGAAAACTGAAAGTTCCCTCATGTACAAGGGGAATTTTACCTCTTTAATCGACCCTTTCCTCCCTCATTCCTCCCCCCCCCCCCCCATTAGGTTTTTTTTTTTTTTTTTTGGTGATTTCCCAAATATTCCATCAAATATGCGTAAACGAGATATCTCAATTTCAACCTTAAAAAAGCAAAATCTCCATCGTACGGGAAGGGTGGAGATAACACTCGCCCATGCCTTCTCCCTGCTCACCCCCCCCCCCCCCATGCATAGAAGTAGGCTCTCCTAAATATGGGAGCGGTATCTTGCCACGCTTCCATTGCTTGTTACCCACTATAGGCTATAGACTATAGTCTATAGTCTATAGTCTATAGTCTATAGTCTATAGACTATAGACAATATATATATATATATATATGTATATATATATATATATATATAGTAAATTTTTGGGAATGACAATTGAAGAGTTTGTTTGCAAAAACCGATAAGTCCATTTTTGAAGATTTTGAAGTATGGTCTCTGTGATAAAGTACAAAATAATACCTTTTAAATGATATATTGGTCACTACATAAACGTACATTTTTGAAGTTATGGTCAAAAGAAGCAAAAAATTTCTTATTATTCTTTTTGTTTTTCTTGACCTTTAATCGCAAATATCTCCATTTGGCAATTATGGACTTATCGGTTTTTGCAAACAAACTCTTCAATTTCCGAATTTTCCACAAAAAGTGTGGTGAGATCGCTTTATTTCAATTCTAAAAAAAAAAGCAAAAGCTCCGCGAGCGGGAGGGGGAATCCCCCTTCCCCTAAGCTCTAACTCACTAGACTTTTTACATACACACAGATGATGTACATTCGGAATAAGAGCTAAATTCCGTGATTTTAACACTGCGATGAAAAAGTATTGCATCAAAAATTTGCACCAGACCTCTAAATTTCAGGTCTGAAAATGCAAAATCACCTTCGTGTGGGAGGGAATATGCCCCTATCTACACCCCTTGTTCATGCTTTTTCTGTTTGATTGCTGAACAGACAGCGTTCATGATATTCAGTGTAAGAATTAATACAAGAAGATTATCTAAATGATACCATTTTATAGGCAAATCGCCTTCACGTGTAAAGTCTATGGGAACCGACAAAACCGCTTCGACATGCGCGTGTTTAAACACACACGGTGTATTTTGCTCACCGCGGATTGCGCTCGTTTTCCCTCAGAGTGAAGATTATTAGTCTTTTATTTCATAGACCCCTTTGCAGGATACTCCGCGGTGAGCAAAATTCACACGCTCTCTGTCATAGCACAACATGTTCGAAAATTATGTCCACTTAGCCTCACTCAATCCGGCCTGAATTTGTCAGGCTATCGCTACTTAGTGGGGGGCGCAAGGGATTTTTGGTTCAAATTTTTCCAAAAGCACCAAAATTTGGCACACATGTAGCCCAAACCATACTATTTTGATTTTGATGGGAGCCAAGAAGGGCGCCCTCTGGGGCGGCCATATCGGCAAAATCCAATATGGCCGCCATATAGGTTTAAAGGTCACTTGCATTTGAAAACATAAAAGGGTTACAATCATCTAAAAAGTCACGTTAAGAGGATTTCTGGGTAAAGGAATTCGTATCTGAAGTTGTTTCTATGGTCTGAAGTCAATTTTTCCTAATAAGGTCACCAAAAGGTCATTTAGGGGTCAAGCCATTGTATTCATAACAGGTAATTGAAAAAATGGCTTGCATTCCAGGAATGCCAGCCTAAGTAATAGAATTGCAGTTGTCGACGACTGAAAAAAGGCGTATTTCTTTCTCTGGGGCGGCATATTTGCAAAATCCAATATGGCTGCCACCTACGGTTAAAGGCCAGTATAACAATTAAAAACTTTTAAAGTGTTACAATAATTTGAAAAGTCAGCTTTAGAGGTTTTATTGGTCAAGGAATTCGACTCAGAAGTTGTTTTTATGGTCTGATGTCAACTTTCCCATATAAGGTCTCCCTAAGGGTCATTTGGGGTCAAATTATTATATTCACAATAGGTAATTTAGAAAATGGTTTGCCTATAGTCAGTATAGGAGGAATGCCAGCCCTGCTAAATTGCAGTTGTTGAGGGTTGTGGGAGAGGGAGAGGTGGGCTTTCTCATGAGTAGCATCAATATATCTGCTTTCGTGTTAAGATTTCAAACACTAGGTATACACTCATGAATTATAATAAGAACCCCTTTCTGAGAGTAATTAGGTTTAGGGGATCTTACTCAGATCCTTATTTCACAAGTAAATTTGAAGACTTGGTAACCCTTTAATTTCATTTTTAATGAGTACTTACGGTAATTTTTTTCTGCATCATTTCAGTTATGCACGGCCTGTTATAATAATTATGGCTACACAAGCTTTTAAGTGAGGTTCTGTCCAAAGCTATGGAATATCATAGTTCATGTCACAATCATTCCATTAATTGTTGATGTTCTCACCGACTGGTCATATTTGCGGAATTCAATATATTTGCATTTGCTTTAATGACAGCTAAAAGAGCTGGTTAGAATTATGGGTGATGCCCTTTCAAAGATTTTTCAAGATTTAATTATTTGATTATTATTTTCATCTTCATCTGCAAGGAATGCAATAAACACATACATATAGAGAAATAGAATCCTATTGCTACCAAATATATTAATAGTTTAGTAATAAGGGGGGGGGGGGCTAGTCTCTATATTACCAGCGTCCTTGATGTTGCCACTAAAAAGAGAAGTGTTTTTATTTCTCTGTGCACTTCAGGGATCCTCAATCACAATATATATTCATATAATTCAGATTTAAATTCAGTGGAATAATAATAATGAAGATCACTCCTAATCTGGATGAAAAAAAGAAAAAAAAATCTGTCGTGTTTAAGAGAGTTTTTAGTTCATCAGTTTGGCATAAATTTGCTATTTTCGAACTTGTGCAAGAAAGTTCGATTCTAAAGTCCTTATAGGAAATTTTATGTCCCTCCACAGCTAAATATGCCGTTCAGAGAACATGACCAATGACGGTCCTGGTGACGCCATGTAGGGAACAAGCATATTTCACAGGTGCCACAGTGACACCATTAAAAGGGTACAGATTAGATATGCTATAGTACAACTTTCATGACACCTTCTAGGGTCTATTAAGACTCTATTCAAAGTGCTTGGACGCAAATTGGTATGATATCACAAGACTTTATAAGTTGGTATCTCGTTGGTCTGAAGACTATAGGTTGCAACTACTCTACTCTCCGCAACATCTCTACGACGCAAGTCTCCTGGAGCCGAGCCAAATCTCCAGGATTCGCAGAAGAATCGAATATTTTCGATTTTTGTAGAGACTATTTCCGTCTTCCAGCTTGTCTCCAAGACGTCTCTGCGAAGTCTCCATCACTGTGGCCCTGTCGTGGGGACTAAATTTGTCTGCAACATCTTCGAGATGTCCCCGCATCTTGTGGAGACCGTAATAACATAATGGCGACGAAAGGGAGAAGTCGCTGAGAAAAGACGTCTCTGATAAGTCCCTGCGATTGCAAAAACCGTGCCAACACAGATCCCCGTGACTTCCAAGTAAATAAGTTGTCCCTTTGTTTGAAGACGTCTTGGACGTCGCCCTGGAAATCGCGTTAGTTGTGACAGCGAAAATAACATCTTCGAGACGCTGGCATTGCGACAATGTCTCCTTCCGTCAGATAGGCCCAACCCCCTCCCCCTCCCCCACTTTAAGTTTGCAGCAATATCAAACTTCTGACCATGGCTCGTCTGACACCTGCTCTACATTGTGTATTGTCACATTCATTCATTCATTCATTCATTCATTCATTCATTCATTTCATTCATTTTTTTTTTTCATTTCCATGTTTTCCACCTCCCAATACATGCCTTGAAACAGCTGTGGTGCAGAAGAATGAAATTTGGTACTGAAGCATTGCAGAGAGTGGCTGATAGTACTACTAGTAATTGCCATGTACCTGTGCCATCTTTCCTCCAACTCCACTCCCTGAAGTCAGGATCACATCATGACCCATG
Organism: Diadema antillarum; assembly: GCF_040938485.1. Taxonomy (NCBI): domain Eukaryota; kingdom Metazoa; phylum Echinodermata; class Echinoidea; order Diadematoida; family Diadematidae; genus Diadema; species Diadema antillarum. The sequence goes on along the minus strand of NW_027271006.1, from coordinate 712,395 downwards.
CTGTCATGATTCCAGTAGAAACTAACTTGCAGAAGCACTCATCTTCGAAATTTTGGTACAGCGCCGCTTGAGCAGCTTGGTTTCTGATGATCTGCTCCCACGTTATGACGAGATGATGCCTACCCTCGTTGACGCTGGCTGCCCCATAAACCTTGTTGCTCATCAGTCCTTGCTGGACATGAGCACGATTATTAAAGTAGTTAATGTGTCAGTGAGCTCTGGTTTGCTGACCCATAACGGCATTTTGCATGCCATATCAAATCAAGTCTGAAGTAATGTCGCACCCTGTCAGTGCCTGATGTTAGGCTCTGGAAGAGAGGTATGCTGTATAGGAAAGTTAGAGCTGAAAAGGCCTTTATCTTTTCAATACCACGACCCACCCGTAACTCCCTCAGATCAAAGGGATTGAAGAAAAGCACACTACCGAAAATGTGATGTTATGCTCATCCGTGCGATTGTATACTGTTTTCAGAAAATGCTTTCAGAAAACATTATGTCATCCTTTGTAAGGATATCTTTTCGTAGATCGCATCTAAGTTGTTGGAAAGCTGAAGGGTTGTGAGATCACAATTCCTGTTGGATATTTCCGTCTCGAATCAGGTGCTCAGGATGAGTTGTCCATCCCATTTATTCTTGGATATCTGTGCGCTGATAAATGAGGGCAGTTCTTTATTTTTCAATCTTAATTTTCAGGAAGCCGCTACGCTCTTCCAATCATAATTTGAGATTTGAGTGGTGCCATCACCATCTCTTGTCAGAGGACTGCACAGTGTTGCTGCGCAAAAATAATAATGTGAAGATTATTTTCTTCAGGATCAGTATCCCATACAACAGCAATAGGTGTTCAGTTTCCCTAGTCATTTGCGCTTTCAGTAAAGAAGCGGTTTGGTTTGATAAAAAGAGAATGAAAAAATATAACAACAAACCTTCAGCTGAATTCTCTTCGCCTACTCTGATAAGATACTGCCATTAAAGGACTTTCATGATCGAATTTAGTTAACTGCCCCTAGAATACTAGTCTGACCTGGATTGAGGAGCTCGATTCCCTGGAAGCTTCGGCCATTGCTTCCTTCACTGAAGAAGCAGACGCTGTCTTGTCAAGGGAGAGCAGGCATACACCAATTTCAGCAGGAGGAGAATCATATCGCTTGCCAGCTGGAAAGTTATATAATTGACCATGAAAGGTGACGAGGTGGCTCAGTCGGTAGCGTATGGCTTGCGGTCTAAAGACTTGTGTTCCGGCGCGGGTTTGAATCCCACTTATCTGAAGCCTAGCTGAGCAATGGTGTGTGTTGTCATACCGTCCCCTCTAGTAGAGGCACAACACTTTGCACCTCATCACTTGGATATAAAAAGTTTAAGTTTCAGTTTAGTTTATTTTGCACCAAGCATTAAAAATATACAGAGCAAACAATAAAAACATGAATGTACAAAATGAGATACAAAAGAGAAAAATTCATAAGACATACGACATACAATTAGAAATAATGTGGCGGTATGACAACATACAAAGACAATGCCATTGGTGGGGGAAGCAGCAAGAAAGGAAAAGCCCTTGTGAGTAGCTGACCCATTGTACTGTTACATACATACTTTTGACAGTTGTAAGAAAAAAAAATGTCAGTGAAGTTGACAAAACAGAACAAGTCAAAACAATGCGATTATTACAAAAGAAAACTACGGAGATTTGGACGATAACAACACAGAAAACAGCAACAACTAAAATACGCCTTGAATTCTATGTTTGTAATCTTGCAGTAAAAAGTGTTTATAATTTATTTAATTTTGAAATTATTTATTGATTTTGATGTTTTAATTTCTCTAGGGATAGAATACCATATATGAGGGCCCTGATGTATAACTGAATTTTTAAAAAAATGAGGTGCGCATGTGATATAGATGATAGTTTGCAGAATTTCTTGTTCCGTGATTATGAATAGTGTGCTGTTCAGTGAAAAATAATCTAAAAGGGATTCTGGAAGTAACTTTTTGTAACATAAATACATAAAAATACCCAACTGTAAAAGATGAATATCATAAAATTGCAGCATCTTATACAAATGAAAAAATGATTTTGAATGGGCAAGATATGAAGCATGGTGTACAATACGTATTGCACGTTTTTGCAAGACACAAACTCTGTTCAAAGTGGAAGTCCCTTGTGTGAAAGAATCACAAACCCAGACACATAAAAAGATCCCGAATAAGCATTCCGTTATCGGAAAACTCAAGGTGCATAAACCGGTAAAGTGGTCTACCCCAAGTACATACAACTGACCAGCTAGTTGCATACAGGCTATCCGGCTATCTCGTCAGAAGGAAAAACGAAGACAAAATAAGATTAGGCGTGTTTATTACACTCTTTGCCAATGCACCCTGATTCGGCACCTTGGAATAGGATGGCGGCCGTATTTAAGCGTGTATTATATATATATATATATATATATATATATATATATATAAAGAAAGGAAAAACTGACCAGAAACAATTGATAAATAGCAAAAACTTTGAGCAAAGAAAATGAGAAAAGAAAACGAAACCGATGGAAGCCCGTTTTCTGTGCTCAAAGATTTCAATATATACATATATATATATATATATATATATAGACATATATATACACTGTATATGTGTGTACATACCTTAAATATAATTCTTTTCATTTATTTGTCATAATCATTATTAATATGTAGGGGATGGAACCGCTCTTGGCCCTAATTGACCATTGAAGGAGTATGGAAGAGATGACAAATGGGACAAAAAAGGGGGTACCAGTGAATTGCAGTTGCATGCTCACAGGCGCTTCGAAAAATGCACAAAATACCTGATTTGACCCTTATTTGACCTTGAAAGTGACCTTGAGAGGTGATAGTGACCTTGAATTGCAGAAATGATATCTAGAATCACATTCTCTAACCCCGTATAATCTTCCACATGGGATTCATACCATTAATCAACCTTTTCAATTTGTAACTGCAGTTGACCTTTAACCCGGATGGCGGCCATATTGGATTTCACCAATATGGCGGCCCCAAGGGTTTTTGGTCTTGGCGCCCATCAAAAATCGAAAGAGTATGGTACAAAGGACCTGTGAGCCAAATTTGGTGCTTTTGGAAGAATCTGAACCAAACAACCAATTTCGAGCCCTTAGGCCCCCAACTAACTGAAACAGAGAAAAACGCGCATACACCGCGTGCCTCCGTGCTGTTAGCCCACGCGGAATTGTGATCGTATTGCTCTCTGGCTCGCCTTGCTTGCTTGGTTGCCGCTTTCGTGGGGTAACGTTCGCTAGTCTGCTGTATGAAGGAACCTCACTCACCTCACATTTGATACAGTGTACATGTAATCACAACTGTAAATTTTGGAAATACATTATGTAGGATGAATTCGATGCTTACATCTTTATAGTATGATCTTCAGGGGACATTAAAAGATGGTATCAATGCAGTTTATCAGAAAAATCAAATGTGCATTGATCACGTCCCTGCGTCGATCTTGGGAAAGTGCTGTGACATTGAAAATGCAGTCTCGCTCGGCAGAGTGTCTGCTACGTGGAAAATCACTGTGAAACACATTCACATACCATCCAGGGTTCTTCGGTGGGGGTAGGGGAGTGATGTTGTTTTTGTGTTTTTATCTTAATTCCTTATTCGGGTTTCCTCGATACCAGTCAGCTGCCACTGAGACCATTAACACTGCACGTACAGTTTATCCCTGTGCACTAGCTAGGCATAATTATTTAATTCTCTTTCCACCCCTTGTGAAAAAGTACTGCAGTAGTACTGCAGTACAAGTATTGCAGTACTAGTACTGCAGAAGTACTGTAGTAAATTGATAGATTAAACAAGAACTTACCTGTTTGTAGTTTGATCTCAATTATATGAGTAATATTACGGAAGGGATTACGTTGACAAGAGAGAGACCCGCTGACGCATGCGCAGATTCCCCAATATTCGTAGAAAAACCGGTCATGGCTAACGAAAACATAGATCAACGAGAACTTTCCACTGTAGTTTGAATACACAGGGAGGGAAGGGAGGGACGTAATCCCTTCCGTAATATTACTCATATAATTGAGATCAAACTACAAACAGGTAAGTTCTCGTTTAATCTATCAATTATACTTCGTAATTCCGTCAGGGATTACGTTGACAAGAGATTTTAAAGCCGTTTGCCATGAACGGCCTATGTAAATTAATGGCTTACCTATGCAGTAGGTATTTACCTGCATTAAATGGCCCTGTAGTCAATGTGGGGCTGGCTGCCATTAATTCTGGTGGTACAGCTGTGGATTGCTTTTGCTCAGGATCACAGCTGCAGCATAACTTCTCCTCGTTTCCAGTGGTTTGTTGTAGAAATTTCTAAATGTCCTTTCTCCAGCCCAGCCTGCTTGTGCCAGAATTTGACTGATGGGCAAATCCGCACACCTTGCGGCTGATGTCGTAGCTGCTCGGGTAGAGTGGGCTGCGTAAACCTGAGTATTTATCCCTGCAGCTGAAAGCGTGCTCTTGATCCACCTGGCTATGGTGTGTGATGTCACGCGATGATGAGGCTTCTTGAAGCTAATGAACAGGTAGCGCTCCTTGCCTCGTAATGTGCTTGTTCGCTTGATGTAGTGCTGCAGATAGTTCACCACACACAGTCGTCTGTCTGGTGGGAAGGCCCTCATCGACAAATTGAGGTTAGCGTTTCCTGGCCTGCTGTGCTTTAAGAGGTCCTTGAAAACAAATTGCGCACCGCTGGTTTTTAGCTGCATGTGGTCGAGGTGAAGATTGTGCAGCGACTGTACTCTCTGCGCAGAAACTAAGGCCATTAATGTGCACAGTTTCCAGGTCAACACTTTCAAAGAAAGTGTCTTTGCAGGTGCCCTCCTACGAAGTTTATTAAACACTATGTTCACATCCCAAATCTCACGATATCTGGGTAACGGTGGGCGAAGATGAAAAACACCTTTAACGAAACGCGAAATGAGTGGATGTTTTCCAACTGGACAATTATCCTCCAATATCAAAAACGAAGAAAGTGCACTACGTGCACTGTTGATAACACTGTAACTACAACTTTCATCATAAAAAAGAACACTTAAAAATTCCAGCACATCCTTTGCTTGTGCTGTTAGATAGTTCAAACTACGCTTTGTACAAAAGGACTTCCATTTCCTGATGTAAACCCCATACTGCTTTTTTGTAGATTTTCGCCACGATGCTGCGATGATGTCAACTGTTCTTGAATTCAGTCCATCTCTGCTTAGGGGTTTTCGCAGCACCTGAAACAGAGCAGATCAAGTCTGTCATGCAGGGGGTGAGGTTCTCCCGTTCCCGGGAGCGTAAGCAACTCTGCACTATGTCTTAATAACATTGGTCTTTCAGTGGTCAGGGACATTAATACAGGGAACCATGGTTGGGTGGGCCAGTTTGGTACAACTACGATGCCTTTTGCTTTGTCCTGCCTAATTTTTTGTAGGCATCTTGAGATAAGACAGAAGGGAGGAAAGGCATAGAAATCCAATGGACCCCAATCGAGTGTGAAGGCATCTACATTTTCTGCCTCTGGGTCTGGCTGCCATGCTACATATCTTTCTACTTGTTTATTTAACCTTGATGCAAACAAGTCGATTTCTGGGGTACCATAGTGACTGGCCATTTCCTGGAATTTTGCTGGATTTAGCATCCATTCAGACCCATCATTAAACTGTCTTGACCTGTGGTCCGCTTCTACATTTAATTTTCCAGGAATGTGGGACGCAGTGATCCAAATGTGCTTATGTATGCACCATTTCCAAATTTCTTTTGCGGCATCATTACAGTTAGGGGACTTAACGCCTCCCATGTTGTTTAGGTATGCTACAGCTGTAGTGTTGTCTACACGCAGCAAAACATGCACATCTCTTAGTTCTTTGCAGTACGACTTGAGACCATGCCCAGCTGCAACTAATTCAAGATAATTGATGCCACTATGCTTTGCATTATGTAGTTCCTTCTCACTCCATCTTCCCCCAGTACTACTGTGGAGGTTTGTGGCGCCCCATCCTGCCCCACTGGCATCTGAGCGCAATTCTAGATCTGCTTTCTTTCTTTGGATTGGTGCGAAGGCAGTGTGAATGTTCTCTACCCACCACTGAAGCTCCTGTTTTGCTTCGGTGGATAGTTCCATTTTTCTATCAAAGTGACCTTTGTTTGCCTTCAGAGCTTGAATTTTGTCCTTTTCCAGTTCACGATAGAACAATGGACCATACTGTACTGCCGGAAAGCTTGCTACAATCTTTCCGATCACTCGTGCTACTTGCCTAATTGAAGGTCTATTCATATGTAGCAAGTTAGCGCACAGATCTCTGATTTCTGTCATTTTTTCTTCTGGCAGACTGATAGACATTTCTACAGTGTCAAGCATAACACCAAGGAATTTTATTTTCCTGGTCGGATAGAGCACTGATTTTTCTGGGTGCACCACAAACCCAAGATGTGTGAGAAGGCTTACTGTTGTAGCTATGGATTCCTTCAGTTTCGCTTCACTTTCACTGATCAGTATGGTATCGTCAAGATATCCAATAACGATGTGGCCCAATCTTCTCAGTGTTGCAAACACTGGTTTCAGTATTTTAGTGAACAAACGGGGGCTGAGCTAAGCCCATTTGGCATTGCTTTGAATTGCCAACACTGGTCACTGAAAGTGAAACGTAGGAATTTTCTGTCTCCATCATGTACTGGGACTGAATAGTAGGCATCTCAAAGGTCGACTGAGGCTAAGAAATTGTTTGGCGATATCAATTCCAGTACTTTGTGAATATTGTCCATCTTGAAATGACGATACACAAGATACTTGTTTAACTCTGACAAGTCCAGAATTAACCGTATGCCCCCATTCTTTTTGGGGCGTGGAAATACATTGGAGATGAACTCTCCTTCCACATGACTCAATAACATTTTTGCTCAATAACATTTTTTGTCTGCAGATTTCTGATTTCTTCATGCACACGAGCATTGTCAATTGAATTTCTCCGAAAGGAGTGAGGATTTCTTGTGCTTGTAGGGGGGAATTTTCCCTCCTTAAATTAAGATTTCATGCCAGAAATTGAGTTCAGAATGAATTGATCATGTGTCACTGTCCTCCAGTTATTTCTAAATAGCCTCAGTCGACCTCCAATAGGCCTATCGTGTTTCAATGTACTAGATCTAGTGCCAAGTCTAGTGTGATTAGGTAAGCAGAGATTACTCACCGTTTCGGCGGTATCAGCTCCTACTTCCTCCGATGGGAGTGCCCCCCTCGCTGGGCTGTCTGTTGAGTTGCCTGGCTCGACGAGCTCAGCGTTTGTGTGTGAGGTGGTGGCTGCCTGCCCCTCCTGTTGTAATTCTGGCCTAAAAAAGGTCCAGCAGTAGATCCAGCTACCGGTCTGTTATATGCAGCATGCTGAAAACCGCGTCCTCTCTATGGATACGGCCTACTGAGTGAGCGCTGATACGCCGCGATTGGTCTCGCCCTCCCTTGCGATTTCATGACTCCAGCTGCCGCTAGCTGTTGATCTTTCAAGTCCTTGACTTGTTTTCCTAGATCGTCTCCAAACAGTAGACGGGTAGCAGGGAGGGATGGCTTACACAAATGTACAAATCTAGAGTTTATGTCTAGTTTGATCAGCTCCTTACGGAGACAGTTGAGCTCGAAATTTGCGTTGCAAATCAGAGCGAGGGCATCTTGCTGCGTATCAGACATGCGACCTGCTGAGAGCGATCTTGTGAACGCATTTAATCCCTTAGTAAGCGATTTTTGCACCCGTTGTAGCTTTAAATCCCGACTCTTGGTCGCTGGTGGCAGAAAATCCCAGATAGGCGGATTCACTTTGGGCACATCGATGAGCTGACAATTGTTTGGAGAGGGATACTTTCCAACCACATCCTCCAGAACTTTCAGTTCGAGTTGGTGAGTCATGAGATAGGTAGTCGACTTTGCCACTTCATCGTCTATTGGATCCCCAATGTCAGTGGGCATCGCGAATTTAGCTGCTATGGTGGGAATCTCAAACTGTTCCACTTGGGACTGCGGGATCTGCTCTGCGTGGTCGAATCCAGACGCAGTATCGTCGTCATGATCCATCATGTACATATCCAGTTGCCCAGTGGGCGAGTTATCCGGCAAGTTCATGTCCGCGTTGTAGTGTCTTGAATTGAGACTAGCAACACATACGCACTATATGCTCACTGCATGCTATAAGCCACGTCACTGTAACTATGCAGACTCAAGGAGACAAGTAAAGTCTATCGAAACTGTACTCCTCCGACTCGACCTGAGTTAATCAGTCGCGTGACCATTGCGTGAAATGGATCTGTGATTGTGAGCTGACTAGTGATTGTCTCTTGTGATTGATTCCGTGGTCAGATGTTACAATGGCGACCCTGCCAAATCGTGACAGATGAACGAGCAGTGACTCCGTACCACCCTCCCTCGCACAGCCCGTGATACGCCGAGACGCCCGGTGAGTACAACACACGATACAGTACATTTGTACGAGCAGTGATTGGAAAGACGTGTAATATTGGGCTTGTATTCATTGCAGTAACCGACTTAGTGTCATATCAATATGGCGGCGCCCAACGCCAATATCACCGTCGTCACAGAGACAAGGAACTTGAAGACTGGTCCATTTGTGGAAACAGATAACCCTATCACTACAGGGAAGGCATGGGAAGAGTGGTTAGAGGGCATAGAGAGGGAATTTCGCTACTTCAAAATAACAAATGCCCAAGACAAGACTGATGCATTGATTATATATGGAGGGAAAGAAATTGCTCGCTTGGCCAAGTCACTACCCGATGTAGATGGGCAGAATGAAGCTGACTGCTACACAAAGCTAACAGCCAAACTGAACAATTATTTCAAGCCCAAGAAAAACATGCATCATGCCAGATACTTGTTCATGCGCACACGAATGAATGCAAATGAATCGACAATGGCTTATGCTGCCAGGGTTAGAGAGAAGGCTGTTGAGTGCGAATTTGGTGCAACACTTGAGGACAGAATTTTAGAGCACCTGATCCAGACCATCAATAACCCGACACTTGTCCAGAAAGCCATAAGTAAAACATGGACATTGCAACAACTGCTGAGCGAGGCAGCACAATTGGAAGATGTGCAATTACAAGTGGCGGACATGAAAGTGACGTCATCGCAAGATGAGCTGCAGGTAGCAAAAGTCAACCCTAAGAAAAGCGCACCTAGTGCCAGGAGTAAGTGGAAGAAAACCTCATATTCAGGAGACCCACCACAACAACACACAGGACGCCCACTGCAACGCAGTACATGTTCATATTGTGGACTTGGGAGACATACAAAAGGACAAAAATGCCCAGCATATGGCAGAAAATGTGCTAAATGTGGGAAATTCAACCACTATGCTGCTGTGTGCAGAACAGGGAAACAGAAAGGAAAGAAACCACACAATGTCAGGAAAACACAAGCAGATGTTGAAGCATCAGAGGGAACAAGCTCAGATGATGAATTTCTTGTACACATGCAAAATGTAAAGACAGTGATCAAGAAAGTGAAGAGCACAGGCAACAAAATCATTGTGAAGGTCGGAGGGATTGATGCATACATTGAATTAGACAGTGGCGCTGATGCTAATGTGATGGATGAGCATCAATTCAAAGCATTGATGAACAGATCAAATGACAAACTGAAACTAGAGCCCTGTGATATCAAACTGTCAGCACTACAAAATGATCTGGAAGTAAAAGGGAAATTCCACACTACCATCCAAAATGAAACCAGAGGTGTGAAAACGAAATTCATTGTTGCGAAGGGAAAGATCAAATCCCCACCACTCCTCGGCCGAGAGACATCCATTGCACTGGGAATGATGGAACTGAGACCAAATGGCACGCTCAAAGCCACAAATGAACTGAAAGCAGACAAAGTGCAGAAGGTCAACGCAATACCAACATCTGTGCAAGAAATACTTCAGGAACACCCAGAAGTATTTAAAGGGATCGGAAAAATTCATGACAACAGAAATAATAGAGAAGTCTATGCTAGATTCCACATGAGACCGGAAGCAGCACCAGTTGCACAGAAACCAAGGCAGGTACCATATTACTTGCAGAAACCTCTAAAGGAATGGTTAGCACAGTGCATAGAGGAGGAAATCTATGAAGAAATCCCAGATGATGAACCAGTCACATGGTGCTCCCCTCTAGTGGTTCAACCAAAGCCGAGATTCAAGGACACCCCAAAAGACAAGCTGGGACCAGACATGATTCGAGCAAGCATCGACCTTCGGGTTATAAACAAGCACATGGAAAGAAGTCGCATCACACAGAGCCCAATTGTAGAAGACTTCACATACAAATTCCATGACTGCCATGTGTTCTCCAAATTGGACATGAAACAAGGCTACCACCAGCTACTTCTGGACCCAGAATCTAGAAATGTAGCTACATTCAGTACACCCTGGGGGAACATGCGCCCAAAGAGACTGGTATTTGGAGCAAAGTCATCGCAAGACTTATTTGATGAGACAATCAGCAGGATATTTGGTGACATCCCATATTGCCTCAACCAGCGCGACGACATCCTCATAGGCGGAAAATCATTGGAGGACCACAACGAGACGCTTCGCACCGTTCTCCAGAGGGCAGCAGACTTCAACATCACATTCAACGAAGACAAATGCTGTTTCGCTGTAGAGGAGATCGAGTTCTACGGATACCTTTTCACAAAGGAAGGTCTGAAGCCCACTGATGATAAGGTCAGGGCAGTCAAAGAAAGCAAGCCACCTCAATCCAAGGAGGAAGTGAGAAGCTTTCTCGGGATGATTGGATACCTATCCAAGTTCATACCCAGGTACTCAATCCTCACGGCCCCACTCAGAGCCCTGACACAAAAGGACATCAAGTTCAAATGGGGTACAGAGGAACAAAAAGCCTTTGAAAACTTGAAGAAAAGCATCACAAGTGATGATGTAGTGGCATACTTCGACCCATCGAAGGAGATCATACTCCGAACAGAGGCAAGCTTTCATGAGGGACTCTCAGCGGGACTGTTCCAGCACACAGAAAAGGGAGTGCAACCCGTCCACTTCATCAGCCGCTCGATGACAAAGGCAGAGAAAAGGTACAGCCAGACTGAAAAGGACGCTCTAGCAATCCAATGGGCAAAGAACAGGTTCAGGATGTACCTCCTTGGGGCTCCACGGTTCAAGATTGTGACCGCCCATAAACCACTAATACCCATGTTCAACAAACCCACAGCAAAGCTACCACCGAGGATAGAGAAGTGGGTCATGGAAATGCAAGATGTCGACTATGAGGTAATCTATGAACCCGGAAAGGACGAGGCCGACCCGCTCGACTTCCTTTCCAGACATCCACTCCCAGAGACAGGATCCGATGAAACAGAAATGATGGTCAAGTACATCATAGAGGATGAGCACGCTGTGGTCATGGACAAAATCAGGAAGGAAACAGAAAAAGATCCACAGCTAAACAAAGTAAAAGAACGACTCATGCAAAATGACTGGGAAGAATTCAGAAAAGATGAGGACATCAAACCATTTTACCCCATACGACAACAGCTGTACATCGCCAATGACATCATCTTCAGACTTGAATGCATTGTGATACCAAGCACTTTACACAGGAAGGTCATTCATACAGCACACAAGATGGGACATCTTGGTATGACCAAAACAAAACAACTCTTGAGGGAGAAATACTGGTTTACCGAGATGAACAGAATGACTGAAGAAGTGATCGGCCAGTGTTACGAATGCCACGTTACGACAAAACAACACACAGAAGAGCCAGTCAAAACAACGCCAATACCAGAGAAACCATGGGATGTGGTTTCCATAGATTTCGGCGGGCCATATCCAGATGGACACTACAACCTTGTTATCATCGACAAAAGAACAAGGTATCCTGAAGTCGAGATGACACGATCAACCTCATTCAAGGCCATAAAAAGCAAACTCAAGAGGATATTTGCTACACACGGCATACCAAACAAGGTCGAGACCGACAACGGACCTCCTTTCAACTCCCAGGAGTTCCAAAGTTTTGCCCAAGAGGAAGGATTCATCCACCACAAGGTCACTCCAGACCACCCCAAAGCCAATGGGGAAGCAGAGAATTTCATGAAAATTCTCAACAAGACTGAACAAATTGCACATCTACAGAAACAAGATCGTGAGATTGCAATACAAACCATGCTCATGGGTTACAGAGCAGCACCACATCCAGCCACGCAAACGCCACCCTATGAAGCACTGATGGGAAGACCTGTGAGGACAAAACTAGACCACATGACCCCACATCGAGAGGTGAAAGACAAAGACAAACAAATAAACCAAAGGGACAAGGACTACAAAGAAAAGGGCAAGAGGTTGAGAGAAAACAGGAACACAAGAATGCACAACTTTGTAGTCGGAGATTTCGTCCTGCTCAAACAGAGCAAAAAGAACAAATGGACAACGGCGTTCGAGCCAGCTTTCTATGTAATATACAGGATAGATAGTTCGTCTGTGGCTGCTCGACGAGTATCGGATGGAAGGCAGATCTACAGAGACGCGAGTCACTTCAAGCTCGCAAATGCGGTCGTTCAAAATATGGATGACTACCCTGGTGACCAAACCGACACACCCAAACGAGAGGACTGGAGAGAGATGATACTCCAGGAAACTACTGATGGTGCAGGTGGTGCCAACGCAACAGGCCCTACGCCAGACCAACCAATCCAAAAGGATGCCTCCACCAACAAACCAATCCAACCAATCCAGAAGGAAGGATGCCCCACCACGCCACCCAGACCAAACCAGAGAGAGGCTCCCACAACCCCACTACCCCACAGGCGGCCTGTACGAATGAAGAAAGCCCCCCCCCCCCCTCCCTCATTTGAAGGATTTTGTAACTAAATTTTAAAGAATAAGTGAACACACCCCCCATTGGTATACCTAACTACAGTGGGAACTCAATATATAGAGAACTGTTATAATGTAGTTTGGATACGGCAAACTGTTTTGATTTAGTGAAATTATTATTATTTCTTTGTCTTGTTTTGAGTATTGAGATATATATTCAAATTTATTTGACATAATAAGCAGAATATTCAGAAACCAAAGATTCTCGTTATGCTGAGTTCCACTGCATATTGATGGAAGAAGTTAGAAGATTTGAAGAACGAAGCTAGATTTTGAAGGGATTATGAAGCTGGAAGATCATCATAAGAAGAAGAGGGAATTGCAAGAAAGAAAGTAAAAGATTATGAAGTTTTAGAAGAAAGAAGGTAAAAGAAGAATGAAGTATCAGAAGAAAGAAGATTATTAAGCTAGGACGTAGTGTAAGTATTATACAATGTTAATGCATGCTCTTACGTGGCAGATATATACACATATACACATTAAAAATTGAAAAGGAAAAATACGGAAAATTTGGAGTAAAACCATCAATTGTATTTTGTATGTTTATACACTATGTAACATTAAGTTAAAGAAACCATTTTGGAGTATTATTTAATTTATTGAATTAACAGGACACAGCAAAATTATTGATGTTATTCATCCCTTAGTCGGAAACATTTTATTTCATTATACTTGTATGACATTAACCAAAATATCATATGAGAAATTTTATCTTTTGGAAAAAGGGAGAAATGTAGTGTCTTGAATTGAGACTAGCAACACATACGCACTATATGCTCACTGCATGCTATAAGCCACGTCACTGTAACTATGCAGACTCAAGGAGACAAGTAAAGTCTATCGAAACTGTACTCCTCCGACTCGACCTGAGTTAATCAGTCGCGTGACCATTGCGTGAAATGGATCTGTGATTGTGAGCTGACTAGTGATTGTCTCTTGTGATTGATTCCGTGGTCAGATGTTACACGCGTGTGGCGCTGTTGGATAGTATGCACCCCGCGTACTCATATCTTGCTCGCCACTGCAGGTGGCGGTCGCCATGTTGGCCGGCGAACGCGATGAATTTGCGGTCGCTTGTGGTAGAGTTTCGATCACTTTGGAAAGCAAACTTTCCATTTTGTCAAGCCTTTCGGCGAATTCAGTCATATGAGCAGAAGTTTTTTGCTGGGAAGATCCCGCTACGGTTTTGGCAGTACCTTTCTTCACCTTCGTATTACTGACCGACGAAGCGATCGTCTTCTTCGCGGTGTTACTGATAGCTACTGCGGCCTTGCCGCTTGCGTGTTTTTCTACCGGGATACCAACCTTGCCGGTGCCCGGAACCAGCGGGCCAGCTTTAGCGGGCGCCGCTGGGGGTTTGGGAGAGGCAGCCGTGCTCGCCTCCATACCGATCGTTAATTTTTTGATAACGGAAACGTGAAATATAGTCTCGAAAGTGACTTACACTTCGACTAAGAGACTTTAAGTTTCAATATTCCACTAAAGCGCTAACCTATTCTTGAGGATCGCGCCGATATTTTCAGGGGAAAAAACGGGCATCCGAAGCCGTGCTTCAGTGCAAATGCGCCGTCAACGAATTGGGGAATCTGCGCATGCGTCAGCGGGTCTCTCTCTTGTCAACGTAATCCCTGACGGAATTACGAAGTATAATTGGACACTTTACTGCAGTACTAGTACTGCAGTACTGCAGTACTGCAGTACCAGTACTGCAGTACTACCTCACTTCTTCCTTGCAGTACTAGTAGTACTGCAGTACTGGTACTGCAGTACAGTAGTCATTGCATCAGTAGTACTGCAGTACTGGTACTGCAGTACCAGTAGGCCTACTGCATTACCAGTACTACACAGCAGTATATGTACTGCAGTACCAGTACTGCAGTACTACTGCAGTACTGGTACTGCAGTGGTACTGCAGTACTACTGCAGTACCACTGTAGTACTACTGCAGTACCAGCACGGCAGTAGCACTGCAGTACCAGTAATGTAGTACCAGTACTGCAGTAGTACTGCAGTACCACTGCAGTACCAGTACTGCAGTAGTACCAGTACTACAGTAGTACTGCAGTACCACTGCAGTACCAGTACTGGTACTGCAGTAGTACTACAGTACCAGTACTGCAGTAGTACACTGTACTACAGTACCAGTAATGGTACTGCAGTACTCAGTACCGGCACTGCTGTAGTACTGCAGTACCAGTACTGCAGTAGTACTACAGTACCAATAGTGGTACTGCAGTACCGGTACTGCTGTAGTACTGTAGTACCAGTACTGCAGTAGTACTACAGTACCAATAGTGGTACTGCAGTAGTACTACAATGGTACTGCAGTAGTACCAGTACAGGGAAACCTGGGAAACGAGGATATCTTATTGGTCTCATCTGAATTTGCAAATATTGAAATAGTAAACATACAGTATGCATATGTTTACAATGAGGTACCGGTTATAACGAGGAAAAAATGGTGGTCCCACCAACCTCATTATAAAAGGGTTACCCTGTACTTCATTACTGCAAATGAATATACATGTACAATTACAACGATAAACAAGTGACAATCTATATCCGCTTTCATAGCATACATAAACAATCAATAGAATATAATACAATGTTTGTTTCTTTCTAGAATTCAAGTACTGAGTATATATGAGACCCATGTATGTTTTTCCCTGTAGGCCTACACCCCATCTGGGGCCCATATGGGCCAAATGGGCTTTGCCAATTTAGTTCCATATTTTCCCCATATACACCACATGGGGCCCACATTGGTTTTGTCAGGGCAGGCATGTAATCTAGAAGATATTCTACAGTGTAAGTGTAGCTAGGTTGAAAGGGAAATTTGTTTTCCAAGGTGGAAACACAGATTTCTCTCATGTGAATGTTTGCAAAGTAATGAAATAACAAACAACATACAGTAAATGTATGAAGATGAATTACAACAGACCGCTTCTGCAATTTAGTCAGATTTTATGCATGCTTTCTTCACAAAATTGAACCTTAACAACCACAAAGCTTGACTGAAGGCTTGCCCAAACCAGCAACAGCCAGGGGTATTCATGTCTGTGGAACTCGGTGGAAGGGAGCAGGTGAATGATATGCTTCATTTCTAGGCTGTTGGAAAAGAAATATCCGTAAGTTGTTATGTAATACATTACAGAAACGGTTTGTTTGCACAAGAGATGACACTTCAAACGCTGACAGGAATAATGATCAATATGATGTACATGTATTACGAAAACATGCAATCCTGATGTAAAGTTAAGTTGAGAGGAGTAGAGAACACAAAGAACTTAAATCTGAGTAGACTTGATGTAGCATAAAAAACTATTTATTACGGAAAGTCCAGCAAATGAAGGAACATATTCACAATGCATGCAAGAAAAAAAAATTGTAATGTTCTGTCATGATACAGTACATGTATAAGGAATTATATGTATTTTCAATGATGATCATATAAATAAAAATGATGCATGAAAAAATTGCCAATACTTGGTTTGATATTACAGTCCAACTAGTAGTACGTAGCCGACTTGATCCCATGCCGTCAATCCCTCGTTTGAGGCGAGTCCCCAACTGGGGCATACCCAAAGTGGGGTGCGTATATTTGTCGTTTGGGAGTTGGGAGTCGAAGGACTTGTCCATTGCAAATAAACTTTCTGCTCAAGCGTGACAAACCTGGAGGCCAAGCCAGGGTTTGATGACTCCAGCAGCTGTCGTATTACGTAAGAGCATGATAAGGATATCTGCCTGTGGCAGACCATTCAAAGTGAACTCAATTTTCTCTATCCTTTCTAAAGTTTTCAATTTTATATTCTATTGAGAAATTCTATGTTCATCCATTTTACATTTCGAATGAAAAAAATTGACCCGTAAATAACGAAAATACAGGAATAAGAAGGAGAGCATTGCTAGTTTGCCGGTGCTGACAATGTGCTATTTGGCAGTGAGTTACAACGGGGAGGTGAGACTACCTCCCTGGTTACAATCAGCCTGCTGACTGGATCATTGAGAAAGCAGCTGTCGTATTACGTAAGAGCATGATAAGGATATCTGCCTGTGGCAGACCATTCAAAGTGAACTCAATTTTCTCTATCCTTTCTAAAGTTTTCAATTTTATATTCTATTGAGAAATTCTATGGTCATCCATTTTACATTTCGAACGAAAAAAATCGACCCGTAAATAACGAAAATACAGGAATAAGAAGGAGAGCATTGCCAGTTTGCCGGTGCTGACAATGTGCTATTTGGCAGTGAGTTACAACGGGGAGGTGAGACTACCTCCCTGGTTACAATCAGCCTGCTGACTGGATCATTGAGAAAGAGAGAGAGAGGGAGAGAGAGAGAGAGAGGGGGGGGGGGGGGGGGGGGGGGAGAGCGAGGGGGAGAGAGGGAGGGAGAGGGGGGAGAGATGGGGGAGGGAGAAGGGGAGAGCAAAATGGAATGACAATAGTTCCGGTCACTACAGTACAGGCATGCTCTGTCTGCATACGCTGAATGTCTACACTCACACACACACACGTACACACACACACGCACCATGGAGCTACATGGCCCATGCCAAAACCAAAACAATCTCCTTCTCTCGCGGTGCCCCCCCCCCCCCCCCCTCCTGTGGCGCCGTGGCGATGACTGATGCTTAGATTAGGCCAGGGTCAAGAAACAGGTGTTTTATATCTTTGACTTTAAGTCATTGATTGCCAAGATATGCACTGGCATTATTTACTGGGGTGTAGCCTCTTCAAACGAGAGATTTGCGTCATGCTGACACTTTTCCTTTTCATTCAAGAAAACACAATCAACATTCTCCTCATTTATAAAAAAAGAGAAGAAATGTCACTGAATGTGATAAATGTCCCACCATAGTCTACAATCACAAAGGCGACAGTCAATCTTTTTCTTAATTTCCAGCTAGAGCCTCTTGCACACTCTTTGTCCTCCTCCTCGTCTGCATGTTTCCTTTATGATCACGCGAGTTGGAAATCCAGTGGCAAGCCCAGTTTGTGGTCTCTTTCTCGCTGGTATCTTGCATCCCTTTGCTTGTGCATACGAATGTATCATGTCTGCAGTAGAAAAGATGATAGAAAAAGAAATGCTAAATTGTCAGTACATACCTGTGTATACATATATATACACTGTACATGTATTTCAAGATTGAAAAAATGAAACATCATGGAAATTTTATTCCAAGTATCCAGATATTGAATCAACCCCCTCCCCCTCCACATTTTGGCGACTACTCCGCCACATGAAATTTTTTGACTGCATCGTTCCCTGACTTTTCACTTTCAAGTCTTGCACATCTTTTGATACGCACGCACGCATGGAGTCGACTGGGCGGTTCAGTGTTGGCGCTGGCTAAGATTTTGACCTATTTCTGGGTCTAACATGTCTACCTTGCTCCTCCCCGTCAACTACTACTATGAGCAAACGTAATACAAGCCTACAACCATCGAGAGAACCATACTGTTTGAGAAACAGGTCCAGAACTCAGCTTTTAAGTTCCAACACTTCAACAGCCGGCAGGGCACATCTACAACAGGCTACTGCAGCAGACGCACCTCCCGAAACCTCCGCGCTCAGCCAACGGACTGAACCGGTTAAAGAAAACTCTGTAGCGGATACGCAGCAACCCACGCACCATTCGTCGTGCAGTACCATGGCGCCTGGGACTGAAGGTACGTTAAGCCATTCCGAATTCACAAGGGTCACTGAAAAAATTATGGATAAACTGGAAACGCTTTCAGTGAGCGTTAATGCAATTCGTACTGAAGTATCTGACATACGAAATACCTTGACTGAGTTGCAAACTGCTGTTTCAGACTCGAGTGCAAGACTTACTACCATTGAGAATGACACTTTACCCCAGATGAAAAGAGATAGAGTGAAGATGGAAGCTGAGTTGAAAGAACAGATACTTTTAATGGAATTGCATGACAGGAAACTTAATTTGTTGATTTATGGAGTAGAAAATCGGCAAAACGAAAAGGCTGTTGAAGTTGTGAGAGATGTAATTAAACAGCTTGGTTTTTCTGAGCAACAAGTGCAAGGAATGTTTGTGGTGAATGCGCACCGCCTCCCTAGACGTCCGGTGGCTGGTAGTGACGAACAGAGCAGGCGTGGCCCTGACCCGATTATTGTAAGGTTTGGCGCCATGTTTGATCGAGATGCGGTTTGGAATGCGTACCAGAGAATGCATATGCGTCCCGCCACTACGAGAGGTCAAGCCCCTGCTCGACCTAACTTCCGGCTCGCAACAGACTTACCAGCGTCACTCAAAAAGAAACGCTTTCAGTTGGAGCAAATGGCCTATCACATGAGGAAGAATGAAAATAAATCAACCAGAATAAAAGTGGTCGGGGTGAAAGTTCTGTTGGAATGCAGAGAAAAGGGTTCGCTATCAGCATGGAGGGTAGTTGGAGATTGAGTTTCAGATTGATCAGGACCAGTTTGATTTCTGCCAAATGAAACGCGGCCATCGTTTTGCTCTCCCTTCCCTTTGTACAGCGATACACAGTAAAATGATTACTCTACAGTCAAGTTTGAATTCATAATTTTCTTCGAGTCCTATCTGTGTTGGAAAACGGAAATCGGACTTTGTCTTCAATGTCTGCGTTATTGTTGTAGCTAATGATTGTAACTTTCGTCGGCAGGATTGCTAGCAGTAAACAAATTGGGCATTGTATTCTTCAGGTGAGCTGATAAGAGCAACACGACTTCATTATAAATGGCATCTTGTGCGCAGGGTGCTTACAGGCGGCGTTCCGGGAATGTGAAACACCCAAACTATAACAACAGAAGGATCAGACATTCTAAAGTTGCAAAGCAATGCAGCTGAGACATGGAGTGCATAAATTGGTTCCTATGGTTACGAGTCAACGGAACTGAATATGTATTAGTGTGTATTCATTGTAATAAGGAGAAGAGTTAAAGAGGAAAGCGATTCTTACCTCTGCTAAATACTTGGATTTTAGTATGTATGAAGCCCTTCGTTTTATTCTGTTCGAGGTTATTAGAGATTTGCCAAAGCAAGCATCAACCTTACAGGTATTTCATGCACTGGTTTGTATTCATGGTTGCAAACAAGCATCGACCTCACATTTAATGTACTGGTTGTGTGCTTATGGTTATGTATCAGCTAGTAATAAAGGACGAGACATTTTTTTTTTTCAATCAACGCTGTAAAACAATCTGATTTTGGGGGGTAATATTTGTCGTTGTTTATTTGGTTTGACCTCCACAAATATACAAAGTTTTTGTGTAATGGACATTTGTAGTGGGTTAAACTGATACACTGTATTTTGTAACACTGTGTTTTGTTAAGGTCATTTGTAGGGGGTAAATTTGGTAAAGAAATGGTGGCAACACGAATGCATATCTGTGTATATGCGGCATTATGTGCCAAGTAACGGGAATGTATATATAGTTAACAACAGAACAATGAGTTGAGAGTCGCAAAGTGATGCGGTCATGCTCTGGAATGTATATCATGCACTGGTTTGTATTCATGGTTGCAAACAAGCATCGACCTCACATTTAATGTACTGGTTGTGTGCTTATGGTTGTGTATCAGCTAGTAATAAAGGACGAGACATTTTTTTTTTCAATCAACGCTGTAAAACAATCTGATTTTTGGGGGTAATATTTGTCGTTGTTTATTTGGTTTGACCTCCACAAATATACAAAGTTTTTGTGTAATGGACATTTGTAGTGGGTTAAACTGATACACTGTATTTTGTAACACTGTGTTTTGTTAAGGTCATTTGTAGGGGGTAAATTTGGTAAAGAAATGGTGGCAACACGAATGCATATCTGTGTATATGCGGCATTATGTGCCAAGTAACGGGAATGTATATATAGTTAACAACAGAACAATGAGTTGAGAGTCGCAAAGTGATGCGGTCATGCTCTGGAATGTATATCATGCACTGGTTTGTATTCATGGTTGCAAACAAGCATCGACCTCACATTTAATGTACTGGTTGTGTGCGTATGGTTGTGTATCAGCTAGTAATAAAGGACGAGACATTTTTTTTTTCTATCAACGCTGTAAAACAATCTGATTTTTGGGGGTAATATTTGTCGTTGTTTATTTGGTTTGACCTCCACAAATATACAAAGTTTTTGTGTAATGGACATCTGTAGTGGGTTAAACTGATACACTGTATTTTGTAACACTGTGTTTTGTTAAGGTCATTTGTAGGGGGTAAATTTGGTAAAGAAATGGTGGCAACACGAATGCATATCTGTGTATATGCGGCATTATGTGCCAAGTAACGGGAATGATGCGGTCATGCTCTGGAATGTATAAATTGGTTTTTATGTCTATGAGGCAACTGGATGGAACATGAATTAGGGTGTGTTTTTTTTTTCTTCTCAGAAAAGGATCCGAGATTATGAGGAAGGTGACTCTCACCCGAAATGCTGGAATTTGTAATATAGGACATTGTTTGTTTAAATTCTACTGCAGTTCATTAGGAACTTGACAAAACAAGAGTCAACGTTACAGTGTATTACGTTCTGGTTGTGTGTTCATGGTCGCATATCTGCTGGTTACAACACAACTTAGTTGCGTAATAATGTGGATTTTGTATTTTCGTTGTATGGCTGGCCTCCACAAATATGTTCACACTCTTTTATTGGGTAATATAGAGGCCGTAGTGTACTTTTTTTGTTGAAAAGGATCAGAACCTATTGTGAACTTCCTGTGTAAATTATTTTTAGCTTTGATTAAGTAATAGACTTTCTCAAGTGTGTATTTCTTTTTTTGGGAAAACTACCTGATGTGCTAAAGCCCAATTATAGTGTTGTGTTGCTTTCGGTCTTTTTGGAAGATTATTGTAAGAGTAATCTTTGGTTTATCATGGATAATATGCATGGTGCAGTTTTGATATGGAAGTATATTAAGTTCATTAGAATTATAATTGATGGGTGAAATATATATTATGGTGAATGGTTAAACAAAATGAATACAGGGGGCATGTTACTTGAATACAAAACGTGTCTGAACAGTTGCACATCAATATAATGAAAGGATGACATGTTTTTATGTCATACGATATGACTTTGGATGCAATGTTTTTTGTTGTTTGTTGCTTGTTTTTGTTTTTGTTTTTTTAACCGGAGTACATCCGTTTTGAAAAAGAATCCGAGTATATATATGATAACAAAAATGAATTTTGGCGTAATGCAGGATTTGTATTGCGCAACTTGCTATGGTTTAATAGATGAAAACTCATGTTTTGTGATCATGGAATTCAAATTTTCATTTTGATATAGTATGTATTCCCTGTGTGTTTGATGTGATCAGATAGACAACTTTACAGAGTGTTATGAATGTGACATTACATGGAAAATTACTGTCACGTTTGTAAAGTTTCGTTCTCGTGTGAACACACTTGAAGATCAATTAATTTGTGTAATGAAAATAATATATATGGAATTTATTGACATTAGAATGAAAATGTATGGTTTTCGATTGTGTCATTGACCGTGTTTCTGACAGCAAGTGCCGTTAGGTCTGAAGTAAGAATATCCATGATTTTGATTATTTTGCAAAACATTGCAGTGTAATCAGGATTAACAATGTTATTGGTTATAAGTTTTTTTTCCCTTTTTCAAAAAAGAATGTAAGGAAACGCCAACAAGATATTGCTTTGCCTAACAGTGTTGTTCGGCAATATGATGTATAGTGTGACAAAATGATATATTGTTTACGGCTGTGTTTTTGACCGTGTTTCTGACGACAATTGCCGTCAGGTCTGAATTGAGAATACCTATAATTTGATTATTTTGCAAATCACTACAGTGTAATCAGGATGAATATTGTTACTGGTTGCAAGTTATTTCCCCTTTATTTTTTTTTCCCAAAAAAAAAAAAATATATATATATATATGGAAATGTTATCAGGATGAATATTCTCACTGGTTACAAGTTATTTCCCCTTTATTTTTTTTTCCAAAAAAAATATATATATGGAAATGTCAACAAAGTATTGCTTTGCCTAGCAATAGGATATGTCGTTTAGCAATGTGATGTTATTGTCTAACAATATGATATTGTTTGCGGTTGTGTTTTCGACTGTTTTTCTGACAGCAACTGCCGTCGGGTCTGATGAGGATATCCATATAATTTTGATTATTTTGCAAAACATAACAGTGCAATCAGGATAGATAATTCTACTGGTCATAAGTTTTCTCCTCTATTTTCAAAAAAATATATATACATATATAAGGTAATGCCAACAAAATATTGTTTTGTTTAACAATATGATATGTTGTGGTATGCTTTAATTGAAAATCCTGTAAAATTAGAGATGAATTGGATTTACGAATTTAGATTTATGTAACTGTTCGGATTTCTTTCTTTTTATTTATTTTTTGTTGGTGTTGGGGAATTACGCAAACTTGATGTTATGATGTAATGAATGATATACATGAATATTGCAGTGATATCTTGTACACGACAATAGTGAATTTCATTTTTTCAGTGCCGAAAGGCTATGCAGTTGCGAGTGTCCCCCCCCCCCCCCCCACCATATTTACACAATGGAACAAAAGATTTCCAGGGGTTCCAACTGATTGTGTCTGTAGTGTGTATTAACTTCATTTGTCTCTATCATATTTTCAATACATGTGTAATCCTTGTTGGGTTGTACTTTGACCAGTTGAGGAACATATTGCATTTTATAAACGACCCCCCCCCCCCCATCCATTTTGTTTTTGAGATGATTATTACTACAAGTCTGATCCCCCTCTTAATTGTGACAATTTTTGGAAAAGTTACAAGTTTTTATCCGTACGTTAGATCTTTATCGCTTGTCTGCATATTCATATGCGCACAACTCCTGCGTACTCATCATTCTGCCAAACTGGTGCAATGTGAAGTACAGTACTTGCTTGTACAGCAATTGTTCACTTGTACGGTCCCAGTATCGTCTGCACTGAACCGAACCCTTTGCTTATCTGCCTACACTCGCAGCCACGCCCACGTCAAACACACACACGTTAAGACACACACACACACACACACACACGCACACACACACCCAAATCTCACACTCTCAAGCACAATCATACTCTCGCATGTTAAAACACTGCTTACACACGCCATGCATACACACACTACCACTGTTATAATGATGCCATTGGCGGCATTGGTGTGAAAATATGTTTCGTATTCAGACCTGCAGTGTGCTAACAAGTGCCCGAGAAGGTACATTATTGGCCTGGGGTTTTTGGAGCTATTCTGTACTTATCGTATATTATTGATGATCCGGAAATTGATCGAATGTAATAGCCAAGCCACGTTTGTCCTTGTCTAATGTCGGCTCAAATTTTTGTGTATGTATGTTTTTGCTGTCGTCTCGGAAGCCCACAGAGAGACTGGATTTATTCTTATTATGTTGTGTGTGTTCTATGTCTTTTTCTGTCCATGCTTCTCAGTGTTCTTACTTACCTTGTTCAGCCCTTTCTCGTTTCACGTTCTACGTCTCTTCAGCGATCTTCTGCTTATCATAATTTTGACGTCACCCATGTTCGTAGATTACTCCAGCGTCTTGCCACATCCCGGCGACTGGGTATTTTCTTGTATCGTCCACTTATTCACGACATCCTAGTTTTGTTAATAACGCAGACTTTTAAAAATTCGTCTCGTATCTTTAATTATGGCTAATTTTCTGAATGCTCCATTTCATTCCGTATCGAACGATGATTTTTTTGAATTGTTTAGGAACACAAGCTTAGATTCTGACCCAGTTAGTGGGTTAACCAGTACACGAACCACCCCTTACGATGATTTTGTTACCGATAGCCTGAATACAGCTGCAAATGAATTGCCTCATGATCTTAGTAATGATTTCACTCAAAATATGTTGTGCAATTATATTACAGTGAATCAATGCAAAGATATGATTCATAATTTTTCTGAGGACACGTTTTCTTTGTTACATTTAAATATAAGGAGTTTGAATAAACATTTTGATGATTTAAAATCTCTATTAGAATCTGATGCAAGCCAGTCGCTATCCGTTATCGGATTAAGTGAGACATGGTTAGCTTCCAATACAGAAAATTATTTCGCAATTGAGGGTTATAATTTGTTTGTTAACAATAGGCTTGATAAGAATGGAGGGGGCGTTGCATTGTACATATCACGTTCCTTTGATACTATTGTTCATGAAGATATTTCTAGAATGGACAATGTTGTTGAATCTTTGTTTATAGAAATTCTTATCCCAGGATGTAGAAATCTTATGGTAGGCATTATATACAGACCTCCTAATTCAAACGCCAATGATTTTTTAACTTATTTTTCAAATCTTGATAATTCACACGTTTTCCGAAATAAGGATTGCTTTCTACTCGGTGATTTCAATATTGATTTGCTGAAGTCTGAGCATGATAATATCTCTAGTGATTTTCTTCACACACTTCTGTCCTCGTCCTTTCTTCCTCTTATTTCTAAACCCACACGTGTTACAGATCGCTCTGCCACCCTCATTGACAACTTGTTTTGTAATATTCTACCCCTCCCTGACTCTTTTATAATCCTTTCAGATATGACTGATCATTTTCCAATAATGACTTGTTTTACTCTTAAAACACCAGCTAATATTAAACCTATTTCACCTCTTTTGTTTAGACGTAGAGTTTCACCTGAAAAGTTAGCTAGTTTTGATGTGGCCCTGGAGAATGCTGACTGGTCAGGAGTATTTGGCAGCGATGATGTTAATATATCCTTTTGTAATTTTATGGAAACTTTTAATCATCATTTAGATGATGTAATCCCAAAACAAAGAAATAGAACAGAGTATAAAAAGACACCTAGATTACCTTGGATTTCCAGATCAATTCTTCGTTCAATTAATAGGAAAAATCGTTTGTATTGCAAGTACAAATTGGAAAAAACTGAGCGATCGAAGAATAGATATACATCATATAAAAATACTTTGACAATGATTTTACGTTCTGAAAAGAAAAGATATTACTTTAAGCAATTATCGAAATATAAGTTTGATATGAAAAATACTTGGAAAGTCCTAAAACAGGCCATGAATGTTCCGAGTAAACACTCTGACATTGATAAAATTAAATTGAATGATGAATCGATTAATGATCCTCTTCATATTGCAAATATTTTTAATTCTTATTTTTCAAAAATAGGCGAAAATTATGCTCAAAACATTCCTGCAACAGATTCTCATTTTACTGAATTTTTAGGTCAGCGTAATTCTGATTCCATATTTTTTATACCAACTAACAGATTTGAAATTATTGATATAATTTCTTCTTTTGAAAATAAACGAAGTTCTGGTTATGATGAGATAGATAATTTCATACTTAAGGGTGTTATTTCCTCGATTGCTGATCCACTTGCTCATATATTTAATCTGTCAATTTTTAATGGTGTGTTCCCTGATAAAATGAAATTAGCTAAAGTAATCCCAATATTTAAGGCAGGCGATAAGTTCGAAGTCAGCAATTATCGCCCAATTTCATTATTATCGTCATTGTCTAAGGTTTTAGAAAAACTTATTTACAAGAGAATGATCAATTTTTTGAAGGTACACGACGTTTTTACGAATTTTCAGTTTGGTTTTCGTGAGAAACATAGTACTACGCATGCTCTTTTGCATTTTGTTGATAGAGTTGTTCACGCAATCGATAACCATTCTCATCTAGTTAGTATTTTCTTG
Source organism: Diadema antillarum (assembly GCF_040938485.1). Taxonomy (NCBI): domain Eukaryota; kingdom Metazoa; phylum Echinodermata; class Echinoidea; order Diadematoida; family Diadematidae; genus Diadema; species Diadema antillarum. The sequence continues at coordinate 685,796 of NW_027271006.1, read as the reverse complement.
GACTTCTCCAAGGCCTTCGACACTATCAATCACGATATTTTACTTTATAAGTTATCGCATTATGGAATACGTGGGAAGGCCTTGGAGTGGTTCAAGAGTTATTTTGTTGATAGAAAACAATTCGTTACAATTAAAAACAATGATTCCGTTGTCAGAGAAGTTAAATGTGGTGTCCCACAGGGAAGTCTCTTAGGGCCGTTATTGTTTATTATTTATATCAATGATTTTTGTCGCGTATCCGACGACCTCTCTTTTATTCATTTTGCAGATGACACTAATGTATTTTTTGCCCATAATGATATTGATTTTCTCGTTCATAAAATTAACATTGAATTGAAAAAAGTGACAAATTGGGTCAGGGCCAATAGGCTATCACTCAATGCTCAAAAAACAAAATATATGCTTTTTAGTAATATTGTTGATAGTTTCAGTACAAATATAGTATTAGATGACTCTCATCTACAAAGAGTCTCACATATCAAATTTTTGGGTGTCATTGTGGATGAAAAGCTTTCCTGGAAATCACATGTTGATGATGTCTGCAATATAATTTCACGTAATATAGGCATTGTAAATAGATTGAAATTTCATATTCCACAAAAATCATTACTTATGCTATATTCGTCGTTAATATTGCCTCATCTTAATTATGGAATATTAGTTTGGGGCAACACGCATCAGAATTTATTAGAGAGAGTGTTCCTCTTACAAAAGAAAGCTCTACGTGTTATCTGTTATTCCCCTGTACGTTCTCATACAAATATGTTGTTTGCCTCCAACAAGCTCTTAAAAATTGCAGATTTGTTTTTGTTTAATTTAGGGCAATTTATGTACAAGTATTGTAATAACTTGCTTCCGTCTATTTTTGACTCTATGTTCCTAAAAAATCAATCATTTCATGAATATCCTACTAGGCGTTCCAATGAATTTCACTTACCTCTTTTAAGAACGATTTTTGCTAAAAACACACTTATTTATGTAGGCCCAAATTATTGGAATTCTTTGAATCAAGACATAAAAAACGCTCCATCCATATGTTCTTTCAAGAGGAGACTGAAGTCTTTTTTATTGCAATCGTACGACTCTACAATACCGAATTAACCATTTGGCCTTTTTTCTCAGTTACACTTACCTGCTCACTTTGTCCCCTCTTCAAAGAATTAATGATATCTTTTTCCTGGATGCTCGCAATGTTGTCACCTATGCCATTTTGCCCATAGCGTCTTGAAGTTGACTTTCCGTATGTGACTCCTGTTCATACGTCCCTCTATTTTCTATTTTCTTGTCTTATTTCAGGCGTCAAAATATTACTTTTCCCCTACAACTATCCTCTTATTCTCTTGGCATGCTTCTGCCGAAGATCGCTGTTTCTGTTGTTCTGTTTCTGTTTCTGTTGTGCATTTTTGTCTGCTATTTTGTCTTCAGTTTGTCAGTCTTGTCCATTCCGTTTGTCTTGTACAACCTTTTTTTTTCAGTAGTTGTCTCGTTGTCTAGTCCTGTTTCATGTTTGTTCGCGTTTATGAAAGTGTATATATGGTAATTTAATTTTTAGTGGGCTTCCAGACTTCTTCCACTTTATTATCTTTTGTATCCAGACTTCTTCCACTTTGTTATCTTTTGTATCTACGATGATTCGATTCCATCAATGTTCTTCTCCAGAGGGGCCCACACACTACAAGCTCTGTCTTTTTAGTGGGTCCCTCCATTTTTCGCACGGTATACATGTACTTCATTTCGATCACTTCTGTTTCTTTTTTACTATACAATGTATGATTACTAAAGGTCCTCAATTATTGTACAGTCTTTTCATTTCACTATGTTCTATTTACCTTGTTCTCTGTTATCAAAAGAAGTGAAACATATGTTATGTCGGAAAATGAAATAAACTTTGAATTGAATTGAAAAATACTGTCATGACGCTGCATGACGTTTTGTGCATGCCTGTCAGACTGAAAATGGCTCAAAATGTGATTTTGTGTATAAAGTCTATGCAAATTGAGTTTTCTCTTCTTATTCATAAAGATATTTATATCTTTATGAATAAGAAGAGAAAACACAATCTAATCATTTTCACTTTCATGGGCTGAAACTAATTAATTTTATCATGATAATGCTTGAAATGGGTTCTGACATAAATTCTGCGGGAAAAAAATGATAACAGGCCGAAAAAACAAAAAAAAATACATGTACCTAAGATTACCAAGAAATTAATACAACAATAAAATACTGAAGAAATTGATTTTGATACTATTCTTTTTTTGTTCAAATTCATTGCTAGAAATGCCACAAAGAATGTTTTCACCAAAAAATAGGATTCTAGGAGCTTTAATATCTGATAGGGAGCAAAATGCATGATTTTATGCATATACTGTATGACGAAAATTTCCATTTCTTTTTGTATAGCTCGGTAGATTACACCACGGGTAATGAACAAGCCAAATTTCATAGCGATTGTGCAATCAAATGCTGAGATCTCGGTTGGGGGGGGGGGGTAATTGAATCAACCCCTCCCAGGCCACAGAACACTAAAAAGGGCCTGGCCTGGTTAGGGGTAAGAGGAATTCAAAGTTTATTTGATGGAAATCGGATATGGAATAGCTACAAAATCCAAAAAGTACAACTAAAAGATTGTAATAAAATTTGGATTCCACACTCTAATAGGATTGCTCTGTTTTGGACATCCCAGCCATTTCAAAATTGATTTTCATTTTAAAAAAAAAAAGAAAAAAAAATTGAAATCCCCATGAAACTACATGGTCTTTCATACAGGTGTATTTTACAAGAGGTTTCTCACTATCCTACAAAAAAAAAAAAAAACATGACAAAAACCTTAAGCCAAGTCTCAACCAAAACTTTATGATAGAGCTCTGTATCCTATAAAAACGAAGGAAAAAAAAGCTTTGAATGTGGAAATTTAAAAAAAAAATGGCTAAGAAAGTAATTCTGTTTTTGAAGAGGGCTTGGCTTGACTTACTGAAAATAGTACTTGAGACGAAAGCTTGGCAACCTTGTAAATCTGCAAACGAAGATGTCCCCTTCATGCTCAACCTGTTGTTGCCATGCAGGTCTTTCTGATCTCATGACCCACAATCTTCTCCAGAGAGTTGCCGCACACCGCATGCCATTAGGATCCACTGATTCTGAGGATGCATGTCTGAAAAAGATTTGAAAAGATCTAATCCTTAAATAAAATAAGAGAATTTACTAAACGTAAACAAGCAGCTGACAAGACAAATGATTAATTCCTTACTTTTCTATACATGTAAAAAAACATTCAAATCTCATTTCTCATTTTATGTGACATTTAATTTCATATAAACACTATGTTCACCGTTATTGAATTGATTTGGTAAAAAACTAACAACAGATTACAGAGGACAGAGGTCAAGGGAAAGAAAAATGACACATATAGGCAACACTTTTGAATACTAGTATTTTGCTCACCAATATCTTTCTACCAGCATAAGAAATCTCCAGAAGCTAGAAGGCTGTCGAGCTCCTGGAAAGCTGCCTTACTCTCGAGGGGGTAATGGCGGCATCGTAGTCTCCTCAGCTCACCAATCTCCATGTTTACTGGTAAAGCAACCTGCTGTGGTGGCGCTCTGCAATTTGAATGTACACCTGCTCATGTTGGTCTAGCCTCTCCAATACTTCAAGCCTATGGAGAGTGAACATCCTCTGATCTGAAAATGCAGATGAAGAAAAGCATTCAAAAGATTAAAGACGTACTGTCGTGCATACTGTCGTGCATATTTTGAATTGATTGTAAGCGCTTTGGGCCTTGTGGGAAAAGCGCACTATAAGTAATAATAATAATAATGATAATAATAATAATAATGCTTCACAATGGATGAAACAATTAACCACTGGACTGCTGCAGGCTATTACGCACACTGAACACCTGGGTGCTGATGCATAATAATGCATGTGTATCTCAAAACATGCCTTCCAGAAGGGGAAAGATTGGCCAAGATTATATTGCTTGAAATATGAAATAGTGAGGCATCATCCTCTCCTGATCTGCGATACCTCCACAAATCCTTCACAAAGAGCAACTTTACTTACATGTACTATCATCAAAAGATTCATCAAAACCCTTCTTCCCACTGTAGGTCACCATTTTGAATTGAGACTCTATAGAAACTTTCACCTTGGAGACCAATCAAAACCCTCACAAATCACAGCTAAATCACTGATTTTTGGGGGCACCTGTTGCCCGTACATTCAATCATGTCATTCAGGTGCTGTTTGAACTGTAGGGGTAGGGGTAGCACAGCGCTGAGGCTTCAAATTACACATTATATGAAGACGTAATGTTATATTACATGCTCAGCACACAATGGAATGGTGCCAAGGATACATGTATTACGTGGTCTGCAGCCAAGTGGTTAAACCCACAAATCTCATAGAAAGTTACTTGCAAAATGCTTGTGATGGAGTGAAGAGGTGTATCCTAACGGTTAGACTGAGCTTTAGCCTTTAGTTGACAAGAACTTTTGTCACAATCATAAGGAATTTGACAAGGAATGTCTTAAATCTAAACGTATGTCTCCTTACAGTTAGCTGCACGCTTAAGGAAGTGCAAAAATCAAATTCTGAGCCTCTGTGTCCAAATTCCCATTTTTTTAAAGTAAAATGAGGAAAAGGTCAACTTGTACTTAGGTCTGAACGATCTAATAGTACAGCCAGGTTCCCAGTCAGTAGTTGTGGCTATGGATGTGACATAGGTGGTTTAAACTATTCAGGATATCTGGGCAAAGGTATGATGCAAACTTGATTGTAGAGTCTAGAGGCGGCTGAAAACTCCCCCAGCTGAACTTAACATACATGTATGTAAATAGATTCTAACGTTATATCTTATGGTAAGGGTACCATCTATCGGCAGGGTACCTGCTTGACATCGGCACCCTGGCTCCCTGCCTATTTATGATGGCTGTTTGAGTACGAACGAAAAGTATGCGCGGGATTACAGTAAGTGTCATTAGCTTTGAAAACAATAAAAACGAAGAAACGCAAATCAAACTCACAAACAAACTAACAAACCAAACTAGTAGTAGCCCTAGACACGTTTCAGTTAATACACATGCGCTCAGTAACGACGCATGGCTGTGAAATTGACGTGTATTACCTATGGAGGGAGGGGTGCCGATCGCTAGAACTAACGTTGTGCGAAGAAAACGGATTGCGTGCACTAAAATTGCGGTATTTTAAAACGGAGATTTAAAACCAACAAGACGGTCACGACATTCGAAACTGTAGTATTTATGGCATATTTGAGGTAAGATTTAGGCGAATTTGTAATATGTTTTTGGAATAAACAAGCTACAAATCCAATAGGGTGACGATAGGTGGTACCCTCAATCATACACAATCAACAACATGTAGGGTATACAGTTGTACCTAACTTACCATAGGCATAGCTGCAAGTAGACAGAAAGATCCGTCTATCCGGAGGACTCTTTTATATTTTGCCATTAACGCTGTCCTCCGTAGACAGACGGAAGGTTGCAGTACCCATTGCTGTGTGGATGTTCTTAACCACTGTCTCTATGGAAAATTGGGTGAGGTACCTCACCCTTCTCGATTGCGTCTAATTCACGGCCCTAGGTGGGCAAATTTAAGCTTGTATGGTGAATTTATTTTTTTAAGAATACGTTACACTCACCAGATTAATGAATAATCCAACATTTTAGGAGAATTTTCAACGTAAAACACAGCCTGTCGCGTCGTCACATTCAAACTGCAGAAACATACACTATGAATCTATTAGCCAATCACATGCGAGGTAGTTTCTACGTGTTTGTTTGACTAAAACAGGTACCTCGCATGTGATTGGCTTAGCAATTGTTACAGATTCAAAATGGCGACTTACTGCTCGCGAACGGCGATGTTGCGATATCGATAAAATTTCTGCATTATAACCGAGGTTATGTGAGTATTTCGACTGCACAATGTGAGAAATTTATCCCAAATATTGCTGCATAATGTGTCATGTCATGTCATACTTGTTTGAATGTAAAAAAGCTGTCTGAAATTTGGTTTATCGTAACGTTTGATCTGTGCGCGACTGCTCCACACAGGGGCCGCAATCATTGACTTCGGTCTGTATACGGAGGGGATCCGTGAAGCCAGACGCAGTCTCCGCGGAACATTCCCCGACGGACAGATACAGACCGATCTTTCGGTCAAAGCTGCAAGCAGCTTTGCTTGATGTGTTGATGCAGATTTTCCGCTGCCCCATTATACTACAGTCACTTCCTCATGGGAACAACAACGTGAATATTGGGCATTGTCCTTTATCCAGTCCACCACAGGACCTTTTCCAACGCTGTCATCAAAGCCACATGGCATAAAATTTCTTCGTTCTCTGCGCTGCCATTTTGCTTTGTACGCGTAACGTTTTACAGAATTTGAAAATGCAACTCAACGGCGCTACTCGACTCGTTGCGTAATACACTGTACTCGCATTGCGAGTGTGTGCGCACGCACGCGCGCGTAGCTACTACATGTACATGTATTAACCACAGAAGATTATACAGTAAACCCCACTCAGTGGCACAGAACTCTTACACATAGAAGAATCACTCGCCACCCGTTTTGTCGCCGTCGCTCGACTCATTGTCACGTGACGTCCGCCATTTTGCTTAGCGGAACTTTTTTTGCGTGCAAATCCCAGCAGACGCTATCCACACACAGTGACTGCATGTTGTACCGTGTTTTTCTGACGTTCCGAGACCCTGAGCGAGGCATTAAAATGCCACATTGTGTGGCATGTAAACTGCACAAATCACTTGAAAAAAGGATTTGGAAACAGGTAAGTTTGACACCAAGCCATGATGAGAATAACAAGTAAATTAATTCTCCAAGTAACGTTACAATTAAGCGGATTAGTCGTATGTTGGCTTTCTTGTGAGCGCAGTAGCAAAGGTAGTCCCAGACACTGGATTTTGTGTTTGCCGTCGACATATCTGTTTAGCACCAACTACTATGCAAAATAAAAAAGATCAAGTAGGCCTAATTTAGGCCGTGGGGCTATATTACACTCTGTACGTTGTGTGATGGGGCAAACAGCTTTGTACATGAAAAAAGTGTAAATTTATGTAAATTTGAGCTTGGGTGTAAACTTTGCACGTAGATTTATTCTTGTCTAGCTAGTTAGAGTCACAGTACCAGTGGTGGGCCAGTGTCAGTGTCAGTGACAACACTACAGTCGTTTAGATACTAGATTGTCTAGACTGACTGTGTACTCTAGTATTAAAGTAACCCCGGGACATTGCTTTCGCAATATGCAATACTGTATTTGTCATACATGTATTTGCGAGACTTGTCTTGCCTACATATTGTTGCCACGTAGACGTTAACATTTCATACTACAGTATACCATAGTATGTTTTCACACTCATAAGGAATTCATTTTGAATTGTGCTTGAAGCGAACAAGTGCAAGTGAAATCTTGGATTATAAAGTATTGCCTTTGATATTTTTTTTTTATATTCTTGCCAGTGTCCATTATTCATGGTTTTATTTTGCTGCCATATTGTATGCTAAGTGATTGTACATGCATTTGCTTTCATGATATACAATACATGTAGTTGTCTTATTTGTAACACTTGTTTTGCCTACATGTACATACTTTGAGATACAGTGTAGTATGTTTTCACACTCTTTAGATTTCACTTTGAATTTCGTTTGAAACAAACGGGTGCGTGTGAAATCTTGCGTTATACAGATGTTCATGTATTGCCTTTAGTTGATATTGTTATGCCAAGAATGCATTTGATATTCTGGCCCAACAGTGTTCATTGTTTATGGATTTTATGTTGTTGCTATATTGCATGATAGTTGATTATACCGGCATTTGCTTTCGTGATATACAACACTTGTTGTATATCTGTGATACTTGTTTTGCTTACATGTTGTTACCAAATTATGTTTTCATACTACACAGTGTATGGGATAGTGTTTGTTTAACTCATTACTAAGGATTTAATTTTGAATCATGCTGAGCTAAGTACAAGTGAAATCTTACATTTACAAATGTATTGCCTTTAATACTGTTGCCAGGAATGCCTTTGGTGTTCTTTTCAGTGTTCATAATTCGTAGATTTATATTGCCATAGTGCATGCGGATCAACACAATATGTTTTCATACTATACCATAGTGCGTTTTTACACTCATTAGGATTTTCTTTTTGAATCTCGCTTGAAGCTATCAAGGGCAAGTGAAATTGTGCACTGGTATTGCCTTAGATAATCTTGCCAGACAGTGTTCATTATTCATGAATCTTATGTTGTTGCCCTATTGCATGTCCATTATAGATGTATATTTGATTTTGTGATTACAATAGTTGTCACAAATTTGCGACACTGGTGGTCTTGCCTATCATTTGCATAATATGTTCCTGACGCATGTACTGCCTGTGATTATAGCCGCCGTATTAGGTATGATAATGGTACGTGTACTTCAAGCAAATGGTATATCACTGTACTGTGGTTGATTCTCAGCAATCAACTTTGACCTTGATAAATGTCAAATAAATTTTAAAAAATCAGGAAAATTAACTCTGTCCAACTTAACTTTCTGTTTTTTGTGGGAAGACAATCTTGAAAGGAGTTCATGCTTGTAATGTGTGTGTGTGTGAGTGTGTGTGAATATATATATATATATATATATATGTATACATATATAAATTTTGATTATATATATATATATATATATATATATATATATACATAGATAATTATGTATATGTATATATATATATATATATATATATATATATATATATTGAGTACCGGGTAGTCTACATGTTGGTGCAGCAATATCATGATATCGAAAGTAAAACAGAAACCAAGTTCATGTTGATCACCAACAATTTATTTACAGCACACAAATATTTGAGCGATTCGCTCTTTCTCAAGTGTTGTTGCAAATCGCTCAAAAATTGGTGTGGTGAAGTAAATTGTCGGTGATTAGCATGAACTCGATTTCTGTTTTATTTCATGTATACATATATACAGTGTATATATGCCTTATAGACATGTTGCTTCCTATACCAATATGTGCAATAGTGGTAACTACACTGTACTACACACTACTAATGATAATGATAACAGCAGGAATATAGATAATTAAGGTGATGTCTTCCAAATTTCTAATATGTTAAACGAGTGTCAGATGAGGAAGATGTATTACATGATCATATCCACAAATCATTGATTTTAACAACTGGACTGACTGGAAATTTAATTTAACCTGTTTAATGGGAGAAAAATCAAAAGCACGAACACACATCTTCTTACAATATCATTGGAGGGGAAAAAATGCAAGACATAGGATTGAGAGGGGTATCAGAAAAATGGCAGGACACAGACAAGGACAGGCGCGCGTCTTAGATTATTATACCAAAGCAGATCACGTCTCCGAAGTCAAATAGATCTATCCGAAAGGGGAAAAAAACACCTGTTTCAATACAGGCAACTTTCAGGGAAGAGTGTGAAATAAATAACATAAATGAGTACATGAATCTGTGGTCAACGCTGGATTGAGAAGTACCAGTTTGACAGTTTACAAGTTCAAGTAAATATCAAGGGCTATAGCGGCTGTCATACTGTCCGATCAGTGAGTTGACCGTACTGTACTCGCGAGGAGCTGCGGAGGTACCGCTAAGCAACATGGCGGCGTGTGCACTGAGGCGTCACATCCGGGGTGCGCGGTGGCGACACCGAGCTCAGCGGGTTGTGAATGGGTGTGATTCTTCTATGTGTAAGAGTTCTGTGCTCAGTGGTCATAGAAGCAATATGTGCGTGCGCGCGGGCTGGCGATCACACGTGCACTCGTGGCGCCACAAAATACTAGTACTAAGTAGACACGAATTGGGGGGGGGGGGGGCTATCGGAGATCTGGTTAGTGGTAGTACATTTTCGGCGCATCATGATAAAATAAAACATAAGATATTTGATCGGATTTCAACTCTTTATGTGCCATGGTGGAAATCCCCTGTGTGCCACGTTATTCTGAGACACGGAGGTAGTCATGCTTACAAAATTCTGTTAGGATGAGCATAATAGTAGGCAAGGTGAACGAGGTACCATTTGTAGACTTGCCGCTTTTCAAACACGGAATTTCGAATTTACACCACCCAAGTTTTTCCCATTTTGCAGAGACCGCGGTTCCTTCCATGTTTCTTTGGTAAAAAAAAAAAAAATGCAATAAGATACCATCAGATCTTCCTACTATTAATTATCAAACATAATCATTTCGTGTGCGTAATTTTATAGGTCAGCCCACAATGCAACAAGCAAAAAAAGATAACGCACTCCAACTTTTTATTAGGCGACACTCGTGGCAAATATGAAAATTGGAATGCGTGTAAAACTCAACATTAACCTTTCCATTTCAATTCAATTAAATTCATTTATTTTCCATACTTCTCATGAGCATTGTAACAGAAATCAAACCAGTTCTTTAACCTTTTTTACAATGTGTGGTACACAAAATATATGGTGTTAACACAATAATTACATGTAGTGATAACTGGTCAAAATCGACATCGAAATGGGGTTGATTAAAGAGAAGTATGACGGGACCTATATCTTGTTTGGCTGTAAGCCCCGAGTAATCAGTGTTGGCGAAAAAGAAACGGAGAACGGATAGACGTCAAGACCAGATTATGTCATGGTGCCAAATAAGAAAATGGAGGTAACATTTGTAGTCCCGACTTCCAGTTCTTTTGCTGGTTAGCAAAAATATTGTACGAATATATGATGATAGCTGAAATAATTAATACAATTGCGATCTCTCCGGTTGACAGTATATAGCGTAAAAAAACGGTTAAATAACGCAATCCTGTCGCAAGTATATTTAATTTAATGGATGTATACAACGCGAAGGGATTTTCGGGAAAAGATTAAGAAGCATCTTTGATCCTGGGCGCAACGATAATACATTGTATGAGATTATACAGCCAAAATGATTCATGAAATCATCGCATTCCCGCTGCATGGGCACCAACAACGTAACGTATCAACCTAATCTCGCAAGTTAAGGTATAAACGTCGCACGTATACTCTGAAATCATCGCGATCTCGCCGGATGACAGTAGCGTAAAATAGTTGAATAACGCATGTTAAGCTACGTAATCGGTGTTCAGAAGAAGAAACAAACGCATTTAACTATTTGAATAGATCAGGGTTTGTTTATTATCACAATTTTAACAACGCAGTTTACAATGCAGATATTTCTTTCTTTCAGAATGGTCTACGAAGAACAGATTTGCGTAAAATGGATCACAACTTTCTGAATTCAATCATGTCGCATAATTATGTTTTCAAGAAGGGATTGATTGTATGAGATGACAGCCGAAATGATTTATGAAATTATCACATTCCCGCTGGGCACCAACAGCGTAAAAAAAAAAATCCCACAAGTTACGATAAATGACACATAATGTTATGTTACTCTGATCATCGCGATCTCGCCGGTGGACAGTAGCGTAAAAATAGTTGAATAACGCATGTTAAGCTACCTAGTCGGTGTTTAGAAAAAGAAATTAACGCATTTAACAATATGAATAGATCTGGGTTTGTTCATAACCACAATTTTTAACAACGCATTTCACAATGAACATTTTCTTTCTTTCAGAATGGTCTATTAGGAACAGATCTGATGTGTAAAAAGAATCACAACCTTCTAGATTCATTCCTGTCGCTTATTTTTCAAGAACGGATGTACAAAACGCGAAGAGATTTTCGAAAGAAAATAACGCATTTTAATCCTTTCGGGCGCTACAATCATAAATTGTATAAGATTTACAGCCGATGTGATTCATGAAATTATCCTATTCCCGCTCGAAACCAGCGTAAAAATGCCTCGCAAGGTCCGGTAAACAACGCATGTATGTTACTTTATTTGCGCTGGTGTTTAGAAAAACTTAAACACATTTTATGCAATCTGATTTTAATAATAATAATATAAGCCTATGTTTCTCAAGAATGTAACGTGCTCTATTATATTCGAAGAGATTTTGGAAATAAATATCCATTTCAACCCCGACTTTTTTCGCCTTATTCACAAATAATTTACCTTTATTCTCTCGATAATAATTACCCATATTGTATGATAACAATGCAAAGGATGTTCTAAGCTTTCATCAATGAGTATATTATGACGTCGTGCTTATGTTTTTCTTTGTTTTTGATGCGTACGGTTATAACGAGGTACCGGTTGTAACGAGGTAATATCGCCGGTCCCACGGACCTCGTTACAGCGGGGTTTCATTGTATCAATATTTCAATGAAGAATGTTGGTTTAAATGTGCTGTTTCTGCCATTTACAACAGAAATTTCTGATAGTGTGTGAATATTGGGTTGTTTTATACTGTCTTTTTTTCTATACATGTATAGTACTTTGCTGTTTCAGCCATTCACAACAGCAATGGGTTGACTTATCAGTGTCACCCATAGGGTGTGAATCCTTGATTGAGACCAATACATGATTATGGTATATTGAATAGAAAGGTGATTTTCTTTTTGAAGCAAAGACTTTAAGGCCGTATGGAGTCAATGATAGCTATGTATTTAGATGAACATTATGTATCTTGACTTACAACTCATGATTTTATAGTCGCCTATATAGAATTTTCAAGTGTATTATCCATTGTGTTTTATTTAACATGACATGATTAATTCAAAGTATTTTTTTAAGTGTGAACAAGAGAATTTAGATATTAAATAATGGTATATAGTAAGTCAAGGAACACACCAATGAATGAATTCTGTTTGAGGATGTCCAAATTGTGATCATAAGACTTAGGGTATCCAGTGGCATCCCTGAATAATGGAACTATAGACAGCCACTCTGCTATTTTAGATTTAGGTAAATATGAATGGGGCTTGGTTAAAAATACTGTACATTATAAGTTAATTTCCTATGCGGTATAATAAGGTTTGGCATGTTGATGAATTGTTCTAAGTATTTGAAATGTCTATGGTTACGGTATGGTATTTGTGTAATAACTCATGTATGAGCCATGCATGTGAAAGGTTAGATTTTGATCCAAAGGTTAATGTCATGTATCATGTAAATTACCATCAAGTGGATGGTGCAAGATGTCTTACAAGGAAACACAGTAACCCTGAAAGTAATTTTCTGATGTCAGTTTATTGACGATATTATAATCAAAAGCGAGGTTATAGAATACAATAGAACATAACAGAGCATGTTTGTTTTCATACAAAGAGCTATACAGTATAGTTTTATAAGCATGTGTAATTCTATTTTTCTTTGGGTGGGGGCCAATAATGTCATGTACAAATTACAGTGCTGTTATTGTAGAATGTTGAGTATTTCACTGCTGCTATGTTAATGAAGTCAAACATTGGCAAGAATAAAGTCTCTTCGGGCAGGAACCTCACACTATATAATTATGCCAATGTGTGATTTATTTTGTGACAATGTAAGAACAGTAAAAACCTATTTGAGCTAGAATATTTACCTTACGGTGTGATTTTGTGCTGCATTAAGTAATTGATTAGGTTTAAGACATTGAAATGGGCACTTCTTGAAAAATTACTAAATCTGGAAAAATTACTAAATCATGCATCCCGAGGTTGGCAGCTCTGTTTCAGTCAAAATATGATGTCTTGCATAAATTGGAATATTTAAAAATAGATAGTGAATTCTTCTTTTTTTTTCAAATATGAAAGTTAATTGCCCCCGTCAGTAAAAATCTGGTCTGAGGTTAAAATAGCGTTAACCACAGGTACTACCAAGAGGTTTGAGTTTTAGTCCATTGTATGATTTTTTTTTATAGTAGAAATAAATACATGCATGAGCATCACTTAGCTTCTACATAATCATTATTGCAATAGCTATACTTAAACAGTAATGCAGATTTACTTATAATAGTAGTACCGACAATAAGCCACTTCAAAAAAAAAATCAAAAGTACTGCAGCACTCCAACATAGAAACTGCAGAAGAATCATCAATAAAACTAACCTCTCAAGTACTGCAATACTACTACAATGTACTGTGCTGCCTCAAAAAAGCACTACAAAATTTAAATGAGAATGGCATGAGTACTGCAAGTATTTCGATGTAAGGTACTGTGATTTACTGCCGTATATATACTACCATAGAAGTACTGTACTATGTACAGTACTACCTCAACAGTACTGCAAAATAACGAGAATGGCGTGAGTACTGCAAGTACCTCGAAGGTACTGCGATTACTGCCGTACTACTATAGAAGTACTGCAGTACTACCTCAAAAGTACTGCAAAATTACAATGAGAATAGCGTGAGTACTGCAAGTACCTCGAAGGTACTGCAATTACTGCCGTACTACCATAGCAGTACTGCAGTACTACCTCAAAAGTACTGCAAAATTACAATGAGAATAGTGTGAGTACTGCAAGTACCTCGAAGGTACTGCAATTACTGCCGTACTACCATAGAAGTACTGCAGTACTACCTCAAAAGTACTGCAAAATTACAATGAGAATAGCATGAGTATACTGCAAGTACCTCGAAGGTACTGCAATTACTGCCGTACTACCATAGAAGTACTGCAGTACTACCTCAAAAGTACTGCAAATATACTATGATTACTGCAAGTACCTCAAAAGTACTACGAGTACTGCAGTAGTTCTGCTATAATACTGCCGTACTACCATAGAAGTACTGCAGTACTACCTCAAAAGTACTGTAAATATACTATGATTACTGCAAGTACGTCAAAAGTACTACGAGTACTGCAGTAGTACTGCAATAATACTGCAGTATTTCATGCAGTACTTGAAGTACTTTATCACATGGGACCTCCCTGATGGTATGGAATATACGATGCCATGACTGCATCGATAGCATCTTTTGAAGACTTAGATGGCGTTTTGTGTTATATCTACTTGGGACTGTGATAGAATCATAACTGAAAATACAGCTGTAGTTCCAGTTGAGGAGATGTGTGATACCATCGTCTTTACAGTTCGGCAAGTGTACCGGCCACGGGCAGGAGAACGAAATCCATTCAGTTGCCAAAACTGGGTTTTGAAATTGCGTTTGATCGTCTATAGAAGATATTCTTACTCTTATATCATAGATGCGTATATATCAATACGTCCACACCGCACTGCAGATGGCTGTTTTCTCAGTCACAGAGTGATACGGTTTGATACTGGATGTGACTATTTAATGCAGATTTAATAATTGATACATCATGAACATGATTTGAAAAGACAAAAAATGGTTATACGTTCTTCTCAAGATACAAGTCACAATTGTATTTTGATACTCGAATTCAACACGTTCTGAATGATGCCAGTTTTCGTTTTGTTTTTGCTTTTGATGTTGTTGACACCCTTGTTGTTATATATTGGTGTGGGTGCTTGTGCTTGTGTGCATACGTGAGTGTGGGGGGACTTACAGTGTATTTTGTTTACGTTGTTATCATCCTGCAACCACTATGTGCACTAGTGTAGTTTTCGATTTTGTGCAAATTGTTAAAACCATCTTAGCGCGGGTTAAATAGTTG
Organism: Diadema antillarum; assembly: GCF_040938485.1. Classification (NCBI taxonomy): domain Eukaryota; kingdom Metazoa; phylum Echinodermata; class Echinoidea; order Diadematoida; family Diadematidae; genus Diadema; species Diadema antillarum. The sequence goes on along the minus strand of NW_027271006.1, from coordinate 670,261 downwards.
GTGGATGTGAAGACTGTGTGTGTTATCTCTCCGGCTGGTATGTGACGCTGCGACTTGTCCGGTGTGGTAGGAAGTAATGTCCGTCCGGAAAGGACTCCGGGGGACCTTATTTCCGGGTTCGAATTTGGGAAATAGTATCCTAGGACCAAATATCCGTTTCGCAAGGACCTAATCGCCGACGAGGGGGATCGAATCGCCGGGTTTATACGAAGAAGCCTATTCGGGGGACCAAATCGCCGCTGAGGGGGTCGAATGGGCGGATTTATACGCAAATTCGGGGGGACCAAATCGCCGCCGAGAAAGGACTTGATCGGTGGGTTTAGAAGAACAAGCCTGCTATTATACTGTAGTATTCGCTAACGTCAAAGTGCAAGGGACATAAATCAGCAGGTCAGAAGGATGATTTGCCGCTGAGGTGTTGTTATTTGATTTGCTTAGTGGATTCAAGAAATGATGATATAACTGTTCCATAATAGTCCCTTCATTGTGGGGTTATTGACAAATGTGATTCCTAGCTGTAGGCTACTTTAGAGTTAATGTTGGGAATTGGGCTCTTCCATGGCATAGGGTTAGGTACGCTTAATCATAACTACACCCCCCCCCCCCCCCTAAACAAGTATGATTCTCAGTGCAAGACCAATAATTGGCATAAAAAAGGGAAATCATCACCTTTTCTCCATACATGCAATCTATCAGTTGTTTCTCGACAAAAATGACAAGATAACACTAATAACATCCTGCACTAACAAGAAGGTAATACCAGGGGCCGCAGAAAAGAAGTTGATACTATTCAATCCTTTGTCGTATTGTCTCACAATATAGGCCTGTTATCATATTGTTTTATATTCTGCAATGTTATATTTACCTCGTTCTCTGTTGCCTGAGAAATTGAAATGTACATCGCTATGTTTTTTTCGAAAGACGAAATAAACTTTGAATGAATTAAATCCATTTTATTGACATGCAAATTATGGGCAAAATATGCAAAGTAGGAGCTGCCATGTAGGGACCTACTTATAAGGGCAGTATAAATATCATATTGTCCATGAATGTTTTTACTATTTTTATTTTTTTTATTTTTGCACTTCATCGTATAGGGAACAAACTGATTATCAGGTGTAGAAGTCAACGAAGTAGGAAATTTGTAAAGTATTTGCAAATAGGTTTCCCTTCTCTGCATGCTCCTGATTATATATATGGTATGATATCTTTTACCGCATAATCTGGACGAATCAGATCATGAACAAAAGATTATTCAATTCAATTTGATTCAATTCATTTATTTTCATCCTTCTTTTTCCAACAAACATAACACAGAATAAATCAGGAATTACATCATGAACATAAACATTCGCCTCTGCAAGAGATAAAATGATACAGTTTAACATATACTGGCAAAAATGCAAAGTTATGTTTTATAGTTAAGAAAAACAAATTGAGAGGTCCACTAACAAGCTTGTATACTGTTAACCACTCATAGAATCTTATGAATTACTTATTTACAAATACTTATCACAAATATAATTTACGACAGGACGGCACAAAAGAGGAGAAACACAAGACGACTTGACAGAATAGGTGGAAAGAACGGAAGGAAAAAAAGAAAAAAAGAGAATGCCTATACACGCTGAACAAGGGATATGGAACAGGGAATTGGGATGCTTCAGAGAGCTGGTGCTGCACGCAGCTGTGGAAGTATCATTATAGCTAAATCATTGCGAAATAATGAATTCAGTGACTGACTGATTGATGGTGTATTGAACCCTGAGGTTGATGAGACCTAGCTAATAAAGAAAAAAGATATCAGAGAGGATTTAATAGAAAGAATTTCAACTTGCACTTAAAATAATACAAAGATGAATATTTTTTTTTGTTTCACAGCTGAATGAATTCCAAAATCTAGGACCGGTGTAAATAAATGTATTCTGAGCCAATAAAGTTCTCAGGAGGGGTAAATGAAACTCATCGATTGCCTAGTGGGATATTTATGAAAAAATGGTTCTGTACTGGGAACATTGAATTGAAAATATTGGGAAGTGCATTTGTGTTGTAATTAAACACAAAACTTGCCAAGATGAAAAAATAAAGGTACAAATCTTTGATTTTCAAAATCTTATTAATGGATCTGAATAAGAACATGGCGGGATGCCACAAATAATACGAAGTGCTCGTTTTTTTTTTTTTTGTAACAGTAGTTTATCTAGTATAGTTTGATGGGCACTACCCCATGCTAGGAGTCCGTAATCAAGATAAGGTAAAATTAGAGAAAATACAACCGCAACAAACAGGATAATTTGATATGAAACCTGAGTCTATCAATGATATCAATATTAGTCGAAATTATGCGGCCTCCACGAAAGTTTATCGTCCATCGTGATACGTGCAGAGTCATCAGAAATAACCTGTGCGTAAAGCTTCTATGGAATTGCTAAAAAGCATATTACTCGGTTTTCTGGAGATTGAGTGATATTTCACTAGCTCTTATCCACTGAAACACTTTTTCTTCAATTCGGAATTAACGATTCGTACGAGAGTATCTGGATTTTTATTTGAATCATCAGCAAAGAGTATAAATGAGAGTATGTCACATGATCTGCAAAAGCCATTAATGTAAATAACAAAAAGTAAAGGTCCTCCAACAAGCTACCATGTGGGACGCCACAATGAATCCTATATAGACTTGAGTTGTTCTCGTTCAGAGTTACGTATATTGTTTTCGATTTTGTAGGTAATTCCTGAACCACTCCAAGGCCTTCCCCCGTATTCCATAATAAGACAATATTTTGTGAAGTAAAATGTCATGATTAATTGTATTGAAAGCCTTGGAGAAGTTCAGGAAGATACCAGTAAGATGAGAATGATTATCAATAGTATGCGCGGTGTGGTCAATAAACTTCAAATGGACATGAACGGTGCTGTGTTTCTGACGAAACCCAAATTGAGAATTAGTTAAGAAAATTCATTGTTCTTGTAAATATTATGAACCTTAGACCCTAAGAATATGAACCTAACCAGGGAGGTGTCTCACCTCCCTGACCTAACTATTATAGTGTTGACGAAGAATTCAATAAGTGAATACATGTATGTACAACATGCATCATATTCACTTCTGCCCTTGATAAATATTAGCACCTGGAGAAACGGCTCAAAGTTACAATTCACCCCAACGCTTTATGCTACCCAAGAAATAGCTCGAGCAAATCTTCGCTGAGAAATTTAAGGTCCACAAAACGGAATTTCACAAGCAGATAAGAATTGTACTCAAAAGCAATATGTGAATGCCTTCATTAAGTCTTCATCAAATTACCATTCAAAAGTATTACGGATTGTGGGAAAGACACAAAGAAACTGTATAAAACTGTTATTGCTTTAACTTTTACCAAAATACCTCACTCATGGTGATCAGACTGAGCTTGAAAATTGTTTTAATCAAAATTATGTTGGTAAAATCCTGGTAATTCAACAGTCTTTCCAAACTTCCATCGTACAGTCAGATGACATTGTCTGTGAGACCAAGTAGGAACTGAGTGAGTTACGGTATGTCACTATAGATGGCATAGAACATTAACTTATTAATCAAGAACTCACCAAACAAATCACGTGAACTAAATACAATCCCAACAGACAGTGGCGTATCGAGGGGGGGGGGGGGGCAAGGGGGGCACTTGCCCCGGGCGCCACTTCTTGGGGGCGCCAAAAAACGGGAAAAAAAACGAAGAAGAAGAAAAAAGAAGAAAAAAGAAAAAAAGGAAGAAAAGGGAGAAGAAGAAGAGGAAGAAGAAAAAAAAAAACAACAACCCTCGACCCGACTGGGGGGAGGGGGGGGGGGGGCAGTAAACCAAATCAAATAAGATAAAAACAAAACATGATGATGATACGGACAAAATGACAATGTATATTGTGTTCACACATGTCATGTCATTTCATATTTAGCAGGCAAAGTGTTTCACGTAGCAGCGGCTGCAATTTCTTTTATTCTGAAGAGATCGCCGATTGGATCAAAGGAGGGTGCCAACGGTTTCGAACATGGGGGGGGGGGAGAGGGGCAAAAAACAAAACAAAATAAGAACGAAACATAATGATGACGCGGAAATATATAAATTTCAGCTCACTCGCTCTTACTAATGTAGAGGATTTTTTTTTTCAAGTCCTCTGTTTGTTGGTATAAATCGTTATCTACAAGGCCGTCACTACATTTTGACTAGAATTGTAAGATTTAATAAGCAAAAAATGACAACAATTCCATGTTTTGTAAGCTGAAAACAAAAATTTTCGGCTCGCTCGCCAAATATTTGTCATAAAAAATATAAGAACAAAACGTGATGATGACGCAGAAATAGGGCCTATGCAAATTTCAGCTCACTCGCGCGTACTAAGTTGGAGTGTTTTTTTCAAGTCCTCAGTTTGTTGGTATAAATCGTTATCTATAAGGCCGTCACTATATCTTGATTAGAATAAGCCAGTTCGTAATTACCTCATTTACACATTGGTACAAATGACCTTTCTTTTTTTCTCAGCTGGTTAGGCACTTCACTCGTTTTCAAAGGGGCATAATGCATAAGCGTGCCCGACGTAACAATTTATGGAATTCATGTTTTGTACTGAATGCAATAACATCCTATTTCCTTAGATTGCGAAATAACAGTCTTGTTGTCAGGTGGATGTGCTGGCAAGCATCATGTAGATAAGGATTACATGAATAATTATTGCATCACGGATGCTTATCTCAATGAATTTACAAACCAAAATGCCTGTTGGTAAAAATGACCTTTTTCTGCTCATGCGCAGAGTGTAATTACAAACTGGTCTATTGTAAGATTAAATAAGCTAATATGACAAGAATTCCATGTTTTGTAAGCTGAAATACAAACATTTTCGGCTCGTTCGTTGCGTTCAATCGCCAAAATTTATTACATTTAAATCACCCTCAAAAGACCCCTTTTAGTTGCTTGAAAAAGCATATGATATGAAAAAGCATAAAGTCTCTATCGGGATGGGGTTGGGGTTGAACACTAAGTCTTTGTCAGAAATTAGGGGCGCAGATTTTTGCGCTTGCCCCGGGCGCCGTTTTCCCTAGATACGCCACTGCCAACAGATTTGGTTAAGAATTGTAGCACAGTTTTGGTTTTATACCCGTTATCATAAGAATTACAAACATGGTAGCCTGAGATAAGGTGTATTCCCACAGGATTGTAAAAGAGTTGCTATTTATCAAAATTTAAGAAACAACAATAGGTTTGGAGTTTCTATGAGACTATACCGTCTAAGCTCACCTTTATTCTTTTTGAGTAAACTGCTTGAAAGTTGTCGTTTTCTCAGAATTGACAACTATCTGCAAGATTGTTTTTTCTTTTATCCATTTAGATCTGCAATTTAGCCTGGTCGAATGATGTGGAAACACTGTTAGTCAATTTAACATACATTATCATGCTCAGAGAATTGGATAATGGGAATATTACTGCTATTATCATGCTTGATATGAGCTCAGCTCATGGCACAGTAAATTACGCAGTGCAGACTCAAAGGTTGAAATATTTTGGTATCGAGGAAACCGTCCTTGATTAGTCCCATTTCTCTGAACAATCCCAGTGGTACGTCAGAATCAAATTTGTTATTTTACCCCTGGTCATAAAGCTACTGCACAAGTTTGGCAATGTTTGATGTACCAAAGCCAGGAAAGGGTATTGTTGGAAGCCCGCTATCCTTTTTACTTGTGCGCAATAAATCAGTGAAGTGTATTTCGCTAACATTGTAGTAGTTATCATTGTTATGCAGATGATATAAACTCTTTGTGTCTTAAAACCTGCTACGTTTATCGTGTCATCCGCCAATGCAAAACTTGAAGAATGTTTCCCAGACCTGAAAATCTAGTTTGCATCCAATTGACCTTAAGCTGACTAATGGTGAAGCTTAATTTTTCTTATTTACTATTAGATTCAAATGACATGCTAAGTAAGAACGACTATCACGAGATCGCCTTATGTTCACATTACTAGCAATTTTACATCATTCCATCAAAAACAGTCCGTTATAGGTGTTATAGGGGTCCAGGAAATGTCTTTTCCAAATCATATGATTCACGTTCCGCGGAGTATTAGATATCATGCAGTTGCATAATTTAAGTTTCATATATTTTTATTTATATTTATATTTTCTCATTTGGATCTTTTTTTCGAATTTGCTGCTATGTAATCTCCACAGGGAGATGTTACCAAAACTTCAACAATACCAAAATTATTCCTCCCGCCTGTCACAAAATAAAAGTTTGATTACATATCACCAATCTTCCGTTCTTTACGATGCAAAAAAAAATATCCTTTTAAGATTCTGTTATTAGTACATCATCATTCAGTTCACTCTGCATGTGGGTGTACAAGGCCACCCAGCTCACGGCGAGCGTGCAGCGCTCGGACGAGCCAGCAAAATCCGCAGAATTTCCAGTCGTAAATCGGAACGACCGGCAATGAGAATAGAGATAACGATCGCAACGCTTCGTTGAGCCGCTGAATAGCCCTGAGAGGGTATTTCAGGTTTATCCCTCACAGGGTACTTGCTTGGACTGATAATAATCTACACTAAAATATACTGTTTCAACTCGTTAAAACACACAAAAACATGCATCAAATTGCACCATTTGCAACATTAAAATGCAAAAAGTTCTCACCGTGGGAGGGGGGACACCCCCTCCCACACCCTCTCCTCCCCCCTCGCTCATGATATTTAGTGAAAAGAATTAATACAAGAAGTGCATTTGAATCATACCATTTTATAGGAAAATTGTTCAATGATAATCTACATCAAAATATACTGCAACCTTAAACAAGTGGGATCGTTTCAACTCGTTAAAACACGCAAAAACATGCATCAAATTGCACCATTTGCAACATCAAAATGCAAAAAGTTCTCACCTTGGGAGGGGGGACACTCCCCTCCCACACCCTCCCCTCCCCCCCCCCCCCCCCACTCGCTCTTCTCGCTCGATTTCAGTCTCGTTCATGATATTCAGTGAAAAGAATTAATACAAGAAGTGTATTTAAATGATACCATTCTATAGGCAAAATGCTTGATAATAATCTACATCAAAATATACTGCAACCTTAGTCAAGTGGGACTGTTTCACGTAGATAAAACGCGCAAAAACCTGCATCAAATTGTGCCATTTGCAACATCAAAATGCAAAAAGTTGTCACCGTGGGAGGGGGACACCCCCCTCCCACACCCTCCCCTCCCCCTCGCTCGTTCCGCTCGCTCGGGTTCAGTCTCGTTAATGATATTCAGTGAAAATAATTAATACAAGAAGTGTATTTAAATGATACCGTTTTATAGGCAAAATTTTTAATAATAATCTACATCAAAATATACTGCAACCTTAATCAAGTGGGACTATTTCACGTAGATAAAACGCGCAAAAACACGCATCAAATTGCACCATTTACAACACCAAAATGCAAAAAGTTCTCACCGTGGGAGGGGACACCCCCTCCCACCCCCCCCCCCCCCCCCTCCCCCGCTCGCTCCGCTCGTTCGGGTTCAGTCGCGTTCATGGTATTCAGTGTAAGAATTAATACAAGACATTTATTTAAATGATACCATATTTTATAGCCAAATTGTTCAATGATAATCGCCATGAAAATAATAATGCTACCTTATACAAGTGGGACTGTTTCACGTAGATAAAACGCGTAAAAACATGCATCAAATTGCACCATTTACAACATCAACATGCAAAAAGTTCTTACCACACCCTCCCCCCCCCCCCCCTCGCACGTTCCGCTCGCTCGGGCTAGGTCGCTTCGCTCCCTCGCAGACTAACCGCCCCCACTAAGATCAAATCCTGGCTACGCCGTTGAAGTAACATTATTTTCTTTTTCTTCAGCTTTTAGCAGTGTATTGCCATGTTGACAGTATCTTTTTCCTCTCTATTTTTTTTTTTTCGATTTTATTAAAGCAATTCTAGTATGGATTGGGCTAGTACCCGAACTGATTGATCATGTGTTTCGAGATTTGCCACATATGAAAAATGTCGAGGGGGGTGGGGTTCAATGCTTCAACCCCGCCCCCCCCCCCCCCCCCCTCCCCCCTTCCCGGCCTTTTTACGGTTAAAAGGCTCACGAAACCGACACTACGCAAAAGAGACTCACGAGACCGACACTAGGCAAAGAAAGCCCACGAGACCGAAACAGGTCATTATATACGGCACTGGACGGAAAGGATGAATAGCGCCACCTAGCTGTATAGACCAATTAATTGCATTGCGTGTCCAGATAATGGAATAAGAACGATAATAAATGGGAGACGGAAAAGGAGAATTGCTAGGGTGGTACCCCATCAGTTGCCCTCCCTCACCCCCTGAAATGTTCAAGATCTTTAATTGTGTTTGGATGTGTTAATGTTTGTGAAAGAAAAATAAAGAAAATTTGGTCTCTTGGGCTTTCCATGCTTAGTTACGGTCTCGTGAGCCTTTATTGCGTACTGTCGGTCTCCTGGGCTTTGTTTGCTTTATAGTGGCGGTCTTGTGAGCCTTTTGTGCGTAGGGTCGAGCTCATGGGCTGCATGACTCGTGAGCCGTATAATTCGTATGCTGCATGACTAATGGACCTATTTTCTATGTCGGTCTCGTGGACTGTATGACTCGTGGGTGTCGGTCTCGTAGGATGACCCCCAAGCAAACAAAAAAGCATTCGAATATTTGCAGCGGAGTAATTTTCTGATGTCATGAATTGCCCTTAAACATAGCCTTATATTTTTCATATTTGACCACTATACTGCAAGATGACACTCCCGTAAAATCTCTACTGGTACACACTCTTTGGCTGTTTGACGGTGTAATCTTCGGAAACATTGGGAATCAGAAGACGGTAGATGTTTTTAGTAGTGGTCCGGTTTTTTTTTTTTTTTTTTCATCTTTTTTTTTTTAAGTCTCCAGACAATCGACCGGGGTTGTAATTCGTATCGCGTGTTTAGGATGGCATGTAACCGTTCCGCTTAATGTCGTTTTTGTGATGGTTTTCGAAAAACGTTGTAATACAGCTCTATGGCCTACTACCACTTCTAGTATTAGTAAGTCGCGCGTGCACGTACTGCGCTGTGGAGTCACCCGCAAACTTCACCCACACGGCAACGTCACGTCTCGCATGCCAGTAAGGCTCCTATTTCTGCAGATTTTTTTTCATTTATTGTCGTGCGAACAACACATGGCAGCTTCGCAGCAACAACCAATAGTCGTATTAACAGCAATTTCTTAAGAATGAAGAAATTTCAAATCATATTAAAGCTGTAATTCAAGTCGAGAAAACGGGAAGTACACGTAGAATACGGTTGGTTGTGTGTGTAAATAGCATTAGTCACGTATCACGTGCGTACGAACGGAAGTGACTTTGCTACCGGACTATCCCATAATGCACCGTAAATGTCGCTTAAATCAACATCCGGGTACTTTTTACGTCATTGGCGATAGCGAGAATTATCGACTGCTTTCTTTCGGGCCATGGTAAAACTATTTGCCCGCGGTGATTTCTCAACAGTGCCATGTCCCTCGACAGAGAAATCACCTCGGTGCAAATAGTTTTACCATCTCCCTCTGTAGCAGTCGATATTTGTATACTACTAGTAGATCGAGCTAGAGCGTGTGCGTACGGATACCCGACAGCTGCAGCTCCCCACCGCGGTCGCGCTGGGCGGCCTCGCTCGGCTCGCGTGCCGACTGTACGCGTATCAATTTGTAGGGCCTACGTACTACGCAAAGTTAAGCGGTCCGAGCTATGGGACGCCAAGTGTTCGTTTGAAAATTCCGTCCAAATAGACACGAAATTACCTTAAAACTACAGAAATCATACATTGAAATCCATTTCGTTACAAAATGAAATTGTACAGACAATTTCGTAACAAAACAATTTCATTTTGTAACGAAATCTGGTTTAATTACAAAATTGGGAAGACAGTTATCCATTTTGTTACAAAATGAAACAACAAATTTTATTTCGTAAACAAAATCTCATTTTGTTACAAAAAGACGTGCTTTTTCATTTTGTGACAGAATGACATGGCAAATATGATTTCGTAACAGAATCTTACTTTGTTCAAAAAAAAAAAATCATTTCGTGTACGGAATTGAACTACAAAACAATTTCATGCACGGAATGGTTCTACAAACTGCATTTCGTGTAGAGGGTCTAACAGAACTGAACTACACTCCCTTTTGTGTACGGAATTGAACAACAAAAGTCATTTCCCTGTAAGGTACCGTACGAAATGGATTGAGTTGCACACGGAATGGATTTCGTTCCATATCAAATGGATTTCGTACCATGCGAAAAGGATTTCGTGTTACACAGAAAGGATTTCGTGTACGGAATGGCATTCTGTCAGTCTCTGCCGAGTAAGGGATATAAGAAGGACGCTGATTGGCCGCCTTGTTGATCCGAGCAAGCTCCGCCCTATATTTTGCATATACCGGTACTTGAATGAAGGGTCAGACAACGAAATTTCGAAAGCCGGTAAGACTTGTAAGTTTTGGTTGAGACCTAATTTTAGGTTTTTAACATTTTTGGTGAGTTGATTAGAAACCTCCTATGAAATATGAAAGAGTGTGTAATTCTATGAGGAATTCAACGTTTAATCGATGAAAATTGGTTTTTGAAATGGCTGAGATATTAAAAAGAAGAACAATTTTACTAAAGTGTGGGATACGATTGGTTTATCTGATTTTATCTCATTGTCATCAGATAAACTTTGAATTCCTCTTAAAATGGTATGCTCTCTACTATGTCACTTAAAGTCAGTTTCTTGGTATCTCGCAAAACTTAGGTTAAGCCCGGTTCTCATCTCCACCAATACTGTATACCATCCTTTAAAAGATTTGCAAAAAATGTGCGCAATTGTGATAATATCCGCCATTTTGATTTTTTTTTCTTTAAGGCGCTGGGGTAAACTGAGACATCACTCTCCCATTTCTCCCTTATAAATTCGAAGTTGTGATAAAAACATCACAGATTTTCTTATTATTCTGTTTAAATTTCAGGCGCTTCAATTATAATTTTCTCTGATGGACCATGATGGATAAATCGCGATGAAACTCTCGACAGTCTGTAGTTACTGTTTCTCCCATTATACCCCAACCAATGTCCCACTTCTCTCAGGGGTGGTCCAATTCACCCCATTCAGAATTTTTCCTTTGTTTGTTCTCTTGTGTGTGTGTGTGTGTGTGTTTTGTTTTTAGAATCCAAACACGTGTGGCACTTGTAGGCCGATAGGAACATGAGGAATATGAAGTAATAACCCATTATATTATGGCCATTAGGCCTATATCAGATAATTCATGAAATCACAATTTTTGCTCCACTTCACCCCACTGTTGAGATCCCCAGAAACTTTTGGAAAAACAGCTTTTTAGTATCATGGCCACATCTTTTTTTTTTGCACCATACAAAGGAATACATAGGGTGTCATCACTTTGGGCCCCGCTTTTTTTTTAACCCGGAAGTACGTAACTCGCACTAAATAGAAATAGATAGAGATCTAGAAGTGTGACCGCGGTAAGGTCATGTTTTTCCACTGAAAGCCGTTTTTGTTTTGTTTTGTTTTGTTTTGTTTTTGTCTTGTCAGCTGAAAAAAAAATCTGGAAATGGAAGGGGAAGACGAGGTGAGGACCGTTTTTCTTTTTACCCACGCCGATGAAAATCGGCAGGGGGTTATGTAAAGGGTTCCGTATGTTTGTTTGTTTGTTTGTTTTTTGTTTGTTTGTTTGTTTGTTCATTGTTTGTTTGTTTGTTTGTTTGTTTGTTTGTGTACAAGATAACAAGAGAACGGGTGAACGGATTTTTTTCCCCTCACTGGGATATTTATTATTCTCTTTCATCTATACACATATTACAACATATTTCAAATAACATCATGCTTTTTTTTTTTCGAATTCAATACAATATACATCAAGAAAAAAGGTGTCTAAAAAGACACCATTTTTTCTGAAACACTTGCAACTTATGATTATTTCTTGCGATAAATTTCTCTCTATCATAATATTCCCTTATACTATATTTACATAAATCAAAACGAGGTATTATTTTTCTTATTTTACAAACATAAATTTCATATCTCACAAGCATGGTAATACAATTCAATGCCGAATTGTTAATACCCCTAAAACCAAATAATTTATTTTCCGTCGTAAATGTTATTTCTAACCCCGTGTTCATATTAATCCATTCTCTTACTTCAACCCACAATCTATCAACATATTGACACTCACTAAAAAATGTATTAAAGTCTCAACATTCACATTACAGAATGAACATTCACTTCTTTCAACCAATCCAATTCTATTCAACATCTTATTTGTATATAAAATTCTATTAACTATTTTAAACTGAAACCATCGTAAACTAACATCTTCCGTGCTCTTAAACGGGGCCAACGAAAAAGATTGCCATTTCTCTTCTTCAAGTTGTATCAATTGTCGCCATTTTAAAAATCCTTTACATTGATATACATTATTTCTATTCTTTTACCAAACAGCATAAATATGTGAACATCCTTTAGAATGTTTTATAACCAATTGTAAAATATCAGGTATAATTGGTTGACAAAACTTTTCCATATTATTCATATTTCTATCACAACCTGCTTTTTTAACCGCATGACATATTCCAAACTAATCTAAAAAATTAACGTCAACATCATATTTCCTCTTAAAGGTAGTAAATGATAATACGTTTCCTTCTTCATCTAACAAATCATTAACAAAACGAATTCCTTTTTGATACCACTTTCGTTTAAAAACCGACGCATTTCCTATAGTAATCTTATTATTTTTCCACAAAGGTTGACACTGAAAATTATTACAATAAACCGAAAGTAATTCGCCGTAAGCTGTGAATACTTCTTTCCAAAAGGGATTACACGTATGTGAGGCTTGTTCAAAGAAAAAATCATTTCCGAGACTCATATCTAATTGATGGGTACGGGGTAAAAATATACTCAATAATTTTTCTGACCATTTATCCGTTGTAAATAACAATCGCCTAATCCATGATATTTTCAGTGCTGTAACCTGTGTGTAAATATTTATCATTTTTACTCCACCTTGTGCATATGTCTGAGACATTTGAATTCTGTTTATTTTATCCGGCTTCCTTTCCCATATAAAACTATAAAACATATCATTTATCTCATTCAAAAAATTACCTTTAGGACTTGGCAAAGACAAAAACAAATAATTCAATTTTGATAACAACAGTGACTTAATAACTACAATTCTACCAAGCACTGTTAAAGAGCGTTTACGCCAAGAGTTCATTTGTTTCCTAATCACTTCCATTTTGTCATAATAATTATACTGAACAGTTCTCTCTAAATCAACAAAAAAATGTATACCCAGATACTTAAAACCTCCTTCATACACCCAATGAAAATTCCTTTCAGGCAACATTCTATCTTCTTTATTCTTACATTTCCCTATCCATATTACTTTTGTTTTATTTTCATTGATTTTTAAACCAGATATATTTGCAAATCTATCTATAATATTCATTGCTATAAATAAATCCTTTTCTGTACCATTTAATGTCAACAGTGTATCATCCGCATATTGAACTATTCTATGAAACATATTATCATTTTTATCCCTTCAAACGAATTAGGTCCAGAAATCATCAAATTTAATATTATTTTCACTGCACAACAAAAATATATATGGAGAAAGAGGGTCGCCTTGCCTGCAACCTCTTTCTATCTTAAATCTCTCAGTAAAAAAACCATTAATCTGAGCAGACGAAAAAGCATCAGCATATAAAATATTTATCCAAGAAATTATTGAGGGACCGAAATTGAAAAATGACATCACTTTTGTTATAAACTCATGAGAGATTGAATCGAAAGCTTTTTCAAAATCAATCAATACTAATAATGCTGGAATATCTTTGACATCTGTATACAAAATCAAATCATATAAACGGCGAATATTCTCTCCAATAAATCTACCTGATAAAAACCCTTTCTGGTTTTCACTTATCACAAAAGACAAAACCTTCTTAATTCGATTCGCAATACATCCCGATGCTAATTTATAAACTACATTCAACAAAGAAATTGGTCGCCAATTTTTCAAATAATACTTATCTTTATCTTCTTTAGGAATCAAAGTTAAAACACCCAATTTTTGAGAAAAAGACATATTTTCCTCTGTATATGCATAATTCAATGATCTCAACACTAAAAACCTCAAATCTTCCCAAAATACTCTAAAAAATTCTACAGTAAATCCATCCATTCCAGGTGACTTATTATTTTTCATATTTTTCTATTTAACATTTGATCCAATTCTTCTATTTGCAAAGGGCCTTCTAAAGACAATCTAAGTGTTTCGTTTAACCTTGGAATATCTTGACCTTCTAAAATTTCTTGTAAATCCATATCTTCAACATTTTGCTTCTTATATAATAAACTATAAAAATTTGCTACTTCCTCTAATATTTCCTGTTGCTGATTTAATATCTTTCCATTTTCATCCACCAATTGTAAAATTTGCTTATCTATAACATTACCCTTTTCCAAATTCAAAAAAATATGTTGAAGGCTTTTCACCAAATTCCATCCATTTAATTTTCGATCTAAAACATATACTATTCACTTTTTCCTGTCTAATTTTATCCAAACATTCTCTTTTCTTTTAATTCCTCTAAAATAAATTCTTCATCTTGTTGTATTAACAACAATCCTTCCAACTCAATTATATCTTTTTCTAATTGCTTTTCCTTATTCCTTTCCAATTTTTTCTTATAACTCATATAACTTATTGTTTCACCTCTTATCAACATTAATAATGTATCAAAAAATAATTGATCATTAATAACAAATTGACAATCTCTACAATCATAAGAAATATCATTTATCGCATAAAATTTAACTGTTTGTGTAATCAATTCTTTTATCTTTTCAATATACACATCATCTTTCAATAATGTATTATTAAATTTCCAATTACTCGGCCCCCTACAATATCCTAAATTCAAACTTAATGTAATCAAAGAATGATCCGTCCTAAAACCTGACATTATATCTACCTTATCAACCAATGTTAATGCTTTCTTAGATATCAAATAAAAATCTAATCTAGCTAATTTCAAAGGATTATTTTGACGCCATGTAAACTGTTTCTCTGTAGAATGTTGTATTCTCCACGGGTCTACCAACTCCAAATCACATTTCATTTCATCCACTTTCTTCTTTGCTCTAGGGTTATTTAACCGTACATAATTATATGTGTCCAAATCAAAATTTTGTACCAAATTCCAATCTCCACAAAGTATAACTAACGAATTTTCTCTTTTAAGTATAAGCTTCTGAATATTTTCATAAAACCCCGGGGAGTCTGTATTTGGCCCATAAATATTAACCAAAGAAAATGAATTTTCACATAACTTCATATCTAAAATCAACCAATTACCTTTATCATCTGTTTCATATCCTTTTATATCTGTAGTGATATCTTCACGAAATAATATCGCTACGCCCCTTGAATTTGATGTGCCAAAACTAAAAAAACAATCACTGCCCCACTCTCTTCTTAAATTTTCTTCTTCTAAGGCATTGAAATGAGTATCCTGTAAACAACATATATGAAATTTACTAGCTTTCAAAAAATCAAAAACCTCGTTCCTTTTTTTCCGATTGCCCAAACCACGACAATTCATCGAAACAATATCAATCTTATTCATATTTACAAAAGAATTCTAATATACCCAGTGAGCTTTTTCCAACAAACAACATACATAGAACAAAATGTGCCTCTCTGCTTGAAAGGCTGTACCAATACACAGTCTTACTACTACTTTTACTTCTACAACTACTAATAAAAATACTGCTACTAATGCTACTACACACCTCGCACAAGCATTAGCAACAACGGAGACAAACAAAACAAAAACAAAAAACAAGACGGTACGTACAGGCTCTGCCGTTGCCCCCGCTTTCCCGCTTTTACATCATATCTCCAATTATCATTAACACTTATATCAATCTAGTACTAATACATTTCCTTGTAAATAAATATACCAAAAAACATATCCTGTTAAAACTATTTTAACGGATTTGCACGAAATGTTCAGAGGATGTTTGGATAATGGCAGGAAAGAATCGATTAGATTTTGGTGGTAATCGGTTGACCCTTGCAAATTCTGTGTGACCTTGAAGTTTTGACCCTATGGTAGGCCTATAGTGACCACTCCGAAAATTTCCCGTTTCTCACTTTGCGATTTTCCGCTACCATACGAAAACATAAACTCCCAAACGATCCGACTTCGCTGCTCAAATGTTCGTAAGAATTCCGAAATTTACGTTTAGGCCTGTTTGAGGGACTATGTCCTTTTAGATTTATGAAAGTTCGTTCTCCGTCGTCACAAACTGGCCCGTATTTTGATGATTTTTCAAATTAACATTGATTGTTTTTTTCGTTGGAGGAGCATTTGCTCGGTCGCAGTCACACTGCACCATATGCGCGCTCAATGTCAATGCGTGTGCAAGGCCGCTGAAAATGCATCGCGCTCTACACTGTTGGTGCAAAATTGCATCGGGGACGTTGCGGCGCTCGTTGGTGACCGAATACTGGTGCAGTAGACATTTGCATTCAACCCTTGCAAAGATCGTACACTGAAGTGTACGATCTGAGGGAGAACTCACTGGCTGGTGATAAAGCACACTAGCAATTAAGTGACCGAATTCTGGTAGTTTCTTTTTTTTTTTTTTTTTTTTTGCTTGTCAGCTGAAGAAACCCGAAAATCGAAGGGGAGAGATGAGCTAAGGACCTTTTTTTTCTTGTTAGCTCATGAAACCCGGAAGAGGACCCCGACACTTTTGAAAACGCTCCGCTGGCCCTGATGGCAGCACGGAATGGCACTAACATGGCAGAGGTTCAAGTCTGATTAAAGTGTATACATTATTCTCTCTTCTTTTTTTTTTCGATTTTTTTTTTTGTTTTTTTGCACTGAGTCTGAAATTTACATTAACAAAAAACAAACAGAATATCATTAAGTGATACGTATTCTAAACGCATGAAGAAAAGCGTCGAAATCAATATTGTGAAGTGTAATATGACTTTGATTGTGATTTTAGTGTATATAGAGGGATTTAATTAACAGAAAATAAACCTGAAAATTAAATGACCCAAGTAGGGCCTATTACAAAGGTAAACCCAATAAAATCTGCATCTGAACATCATCCTTACTGACATTGCGAAGAATGTATGTTTTGTACCGTTGTACCACCAGTAGACGCATACAGTGTCTCATGAGCTGTACTGAATTGTGCGAAGAAAATACAGCCGCAGACCGACTTACAATACTCATATGCGCTTGTCAGTATATGTGAATTGAACCCCAAGCTCAGTCACGTGATCTGATTTCGCGAAGTTAGCTAACTTACACTTTGGTTTGCGAGTTAGCTCGAGCTGGATTTCCAATAGTTGCTAGTTGAACTTCGCACCGACGTCACGGACTTCGCGAAGGCAGTAAAATCGCGAAGTTAGACCGACAGTGGGAACGGACAGTCTAATTTATCGCAATATTGCTGACATCGCGAAGTTCACCAAGCAACCTCCAAACAAAAGTGCGAGAGATACTGCGCATGTACCTAAAGAAATGCAAATAGCATTGTAGCATTGAACTGAATCAGACTGTTGCAAGTTATATGTTAAATGGTATTCGAATGCATGTGCAGCATTATTCCTCACTGACGTTCGCTGCTCTGGACATGGTAAACTTCGCGGTGAATAAAAAGTTGTTCCTCTGGGAAAATCCCAGTATAATTGGGTTCATATTAAAGCTTGAATTATACTCTTTCAGGTAAGATAAATGATTTGGAGTAATTCCTACTTTTGAAATTTGGCGATGTTTTAGCTCAATTGTACATCGTTCAAAATTCTGACCCATTAATATACACAAATACATACATGTATCTGTAAATATATAGAGAGACAGAGGAGGGCCTATGTGCTCGTCAAAGTTGTAAACACAAGTTGCGGTCTCCGGTCGACCAAAAGTGTCCATTTTCTGTTGTATATTCGTTTTAATACTCTAACCTAGCGCACTGAAGTTTACGTGATCGTTTCTCAAAACAAAAGACAATTTATACAAATGTGATACATCACCATTTTATTAAACATCGAAACAAAGAAAAGCATTGGAGGAACATAAGAGAGAAGCCCGTGACATAACTAAGGAAATAATAAACAGGCCCTTTGCATAATCACAGATAAAATAATACATACACATTAAGACAATAAACGCCACTCCACGTGTTTAAACTAAAGAAAGCCAAGACAACAATCAACTTTTAATAGTGTCTAATGTGAAATGAACAGATGCCAATACAAAGATGTAATTGCGGGAGGAGGGGTGTGAAGGAGGGGTGTGAAAGGGATGCAATTCGAAGACTATGAAATACAAGTTTAAACCGTGAGATTGATGCCACCTAGCAACCAGAAAAGAAAAAAAAAAGATCGAATGATGACCTGGAGGCGAACATGCCAAACGTAAATCACTGATAATGATATCATGCTAAAGAGAGTATCATTCTGACTTTACCAATCCGTGTAATGCGGCCCTGCAAACATCAAATTGTTCACCGTCATCTAAGAAAAAATACAATTTTCTCTTTAGTTGAAGAAATCACAAATAACGAAGGCATCGTTAGCGACGCTATTGCTCTGTATTGTCTGAAAAAGAAACGTAAACACACACTGGTGTCCCTGTAATATTTTACAATTTTCTTTTCCAATCTTCCACATCTACCCGAGCTAGCAAAGCCACATGATTGTCTTTTGATGGGTAGGGTGACAACTTTGAACAACAGCTTCCTTCTAGCAACAGATACCACAAATATATTCATTTGACTTGATAACACACATACATAATATAATATATATGTAAGTATATGTATGTATACATTATAATGTATATGTCCGGGATCAGGTCTGCTCGTGTGTGCTGAGAGAACTATGGATCGTAAAGGCATTGCCTCGCCGGCAAGATCTCAAAAGAATAGCTAGATAATTACGGGATCTGGCACAGTAGCCCCGTCTGTCGATTGTCTGTACCGTGCTGTATGGAAACCTTGGCGGGCAACTTCTACGATGTGACGTGGTCAATTTAGTGGTAGTATGTTGTTATGAAGCGATCTTAATACATCGCATTTTACAATAATAGTTGAGTACATGATAACGTGATTCACGATTACCACACTTTGTACATTTGTCGTTGACCAATGTTGACCTTTTACATGTTTTAGCCAATGGTCAATCTGTCACACATGGTATACTTCCATCTCCATTTCAAACATTCTTTGCCCATAATGAAATCATACGTTCATATGCTCACACGACGATCAAACGAATTTCATCTCTATCATGTTTATTATACCCTAGAACACTGTTAGAGCACACACACACACACACACACAACAAATTGACTAAACACATCATGGTCCTTACGTGTGGAACTTATTACATAGCATATTTAAGTCACGAAACTTACATATTTATGCATGTTCTACCTAACAGTGATTCTCTTTGGAACTGTGAGGTCAAAGGTCAAAGGCCAGGTTTAGATAATACTACTTTACCATGTAATACTGAAATTATACTTTTTCTCAATACCTTGAAAATTACTCAATGCTTAAACTTATAAAAGGGTCAAAAGTCAAGTAAAAATCATCGGTTCCCCCAAATACCTGCACTCTGACGTTTTAATCATTCATCCAATTGAACCTAGTTCTAGGAAAGTGAACATTCAGCACATTTGTGGCAAACCTTTCATTTTAATATTTTGCCAATTGTGTGAAACTATCATCACACATTGTCAAGACATTGTACTATAGACCTATTATAGGAGAACCATGCATTATGGCAGAGGCATACACCAGTCGACGTAGCGACATTTCTAGTTTGCCATGTTATTGGTTGAATTCAAATATGATATTTTCACGGAGGTTAGAGTGAAGGATAAGGATTATGAAAATGCATGTAACTCAATTTTGACAAAAGTGTGAGTTAGCACTATATTGCACCGACCCCCTCAATTGTATGTCTTTGCATCAGAATTTGATTACATGGTACTAAATTTCTATTGGGTTGTAATATAATCATATCTTATTATTTCTTCCATCAAATTTTGAAACAGCGATACTGCATATATACAAAACCTAAGTCCTATTGTGAGATCCATGCACATTCATTCACTGCACGATTCAGCTTGCACGGTTACCGGCACAGTATTTTCCCTTTGTTTCCTTGTTTTGCTTCTCTTCAATACCCAATTCCCAGGCAGCCATTATTTCAAGCATAGACTTATGCTGTGCGGCTTGCTACATTTTTTTTTTCCGCTCGTGAATATTTTTCTTTCATTTGATATCAATCAGTCGTCATTGACAACAAACTTGTAAGTTCTGTTTATATTGTATTTTGTTCTAAGTGATTAAAAGAAAAATTCAATATTTTTTTACCTAATTGTGGAAACATACAGAAACAAAAACAAACAAAGCAAAACTCAATCCATGCCTGGCAACCGGTGCAATCGAGGAGTCGCTGGCAGCATTAAACATGAGCTTGGCTACTCTGCCTGGTAATCTGAATTCCATACTTTGGGTAATATTGCCGGCAGGACTTGTGCTTTGTAAAGACCGAAAGCTGTTGCGGAGTCGTTGGACCGATCGTGCAAATTACCAACAGCAAGGAGATGGCGTCGTTGAGTTAAAGGAAGGTAGAATGCATGGCTGGATAGGTCGAAAACACGCACGAAATACACGTATATGTCTACAAAACAAAATCAAAACAACCCAGACTTCGGATTCCACTATTATGGAAGATAAATAATAAACGTATGCATGGATGTCAGTATGTGAAACGGGGATTTTTTGTGGTATTGGCAGGGGGGTTGAGGGGTTGCGAGTCCTTTCTTTTTTCTTCGGATACTATACACCTACATGTCATCTTCTATCGTAACACGTACTCACAAATAAGAAGTAAATGTGTATTGAATGTGGGAGTTGAATCTATTCTATTCATTTCTTACGCATTTGGACCAAGGCGTCTTTAAACCAGGGACAAGGTTCTGTTATACAAAGGAACACATCCAGGGGCGGATCCAGGGAGGACCGCAACCGGTGCACGCCCCCCCCCCCTTTATTCTTTGATGAAACAAAAGAAATAAAAAGAAAAAAATGGGTGGAGGGGTGCGTGCGCCCCCCTTTAACTTTCTAAACGCGCCCCCTCTTTACGGAATTCCTGGATCCACCCCTGACATCTGTTCTCTAAACTTGGACCACCATTCTTAGTCATGACCTTGTGTAGAAGACCATGTCTTGCCTTGATCAAAAGTGTAGGTATACATCTCGTTCAGGTTACGTCAGGATTCAAACACAGTATCTTTTTTTCTTCTAGAGTGTAGAGCAGTTCAGAGAAGTTTCCCTAAAAGGTCGAGCACTACATTACAATTAAATGACGAATGGGCCCCGTTAAGATTCGGCCTGCTTACTATTTCTGTTTGCAGGAGAATTGGCACGAAAGTAATTAGTTACAGTCATTCCCGTTGAACTTGTCAATACAAGAAACGCTCCTCCAATTTTGAGTACGTTGGCTGTTGCACTCAGAACAACGATATCCAGAACGAGCGTGATGATAACATCAATACTACGGACTACAGTCACTACAGCTGCATTCTCTGTTTGCATTGCGACCGTGAGCGCCAACAATTCCACGTACCCTGCAATACCGATCATGAGAAGGAAGAGCCGATCCCCACTGCAGTCCGGAATTCTCCATTCTCCACGCGCTGACGTCATGGCAGCAGCTATGCATGAGTTGCACACTCCGTACCAAAACATTACGAGGTGAGGGTAAATATTAATCGTTCCTATTTTTCTAAGTGTAGTAAGTGCAATGCTACACAACAACGCAAACGACAAAGCACAAGCGATTCCCGTATCCGGGCAATTACCCCCAGAGGGCAATTACCCCCCGGCCAAATACTGGTTAGTGGTAAGGTTAGAGTAAAGATTAGGGTTAGGGTTAGGTTTAGGGTTAGGAGCTTGGAATAGGGTTAGGGTTAGGTTCAGGATTAGGATTAGGATTAGGGCCAGGGAAAGGGTGCGGGGTAATTGCCCAGGGGGTAATTGCCCTAGACCCGCGATTCCCGCGATAAAATTTGCGTCGTCTTTTGCTTCACTGCTGCTGCTCGACGCATTCCCAAAAACTGCTCTGGGCTGAACTGCGAGGAAGATACCCATGACGCAGACGCAAGAGAAAATGGCTTTTGGTAAAGAGAAGCTCTCTTTCAGAAATAGGCCAGCTAAAATGGCGGTGAAGACGGGCATGAGATAAAAAATGCACTGTGCCGTGGAGATGTCGAGTAATTGTAAAGCGTAAAAATACACAACTGTGGCGGCAGCTCCTGACACTCCACGTAGCAACAAGAACAGCCACATCTCTTTTGTTAGCTTGTAATTCCAAATTTTCCTCCACACCAGAAAGGGTCCAGCGTAAAGCATGAATGATATGCCGTAGAAAAAATGCATTAAATTTGAGGAGACACGATGGGACACAAATTTGCACATCAACACCATACACGAAATTGCAATGGCCGACACGAGGGTGTAGAGAATTCCCCTACGTTGCACCAAGCAGTCTTTTTGTTGTTTCAAGGCTGAAAACAACTCGCTCTCTCTCCCTTTAATAGATCCAGTAGGCTGCTTCGTCCCTGCACGAGAGTGACAGTCAGCCTCCGACCCTCTAAGGAAAGCTGTTTCAGGTGTCTCGGGCTCTGGGTTGACCTCATGGGTTCCCTGGACGTCTTTTATCCTCAACATGATTCAAAGCTTCTTTGATAGGTAGAAAACAACACTTCTGGTAATATTGCAACCCGAATATTACAGGATCCAAAGATCACGACAAACCCGCAGGAGGCTTAAAGCATACGTCGTCAATTGTGGTGCATACCGTATTCGAGTAAGCTCTAGAAAACATCTCCGTTCCACACAAAATAAGACAGAATGAATAAAACGCACCCATTTCAAAGCTTATTGTTCTTTTTCATTCAGCGTAAAGAGTGATATTTTCAAGGACAAAGACCTACCGGAGTTAAAAAGAAATTAACAAAATCGTCTGGGAGCTCTACAAACATCACTCTTTGTTCTGGTATCGTTGAACGTGTTGTTGAAACAGTAATTTATATACTACATCTGTATAAGCTGTTATTTTCGCGTACAGATATTTTCACGAATGAGGAGGTCACGGACATCTTCGCGAGACGTTGTTTTCGCGATGTGACACCGGGGATATCGTATAACGTGCACTATTAGCATAGTGTACGGCGACATTTTCGCGTGATTTTAAATTCGCGGTCCAACCGTGATTCCTGAAATTAAAACGCGAAAATTAAACTCTCGCGAAAATAACAGCGTATACAGGAGTATATTTATATAGCCAAGTGAATACATGTATTGGGCGTACTCCATTATTCTACTCCGCGCATTCCATTCTTTGTCAAGACGGAATTGCGATATTCATTGTGTATTACACAGGGGGCGTGTTTTTAGGTGATCCGTGAAAGCTCATACAGATTCTTTTTTTTTAAATACGATTTTTATCTATTACATGATCCGGGAATAATCACGGATCAACTTCTGTATCTGTACGAATTCTTCCTCTTCCTTTATTTCTTTCTCTTCATTCTTCTGTACAGAATAACTCATAAAGTCCTTCCACTGTCAAAGTCATCTATGTACCATGCCCGATAAGGACGATCAATCTTAAGTCTAATCGAAACTTGATACACATCAGACTTTTAGACCGCAATTTTTGTTATTACAGAAATACAAGTAAGCGTCTTCTTCAAATTGTTAATGGGGTTTTCACTACAGGTTCTGCTCTTGATTCATACCCACAGCGTCATTTAATCATTCGATTCTCATCTCAAAAACCCTATAGATTCATCATAGCTCCAAACTCATTAAAAGATCCTGGGCTTTTTGTGTCTGTAAATCTAAATGTTTATTATTGGACATTAATATCGAACGAGAATTAAAGACGTCCTCATATCTAAATATTCTCCCGATATAAAGTAAATTCATTCCACAGATATTCACTTTGAACAACGAGCCCAAGGTTTTTAAGATGTACATCATCACAGCAATGCCCCCCCCCCCCCCCCTGCACAGTTATTCATCTAGACAATGAATGGCGAAATGACGTACAAAATTTATGCTATGTCGTAAGTTTATCTGCAGGCATCTCCCTGGTCCAGATCTGCTTTTGAAGATGGTCCCCTGCATGTCCTATTTCATGTACAGTGTACATTTTCTCTCTTTAAACTTCACTCGAAATGTTCCCTATTGTACAGTGTACGTTCAAATTGACATACGTGTAATTTCATATTTTTCTAGACTTTGTTCTCTTTATGCGATCATACTGCACAATGTGTATTAACACGTTGGAACAATTCATATATTTCATGACATATCGTCGAATTTTTGTTAAGATGAAATTGTATTGAAAATGAAATGAAAACATATACTGAAGTAAAGATAACTGCATGTGATATGTATATTGGTGTGATCAGTGATCTATGACATCTTTATGACGTAATTTCTAATCACGTCCTCGACCATATCTCCTCAGGTTTTCTGATTTTTCTTCTTCTTTAAGAGGATTAGATGCCTACGACATCAAGACTTCATGATTTTTTTTCCAATCGGGATCGATGTTAACACTAGTGTAGCACTAGCATTTTTAGCGCTGAAATGCCATGATCTGATGCACATTTTTTTTTTCTTTTAATGGGGGAGGGGGGAAGGATATTTGGAGAATTCATATTGAAGGATAAATTGCGATATTTGCAATCCGCGTGGTTTTTTACACTTTTAAAACTGAAATTCAGCAATTTGGTGCACTTCGGTACTTTTTTTTTTTTTAGAGGGGGAGGCTTGGGATATTGTCAAGCAATAAAAAAACACATTCAAGGCGACGTGAATGATTAATGTGGTATTTGTAAAATCATTCTCCGCGTCTGCGTCCAATCAGTACTTAAATCGGTTTACGGAAATGGAAAGACGCGGAGAGGGAATCCCTCTCCCACACAATGAAGCTTATGAATTTTTACAACTGAAATTCAACGATCTGGTGCACATTTTCAAGAGAATTTTTGGAAAATCTTCAATCAAGAAGAAGAAGAAAAAAAATGAATATTCAAGGACACTACGAATGGCTTAATTGTGGTATCTGTTATCACTTCTCTGTCCATGTGTGTGTTTTCATTGCGTACTAAGTTTATGGAGTTGAGACAAAGGGGAGGATGTGGAGACTTTGCATTTAAATTTAAACAGATATTCAACGATCTTGTGCACACTTTTAGGGAACGAATGTTAAATTTCAATTAAGAAAACCGAATATTCAGGGAGCGTGAATGACTAAATTTACCGGATCCACGCCTGTTTTCTCTCTATATATATAGTACATTTGAGATGGTCAGAAGGGGGAGGGTACGGGAGGGGATATCCCCTTCCCACATGATGGAGTTTGTGCATTTATTATTCATTAATCGTTAAAGTTTTCACACAAATCATACAGCGTTGCGTTTACAACATCTATTCATTAAAGTAACACATAAATTATGAGTTATAAGTTCTGTATTTACAATTAATATTCACATAGCACAAAATCAACTGAGATTATTCTCAAGGCATGCAAGGATACATTTATGACGGATGAATATGACTGTATGTGCAGGGAACCTACATAGAAGTAGATGCTTGTGGAAGTAGGTTCCCCGAAAGAAAATCAAACAAAGGCTGTTACACTCACACACACACTCTGCACGCACGCAAGTGCACGTGGACAAGCGTGCGTGCACACACACACAGGCACGCACACACACACACACGTGCGCGCACAACAAGGAGAAGAGAATAAGAAAGGAGAAGAGGATAAATCACCAACAAGACCGTCATGCAGACAGTATTAATGACGGTATCTGCAGCTGCAAGAGGAAAGAAAAATGACAGAAAAAAAATTAAAATAAAACCATGTAGACCTGTTCTACAATCATTCCGAATAATCTATCAGTTTTAGTAATTTCAAATCATCTGCGAAATCATATTAATTCATATTATCACCAGAATATTAAAGCTTTCGTTTGAGTGAATAACAATCGGGAGTTCGTCGTAATTCACCATCCACAGAATTCCAAAATTTGCATGGGGACATTGTTAATAAAAGTATTCTGTTATATTCGTAATCTAGTTTTCGGTATAAGAAACATATCACTCTGTCGTGTTGGATATATGTATTTCTTTTCTTAAGTAAAAACATCAGGCAAAACACAGTTATTCAAATTATACATTAAAATGCCTGAAGTCATTAAATACAAATCATCTATTTTTTTTAAATCTTACTATCTTAAAAAAAGTAGATCAGTATGTACGTATAAATTACATCCATGCATCTTAAAACTCCTTTTTCTTTGAGTAACCAAAAACTTATCAACATTCATCCTAGCTGAGCTTCGCCATGCTAATATTCCATAATGTAAATATGCCAAAATCATTGTTGAATACAACATAAAAAGTATTTTAATTGAACAAATGCTTTAATTTATAAAAAACACATGCATTTTTGGAAATCAGTTTCCTCAAATAAACAAGATGAGTGTTCCAAAAGCCCCAAGAATTGTGTTGAATGTATTTAACGTATTTACATGTTTGATTAAAAACAATTTGTCCAGAAAACAATTTCTGAAGAATTACTGAATAACATGTAATTAGTTTTTTGTGCATTCTACGATAAATCATTTGCTTGAATCCAATTGTTTAAAAACACAATTCTTTATTAACAGTTTTAAAAAGTATAGTCGGGTTTTTTATGAGAGAATAAAACAGTTGAATCGTCAGCAAATAAGATAAAAGTCGAAAGTTTAGAAGAATATGTCATACCATTAATACAACAAAGGAAAAGAAAGGGTCCCAATAAAGATTCTTGAGGAACACCGCATGAAATATATATATATATATTTTTAAAGACGACTCATTATTATAATTCAAATAGACACATTGCTGCCTGCCAGACAGGTAACTTCTGAACCACTCTAAGGCCTTCCCACATATACCATAATGATTCAGTTTGTAGAGACGAATTTCGTGGTCAATCGTGTCGAAGGCCTCAGAGAGTCCTGAAGCACACCCACAGTATGTTCGTGATCTTAATCCGTTGCAGAAGCATTTTTTTTTTCGATGAAATAATACATAGCATGTGAAGTTGAGTGTTTTTCACGAAAACCAAATTGCGTTTTAAGAAATATATTTTCATTTTTGATAAAATCTCCTGTTATTTTATAAATATTTTTACAAGTATTTTAGAAAATGATGTAAGTAAAGACATTGGCCTATAATTTGAGAAAATTAAAAGATCTCCCTTTTTAAAAATCGGTATAAACTTGGCTATTTTCATTTATTTGAGGGTACAATACCACTATGTATTGACAAATCAAATTTAGATATAGATGTGAAATTCGACGATTAGGAACATTTCTTTGGGGGGGGGGAAATATTAAGAATTTTTTGATGAAAAGCTTGAGAAACAACTGTTGGGGCCATCCATGCTTAAATGACTAGATCAAAATTCTGCGTTTGCGTCTTTTCACTATAAAAGCAAATAGTTTATAGAAGTGTAAAGTAGCTGGTATCGAGGGGGATGTGTCATGTGGGATGGAGTTTTCCCTCCTTCTCGAGGGAGTATTCATTTTTAGAATTGAAATGCTGGTGCACTCTTTTAGTGTAATTTTAAGATTTTTTTTAAAAGTAGTAAGACAAAATAAATATTTAGTGATATGATAACCGAACGGTTGAGTGTAATGCAATGCTGTTTACCACGTTCAAAGCGCAAACGCTGACGCGTCCTTCGATGACAAAGGCGCTCGTTTACTATGTGTTACTGTCATCATTACCAGACAAGTAATAACACATGTAGTAATGATAACAATAACAGTCTAATCTAAGCGTTTTACCTATCCTCGTTGTATTCATCTCTGTGTAAATATCGAATGACACCGTCCAATTTGAGCATTGTATTTAGGGATCAGAAACTTAGAAATAAAGACAAGGTGACGACGAAAATGGCGTGAAATATAAAAACTATGATGATAACTATAATAGTCGAAATGATGATAATGATGATAATAATAATAATTATTATTATTATTAGGCCTATTATTATTATGAAAATGATAAGAAAGAACGAAAGAAGAAGAGTGCTAATCATAACCACGATAAAAAGAATAAGACTAATAAAGAATTATTTTCCCCAAAACCTGGGGTATCATTATTCCTGTCATCCCCTACCTTGTGAGCAGGGGGATGCAGATCCCCACCCCCCCCCCCCCCCCCGTCCGCTGTTACTTGTTGTATTACTGTCAATTATTTTGTGATTTCTTTGAGAAAAGCGGAAATATGAAAATGAATTGAATTGAACTGAACAAACAATAATGACAGAAAAATGGAGTGTGGCAACATGATTTCCATTACTTTTTTTTCTTGCCTTTTCTTTTCTTTTCGATGAGTATATAAGATGTTTTGCCCATTTTCCCTTTTCTTTCAGGGCTGTTATATCTTCAATCTTTTATGCTTATTTGACGACAGTCTTCTGCATTGACACTCCCGATACGATTGCCATAATTCAGTCAGATAATTTGATTTACTTTATCCCGAGTGGTTCCCAATTGACGTGTTCTCTTATTGTTTTCTGTAATCTGTGCTCGTATATCTCGGTTTTATGTTCCGATGTACACACTGTATGTTCGATTGTCTTGTTAACAAAAAGAAATGACTGTATATCATTTGTAATATATATCCGATGCAGAAAAATCCTAATAAACTCATTTGAATTTGAATTTGAATTTGAATTTTTTTTTTTTAAAGTACAGAGTGATGGGGCTGCATGTTTCCGGTCATACGTTCCTTAGGTCAACTCGTCTTGACCTGAAGCGCTGGAACAGTGCTACGATGAGTACGTTGACAATTACAATGATGAGACCGACACCGAGCATTTCGAAGACGAATGTGAAGGAGTGCGTTACGTCAATAATGTGTCCTGCCGATAGAAAAATATATATAATGGTGATAAAAGTTGCTACCTGCTCTCATTCCTTAGCAACGAGCACTGGAAAGGAACACATTGTAATTTAATTGTACCAACAAACGTGGGTAGTTTGATTTCAATGTCTTACTAATAGCAGTGATAAGTGACTTTTTCCTTTGTGTTTACACGGGATAATTTTCTTTGAAAATCAATTTTGGAAATCGTTATTATCAAGTTTGGGTGAAAGGCTACAGTAACGCTCGAATTTAACAGTGTGAAGATGATTATACACTGTGGTGTGGTTTTTAGAGAGTGCTTTGTTTCAAACCGTAAATTGATGAATCACATTGTGTTCACACTGTTAAAATGCTCGATTTTTACAGTGTGAAGAGATGTCACAATGTGTTCACACTGTGACTGTCACACTGTGGGACACTGTTCTGTCCAGCAGGGTAAATTCAGCGTTGATTCCCACACGAGCCCCAACCTGTTTGATGCTCACATTAGGCTAAAAATACATTTTACATTAATGCTTTGTTCATATATGGTCCGTCTCCACGGTGTTTCATTTATTTGGACTTTCTCATATTCAGACTCCTAGGAGCTTTTCCTTGAATGTCGGAAGGTATTGATGCAGATTTACATTAAGGTCGTATTTATTCGAAAGAGAGAGAGAGAGAGAGAGAAAGAATAGATAATTCTTCAATCTAACTTTCCGTAATGATCATTTTAATGGACATTCATGCATATACAATATAATACTACCAGCATTTTGGGGAGGGGGACTCATGTAGGGCCCTACTGATTTCAAACTAGGGCTGTCTTTTCAGCAGTGTCCTCGCCCTTTGTCGAACCATGAGCTCTTCACAAACAAACAAACAAACACACACACATCTCCCGCCTTCCATCTACCGCACACTTAAAAAAGAAGAAAAACAAGGAAAACGAAGAAGGGGGAAGCACGGCTCGGAGCTACATGTTAGTGCAGCTTGACAGAGTTATCATTTCTCAGCACGTTTACTCAATCAATTGACTATACCTGATGAAGTGGTTCCTATTGTGATTCCTAATCCGGTTGCAAACACAGACAAAGTCAGGGTAGCGGGCATGTTTTCCTCATGCAAAACCGTCATTTTAGTCAGGATTGCTGGACAAGTATTTAGACTGAACAGACACATGGCTTGAATGAAAGTCATCAGGGCTTGGTAAGTGTAAGTATTGTTCAAGGAGGCAACAAGGAGTGCTATAGAGCAAATGCTACTAAGTATCAACATGATATATTTCGGATCACGCCCTGTTCGCACCAGCACAATGAATATCGTAAGTCCGATGGTTCCAGCGAGTCCACCAAGGCTGGTGAGGTAGACTGTTCGGGAAAGCTCAAAGCCAAGCCACACCAAACGCGGGACTAAGAAAAGATACCAGGCGTATGTTATAAAGGCCATGAGAGTCATTGCTGGGAGTACACCGATGAAAAATGGTTCAGCGAATAAAATGCTAGCCTTTGTTTTCCTTACGAGCAAAGAAAGAATAATCCAGATCGTATCGTAGATAGAATCATGATTGATATTCTGGACATTTGCTGTGCTGGGTAAAACGTTACTTTCTGCCGACAATTGTGTGTCGTCCGTAGACGAGGAATTTAGGGCAATATTCGGAAGGTCTCTTGGTGGTCGAATGACGGCTCCACAGACGACTGCATGAAGGGCAAGTCCGCCAAGTATTAGGAATGCTCCATCATATCCATAGGCTTCCAGAGTTTTCTCAATAATCAGAGGTATACAGAATGCACCAGCACATATTCCGTAGAGAGTTAGAGTATTCATGAAGACGAATGACTTCGGAAAGTATTCGCTGAGAGTTACGTATGAAGACAGGTAGATGACAGACATTCCGATACCTGCATCATAATAAAATGGAAGAAATAAATATATAGAAAAACATCCAGAGAATTCTGCACATAACCCTCATATGTAATTTACCCCTCAAGCGTCTACTGCAAACTGGTCCTTTGATCTCTTCAGTTTTCGTCAATTCTACCTGGCAATTGTTGCATTCTGTCTCTCAGCCTAAACAAGCGTGGTAAAAAAAAAAGATGACCACATTCCTTCTTAATCATTCAAAAGTCCATCCAAAGAGTTGTGACTTTTATGACAACATCTACTTTATCTCAAATATACTTGAAACTTGCCATAATGATTTGTTTTTCTTCTTTGCTTAATGAAAGGAGCATGAAAAATATTAAAATTTGATTTGATTTGATTTTATTTTATTGCTTCCTGCATTATATCATTGCTTATGGATACATACACATATGTTATCTATACATTGATGGTGCCATACATATAATAATAATAATAATAATAATAATAATATTAATATGAACATTTGTAATGTGCCGGTATCCATCATGAATAGATGTTCATGGCGAAAGAAATATATATACATAAACATTGTAACAAAGTAAGTTTCTTCATTACCTTTAGAATATACAGCAATACAGTTTCTTCATTGCCTTTACAATGTACAACAGAACATCAGCGATGCAATGAATAACGCAGAAGGGCTACAGCTTAAGCATTGCTTGATTTGCATGCAGCCCTCATAATACATAACACATAGGAAAATAGGAGGGAGTGATGACTTGCATAGAGATAGGATAGAGGAAAGGAGAAAGGAGAGGTCTGTCTGCTTTCGCTAATACACAAAGTTAGATCACCTGGATCACTGAATAGTAAAGCATGGTATTTCTCACCGAGGTACAGGTGAACAGATACAGGTCATGGTCGGTTACATACAGTAACATTACGCAATAAATTCAGAACGGCTATATTTCCACGAGGGAATTTCATATACAATACAATTACTATGACATTATAAATAAGATCACTGATGTCAAGAGAGAGGCATTGTTTTTACAGCTTTCGTAAAAGAATACATAGACTTTAAATTTCGAATTTCAGAAGGAAGAGAGTTCCAAATATCGGGTCCAGTGTGTCTGATAGATTTCAGAGCCATCATCATTTTAGGATTTTGTAAATGAAATAACAGATTGCCTAGTGGGATAAGAATGTATGTCCTTGTTTAACTGAAATAATGAGAAAAAGAAGATGGCAACTGACCGTTATAGAAACGAAACATAAAAAGTGCATTTTGCAGAAACTTAATGTTATTTACCTTTAGTTTTTTTTTAATTCCACGAACAAAGGATCTGAATGCTCCCGATAACCTGAATTGGTGCATATACGTATAGCTTTCTTTTGTAGAAGCAATATACTGTCAATGTGACTTTTTGCAGTTGGCTAAACAATGTTACAATGTGAGATGTTCGATAATATCAACGAATTATAAAGCATAAATAAAATATTCTTTGGGACATAATACTTAATACATAAGCTTACAGAGTATACCAACGTCACGAGACACTTTATCTCAGATGTATTGCACATGAGCATTCCATTTCATATTTTCATTTGTATATATTCCAAGCAATTTGACACTTTCTTTTTGTTCCAATAATATACCTTCCACCATAATATTTAAATGGTGCATTTCATTTTTATACTTCTTATTATGAAAATAAATAAAATTTGTCCTTTTTAAGTTTAGTGATAATCTATTGCTCTTAAACCATGTAGATAATTTCGGCAAAAATCATAGGCGAGAGATGATAAGAGAAATCACAGTTTGGGTAACCATTTTAGTACCGCTTATATAATATTATAACAAAATATGCCCGACAAAACATCAATCATAGAATCATTATTACCCCCCTCCCCCTTCCCCCCCCCCCGCCTACACACAAAAAGTTTATGAAAATCTGTCAATAGGTCACTAGGCGTACGTTTAATATTAAAAGAGCCATTTAATTGCAACATCTTACAAGTCGTAAGAAATATTTACTTAAACCGATATACATACCCAAACGGGGATTTTTATGTACTGGTTATACTGTTTTTTTCTTTTTTAATTAGTTTCTCCCCCCCCCCCCAAAAAAAAAGAATATGTGAGAAGACATTTATTTATTTATTTATTCAAGATTTCATGCGTGTTCACAAAATAAGAATGCATACAAATGTATGCAAGTACATCTCATATAGCCAAGACAGAATATATACAATAAGTATACATTGATAAGAAGCAGTTACAGGATAGTATACAACTCCACTAAGAGAGCTACATTATTCAAGGTAACGAACACGCAAAGGAATTGCAACATAAGCTTAAAGCTTGAAAATCGTTGCAACCCCCGTGCACACAACCTATATATGCTTGCAAAATAATTTGAATGATACTTGATAGGAGTTGGGGGGGGGGGTATTTACAAAGAGAGCATGGGAACATGAGGGGGAAAGAAGAAATGCATGTGTGGTACCTATTTGTCCTGTCGGACATTGACAAGAGAAAGCAAGAAAAAGTTTAAAGTGTCATGTCATTATAAACAAATTATACTGATTAAATTGATTAAATTTCTCATAAATCCCATTCAAATGTTGATTTCAGGGGAAATATATGATCACAGCAAGTTTAATAGTTAATAGTATCCAGGAGTTCAGCGTGAAGCTGATAATAGAATATGTTTGATCGACCTTTTGAAAGTAACTATTTGTTGTAAATTACGAACATGCTGAGGTAGCGCATTCCAGACATCAGGACCGCTATGTCTGACTGATTTATAGGCTAGTGCAGTACCGGGGTTCACTAAATGTATATCTGATGCTTGTCTCGTGGGATACGAGTGAACTGCACTGTTAAGTTGAAACATTGTCGAAAAGGAGACAGGTAATAGGTCTTGCTTAGAACGAAACATGAAGAGGGCAGTCTGTAGGAAATGTATATCATCTACTTTTAAACATTTTAATTTCAAGAACAATGGGTCTGCATGTTCTAGGAAACCAGACCCTTGAGTACATATGCGAACAGCTTTCTTTTGCAACAAAAGGATATTATCTGACAAACTCTTTGACGTTGCCCACAGAATATTACAATACGAAATATAAGGTAAGATAAGAGTGTTATATAACATCAAAAGCACTTTGTCAGAAACAAAACTTTTTACTTTATATAATATACCAATATTGCGGGATATCGGTGTAGCGATATGATTCACATGGTCACTCCAATTAAATTTATCATTAATATACACGCCAAGGAACTTTGTACATGTTTTCCTTTCAATGCGGGTACCATCTAGATTGACATTAATTTGTTGAGCACCTGAGCATTTCCTCCCTTTAAAGTGAATGAAATTAGTCTTCTGCACATTCAGAGATAGTATGTTACTTCTGAACCATGATGTTAGCTTTGGTAATTCTGAATTAATAGTGAGTTCAAGGGTTTGAACATCACGATGAGATAAGAAAACACTGGTATCATCAGCAAATAAGGTGTAGGTCAAGATTTATTTATGTAGATGAGAAATAAAAGTGGGCCTAGAATGGATCCCTGTGGAACACCACATTTCAGATACAGAATGTCAGAATTAACAGAGTTGCAGTGAGTAAGCTGTCTTCTCATTGACAAGTAGCTAAGCCACACCCCTTACACTATAGTGACAGAGCTTAGACAGGAGGATCGAATGGTCAAATGTGTCAAATGCCTTACTAAGATCCATAAACACACCAATAACATGCTCACGTGCAGTTAGAGCACTAGAGACACAATCATAAAATTTCAAAAGGGCATGGTCAGTTGAATGAGACTTCCGAAATCCATACTGTTCAGGATTTAGAGAGTTATGTTTCTCCAAGAAATCATAGAGCCTGTTATATACAATTCTCTCTAAGATTTTAGAAAAGGCAGGTAAAATTGAAATTGGTCTGTAATTCGAGATTAACATTCTGTCATCTTTTTTTTGTGGATAGGGATTACTTTGGCTAGCTTAAATGAGGAAGGAAATACTCCAGTCACCAGAGAGAGATTACAAATATAAACAAGTGGGGTGATGATTGAGCCAATGATTTGTTTCAATAAATATGTACTTATTTCATCATGTCCACAAGAGTGACTCGATTTGAATGCAGTAACTATTTCAAGAATTTCAATGCAGTCAGTAGGCTGCAAGAAGACTGAAAATTCTGAAGTGCCTTTCAGATATTCCCTGATATTCAAGCAATTCCTATCAATCTATTTAGCCTGGTTAGGTCCAACATTTGCAAAATAGGTATTGAAAGAGTTTGCAACGTCATTAGGAGAAGTAATTTCTTGTCCATTTTCTAAGATTTTCTCTGGGGCAGAAGTATTGCCTTGATTGCCTAAAACGCCCTTTATGACCCTCCAAGTGGAGGCAGTCTTGCCTGTAGTTTTTTTTTTTCAAATTGTGTAGAGTAAAACAGTTTACGAGAGGATCGAATAATTGATGTTAATCTATTCCGATATTTTTTGTATTTTTCAATGTTTTCCAGAGATGGTTTCTTTATACTTCTTTTATAGAGAGCATTTCTTCTTTTTATTGATCGGAGTATACCACTAGTAATCCAAGGATGCAATCCCTGTTCCTTAGGTTTTGGCTTTTCATACGGAATGTGCTTATCAAAATGCCTGTAGAATTTCCCCAAAAAAATATCAAAAGCCGTCTAAGTATTTTCACAAGCAAGAACATCATCCCAATTTTCAGAAAGCAAGCTGGCTTTCAGACCAGACACCTTTTCGTCAGTAATCTTTTCTCTTCTTATCGTTTCTCACTGGCCCATTCGCATGAAACTGGTAACCATATAGTATGCAAAACACAGGTAAATGATCAGAAATTTCAGAGTAAAATAAACCGGACTGTGAAAAGGTTTTTGGAGCTTTTACAAAGACATTGTCTAATAATGATGATGAGAGACCATTGATTCTGGTTGGTTTATCTATCATTACAGAAAGCGCATTGGAATCAAGAATACTCCGAAAGCGGATCGAGTTAGGGCTGTTTGAAAGCAGATCAATATTGAAATCGCCCATTAAACAAACAGACTTATCACTTGAATTAAGAGTTGACATGAATGACTCTAGATCATTGAGAAAGTTGACCACGTCAGTGCTAGGTGGTCTATACAAGATACATACAATGAAATTCTTTCCCTTGTGGAGAACAACCTCAATACATAAACATTCGGCAGTTGCACTTTGAAAAGAGAGGTCATTTCTCGGCTAATCTTATGGAAATTATCTTCCTATATATAATGCATAATGAAATAATTTACACGAATAGGCCATATAGATAAATACTCTAGCTAAACTTCAACAAGAATATTTCAATGCCATGTAAGTTCTTCTATCACGTAAATATTCGTCTAAAAGAACTATTCAAGTTTACAAATTAGGGGTAGCAAAATTATTTTTGTTTTCGTCATTTTTGGACTGAGTTTTGTCCTACCTGCTAGCGACATCAGTGCCCCGAAAATCACCAAGTTACTGGCAAGAGGGACAAACATCAGCGGAACGGCGGCGAGAAGTCCGCCAAGGATGGCCGCAGCGGTGGGATGCATCAGTTGAATCACAACGTAGGCAATGGGAGCTGTAAGAAGATCGTAGAAATAGTAGAGAATAGAAAGTACCAGCAGGTGCAATCAGTCATGATTTCACTATTACTTGCAAAGGTTATTCTTTAGGAGCAAATACTCTCGTTTCCGTTAATAACGAATAACACAAGCATCAAACTTTAATCATAACATTATTTACAATCACTGAGAAACGCACAAGACACTTTTGCAACTGGGTTCCACAAACGGGGCCCATTTGTCGGAGAATGCTGAAAAAGTCGAAGTTGAGCAAACTTTACCCCTATAAAGCCCAAGGGGGGCACATTGTGCCCCCCCCCCCACCTGATTTTCATTCGCCACTCCTTCACCCTTAATCCAATTCTAACCAAATTTGGTGACTTTTCCTAAAATCTTATTCCAAATATTTTATATATAAACTAGCTATATTTGATATTGCTTGTTGCCATGGCAACCATAAACTGACAACCTTGTCAGTCAGATTTTGAATATTTTTCTGTTCAAAATTCCAGTTAACAATATTATTATGTATAAAAAGGGCGTTTTTGGCTGAAATTTGCTGAAGAAGCAAAATGTGAAGTAATTATGGCCCTGAAATGTTTTTCCTATTATTTCCTTTGTTTTTCTGTGACAATGGCATAACACAATATATATAATAGAGATACTTGAAAATAACAGCATTTTCCAAAGATTGCCGTTCTATTTTTTGTCATTTTGATTCCTTCAACCAAGTTATACCACTTATCATTTGTTTATCACATTATCAATCTGCAAACGTAAAATTCCAATATTATGGAAATATGAAATATGCATGTACCTATCCTAAACAATACATCACAGGTCTCATAATGTATTTCTTTATTTTTTATGAATAGCGCCCCAATGTGGTGACCTTGAGAAATTTCAACCATAACAAATAATGAACTTTGACTTGCACATCATTTGTGGCAAATATAGATAAAGAAATTGTACAAAAAAAGTAATGTTTTTAGCACATTTCCTATGTATTACTTTATATTTTGGTAAAAAGCGCCCTCTATGGGTGACCCTGAAAAAAAAATCAAGCACTCGGTCTGTAGAGTATGAGTTGCTCTACCCATACGCCAAATATGACGATGAAACATCAAACAATAACAAAGTTATATAGGGGGGGGGCACAATGTGCCCTATCTCTCCCGCCCCCCTTGGACCTGGGAAGGGTCAAAATAGCTTGGGCTTTATAGGGTTAAATGGCGGCACCCACATTCTGTAAGGTGTGGTTACTACCTACCTGCGGAGTGGCACATTTAGGTCACTGGGCCCTACTTTGCCCTGTAGTTAGTCAAATATTATTCATTGTGTATCATTTCCGCACACCCGTGAAATATTCGGGGTCATCCCGCGAGACCAACCCCACGAGTCATAGGGCCCACGAGTTTTACATTGAAAGAAGGTCCGTCAGTAGGCCCACGAGTCAAAGAGCCCACGAGTTCAACACTGAGCAAACAAGGCCCACGAGTTCGACATAACATCACGGGGCTTAATGTGTCGGTTTCGTGGCCTTGTTTGCTTTAGTGTAGATCTCGTAGGCTGTACTTGCTTAGTATCAAACTCGATGGCCTTGTTTACCTAGTGTCGGGCTTATGTGGGGCAAATGCTTGTTGACTTGTGTCGATTTATGATACTTAAATTATCGCTTACGTGGCCAAATTGATACATCGTTATACGCGTAATATGCTTTATCATAAATTACTCGTATTTTTCTTCAGATTACTCGAATCAAACGCATCTTCAAAACTAAGATTCTTCAATAACAGCTATCTGTCAATTCGATTGAATATAAGGAGAGCAAGAGAGTCAGAAAGATAGAAGAGAACAAATTGCATCTGGGAACCGAACGGGAAAGCTTGAGAAGGAAGTGAAGGATCGCTGGTATGAAAACGCTAAGCACAACTTGGCCATCAACGATAGTGAAAGATTCTCTCGCCGCATCATCAGTACTGGGGAAATACCAAAATCCAACGACGAGGACTGCATCACCCTCGCGGAAGAAGAAATTTGCAGGCGACATCAAAGTTGGAAGAGTTCACTACGATGGAAAGCCGGCACATGGTAAGCTCACAGCAGGCACATCTTATTCAAGACCTTGTCAAATTATACCAAATTTTACAAGACCCACATGGTGAAGGATCAACACGAAAAGTTATAGCCAAGGAGCCGGACTACACGACAGATTATATCACACTCGACGATCTCATCGAGCAAAAGAAACGGTCCAAAGCTGCACAGGAACTGTTTCTACGCAGATAAATGGCCTGCCCATACTGGAGTATTATACGCTCCAGTCATCAAACTAGTTAAGATGTCATTGAAATGTACGTACAATGTACAACTAGTTAAGATGGCATTGAAATGTAAGTACAACGTACATGTGATAACATTATGAAACATGTGCGATTGAACTGATGAAATCACCATACACCGTATATTAACCAGGTCTTGTTCTTTCATTTCTCTCTCTTGGTAATCCTTCTCCTATACTCCTCATTTTATATTATTATCACTATCCTTCCATATCTTATTCTCCTCCACTGCTATTGATGCTCTAGATTAAGTGTATATGATTATATAACACATGTACCTCTTTGTTCCATTTTATTTCAACTGTAAACAAATTACGCAGGAATCTAACAACAAGTCTTTTGATTATACCAAGATTACTGAATTTGAATATCTTGAGCTATCGTCATGGTTATGATGTAGCCTGAATGATACTCACCTAAGTTTCCTCTTAATTTGTCTTTCTCTTTCTCTTAATGTTTTATATCATGAATTTACAAGAAATGCAATTTCTTAAATGAGTGCATGTACACTCATTGAATCGATCACAATATTTATGATAGTGGAGAAGTTTATATTCGCATGTGAAGGAAACCATCTTAGTACCTCAGCAACCTTCTATGCAGCTTGTTCACATTTTTTCTGATATCTTATTTCATTTTCAGATCATCGAACTTTCAAGAATAACGAAGCTTAATATTTCGCTTTATAGAATTAATGAACCTTCAGAACGGCAAAACGTCTTTCATTTTTGGATTAAAGAACCTAATATTTTTATCGTATTAACGAATCATATTTCATTTTCAGAGTGACTAACCTTCATAATAACGAACCGTACTTCCTTTCTGGATTAACGAACATTAACGAACGACAAACATCAGCCCTCGTAGCAACATTTATGGTGCACCATTTGAGCAATAATTGCGAAAAACGGTGTCACTGGTTTTGTTTTCGACTGAAAAACACCGTTTATCGCTGAAAGACATTGTTTTTCAAGAGAAACTATGGGTTTATCACTCTGCAAGCAATACCTATTGGTAGAAGAACATTGAACACTGTTTTTCAGCATTTATGGGCAAATGGCGCCATATCCCTGGTTTGTCTTTGGAATATTTGGGTTGTCAATAGACCTTGTAGACATTGCTATAAAAAAAAGATATATATATATGTCACGCCAAACTTCCAGCTGTGATCCTGCAATTGTCTGTAACATTACCAGCTGCAACAACAATGGATCTACTGAAGTGGACACTCCTTGTGTTAGCTGCACTTGGCTTTTGTGATTGTGGTGTTGTACTTTGTGAATGGAGCATCCAACTTAGTGTACCTGTGGTTGCTGAGAGTTCAGATCACAGATATGGTGGAAAGCCAACACCTTACTATGCTAACTCCTCAGCTACGTTACGACTCTTGATTCTTCAAGCTGGTTATATAGATCCTAATCCCGGCCCAGTAACTGGAGACGTGCTTGAAGGAGACAGCCAGTCGTTTGGACTATATGTGCAAGAAAGAGAATTCAGTTTGATGCAGGTGCCCTCTGCATACTGTAGCCCCCCTTTCTTCATGCTAGTCACAATAGACTCCCCTGTCAGGTATGGAAGACCATCTCATCACTTGGTATTGCTCGGAGGCGACGTACACGACGCGGGAAAAAGGGTAACCGGAGTGGACACACGGATAGAAAAGTTGCTATTCGCTGTGTTAAAGCAGTTAGGAGAGATGATTGTTCCCGAGATCAAATTGATTGTCAGATCGGTCAACAAGCTCCCATCCGATTTCATCTAAATACTAACGTGAGGCGTTGTTCACATATCGGGCTTTGAAATGCCCGTTCCATGTCAAATAAGACTACTTGTATATGCGATTTGATACTGGATAAACAACTTGATGTCCTTGTCCTGACCGAATCCTGGTTAACAGGAGACCAGTGGGATGACTTTGTCATAGGTGACATTAAATCAACACTTTCTGATTATGATTTGCTGCACTGTCCTCGCTCTGACTCAAGAGGAGGTGGAATCTGCATTGCGTATCGCGCTTCGGACAAGGTGATTCTGAACAGTAAGGCTGAATATGCCACTTTTGAGCTCATGGATGTTACGATCCGGTTCTCCCCAGCTTCAGTTTTGAGATGCTATGCAGTATACAGACCTCCGCCATCAGCAAGCAACAAGTTTACATACAAGATGTTCCTGCAGAATTTTCTTACTCTTCTTGAGTCTGCGGCAATATCGGACAACATGCCCCTCATCCTAGGCGATTTTAACATTCACATTGATGATGAGCACGACACCGAGGCCATGACCTTCATGAAATCCATCGACTCACTGGGTTTCTGTCAACATGTGAATGGATCGACCCATCGGGCTGGCCACACGTTGGACCTTAAGAAGAATAGACGATATCATCTAATTTGTCCGCATTCTGCGTGGACTTCCGTCTGATCATTCGGCTATTGCTGCTGACGTCAATCTTGCCGCTCCAACAAACACAAAGAAACTTGTGCAGTAGGCCCTACAGGAAACTTCGGAACATTGACTTTGCATCTTTTACACAAGACATTCGGAATTCTCCTGTAGCTACGGCAATGCCAAAGGACTCTTCTGAAGCAGTCGATGTGTATAACGATACTCTGATTCAGCTCATCAACAAACATGCCCCGATGATGAGAAAGACTATCACAGTTCGACCGTCCCCTCCCTGGTACACATAAGAGTTGAGAGAAGCCAAGAGAGTCAGGCGTCATGCAGAACGACGGATGTTGAGTTCTGGCCTCTCGATCGACAAACAACTATACCAGAAAGAGTGTCTGTCTTATTACAATACCCTCCATGAAGCCAAATCCAAGCATTTGATTACTGAGATCGCTGAAGCTGACACCAGAGAGCTTTTTCACATTGCCAAGAGACTTACTTCTCCTTCCAGCCAGGAAAATGTCCTCCCTGAACACTGGTCTGATGTAGCATTGGCCAATGAATTTGGAAGCTACTTTTAAAATAGGATTGCCAGTATCGTGACGGGACTTCAGATATCTCAAGCAAATCCACAGTTTTCTTCTGGGGCAAACAGAGTGTCTCAACCGGGTACGGACAAATGCCTTTAAGCATTTGCACCAGTCTCCTTAAGTCAAGTGAAGAAACTCATTGTCTCTCTTAAGCCTAAATCATGTAGCCTGGATCCGGTACCATTATGGCTCGTAAAGGCTTGCATTGACAACCTTCTGCCTATCATTACATCAACAATTAACCTCTCCCTTACGTCTGGTGAAGTTCCTGAAGCGTTTAAGACCTGTCTTATCACGCCCCTATTGAAGAAGTCATCTCTTGACAGGAACAACTTGAAGAATCACACAGACCCATTGCCAACCTTCTTTTCCTTGGCAAGGTATTGCCAGAGGTTCGTTTCTATACAGCTCAGGTCTTATCTGGAGTCCAATGACTTATTCCCAGTAAACCGGTCAGCATATCGGCACCATCACTCAACTGAGACAGCCTTGTTAAAGGTTGCCAATGACCTTCTACTAGCAGCTGACAATGGACTGGAAGTCTGTCTATAGTCCTTTTAGACTTTTCATCTGCTTTTGATTGTCTGGACCACACGACTCTCTTCAATCGGCTCGAATCTTGCTACGGCATAAAGGGATCTGCACTGGTCGTCTTCAGAGAATTATAGTGAGAGAGTCATTGTCACAATCTTTCCCTCTCCGTTGGGGGTTCCACATGGGTCAGTCGTGGGCCCTCTACTCTTCACCCTCTACACAGGCCCTCTTTGTCATGTAATCAGTTCTCATCATGGTATGCAGGTACCCAACTTCACCTCGTTGAGAGGTGATGTCAATGACAGAAGTGATGCCATTAGAAGACTCACAGATTGTTTATGCGATGTCAAGACCTGGTCCTCGGCCAACAACCTAAGCTTAATGAAGCGAAGACTGAATTGTTGCATGTATCTTCTTGATTCAGACAGCGATATGACGATGTTCCTCCCCTGGACATATCTACTGATCTACTTGTTGTGTGCAGAAGTCCGAGTGTGTCCGAGATCTTGGTATAACCTTTGATAAGCACCTCTCCCTTGCCCAGCACATCCGCAACAAGTGCAGGACAGCTTCGTGGGGATAGCTAGGATTAACAGGATCCGCAAGTACCTCGACGCTTCTGCCACAAAAAAAAAAGC
This sequence comes from Diadema antillarum, assembly GCF_040938485.1. Lineage (NCBI taxonomy): Eukaryota > Metazoa > Echinodermata > Echinoidea > Diadematoida > Diadematidae > Diadema > Diadema antillarum. The sequence goes on along the minus strand of NW_027271006.1, from coordinate 627,175 downwards.
TTATCTATGCATTCGTGTCATCTCACCTTGATTATTGTAACAGTCTCCTAGCCGGTTTACCCCAATCCCATATTGCACCCCTTCAACGCATCCAGAACACCTCCTCCAGAGCAGTCACACGTTCCAAGAAGTTTGAACACATTACCCCAATCATCCAGTCACTTCATTGGTTGTTGCCAATAAAGGAACGTGTTATATTCAAAGTTCTCCTCCTTGTCTACAAAGCTATCCATAACCAAGCCCCCTTCATACCTACAGAACCTAATCTCTCTCCGATCCTCATTAACTTCTTCTGCATCTAGACGTCTGCGCTCCCATGCTTCTGCCCATCTTCAACTGTTACCCGGACCTCGCACTAAGACACGCTACAGAGAACGCTCATTCGCGGTTATTGCACCCAAGCTTTGGAACAATAGTACCCATTCATATACGACAAGCCCCATCAGTAGAATCATGTAAGGCACTTCTTAAAACTCATCTTTTCCAATATTGATTCCTTCCCTAAATTAATGTGCTTAGTGTAATTCAATTATTATATGTGTTTAATTACTGGTACACACTGATTTGTATCATGTTATTCTTACTTGTGTTTTGACCTGTCTGTTTTCCCTCACTTTTCATCTTTCCTTTCGTCTTTTCCCTGTGTGCTTAGAAACATTGTATTAAGCGCATTACAAATTTAATGTATTATTTTATTATTATTATTATTACTATTATGAAACCAGCTACGTGCAAAATTGTGAGCGCCTTTACATAAACCGGAACACTTTGTGCAATTGTCATCAGAAAGATGCTAATAGCCTTTATTATAAAATGGGCTTTAGAATCTCTGCAATCTGATTGGTCAATTGTCATGTATTGATTTTTACTGATCCACACTGAGCCATGCGTCCGGTAAAATCCGAATGCATGGCTCAAGTCTTGTATATTGTAGTAGGTGCACCGGACGAAGATGGGGAAAATGATTGCATATTATGAATTTTAGGGCCCATCTCATAAACAGAAATGATGTACAATGTACAGGTCTATTTCGTGGACCAGTGAGAACTGGATGCTCTCGTCTAACTTTGGAACTGTCTAAAACATGTTAAACCGTTCCAAACTTAAACTCGCGCATGCAATTCTCACCGATCCACTCTGTCCTGTGCATCATTTGTATACTAAACACTTTCATACTACAAAACATCCCCATCTCGCTCGAGCATGACCTTAATAAAATTGGTAAGTAGGCAGGAATGAATGAACATTCAGCACTGAAGAACATTTTAGTGCATGCAGCTTATGGGTTCTGATTCTTTTTTTTTTTTCAGAAACTATCAGAACCTATCGTGCAGCTCTCTGTCGTTCCCACCAACCCTTCAATCTTTGCATATAAGCTCTACTGCAGATGAATTAGTTATACGTATAAATCAGGTGATACTGAATGTCCATGTATATAATATAATAATGTCTTGTTTAAAGTGTCTATTAAGTCTTTAGGTTGCCAATGTGATTCTCCTGATGAAATACCGTTAGCATTATACTGCGAAGCATTGTACCGACCATCTTTCTCCGACAGGCATATTCCAAGCAAGCACTGCTTTTCAATAAGCTCACTTTCCTCCACTTTCATTTCCATTGTCTAGTATTGTTGTCTATGATCAACGTAATAATGACATATTATTTCAACATTTCTTGTTTCTACTTTATTGATAATTATTGCATCTTTGGAATGTCAAACAGCACAAACAAATGAAAATGAGAAAGGTGAAATCCAGAAAAGATATTAAAACCTTTGCAAATTGTATTACGTAATCACCGCACTTGCGATAGAAGGAATCGCGATGAACAGCGCAAATGACAACGAATGGCAGAATCCCACAAACTCAGCACGATTTTGATTGTAAAAGTCCTACTTAGTGACTGATCTTGAGGTCTGAGATTATTCTAACATTCAATCTAGTCTGCTTGTAGGCCTATACATTTCTTTCACAGTCTATAGTTGAATGATTCTTAAAATAGTTTAAACAAATAAATAAAGATTTGGAAACAATTCCGTTCACGTATGGCATTTACATCTATCTACATAATATACATGTACAGTATTAACATTTTAAACACCAAACTGAATACCTCATAACGCATTGTGTTCAGTGAAAATTGTTATCATTCTTTTAAAGGCATTGCCTTACAATAACGAGATAGAGGTAGCACTCCTTGGTGTTATTTTTAGCCAAGTCTGGACACATTTTGTAATAACGGCTTCCAGTTTCAAGAGCATGCAGTCTTGAAGATAATGCACAGTGAGAACAAGTTCTGTAAGGTGAGTTAGCTCAGTCGGTAGCGCGTCTATGCGCGTCTGCCTCACAGTCCTTAATGACACCGCTTCGATTCCCGGGTTACACTGAGCAGTGTTGTGTGTATTCATACCGTCCTCTCCCGTAACAAGAAGGAAAACACTCTGTCCCTCGGATAGGATATAAAATGGAGGTCCCTTGTGTGAGGGAGTCACAATTATTCATGCACGTAAAAGATCGCGCTTCATTTATTCATCGCAAAGAGCAGGGTGTTTAACCAGGTGATGTGGTCCCGCCTTACACTCACCTGGACCCCGTGGAAGACCAGCTAATGCAGCTGTAATTCCTGGGCTATCCAGCCATCTTCTCAGATGGATATCAGACAAACAAACAAACAGAGCGTGGGCCTATACTCTTCTCATATTTTCAGTTTGATTGTTGTTTGAATGTATTGTTTTTATGCATGGCCCCTTTGTAAATCAGTTTTCTAACTGAAAATGGCTACCCTGTGAAAATAAAATGGAAGAAATAAATAGATTTAAAAAAATCAATTATCTAAATGAAGGCTACGGAAAGATTCAAGAGGATGCTTACCAAATAGATACCACAATGTGACGGGCAGAGCACAGACAAATCCAACGGTTTGGTAGTTTGAGTTGAAGCGATCGACGATCATCGGGAATAATAACCCAAGGGATTTTGACAGTCCACCATCGATGGCTAACACGAAGAATTTGCTGAAAATAATGACAAAGCGCCAATGTTCAGTAGAGTTCCTATTCATTTCGAGCTCCGTCGACATGATAAAGCGATGATTTATAAGTATGTTAGAGGGAGAGAGGGAGAGATAGCAGGAGTGTGGATCAGATGTTCGCTGGAATTCGCAAAATACGTATAGAGTATGGTTGTCGCATTAACACCACTAGCAAGGTGTATACCGTAGTTGTTTCTGTTTTTGTTTTTGTTTTTGTTTAGATTTTTTTTTTTTTTTTTGGGGGGGGGGGGGGTTTGTTGTTGTTGTTTTTTGCATGAGTGCGTCCGTTGTGACGTGAGAAGATGATCCTGCCGCCTCGTTGAGGTCAAGTAATGGACAGAAATTTGAATACTATTGTAACCATTGTATGCGCAACTCACCGAACCGTCGTGACCAAAAAAAAAAAAAAAAAAAAAGAATAGTCTGCTTGCCAGTGAAGAGATTGAAAGCTCCATATATACAGATTGTGCTGACAGTTATAACGCTCCCAGTATATAAACGCTCATCTTCAAAACACGTTCATTTACCGGACAGGTGCATCCTGCGGAACGTTTTCAGTGTACCAGAGAGTGTGCGTTGTGTTATGTGCGTGTGTGCGCACGAATCGGGTGAGGTCAAAGGTTGACGGTACATCCACGCCAGCCCAATCCATCCTTCCCGCAGGCGTTGGAAAGTCTAGGTTTTGTTTTGATTTTTTTTTTTGTAGTCTATCTATATATAGCGGCCACCAAATTGAGACGAAAAAAAAATATACCGTTATAAACAGGTTACCGCTCTATAGACAGGGTCATTAGGTATTGAACATACCTATTTCTTTAGGGGGTTTATTGGTTTATTAGCACCCCTTGGTGTTATTTTTATCCAAGTCTGGACACATTTTGTAACAACAGTATCGAGTTTTCATTTATTTATTTATCTATTTATCTATTTATTTATATATTCATCTATCTATCAATCTATTTATTTATTTATTTATTTATCTATCTATTTATTCATTCATTCATTCACTCACTCATTCATTCATTTCATTTCATTTCATTTCATTTCATTTCATTTCCGGTGAAAGTATATAATACGGCAATTGAATAGGAACAAAGTAAAGTACAGTGCAAGTAGTAAATTGTAGAAATTATCACACAAAACGAATAGACATATTCCTCGGGAAGTAGAACATAAAACAAGTACGCACACAAACGCACATACAGACAAAAACAAAGCTGCTCTCTAATACATAATACGCGTGGAAAGAATAAACAGGAGGTCGAAGGCCAGAAAAGGGACAGGAAGAGGACAAAGAGGAAGGAGCAAATGAACAATATTTTAGGCCACTTGATCTTGGAGGAATTTCTCCCAGATTTCGATTTTTTTTTTTGTGCAGTCGGTACCCTGGGCTATTAGACTAAGCTTGGATTGAATGTCAAGTTCGTGTCTAAAAAAATTATTCGACTTGTTATCATGAAGTGAAATGACTTCATCAAATGTCAAGCTTTATGAGCATATCACACCTATTCTTCATCAATTTTTATTCAGATTTCATGACATTGTAGTTTTATAACACCTTTTCAATGTGTTTTATACATCTTTACTGTGGAAAAATCAATTAAAATTGTTTACCTGTTGACGTCATCAAATGTCACAGTGATATGAGCACATCTTACTTACTCTTGACTTATTCTTAGCCAGATTTTCAGATTTCAGTATTTTCTCATCGGTCAGTCATCGGAAGCAAAGAATTTTGCTTCCGGCCACCCACCGCGAAGTGTATCGGATCGCAATCTGATGAATCCGACTTGGTTGGTCGACTATCAGGTGGTTGTTAGACATGTGGCGCGTGATATCCATAGAATCATGCGATCATCTCTTCAGATCACCGCCCAACATGTCTGACACTGACCTCATAGGAGACCAAAACGAGTCTGATTCATCGGACTGTGATCCGGTACACTTCGGTATGTGCCAGGGAGCGACAAACATTGCTTCCGATGAGTGACCGATGAGACTAAATTTCTGCGGAATGGGGGTACTAAAGGATTGTCCGATTTTCCTCTAACTTCAATAAAGTGAGCTCCCAATATCCCTTTGTTTAACCAATTCACATTTTTGTTTGGGGAAACTTCCCCTTTAAATTAATTGCACGAAGTAGAAACTTCATCTCCTGAAAATGAAACTGAACGCTCCAAACAAGATCATCGGGACTATCGCGTGAATTTGAATGCACGAGTAGCAAATGCAATGCTCGCATTTGGAAATTGAAAGCCCAAGCGTGAATTTGATTTGACGAAAACGAAATAGAACTCCCACAAATGAATTTGATCGCTCGGATTCTGAATTTGAATGCCCGAATATTTTCGCGTTACGTGCGCTGTGTGAATTTGAATCAAAGTGAATTCAACAAATCAATGAGATACGGTAATGAACTGTTACGGAATCGCTTGGTTTTGCACCTGAATTGTTCTCTGACATTTTAGCTGAGAACGACAAGCTCAGAGGAGTCAGATCTGCCTCGTATGATTGACAATTCGTTCCTAAGATTATTCCAGACTCCTTTTCTGCACCCTTTCTGAACAGTAAACATGTTCTTTAGTTAAGCCACCATTCAAAAACTGGGCACGCATACTCTACAAAGGGTCTGATGAAACCACTGTACACTGTAGATGGTGCAGAGATCCTCAATTGACAGTCCGTAACCTTTCTAGATCCTAATGAGACCAAATGAGATCGTCCGATGGCTCGCTTAATCATTAAAAAAAATTATCAACGTGATCATTCCACTTTAGATCGTGACGGATGTGGACTCCCAGCAATTTCACAGATGAGGATTGCATTAGAGGTTCTTGATCAATTACCAATGGCCATGGGTTGGGATGATTTTTCATGAAACAGACTTGCATACTCTCACATTTAGCGGGGTTAATAGACATTGCATTAGACGTAGACCATTCGGTAAAACGCTGAAGAGTCGCTTTCAATAAAAGGGTCTGCTCTCAAGCGAATCTTGAGTCAACATGTAATGGTAAGGTCATCAACATACTTCCAATACGCTATATCACTAGTTATCACGTAGTGCATCGTTAATGACGATTAAAAACACAATCGGTCCCAATTTGGTCCCCTGAGGTACTGCGGCCAGTAGGCATTTATAGTACAGGGAAAATGCAACAACATGCACTGGAATTTTTTTTTTGTTGTTGTTTACTATATCATAATACTGCATAATTATACGGACATTTTCACTCGATTATCTAGTGACATGGTTTATAACACCACCCTCTCATACAAGTGCATTTGCGCATTATAAATTGTTTTGAAGTGTACAGTCCAGACTCCAGACTGTACAAGATGATGAGTAAAAAATAATAATAATGGATGCTTCGATCTTATAGGTACGGCATTTTGTGTGAAAAAGAAATCATGAGTATGATGTAATTATGATCTGTTTCCGAGACCTCCTCGAGGGTGACACAAGGGTTTTAGCCAATATCTAGTATGATACGCTTGTCATGATTTATGATTGTAACGGGTTTAAATTCTTTTTGCACAAGTCAATGCAAATATGGTATTCAAGGAAGTACGTTGCTAACTGTAATAATATCAAAGGAAAAAATGTATTGTATTTGTGCATCGTGGAGAAGCTCAACCTGTTTTCTTTGTGTTTACTGTGGGATGCTTGCGTGATGTTTGTGCGTCACCCTCCTGTGTTCCCCAACGGTACGGAAGAATTCTATAGAAGCAAAGGCTTGTTGTATAGTCTACTTCATACATACGTTTTGTTATGCGTTAAAAGAATCAAACCATGACGGTTTTCTACCACGCAATAGAAGCACACCTTGAATTAGTAATGCAGTGACCATAATGAGAAGCTCACCAGAAAACTCATTTCTACCAACTTTTTGAGTGATAGCATTCCCACTTTTGATCCTTAATAGTTCAAAAACTATACATCAGATAACATTGTCATTGATATGAGTAATAGCTGTACAATAGAGTTAAGCCTAGGTGATTTGAATATGAAAGCATGAATCAGTTTCGTTAAATCTAGCAAAGTTAGATTACAGATTTTGGTCATATTTGAACCCTCTGTACAAAGTTGAACTTTCACAAGAACCAATGATGACTGTGTGAGTGTGTGCTTATCATGACCCTGAACAATAGGCATGAATACCACGAATACCACCTTCTCAGAGCTCTGCTGACTAGTCTTATGGACTCTTGCTCCAAGGCACATGAATGCTTTATTAATAATTCATGATGGATTCCCTGGGCACTGCAAGTCTGAATTAATGGTAAAGGGTAAAATGCATGCACATGAAAAAAAAAAAAACCATAAGCACATGTTTTCATGTGCTTGCATACACTACATTTCAGGATGAATAAATACTAGCTGTGATAGTGGAATATCTCGTGCATAAGTTATGTAATAGAACATTCAAACCTTGGACATTGTTCAAGATCATTGTCTGGGCGTTAACCACAAACTCCCATACCCACCAATTGACATCTGTGCAAAATTAAAGTTTTGTACAGAGGGTTGAAAATAGAGTAGAATCTGAAACCCAACTGAAAAATGAATATTAAATTCAATGAAACTGATTTATGTCTCATTTTTAAATTACCTCCAACAAAATTGTACACTATTCTGCTTTTGCTAATATCGGTGTCAGTGTTATCTCTTACATAGTTTTGAACTCATAAGAATCAAAAGTGGGATTTCTTTTGTAACACATCTGCATTAAAGTTGTGTATACAATGAATACAAAGAATGTGTAACCTGCCGCATGAACCTCAAGAAAGCCATACAGACGGGAGAGACGTCCTTCCACGGCATGTTGAACACATTCATGGCAAAAGAATAACGTCATTGTGTTGATCTGCGTTGACGATGTTATTACTGATGCTTATCACATTACAGAGACTCGTCGCGTATATTGTGCATTTCGGTGAGCTGCAGATACATTTCTATCTACGTTACCTTACAATCTCTCTCGCTCCCTCTCAAGCACACTTGCAAATCAATAGCTGTTATCATGGCGACAGACCACGAGAAGTATACGGACTCTACTGACTATTGGCGCTTTGTCCTTATCTTCAGCAGGTTTCTCATTCTAGCCATCGATAGTGGGTTTTCAAAGTCCCTTGGAGTACTAATCCCATTTATGGTCGATCGCTTCAACTCAAACTACCAAACAGTTGGATTCACATGTACTTTGTCCGTTACCCTGTGGTATCTATTTGGTAAGTTTTTGCTTAATTCTAACACTTTTGTTGCAAATAGTTGTGTGAATGCGTAAGGCAGGGTGCTCTTACCACAAAAAAAAAACCACATCAAACCTGATAATTGTCATAAAGTTGTGCATGATTTTCTTTTTTTTTTTAGTCTTCGATCTTTGTCACTCTTCCAATGTTGTAAACGTGGAAAATATTAAAAACGAGAAGGGTTTCTTTTTAATATGTTATTCATTCGTTGTAACAACTCGAATACCTATATACACATGTCGAGACAGATCAACTTCCTTTGATATCTGATAGTATAAGTGGAAAAAAAAATCTCCTTTTGAACATGTTTGGTTGAATTCAGCTAGAACTAATAATGTTATACATTTTGCATGTACATATATACATAGTATACTCACCAAAAACAAACAAACAAGCAAACAAGAAACACTGAAAGCATGAGATTATTCAAGGACAATTCCACCTTCATACCCATGTGGATTGAGTGAATGCAGCAATATTAGTAAAACACATCAGTGAAAGTTTGGGGAAAATCGGGCAATCCGTTCAAAAGTTATGGATTCTCTACGTTTCTGATCAGTCACTTTTGGATGAGAAGAGTACTACAGTATAACCAAGCTGTAGTACTCTTCTCATCCAAAAGTGACTGATCAGAAACGTAGAGAATCCATAACTTTTGAACGGATTGTCCGATTTTCCTTAAACTCAGTGGTGTGTTCTACCAATATGGCTGCCTTCACTCAATCCACATGTTTATAAAGGTGGGCTTGAGGTGAAAATGAGGTATGAGTTTTCTTCAATAATTTTATGTCTGCCCTCTGTTCAAATAAAATTTGTAAGATGGCAACTGCTTCACTACATTTGTAACAAACATGTCGGGGGAAAAAGGTACCAGCTAGAATCAACCTGTCATCTACTGCTTTATATGGAGCGACACTATCACCATGCTATCCCTGGTTGCCGACAGTGACACAATGAACTTGATTCAAATACCCAAGATCCAAAATTCCGACATTGTTACATGAAGTAGTCCAAGGCGGAGAAAGTATATCAAATGAAAGCAATAGATTATCAAGCAGAGGGGTGAAGATATGACGTATAATGCAATTTGAAGGATGGCAAGAAAGACTGCTGATCTACACTTTGAACAAACAAGTCGGGGGGGGGGGGGGATAGGAATCAGCGAGAATCGACCCTTCATCATAATGCTTTAATATGTCTTGTCCGCCTTGGACTTCTAGTTGTTGTTTTTTTTAATATTGGTCTGAAATTGCAGGCTGAATTAAATGTAATCTGATTTATCAGTGGTCAACGGCGGTATGCAAAAAAGGACACTGGATTGCCAGGAAATACCATTGTGGGGGATCAAATGGGTACTCCATGAAGTTGTGCCGTTCCTGAAGAGACATCCGAACATCATCTGCCTCCATGAAGTTGTGCCGTTCCTGAAGAGACATCCGAACATCATCTGCATCGACGATAGCACATGCATCCGAATTATGATAATACAGTAATATAATAATAATTATTATTATTATAATTATCATTATTATTATTATTATTATTATTATTATTATTATTATTATTATTGGATCTTTATCCAGGGTAGCCTCTTCAGTGTTGCCACTGCTCTACCAGAGGGCCCTGCCATTATATCAGGGCCTACCCTAGCGTTGCCAGGTACCCATTTAAACACCTGCGTAGAGAGGGACATCGTGGGTAAAAACATCTTGTCCAAGGACGTAAGCACTGGGCGGGAATCGAACGCGTATGGCGCGCTATTTGCCCAATAATTCCGATAAACTGAGTTTATCGCCGAAAAACTCACTTTATCAGTCGATGAAACTAAGTTTTTCGAGAAAAATAATCTGTGTTTATGGACTGATAAGCTTAGTTTATCGACATTATTAACGATATTATCGACATGATAAACTCTGTTTATCAACTGAAAAACGCAGTTTATCGAGCGAAAAACCAAGTTTGTCGCGTTAAACTTGGTATTTATTTGGTGATAAATTGAGTTTTTCGGTGATAAACTAGGTATTTTGCTCGATATACACAGTTTCTCTCGAAAAACTCTAGCGCCATATAAAATATAGCTCTCTCGCGCTGTATGCCAAATAATGCCAATAAACTGAATTTATCGCCGATAAACTTAGTTTCTCATTGCAACTGATTGACAAATTGCCCTACATCGACGTAAACAATTTATTAATTATTACTTATTTACTTCGACGTAGAGCAATTTGTCAATCAGTTGCAATGAAAAACATCTCGACGGAAGAATTTTATGAATTTGAAACTTAGTTTTTCGACCAAAAAACTTTGTTTATCAGTCGATAAACCCAGTTGTTTGAGGGAGACTCTGCTTATCGAGTGAAAAAATTAAGTTTATCACGATAAACATAGTTTTTTTCACTTGATAAACAGAGTTTATCGATAAACTGAGTTTTTCGCTCGATAAACAGAATTTTTCGATAAACTCAGATTACCGAAAAACTAAGTTTAACGATAAACTCTGTTTATAAAGCGAAAAACTAAGTTTATCGATAATCATGGATATTTCAGCTTTGGCGAAAGGGGGACTAGTATGGAATTAGGTGCAGTGCCGTATATGGCACTGTAGCTGGATTAGGAAGTGGAGCTCAGCACGCACTATAGCCGCAGATTTGCGACTACAGTAGTAGTCATTACCAGCCAGTAGTCACGATGGCAAACATCCCACGTGAGGAATCTCTATTAAAGCTCTGCATCTGGCAGCTCTCGAGTGCCCACTTGTATCATTTGTGGCCATTTCAAAACAGCGAGCAAAATGATCGTTCAATGACGTCCGTTGCGTTATTCGTCACGTTAATTACATTAGTTAAGTTGACAACTTGCTGCAAAGCATCTTTCAGTGTCGTACAACGTCTGAAGCTGGTAACGACACAGGAGCAGTGCATGGTGTCAGGAAAGGAATATATTTGTCTCGAGTGTTTATATTACAACCATTGATTTTGTACAAGAGTTGGTTAGTCGATTAGGTCTGTTGGTTAGGGTATTCCAGACAAGATATATAAAAGAAAATTAGTTAATTGGATTCAGTTATGCCGTATTACATCAGTGTGTCAAGTTCAGGCGAGCTCATCCGGCTGTGAGGTTAGGTTAATGATATTCAGGAATATGATTAGGTCCCAGGGAAGTTTTAATTTAGTAAGTAGAAATAGTTTGCTTTGTGAGGAGAATTTTTAATGCATACTTTTGGTCTGAGTCATATATGTTAGTTGATTTTAGTAGTTTGTGTATAAGTATTGACGTTAGGGAATATTAGACAGAGAAACATTTTGGATAGCACATAAAACACATCAGTACGGGTTGAAGTCATAATCTATGAGGCTTGAATCAACGTCGGCGAGCTGGACTGTCATGCTAGGGCGACTACCGGTACGAGAGACGAGCGTCGCTAGCTGAGCCACACCTGCTGATCCACACCTGCTGACGACCGGCGACGACGCCGGCGCTATACCAACTTCTAAGGGGGGGGGGGGGGGGGGGCACGAACCCGGAACCCAGAGCAGCATAACCAAAAGTTACGTGTTTATTAGTTTATACTTTATTTTGTATTTGATATTTTCGTATCAAAACTCCAACCTTGTACCAAAGCCGAAGCTCGATTATTAAAAACGTTGATTTGGCTGTACTCGATTTGTTTCAATTCGAATGCTTACGTGTCAAAGTAGCAGAGTAAATAACCCCCCCCCCCAAAAAAAAAAAAAGGTTGCTCACGTGACACATGGCTACTACGCTAAGCCCAAAGCGCCAATTACTTTAAGGCTTGAATAACTCTGATTATCGATAAACTAAGTTTTTCGAGAGAATCCATATTTATCGAGCGAATCTAGTTTATCGAGGAAAAAAAGTTTTTTCTCTCCATAAACTGCGTTTTTCAGTTGATAAACTAAGTTTGTAAGTTTATCACTCGATAAACACAGTTTTTCTCTATAAACTTAGGTTATCGACTGATAAACTGAGTTCTCTTGGCGATCTTCTTCTCTCGTGTCGCTACACTTTTCCCAGCCACAGCAGAACACAGGCTCTGGCACGTGGGTTATAATCGTGGAGATCATGTGATGTACAGGGTTCTGGTAGCAGGGTGCCGTTTTCTAGGTGCTCCATTGTCTGGGGAGCCTCCCCGCAGTCGCATTCGGTGGATCCATCACGGTTGTATCCCCATTTCTGCATCAGGGCTTTGCATCTCCCAATTCCAGTTCTACGGCGATTCAGGCAGAGCCAATCTAGCCATTGGCTCGCTGGCACCTGTTGGCGATAAACTCATTTTATCGGAATTATTGGGCAAATAGCGCGCCATACCTTGGAGTCTTATCACCTTTACCACAACGCCACCTATTGTCATTTTCTAATAATTATCATTAGGCGGTTTCACATCAGCCCGATAAAAATCCAAGCTCGAGATATTTTTCGCAGAAAATAGTCAGCAAAATAGCGCGCTATTTCGAAACATCGGGCTGATGTGAAAACGCCTATTGATCCCTGGCCAGCCACCTGCCGGGTAAGAACCCTACTGAGGGATCACATTGGTAAAATCGGCCTGGTAACCTTACGCCTTGGATCGGTACCTGACAGGGGTGGAGAAACCTGTCACAGGAGAGAGTACCGACAGACATTCGTCATGCCCCGTCGATGCACTTATACTGATTGACAGTTAGGATGGGTCCATAAGATAACATTGATCTTAAAGAAGAAAAAAACTGAAACAGGCGTCAGACTGTCCTGAAGGCGGTCAAAGATGTACGCAAGATACAGGAAGTGTTCAAATTCGGCTCTGATTGTATAAACACAGGGTTATTCTGGAGGGTATATTTAAACCATCATTATAGCCGACGTTTCTCAGGCTACCAAGAAAAGGTCGTAGTAACTTTGTTATTTGATCAGCTTTTAATCAGGTTTGGGGGCAACCTTAGGCAAAAATTGAAAATTTCATATGAATATGGCCATCTTTTGTCCCTTTACGGACAGTGTGAATCCAGCCTGATCATTCGCAAACTTCGTAAAGTCCTTCCTTTTGAAAGAGCATCTAAATTGTTTCCCATCCATTGAAACTGAAAATTCCATATTCGTATGGCCATCCTGTGCCACTGTCAGTAAAGTTATTGCAAAGTTGTTCTGTTAAGAATGCTAGGTGAACTTCGGTCACTGACATAGCTATTTTGGGGCCTAAATAAAGAGTCAAATCTACTTTATGAACGGAAAGTTTAACAAAAGACCACGTGGCATGAGTGAGGAACTAAAATATGTGAAAGAGAGAGTAGAACTTGGGGAGCAACGCATGGGCAGGACCTGTTGAAAGAAGTGGAAAGGGGGAACTACAAAAAAGACAAAAAACAAACGCACAAACTTAAAAACATGCTGTGAACTCGCTTCCTCTCTTGAAAGGACGATAATACAGATCTCTTTAGTTTAACTATAGATCATTACAAATCAATATCATAATTATATCTTTCACAAAGATAATGAAAACGCTCATTTCCATGAGCAAGATTGGGGGTCTCGCGGCAAAGGCTTTTAAACTGCTTGAGAAATTACCTACACCAAATCATTACTGACGCATTTATAATGCAGTAATTTGGCCTTTACGATTCTTAAAAATGACGCTTTAAACATTGGGGGTTTACTAGTTAGTTTGTACATTTGCATGATTAACACTCAAAGACTGAAACGCTCAGAAGGCGGACATGGGTGGGAAATGTTGCCTATATACCATGTATACCGGTAGTTTGCTGTAACTTAAGTTTTAAACAATTGTTAGGTGGCAGAGATTCATTAAATTGCTCGATGAAGCCTTGCATGAATTCGCTCATGGTGTAAAACCCAAATCTAGGAAGCCGGACACAGGCCTTGTACAAAAAATATGAACTAACAATAAACAAGACTTTATCGTTTCTCATGACCTCATTGTAATTTAAAACAAGTAACTTTATGGTTAAAGTCTGTTGTTTTAAATCTGTGTCAACTGCCCTATTACGGAAAGTTGTTTGATTAGTTTCAGAATTATTTTGTTGAATAGGTATTTGCTGTTTTCTCCTAAAATATTATTACCATTATTATTTTACAGCTCCCATTGCCTACGTTGTGATTAAGCTGCTGCGTCCAACCGCTGCCGCCATCCTTGGCGGACTTCTTGCCGCCGTTCCGCTGATATGTGTTCCTCTGGCCATTAACTTGATGATTTTCGGGGCGCTGATGTCACTTTCAGGTAAGACTTAAAAGATCTGATGGGAGGAATTTGTATATGTATGTATGTATATTTTTTATATCTCTCTCTCTATATATATATGACAGTGCAGCAATATTAAGTCACATCAGGTACTGTATACAAACGGGCATAACAGGGGAGGGTGATTGACACTTAAAGAAAAACAATTGCGACTACATTGAAACTGATAACACAAACATTGTATACGCCTTGTTGTTGTTTACTGATATCTTATTGGTGTACTTCTGCGGAGCTTTGTGAGGTCATAATTGTGCGTCAGTTTGTCTGATAAATTGTATGGATAGTGTTGTCACCAAGAACTACTGATTGGACCTCATAATTTAAAATTTCTTGACTTGATTATGAAAATCAAGAGTGCACAAACAAAGAACAATAGAGAAGTATCAAACACAATTAACTGCATATAGCTCTTGGTTGTGTATACCTCTTTGCATATTTTTGTATGAGAAACTTTTGCTCCTTTCTTCCCCCTTCCTCATCCCATTACCAAGATGATTACCCCATTCTTCAAAAAAATCTATTCTATTTCCTTCATTAAATTGATCACACGCAGTAGGAAATTGATCGCCTGAAAATGAAACTGAACGCCTCAAACAAGCTCATCGGGACTACAACCGCGTGAATTTGAATGCACGAGTAGGAGATGCAGTGCTCGCATTTGGAAATTGAACGCAAACGCGTGAATTTGATGTGACGAAAACGAAATAGAGAACATATAAATGAAATTGATTGCTCGGATTCTGAATTAGAATGCCCGAATATGGTAGCGTGTGTGCGCTGTGTGAATTTGAATGCGCCTTCACGAATTGGAATAACAAATGTCTGATATATTATCTCAAATCTATTGCTTCAGCCTACATTAAACATATAAACAATTTGAGGAGAAAAGATTTGGAAAGAAGAAGAAAAAATGCGTAGCTTTTGTCCAGTTGCATTTAAGGCAACAAGAGGAATATAAAGGAAAATATGAAGGCATATGAAATTCCCTTGGTTGGATTTGTGTGTTATGCTGCCACAAGACATAATCATTAACATAATCGCATACGTACACGTATGAAGTCCAAAAAAAAAAGAAAAAGGCGTGAACTGTCCAGTATGTGACCTTCTGGGAATGGACTTATGGAGAACAGTTCTCAGTGTTCATGAATGAGGAGTTTAGTTGACCAAAAAAAAAAAAAAATGAAATGACAAAAATGACACATTGGCAGTAGGATTAATAAAATTCTTTCTATGTTGTATTTCTTCCCTTTCACGCAATGATGCAGGTATTGGAATGTCTATTATCAATCTGTCTTCGTTCGTCACTCTCAATGAATACTTTCCGAGGTCATTCGCCTTCGTGAACTCTGCCACTGTCTACGGTAAATGTGCTGGAGCATTCTGTCTACCGCTGATCATTGAGAAAAGTCTCGAGGCCTACGGGTATGACGGAGCATTTCTCATTCTAGGCGGAATTGCCCTACATGTAGTCGTCTGTGGAGCGGTCATTCGACCACCAAGAGATAATCTGATGGTCGATGTAAGGTCGTCTCCCACGAAGCACAGTCAGTTGTCAGAAGGGTCAACAGAAAGCAACGTGTTTCCAAGAAAAGGAAAGATGTACAGTTACGAAGACGATTCTATCAAAGAAACGATTTGGAGTATTTCATCTTCGTTTGTGAGGAAAATAAAGGACAACATTTTCTTCACTGAACCACTTTTCGCTTCTACGATTCCAGCAATAACTGTGATATACTTTGTACTCTATGTGTGGTATCTCTTCTTAATCCCGCGTTTGGTATGGCTTGGCATCGAGCCGTCACGAGCGGTGTACCTCGCCAGCCTTGCTGGACTTGCTGGAGCGATAGGACTTACGATACTCATTGTGCTGATACGAACAGGGTACGATGCAAAATCCGTCATCTTGACCTCCTGCAGCTTAAGTTCTACTGCGTTCTTTGTCGCCTCCTTGAATTACAGTTTCACTTACCAAGCCCTGATGACTTTCATTCAAGCCATGTGTCTGTTCGCTCTTACTGCTTGTACACCCATTCTTACCAAGACAATGGTTTTGCACGAGGAGAACATGCCCGTTGCCCTGACTGTTTCTACATTTGTAACCGGAGTAGGAATCACAATTGGAGACACTTTAGCAGGTACAGTCACTTAACCAAGTGAAGGCGTTCAGGAATGACTCTGGTAAAATGCGTTGACATGCAGGGGATAGGAAGTTGTTGTTGTTGTTGTTGCTGCTGCTGTTGTTGTTGTTGTTGTTGTTTCCTGTGTGTATTACGGCACTAGGAAGGGGTAGGGAGGGGAGGGGATAGAGTTAGGGGTGTAGCGGCAGAGAACAAAAAGAAAAGAAGAAGAAGAAGAAGCATTTTACTGTAGGGGTCATCCGCATTGAATACATGAAGTATACAAATGCGGGATTACCCTAGTTACAGTATAACAGTTACTGTTTTACTGTAAGGGCAATCCCGCATTTGAATGCATGCAGTATACAGTCCCAAACATGCCGGTCCTTTTATGTACCTCAATGCAAACGATGGGTCGATTTTTTTCAATCTTCAAATAGACCGATGTGAATTTGCATCAAGCACTGAAGTGGCTTCTCAAATTGTCACCGCAGCACCTTTAGAAAAACAGGTATAGTTCTCAGAGATTTGAATGTAGCAGTTTCAAATCAAATGAAATACCCTTGACAGAAACCTGTTGAACATTGCGTTAGGGCCGGATTCATATTAAACGTCAGATCATCCAGCTGCTGCAAATCACCGCTCATATAAACCCGGTTCACGCAAACCACCCCCCCCCCCAAAAAAAAATAATAAATAAATAAAAAATAAAAAATAAACAAAACCAAACATTTTTTTTTTTCAATGCGATGCGAAATCAATAATTCTCTTGTGTGGACACAAATGGCTCGTCAAATAGTCTGGCTTTAAAGGGAAATTTATGTAAGTTTATTTCTGCAACTGACTTTAAATTTGTGCCCTTATCACAGAGCAATACAGGAACCACTGTAGTTTTCCTTTTGTGCTTCTATCGGTAGGGCACATCATTGACGTCACACATTCCTACACAGTCGTCTTCGAAATGCTCGGCGTCGGTCTCATCATCGTTCTTGTCAACGTACTCATTGTGGCTGTGTTCAAACACTATAGGTCAAGGCGAGTTGACGTAAAAAAGGGATGACAGAGAACCTTGAATACGTGTGAAAATAAATTTTAGTGGAATGAGGTAATCACATTTAACTGGCGCTGGCGACCTTTTCGTCTTAAACGTTCCCAAACACCATTTATCTCTTGTCACCACGTGTTTTTTTTTTTCTTTTGATTTAATTCATTGAATAAGGAACCCTGTACCCTTGCTCTGCTACATATTAAAGCTGGTTACTCCAGGCTAAATCGCAGTGTAAACGCATCAACAGCAATAAGTCTTTCAACGCACATAATTTCTTTGAACATGGATTCTTGTTATTCAGTGTGAAATGATGATGTAAACTTGACTATTAAATGTAACCCTGCACCACAAAACCAACAGAAAGTCGCCAGACATAGATTTTTAGGTTAAAGGCAGACTCTGGCAGTCTGGAAGAGAAGAATCTTAGCTCTAAAATGATGTATTGTTTAATCAATTCAAATAGACTCTACTAACAATGCCTAACCTATCTAAATACTGGAAAGAATGCACGTGTAATACTCTTGACAAGTGTGAACTGAGAAAAGGGGCTCTGAAGTACAGGGTGTATACCAAACCGTGCTAACTATGCGATGAATGGGACAAAAACACGATATAAACCACTGGAGCAACAACAATAAAGGGATTATCAGATTATGCTGAAATTAAGCCTGCTTTATCAATACATTCTATCCATTATCAATATCAATTTTCAAATCTGTATGGTTATTCTTTCAAACTTTATTAGAGCTAAAAGTGAAGAGTGTAGAAAGGATTTTCAAAAAATGAAAAATAGGCCTCTATTAGACATAATTATGTCATCTCACTACTCTCCAAAAAGGGTCGTAGAAAAACTGCTGAATTTTCCTACATTCATTTTGTGATCCTTTGGAATAATGTAGAAGAAGACTAGCTCTTTCAGAAAATATGAAAAACTCAAGATTGACTTAGACGACCTGTTTCGCCTTTTTTGAGCCCTCACGTAAAACCAAGGGGTGCGACTTTTTCTTGGTTTTGTGATGCACGGTCAGAAATAAAGTGATATGTTGTAGCGTAAAACTGACGGCTTTGACGACGATCCTGACGTGACGTGATGGTTTATTGAAATAAGCAAATAATGAATTGTGCAAGTTATTATACAAATCAACTCATTGCTAAAGTTAAGCGATCTCTTGTCCTACGAAATATATCACACTTTTCACACTGTAAGCACAATATGGTGTGAACAAATTTGTAAGATATGTCCCTGAAAGATATATCATATAATATAGGTTTTCCCGCTCAATTTCGTGTTTTTGTCATTCAAATTCATTAATTTGCACTCAAATTCACACAGCGCACGCACGAAAAAAAAAAAAATCGGTCATTCAAATTTAGAATCCGAGCGATCAATTTCATTTTTCATAGACGTACTATTTCATTTTCGTCAAATCAAATTCACGCTTGGGTGTCCAATTTCCAAATGCGAGCATTGCATTTCCTACTCGTGCACTGAAATTCCCGCGATAGTCATGTGATAGTCCCGATAAGATTGTTTGGAGCGTTCAATTTCATTTTCAGGCGATCAAGTTCCTACTTCGTGCAATCAATTCAACAACAAAAATGGAGTAGATTTTTTTTTAAAGAAAGGAGAAAGGGCGTAAACAACCCTCGAAGGTTTGCATATGCTTCATGCAGACAACGCCCCCAACACTATAACCACACCACAATTTAAAGACAAACTAAAACATAATGATCTCACATAGTCCCGCAAAAGTAAATCAAAAAGATAGCAATAAACAACAAACAAGAGGTACGAAATTATCATGTAATCAGTTTCAATGTAGTCGAAGTTGTCTTTTTCTACCGAAGGTGTCAATCAACCTTCCCCATTATGCTCGACTGTAGGTCTACATATCGCCTAATGTAATTGTATATAATTCTTCCTTCTCGAGTAGCTCGAGTTCGAATTGTAGAATGAACAGGTGGACCTACACTGCAAAATAAATAATCTTCATCATAAATCCCAACATATTCAAAGCTAAATGAAAAAGACACACATCCACAGCCCCAAACTAACCAGATTCAAGACTACTTTTAAATTGAATGCAGTTATTTGGAACATGGTTGCCTATTCACGAATTTGAATGACCGATGAGAATCCGTTGCAAGCTTGAGATAAATTTGAATGCTCATTGCTGAAGTTCGTGCTCCTCTCTTAGATTTGAATGCTCCAACAGTGAACTTGAATGCTCCGATAGTGATTTCGAATGACCGGATTTTGAATTTGATTGCTGATTAAGTGCTGCGAACGTGGAATGCTCGAAATCGAATGCTCGGGATAGGAACTTGAATGACAAAAGTATGAATGTGACTGGGAAAACCTATATAAATGCGAATAATTTTGTTGTCTTACAGTTACACAGTTATGGGTTTTGTCGTTATTACAGCAAATTTCGTATGTATTATTGTAAACCCAAATATAATAGTTTATCTTATTTGATTATACTGTATATCCTTTCTTTATTCATTAAAGGGGATGGCTAGTAACTGATTAGTGGGAATCAATGGGAATGCTGGGGGATGATTGTTCCAATTCTTGTGGGCTTCATTTAAGAGTACAATTATTGTGAGCAAATTATTTGCTTCAGAACGGTCTCATATTCAAGTAATGTGCAGGTTAATGCCCCATCACTGTACAGGCATGCTTGAATAGGATGAGACCATTCTGAAGCAAATAATTTTCACACAACAATAGATATATAATGTACTCTTAAATGAATCCCACAAGAATTGGAACAATCATCCCCGGCATTTCCACCGATTCCCACTAATCAGTTACGAGCCATCCCCTTTAACGTTAACAAAGAGAATTACTGAATGGACGTATTTATACTTGCTCATTAATCAGTTCATATCAAGAATCTTTTTAAGTAATAATTCCAATCATCTTTGTACCTCAAGAAGTAAATTCATGAACTCAATGCTTGTCTCTGTATCACACATAAGAAATGTTTAAGACTATCCTACTATGAACATTATGCAAGCTATAAGGCTGCATATAAACAGCATGCAAGCAAATCGATTATGTGCTTATATTGATCGTGAATATAAAAACATGTACAATAATGTGTGATACTGCTATACAACATAGACAGTGTGTTACTTTGTCTGTTATCTACAACATCTGAGTGTACGTAGCAAACTTCAATGAATTGACTATTAAACTGGCCTAAATCTGTACTTCACTGTATTATCAGCGACAGGTATACGTCTTTTATTCCTTAATCAAGACAAACTCACAATTCTGTCACAATTCATGCTTTATTTCTCATTAAATAAACAAAAAAGGATGCATTATTTATATTATAATGCATCCTGTCGTGCATTTCATACAATCCACAATGAAATAGTGAAGTATTCTTGGAGAATTATGACTTTAATGTTATAGTACTTACTACTCTAAAAATATACAATATTTAGAAAAGATTTAAAAAGTATCAAGCAATGAATTCGTTAAACTTACCAACTTTTTAAACCCCGCCGCCTTATGGAAGTTTCTGCACCAACTTTAGAAGTGACTGCCCTGCATGGTCTTGAGTTAAACATAGACAGATTTAGGCCAATTTTTGAAACTGAATAATACTGTTCATTTTTATCCCACTCGTAATTCGCAAAGATTTCATTTAATAAATTCCAAGTTATTAACTGCACAGAAATCCATGAGACATAATGCAGCAGACCTTTGGAGCCACTTCCAGATTATATTAAATCATGTAAAACGTTGTATTCTTTTAAGGCTAGATTGAAAATTACATGTATGTTACTGTCAGACTACAATCTGTGAATATAGATTTTGTTTTGTTTTGATCAGATTTGTTTTTTTTTTCCTTCATTTTTTATTTAAAACTACAGCAAATATACATAATGTATGTTTCAGTGCCAACTATTTCATTTTATCCCCATAACCTTCATCATCATCACTATCACTATCATCTGTATCATCACATTTTTTTTTTCATCATCACCCTGTTAGCATCATAATCAAAATTTACCATATCTTTATACAATCCATGCACTAGAATATAAAACCTAATGCATTATATATGTTCAGGTCTTTTCCCCCATTCTACTAAATAAAATGTGTATTACGATGTAGGTAGGTTTCTTGGGCTGCCACGTGTTCAAGCATCCGCTTATAGTGGCAGTCCTAATTCTTCTGCATAATTTGTCAGGTAATTACACTCAACAACAACAACAACAACAACAACAACAAAAAGAAAGTTAACCTTTTTTCAAGTTAATATTTCCCATACAACATTTGGCTAACAATTGATGTGAAATATACCATATTAAAGGTAATTTGCTATCAGCCTGGTAGGTCAAAAAAGGGACACTTAACACATGAGTGAACACAGTCGTTTTTCTCTTCCAAGGCACAAAAGTAAAATTTGCAAAAACGAACAAGTCATCATTCATGCATAAGTGATCTTCCAAATAACAATGAGAACAAATTCATCACAATAAGAAAGATGAATTAATTTTCGAAAAATAAACTATGATTTCTAAAATGTCTCCATAGCCCCAAAGATCAAAAAAAAAAATCCATTCTTCGATGGAGACGGACGTGCAACTGTAGTTACTCCCGGGTTCTCGGCCGCCGCCCTATTCGCTCGCCTCTTACTTTTTGAAACACGCTAACTATTGCCCAAGGTTTTTGTGGCCCCAACAAATTGCAAATTGTCGCATTGTTCCAGTCATACCTCCTTTTAATTACTGGAGCCATATTGTTTTTGGTAATTTGACCTCTTCTTCGTCGTCATACATACTTACCTGTGTTGACATGGCTTCCCGCAAAACCCGTCAAACCACCAAGGAGCTGGGCGCCACCGCTCATCTGGCCCACTCTGCTCGGCCCGAATCCTCAAGTGAATCCGAGACTGCCGAACCCACACTTGCTGACATTCAACGCAGCATCCAACGCTCCTCGGCGAATGTCTGTGCGAAGCTCGACTCCCTATCTAGTGAAGTCGCTTCCATCAACAAGAAGATTTCCGACCTCGAGGATTCTGTGTCGATGAACTCAGATAAGCTTACAGAGCTTGAGCAGAGAAGACTACCTGACATGGAAAAAAAGATGGCGGAAGAAATCACCAAGCTACAAGACAAGCTGACACTGGAGATCCATAGCAGGCGGTCAAATCTCCTCTTCTATGGCGTCGTAGAGGCACAGAATGAGCACGTCGAAGATGTACTTCGCGAAACTTTTACTTACCTTGGGATTAGCGATGCTGACAACATTGCCCTGGTCAACGTACATCGCCTTCCTCGTCGCGACACCGCCACGCCGAATTAGGACAACACTTACCCGTCTCGTGACATCGTCCCACGCGCTATCATCGCAAAATTCGTGTATATGCGAGATCGCAACAGAATCCTGGGCGCCTTCGAAGACCGCCAACGCCAGCGCCAACCAGGGGCATATAGTGCCGCCACCTCCGCCCAGGTTTCCTGGAGGATCACCGTCCGTACAGACCTTCCTCCAGCCCTGAAAGCCAAAAGGAGTGTGCTCGCAAAGGCTGCCTTTAATCTACGCAAGGAGAAACATGTGTCGACGAAAATTTCGCTGGCAGGTCCAAATGTGCTTCCAAATGGGTTTCTACAGCATATGTGATTCTGTTGCATTAGATTTTCTTCTGCTCTCACATCCTATAAAGCCTAAATTTGTCAGCAGGTTTATCAAGATATAGTCTATTGTGGTTAAATAAGACACACTTTTTGAACCGGGAGTTTAACGGTACCTGATTCTTATAGGCTACCCCACAGTTAACTTTTTTCCGTGTTCAATTCTACCTTTAATGTTCATATCTTACCCCTGTTTTTTCCGTATATTATAACTTTATCCTGAATATGTGTATCAAAAAACACTCCTCCCGTGTTACTTGATATTATCTTGAATCGCACAGTCATATTAGGCCTAAATGTGTCGTTCACGGCCCGCCATCAACTATCAAGAGGTTGTTTATTCCTTGTTAAGCAGTCGCGAATGACTCGTTACTTGTTAGAATCTGACCAGGCGAAAGCATTGATATTTCCAACTGGTTTCAACCGGTTTAAATCCCCCCCCCCCCCCATCCGCATGCTCTATTGTTGAATGAAAATGTTTCAGAACAGGGAGGTCTCATCTCCCTGTTCAGAAGAAGGACTGCAAGAAAGGAGCGTGCCAACTCCGAAAGAAATGATAGCTTGGAACTCGGCCTCGTTACGCGTCACTGGTAAAAAATTATGTACAGCGTGAAGGCCAGAACCTACAATGTTTACAAAAGTATGTAACCTCTAGCCACACCATCCTCAACAAAGCGCAACGATCCTCCTCTTTATGGCAGAAAGAGCACATTCGTGTCAAAGAATTACGTAAAAGTTGTGACTTCCAAGTGAGCTGCGCATACACTTCTCTTTACGTTGTACGTTACTCCAATACCACCCTACCACTCAGTCTATCTGTTTTTTCTGTCACACATCTGTTGCTAATCAATAAATTGTTGTTATCATGGCGAGAGAGCTTGAGAGGTATACGGACTCTACCGACCATTGGCGCTTTGTCGTTATTTTAAGCAAAGGCCTCATATTAGCCATCGATGGTGGACTTTCCAAATCACTAGGAGTACTACTTCCGCTGATGGTTGATCGCTTCAACTCAAACTACCAAACCGTTGGATTTGCCTGTACTCTTCCCGTTACACTGTGGTATCTATTTGGTAAGCCTTTGCTTAACTGTTTCGCACATTTTACAAAATCATTATGTTATTGGGAAGATTCATATGTTGTATTGAATAGTTGTTATCTCGGTATACATGAGACTAGAATTTTGAATGCTAAGAGCATGAACAACGTTATTTGTTAATGCCCTCTGTTTCTCCTTTCGAATTGCAATGCTTTTGTTGGTGGTGTGATTTTTTGTGTGTTTAAGTTCGGTCTTTGAAAAGGATGGTATACTATTTGTTTAGGTGAGGATTCAGCTTCTAACTTTTTGTAAGAAACTCATACCCCTTTCAGTAACCCTCTTGGCTCGGACCAGAAGCGAACAGGAGCGTACCAAGTCCAAAATGTTGAGTATATGAAATGGGTGGGAGCTAAAGTGGCCCGCGCCAGGTGTGGACTGTTTTGGCGCTGCTGCAGCTAGCACCAGGTGCGGACCAGGCGCGGGCCTGGCGCTGATCGAAGAGTTTATGAACGATAGCAGCGCCAGGCTCTGTCCATGACCTGCTCAGTTACCATGGCAGTTATCCCTGACGTTACCGAGTTTATGAATTGGTTGTTGTAAAAGTAGCGCGGCTCTGCTATAGTTACTGAACGCAATTTTTACTGCTTGGCGCGGGCCAATTTAGCTCGGACCAGGAGCGGGCAAAAAATGAAATGAGTTTAATACTGAAAGCGGTATTAGCCATTTCAAAACCATTTTTTATCAAATAAACTTTGAACTCCTCTTTGATTTATATGCTTTTCCATATTTCATAACAGTTTTTTTTTTTCATTTTCTCAACAACAACAACAACAACAATCATCAAAAAACTTTGGAAACATGAACTATCATACCTTTAAATTACCCGTTCCTCTCTCCGAAAGCCTTCAATGCCCCTACACAGACCACATCATGGCTACGCAATAAAGGTTTACCTCCTGCTTTTTGTCCCATTCATCACACACAGCTAGCACGGGGTGGCACAGATTTTAAAAGCGCTTGTGAACAGACCCTGTATTTCAGAGCTTCTTCAGAGTGTGTGTTGTGTATCCAGCAATTAGATAGGTTAGGAGAGTCCATTTTAATTGTGTTATTCAACATTTTAAAGCTTAAAGTCTGCTCTTTCAGAACCTGCTCTTAACTTAATATCCATGTCTTGCGACTTTTTGTTGGTTTTGTGGTGCAGGGTCACATTATTTTGTTGTCGACCGACACCGAAAGAAGGACGGAAGTCATGCGTGATTTCTTGTCTCGAATTCGTGCAGCATCGTACAAACACACACAAAAGAAAAGCGTATTCACATTGAAAGTGATGACATGATTGATTGCTTGATTGATTGATTTGATTTTCCATATATATAAGAACAACAACGGCTGGATGGCCCATATTCAGCGATGCCAACAAGTTATACAAATGCAATGTGAAATTGTGAAATACATAACTTGTAAACATGGAGATATTTGAAATATATAGATTGAGAGAAAGAATGAAACCAACAACAATATCGCATATTACAGCTGATACAAGCAAATAACTAATGAAAAGGATACAAGGGAAAGAGAAGGGGAAAATAATAAATTATAGCCTGTACTAATTCAAATATTTCAGTAATAACTCTTTTACATCAACAAAAAGAAAAAAAATAAATGAACGGGGCAGTGACCTTAAAATAATTTCATTTTTGATAGTAAAAAAAGAGAATCTACTCGAATTTATAGCCAAATCTAATATATTTTCATTAAGTTGGAGCATCAAGTATAACAGAGTCACTGACGAGTTTTTATAATTTGCATTCATAGGAACCAGTGGCGTATCGGGGGAGGGGGGGGGGGGCGAGGGGGCCACGTGCCCCGGGCGCCACTCCTTGGGGGCGCCAAAAACGGGAAAAAAAAAACGAAAAAAAAAATAAACGAAGAAGAAGAAGAAGAAAAAAAACTCGCCCGGACGAGGGGGGGGGGAGAGAGAGAGGGGCACAAAACCAAATCAAACAAGATAAAAACAAAACATGATGATGACGTGGACAAAATGACAATGTTTATTGTGTTCACACAAGAATTCCATGTTTTGTAAGCTGAGATACAACAATTTTCGGCTCGCTCGCTGCGCTCGCTCGCCAAAATTCATATAAAAAAAGAAGATAAGAACAAAACGTGATGATGAAGTGAACAAAATGACAATGTTTTGGACACTCTTGACCATAACATCATGCTCCGTCGTCTGTCATTGACTTATGGAATTGTTGGTACTGCGTCTTATTTTAATAGCAACCGAACGCAGAATGTGTCTCAATCAATGGTACTGCATCTGCCCCTTATGTTCTCAGACAAGGGGTTCCTCAGGGTTCTGTCTTAGGACCACTGTGTTTCATAATGTACACAGCTCCCTTTAAGTGTGGCATAAGTAAAATTACATATGCTGATGATACTCAGATTTATCTTTCATTGCCAAAAAGCACCCATTCTGATGTAGCAGTTGGTCGGATTAAATCATGCTTAGGTAAAATTCAAGATTGGTCTCTGAAAAATGGTTTGAATTGAATCTTGAGAAAACGGAAGTTGTGCATGTAAGATCTCGTAAAAAGTCCTCAACAAATTTTTATTCTCCAGCTTTCTGAAAGTGGCAGGCCAATTCCAGTGCCATTTCATTATGCTATAATACAAAAGTGAAAATACGTTGAATTGTCTTCATATTTTCTTTGCTGCTTTCACTCAATACACATTTATATGTGGGCGTTGATTTTCATTCAATAACTTCTCGCGTAAAGTCAAAATAACGCAAAATTTGTTGTGAAGAAAACAACCCTGCGTGTTTCAAGTGGTTTAATTTTCCCTTGTATTGTGATTTACAAGAGAGTCCCCATCAAAATCAGTCTAAACCGCTGGTGGGCTTTTCCGTGGTAGCATAGGTTTGCAACACATGATTATTTGTTTGGAGAAGTTGCAGGGAGAACTGTATGGATCACGACATTTCGCACAGACTGTACATGTAGTTGTACCAAGGGTTGTATACTACTTTACTAAAACATTTATTGTCACTTTACAGCTCCCATTGCCTACGTTGTGATTAAGCTGCTGCGTCCAACCGCTGCGGCCATCTTTGGCGGACTCCTTGCAGCCGTTCCGCTGATGTGTGTTCCTCTGGCCAGTAACTTGATGATTTTCGGGGGGCTGATGTCACTTTCAGGTAGGACAAAACTCAGTCCAAAATATTATATGAAGAAAAATTGAATAAGTCTGACCTTTAGGACTGTAGTAAAAGATACTTGTTCGAGGTATCATGCATACAATATTGTGAGTGTGTATATACAAAATTTCAGAGTCAAATATCCGCTATATCATAGAGCAGGTGTCATATTTGGTGATCCAAATTTCAATAGGGAATCAAAACGTTCACATAATACATAATAGATAAATAAGACGTTCAAGGCCATGTCAAATATCAACACAAAAGAAATCATTGCGGTGTCTCATGTCAAAAAGAGATTCATATCCTAGTATGTAATTCACATAATATTTTATCAAAATTATTGACTCAAGAACACAGCAATAGCTTACTCATGAATATTGATAAGCATTTTCAAGTGAAGACAACTGCATTATCTTACAAAAACAATCTAAGTTGATTGTCCTTTTCTAAAGAACACTATTTTGGAGGAAATATAAAGGGTGGTGACGCATTTTTAGAAAACCGAAACTTGAAAAATAATTGGTAATTTACATTAAAATGAAAGGTACACACTAACTAAAGAATGCAACAGAACTGTAGTAAAAAATATAGCCAAAGAACTACCATTATTAATATAAATAAGATTTAGTAAGAGTTAAAGAGTTAGGAAACATTCTCAATAGAAATGATTTTCTTTTGTAAGCTCTAGACATAGAAAGCAAGTAACATCAATCGAGAAAATGTCATTTATTTGTACAAAATGATAAGTGTAAGGAATTCATGTTCATAAGTGTTATTTGCATATTTATCCAGATGTGCATTTGTCCAAAGGTTTCAATAAATCCCCTTTTCTTGGCACCAGACTGGTGCTTGATATATGGCGCTGTGTTCATGCAAGAAAACACTTAAAACAATACTATCAGGTCTGTAACTGGGAATTTGTATGGAGGGTTCAGAATTAGAAAAAAAAAATGACCTTTTAGTTGAAAACTTTCGGGTTCAATCAGCTAACAAGCAAGCAAGAATAAAAGGCTCCCCGAGCACGTTTTTCGTTGTCTTACAGGTTTCATCGTCTAACAAGGAAAAAAACGCGATTTTGTGGTAGGACTACCTCTACAATCGCCTCACCAAAAAAAAAAAAAAAAAAAAAAAAAAACGTTTCTTGGTTTCTTTAAAAAATATTCAAGTGGGCGCACTTTTCTTTTTATTTCTTTCATTTTTTTTTTTTGCTGCTGGCAAACGGGGACGGTGGTCCACGTAACCCCCTGAACCCCCCCCCCCCCCAGTTGTCTGATTATGTATGTTGATTACATCTCTTTGGTAACCTAAATTGTGGTTTATATGCGCCATGAATGATATCGTGCAATGTGAGGATTTCAATAAGACAATAGTAAAATGTTTGAGACATGAGCCTTACTACCGGTTTGAAAAAAAAAATGAACAAAATAGGCAAAACAAATTAGTGTATCCCTCAAGTATCTATGTAACTTGCAAACATGCGTTCTCTGTGTGGGTTTTGTGTAAAGTGGAATTATTCCATGAATGTTTTAGAATAATTGAACGGATATACACACAATTCTTTTAATTGTAGCTGTCAAAATAATGCACTGACTGACGTTTTGTCGTCCATTTTTGTGGCTTTGTAAATCAAATTACATTGTACAGAGCAAAAGTGCACTCAAAGTGATCATTACTTTTTCTGGAGGTGCTGCACAATTTTTTTTTATATAGTAAAAACACAAGAGTGAAGACTTAGGAGAAAGATAATGTCGCGAATTACGCATTGTGTCTCTTTCATGGTGGATGGATCGATAAATAATTTACTTCAATCAGATAGGAGTGTCTTCATTTTGTCATCTGTTCAGGCTGAGAGATAGAGTGTAGATTTGACGGAAACTGAAGAGATCAAGCGACTTGATCGCAGTAAGATCTACATAATGTGTTTATTTTTTATTTTTATTTTTATTTTTTGCCTTTCTTCTCTTCACGTGCGCTTTGATGCAGGTATCGGAATGTCAGTCATCTACCTTTCTTCGTACGTAACTCTCAACGAATACTTTACGAAGTCCTTCGCATTGGTGAATTCTCTCACTATCTACGGAGTGTGTGCCGGAGCACTCTGTCTACCTCTGATTATTGAAAAAAGTCTGGAAGCCTATGGATATGATGGAGCATTTCTCATACTCGGCGGAATTGCCCTTCATGCAGTCGTCTGTGGAGCCGTAATTCGTCCACCAAGAGAAAAAATTATGATAGCCGATAGTAGGTCGTCTGCTACAGACGAAAATCAATTGTCAGGAGGAAGTAATGGTATTCTACCAACAGGAAACACCCACAACTTCAGAGATAATTCTATCTACGAAATGATTTGGAATATTTCTTCTTTGTTCGTTCAGAAATTAAAAACAAACGTTTTGTTTGCCGAACCATATTTTACTGCGTCAATCCCAGCAATAACTATGATATACTTTATATTGTACGCCTGGTATCTCTTCTTAATCCCGCGTTTGGTGTGGCTTGGCTTTGATCCTTCAAGAGCTGTGTACCTTGCAAGCCTTGCTGGAGTTGCTGGAACGATAGGACTTACAATACTTATTGTAATGGTGGCACTTGGCGCAAAATACGTCATCTTGATTTTCTGCAGCATTTGTTCTATCGCTCTCCTTGTCGCCTCCTTGAACGACAGTTACACTTACCAAGCCGTGATGACATTCATTCAAGCCATGTGTCTGTTCGCTCTTAATACTAGTGGACCAATTCTCACTAAGATGACGGTTTTACACGAGGAAAACATGCCCGCTGGCCTAACTGTGTCTACTTTTGTAGCCGGATTAGGAATTACAGTAGGAAACACTTTATCAGGTAAGCTTAAATGAGGCAGAATGTGTAATGTGTTTGTGTGTGTGTGC
Organism: Diadema antillarum; assembly: GCF_040938485.1. Classification (NCBI taxonomy): domain Eukaryota; kingdom Metazoa; phylum Echinodermata; class Echinoidea; order Diadematoida; family Diadematidae; genus Diadema; species Diadema antillarum. The sequence continues at coordinate 596,681 of NW_027271006.1, read as the reverse complement.
GTGTGTGTGTATGCGTGTGTGTGTGTGTGTGTATGTCATTGATGATAATTATGTGAGTGATTTATATATACATTGTATATATATATTTTTCTTATATATCCTATAAATATATAATTTCATACTGTATCTAAGCACGGCACATACATCAGTCCGGGAGCTCTTCTTCCGCAGGTCCATGCGGAGCAATAAAACACATATACATGTAAATCTAATACAGTACTCAGAAATGAAGGCAAAACTAATAAAAAAGCATGTTTTTTGTATTTGTTTACTTATTCATTTATACATAATTATATATACATAAATAATATGCCAATGATATTATATTGTATAGAATATAAACATCAATCATAGTTATCCAGTGGGTTGAAGATGTATATCAGCAGATGTGATTTTTTATAGACTGATTCCTTCTAACCGTCTCTTAGTCACATTTTCTTTTTTTCCACATTTTCCTAAGTAGGATATGTGTCAAGATGCTGTTGTATTCAAGCACCTGTTTCCCTGACACTTGCACTGTCGGTGTATTAGATATTTTCAGAGATACGGGATTAATTCTTCTTCATACATGGAAAGCAGTACATTCTTCAGCTCCAAAATATTTGCAAAACCTTGTTTCAGAATACGTCCCTGGCAGAAATCTCCGTTCATGTAATAGTAAACAATTAACAGTTAAAAGAACAATCTCGACTCTCGGAGAAAAAGCCTTTGTTTCTGCAGCCCCATCTCTCTGGAACGCTCTTCCACTGAGGATCCGATCAGCAGAGACCATTGAAACATTTAAAAAGCTTCTGAAATCACATATGTTCGCATCTTGTTTTGATTGAATTTTCAACGAATTGTTCATTGGTGTGTATATCTCTATCTACCTCTTTCTTCTTTTTCAACCTTCTTATGTACAATTATGACTACGATGTATGCTATTCTTTTTATAATTACGTCCCTCTGCGCCTCAGAATAGGATACTAGATCGAAGGGGCATTACAAATGCTGTACTTATTATCATTATTATTATTATTATTATTAACCCTTTGGGCACTGACTATAAACACTTTATGTTTACATGGAACATCCTCGAGAGGAATCTTGTTGACCATTGCATTAAGGTAGGATTTAGTTCTAACTGATTATTGACGAATTGCCCTTCATCGAATAAACAAGCACAAAATTAATCAGTGTTTCAGTAGTAGCCATGACTAATATTATTATTGTATGTACATACACGTTAACTTGTAGTATAATACTCGGGCTGGATTCGTAACAACTGGGGCATTTTATGGAGCTTTTTGTCCGAAAAAAAAGTGTTCCCGCCAAATGCTTGTCGGCCAGTCAGATGCAAGGATTTCAGTAGTTTTTAACACTCATGTCAGAAAAAAAAAATACATGTACAACTCTCCATGAAATGCGCCCCCCCCCCCCCCCCCGAATCATCGGACAGGCGTCTTACACCATCGAGCATCCGTCCGAAAGCCAGTGCCAGTTCTAATCCTTTTGGCATGCAGCAGGTAGTGCGTAATTATTCAAATTCAAGAAATTCTTGCGTGGAGATGTTCTTATTTCAACTGATTGATGAATTACCCTATACCGACGTTACAAAAAGCACTGAATTAATCGCTTTCGTTTTCCCCTTGTATCGGCAGGACACATCGTTGACGTCACGCACTCCTTCACAGTCGTCTTCGAAATGCTCGGCGTCGGTCTCATCATTGCCGTTGTCAACCAGATCCTCGTAGCGGTGTTCAAATATTATAGCTCAAGAGGAGTTGACGTAAAGGAAGGATGACCAGAACGATTAAAAGTTCGGGTGGACGGCGGTAACGCGTGACTGCATGATGGCGGCGAATTTCAACTAGCCAGCTCCAACTCCCTTCATCTAGAATGTTGTCAACTGTCATTTCCCTCATGTCGTTACAATAGTTTGGTGGGCTTTTTTTTCTCTCTTTCCCTTTCTCAAATATCAATCAATTACCAAAGGCAACTCCGTAATTCATGTATGAAATATGAAGGTATTCTTTAAAGGACAAGTTCACCTTCATAAACATAAGGATTGAGAGAATGTAGCAATATTAGTATAACACATCATTGAAAGTTTGAGGAAAATCGGACAATCCGTTCAAAAGTTATGAATTTTTGAAGTTTTTGTGCAGTAACCGCTGGATGAGAAGACTACAGCAGTGTATGAATAACAATATAAGGGAAATATAAAGAGAATTTCACAAAATGTCATTTTTTGAAAAAAGTACACATTCCCTTGACTCGTTACCGACATATGTTATGGGTAATATTATTCCCCCTGCCTTTAGAAAGAGGCAAGTCAAGTGCTCTTTTATTATGCGAAAAAAAGTTCAGTTCAGTTCAGTTCAGTTTTTATTTCTGCATTTCAAAATCAATACAAATCAACAAATCAACAAAATAAAGTGAAAATATGTTGAATTTTCTTTACATTTTCTTTATACTGTTGTACGCATAATTACACTCACAAGGTGTAGTAGTCTCATCCAGCGATTCCAACACAAAAATTTTAAAAATTCATAACTTTTGCATCGATTGTCCAATTTCCTCAAACTTTCACTGATGCGTTCTACTAATATTGCTGCATTCTCTCAATCCTTATGTTTATGAAGGTGAACTTGTCCTTTAACTTATTGTATAATGTGCCGGGAGCAATGTCATTGTAGGTGTATAAAATGTCTGAGATTTGTACCCTGCTTAGATTTATTTACCACCTCGAAAGAACATTTGGTGCTTTCGGTGCTGGATTAGAGCATATTAGTATATGTTTATGCTCAAAAGCATGTGAAAGAATCTTTTACAGTATACTTTGATGAAAAAAAAACCCATGTTGACGTTAACAGAATCTCAACATCTGTAACATCTCAAAAGACGACAAAATTGTTTTAGACCTCCGATCTTTATGATAATACATGTATTGTACAAGAAGAAATCATAATAAAGCCACTTTGTTCGAGCGCCTACATTTATCTGTTCACTTCGTTCACTAACATCTTCCTCGATAATCTAATCTACACACTTCCACAGCACCAGGGTTTTTAACGAGAGCCTAATTTATAATGAGAATTCATCAAAATTTAATTTCTACTAACATTAGATTAAGGGTAATATTATTCTCCTGCTGTCTGATGTGGTAGGGTCAAGTGCTCTTTCGGTATGCTATACACATAACAAAGTTTGTTGGATTTTCTAACATTTTCTTTATACCGTGTATTGCTGTACAGATTGTCATGAAGTACAGTATATCAATCCAGCAATGATGGCACTGAAATTTTAAAGATTGATAACTTTTGAATCGATTGTCCGGTTTTCGTCAGAGTAATGATATCTTTTACTGACATTCCTGCTCTCATTTAATCCACATCAATTCCGTTTCCTTTAATGCAGGAGGTATTTGCATTACCTAAGTAACTAATGGTAACAGCAGCAATATTTTCACAGCTGGTGCAAAGTGGAAAAAGTAAAAAAGAATTTCAAGAGAAAATCGTGATTCGAGTGATACTGAATCTAGGGTTTTTTTTTTTTCATAGATACACGAAGTATACCAGTTATTGTGTTCAGTGAATAATATATCGGCAGTTAATGGGCTTATGGTCAACCACATGAACCCGTACTAAACAAAGCAAAATAAAAGCATGTATGACATAATTACACAATGTATGTACAGTATAATGTAAGGATGTATGTATATGTGTAGTTACACTGAAATAAAAATATTACTTAAAACTTGAAATCAACAACGTCTTAACATTGTATGCACATGTATATTTTCAGGACTTTTTTTTATTTAGATGAACAAACCAAAACCAAGACAAAATGCCCAAATTTTCAAGGAATCTATTCGTAGCTTTTCCTGGAAACTGCGAGACAAGAAGGCGCCATCAAAGAGCGCATCTTCACTTAAGGAGAAGCAAACTAATCCAGATCATTACAGCGACTTACTTGCAAAAGACAGAGCAAGGAAAGGTTTTGCATATACAAGTGTGAAAGACAGGAGCAGGAAGTAGATCAACAGCGGGAAAAATGGAAAATGGCCAAGAGAGCACAACGACTCTCAAAGAAGTTCGCGTCAATAGAGGAGGAAGAAAAGAAACAAAAAACTGGACAAAGCTCCCATGCTTTTCCACCCAAGAAAAGGCTCAAACTGATGACTGATGATGAAATACTAGAATACTATAAAGAAAAGAAAAGGGAAAGTCGGGCATGAAGATCGAGGCAAAAAATAATGGCTGAAAAGAAATAAAAAGAAAAAAAATAAATGAAACCCGGAAGTGGCACCAGAAACATTAGTTGCGCCCCCCCCCCCCCTTAAAGAATTCCTGGATCCACCCCTGCGACTAGTTTCCAAAATCAAGAAACATAAACAAATTTCACAAGTTCTAAGAAGCGTATGCTTGCTTCCAGTCAAAAATCAGATTCAGTTCAAGACATTGCTATTAGCATTTGAATGTTTCTAAATGTCTGCTCCACATACGAGAGAGCTACTCCAACTCTACACACCAGAGAGGGCCTTCGTTCAAAAAGCAAAGATTTATTTGTTATTCCGAACAGAAGAACAAAATCTTACTGAGAACGAACATTTGCTGTTACTGCCCTTACCCTATGGAATAATATACCCCAGAATGGAAGACAAATCACTGATATAAATAAATTCAAGTCTGCTTAGAAAACGCATTTGTTCACAGTGTAAGCAAACATGAAACTCGGTATCATCAGTGTAATTGGAATTGTATATTTTTTTTATAATCTTTCCATTTTTTTTGAGCGCATAGGGACAATATCACTATGTGTTATGCGCTATATAATCATTGTCAATTTCAATTACTATTATTATTATCATCATTATTATTATTACTATTACTATTAATATCATCATCATTATTATAGAAAGTCGAAGAATGAAAAATGTACATACAATGCTTGGGCGGGGGGGGGGGGGGAGGGAGTAACAAGGCTGAAACAAGTAGAAAGAAAACAAAGGATGTTCTACCCCAAAGCATAAAAGATGTTGTACGTCAATTTTGGAAGAGTAAAGCTTTAGCCCGGCCCTTCTTGAATGTTCATAAGAAGAGGCTTACAGAAGATTCTGTTCATCCCATTCCCACGTGAAAGTTGGATATTGCAGGCGTCGCTGAAGCCAAGGAATGTGATGCTCATGAAGGCAGCAGAACGAATTGTTTGTTGTTGTGTGCACATATGTAAACAGGCACACACAAAGACATGAGATTCCACATAAAGACTCAGGATAATACATTAATTATTTGAAATGATTACCATATTGAGCAACTCTAACATGTCTCAAGCAGAAAAAAAAAACTTATATGCGTGGACTCAAAAATAAAATCTATCAAGCAAATAAACAATTAAATATAATCAACAAGCAGATTTCAAATGTAACATGTCTTTTGATAAGCTATTCACTGTGAAGAGTGGAATGTAATCGAAATTGTCCTACCGATCACACACTGGGTAAGAAATTATTTTTGCATGAATTTAATGGGAAGTAAAATGCAGTTCTCCACTTTTTGTGTGACATGGTAACACATGGAATTCATGTCGTTATGGTTATAACTGACAAATTGTAAGTATCATTTCTATGTAGGTATCATTTCTAGCTGTCATAATGTAAAGAAAATTGCGTTAGCACTCCATTATGACAGCCTTTGCCATGACACTAGAGTCTTATTACTTTCGCAGGATTCTGAAAAAGTTACAGAGCCATGTTTTCATTCGGTTTAAGCCCAGGATACTAACTTCTATCTACGCTCTTGTGTTAGACAATCATAAAAAACTCTGAATCTCTTGTGAAGAGAGGAATTTAATGGAACTTTTACCTACAATTCACAGAAATCAGAAATGATTTTTGCATGAATTCAATGAGAAGTTAAATGAGGTTCTCCTGTTTTAGCGTTCCAAAGGAATGTGTTTCTTTCTTTCATTGAAAAGAATGCTTCATCGCCCCAGGTTAAGATTACGTTCTTTCTATACCCCCCTCCCCCAACACACACTTCCTCCGCCAGTTTCTCCTGACTCTGCCGCAGGTCGTTCAATTATCGGGTTGATATGAAATGCTGATACCGGTAAGGACACTTTTCGCTATCGAATCTAGTAATAATTACGGTTGTTATATGCGTTATCATCATTGTTACCATCGATAATTATTGCCATTACTACCATCAATGTTGCTGTTTAGTCTTGTCTATACGTATTATTCTCTGTATTAATCTTATTGTCGTTACTGTTCCATGTATCATCATTAAAATGTGAGGGTGTCTGAAGGTAGGCTGTAGAAAAATCACACAGTCGGTCCCCTACGCTCTAGATTCAGTCGCTCAGGTAAATAATTGTTCAGAGTGAATTAAAATCAAGACTATTCATATACGCCACTTCTTAACGTAACACGACGTCCTTTACTTGAAAATATACACGTGTATCATCCTCCCAAAATTGAATTTTCATTGCGAAATATCATAGCATTTTTTTAAATCACGACAACGTATTTTGTCATCACAATTAATTTATTCCACTTTCGAAATTACGAACCTCATTTCATTTTCGGATTAATGAGCCTTATTTCATTTTCGGATTAATGAGCCTTATTTCATTTTCGGATTAACGAACATTTAGAGTAACGGACCTTATTTCATTTTCGGATTAACGAACCTTCGGAATAACGAATCTTACTTCATTTTCGGATTAACGAACCTCTAGGTATAGGGAATCTGTGTGTTTCGGATTAACAAACCTTAGGAATAAGGAACCTTCGGAATAACGAGCCTTCGGAATAACGAACAGCACCCGAAATGGGTGCTGCCTCAAGCAGCAAAAAGAAAAAAAATAGTCTATTCCAGCTCCTATTGGTACCAACAGAGCGTGCTCACTGTTTTGTTGGTTTCCATTGGGGTGTTCTTGGTTTCTATTTAGAGTCCTTGAACTACATCAATAAAACCAAAAAATGGGCCCTATTAGTCCTGTTTTTAAAATAAGATTCCTGCAGAAACCGATTTGCATATCTGTGAAGATTTTATGATATCCTGTTTACCAACCTATTGCATTCTTTTCGTTGCGATGTTGGTATTATATTGCATGGAATCTTGCAATGCATAACATCAATAAAGGGTCCTTTTCTCCCTTTAGTTTTCACTGGATCCCTTCAGAAAATAATTTGCATATTATATAGTTGATTTGTTTTTACTATAATTGTGACTTCAGCATGTTTTGCTTCCTTATAAGGTGCTGCAAGAAATTGAAGTCCTAGTCGGAAATCTTTCAAAATACGATTTCACACTTTAATCATATTTATAAAATACTTTGGAAAATGTGAGCGAAATGATACTAATCATTAAAACAGTGCACAGTCAGTGCAAAGGGGGTAGAATGTAACAAAGATGTACGCATCGCTTTGGGTAAGTTTTTTTTTTCAATTTGAAGTTCTATGTTGTATTGAAGATATCAACATATGATTGTACTATAGTTTACCTGTTTGTTTGATTGATCTGTCTCTAATTTTCTCATATAGCATAATTACAAATTTCTACGGATTCATTAAGATTTCTGTATTAGTTTCTATTGGTTGAACCAAATCGATAGAATATAACAGAAGCCTTTTATTGGTTAACGTTGGTCGTATGGACCTTAAAGGGATGGTTTAGTATTGATGGAGATGTGGATTGAGCTTTTAAATATTTGTAAGATACCAAGAAACCACTTATGGAATAATACAGAGCACACCATGCTGAGGGGAATTCAAAGTTTATCAGATGACAATTTGTTTTGTAATGGCTAAGACATCCAAAAATAGACTAAAACAAAGCAATCCTAACTGAAGGTGGGCCCTACCTTTTATTAGGATTGCCATTTCAAAACCAATTTCATCAAATAAACGTTGAATCCCTATTGGAATTACATGCTCTTTCATACTTCATAAGATTTATCATTATCTGCCAAAGAAAAAGTTAGAAACCTAAAGTTAGGTCTCAACTAAAACTATACGATCCTTCTACGAAATTCTATAGATTTCCCATATATACCGTTTTCACACTGAAATCAATAATCCTATTGGTTTTTCTATATAGAAAAGTAACCTACAGGTTATATGTGTGCGATCTAGGAGTGTCTTTTTTCCCTGCGGTATACAACCCGTTTCAGCTTTACAACAGGCAGTAGCGAATCCCTCCAAGTGAGCGTGGTGACTCCGAGCACATTAATCGCTAAAGTTTTATAACGTGCTTTTCTTCTGCTTGCTACACCGGCAAATTTGAAAACCTTAGGAAAGGCTAACAGGCTGGAGTTTAGGCCAAGAAAAAAAGAGTTGTATTAGCGTAACGGACCATATGAAAATAGGTTTGGTAGGTCGATTTTTCCCCATTTTTTTTAATTCATTCATTTTGCAGTGAACCGAACACTGCATGACTCGGTGAAATGAAGAAAGAAAAAGAGAAAACCTGTGAAAACAACCGAATGTTAAAAAAGAAAAGATCCGGCTTCTGCACACCGACATTAAATAAAAACAAGCGGATAAATCGCACAAAAAAAAAAATGAAAGTTTTGAAACTCAAAATGAGAACCGATGAAATACGGGAAAATATGGCAAATGCTCCAAAGCGAAAACGATAGCACTACCGATATCGAATATTGTGCTATCATGCTCGCAGTTATAGCGAAGGTTTTTTTGTTTGTTTGTTTTGTTTGTTTGTTTGTTTGTTTGTTTGTTTGTTTGTTTGTTTGGTTTTTTTTTTAAACTCTAGAGTCGGGACATTTCTATGGCCGGTCGGGTTGCGCCAATACATTTTGCTTTCGCCCTACTATCCCGACCGTTGGATGGGTTGTACAAAATATATCACAGTTGTAGGCCACAATGACCTCAACAAAGTCACAAATGTACACACTAGTAGTTATGTACATGTATGATGTACTGTATGCATGGTTGTTTTAATATGTGTATGTATACAGGTTGACCAGATTAATGGAGAACTTTCTATTTGGCATAGATACAGTACATGCAGTTTGACAAGATTATTGGAGAACTTTCTATTTGATATAGCTACAATACATGCTTGTGACAGGAAATACATTATAGTTCACTCAACCTAGAATGATCTCTCACCCAATCTAGAATGATCTAGGAAGTGCCTACATATTTGGATGAATGATGCACTGTCCCTGTAGCCCAATGTGATTGGTAGTTATTTTTGTAGGAAGTTATGTACAAAGTTAGACAGCTAGGATTTCTGAAACGGTCTTGTACTTGCTAGTATATAGAAGTACGTACCCCCAGGTTGGAGCAAATTACAGATCATTCGAGAAGGGGTGAATGGACCTATATAAGCCACAGAAATTCTGCAGTAGGGAGAGTACCCAACACCTCTGCTCTGAGAGTTACGTCACTTGCTATCCAGTCTTATGTTACCTGCTGACCTGCTATATTTGTGGAGATAAGGCCTGGGAGACATTTTGCCTGCAGAGAATTGATAGACATTGGAGATAGACTCCATTTTCGTGTTGATGGATATTGCTGTGTAAATGCTGTGACGGGCTGGATTCCTAGATGGAAATTATTGACTGATCATCATTCATCGTTTGGATTCTGCACGTATCACTTAGACTTATATACCCTGGATTATTGTAACCTGCGCCTTTGGATTTACGTCGGAGGAATATTTCATCGATGCATCAAGGATCATTCATCTGTGCATCGAACATCGTCTTTGGACATTTCCAGGGGATTTTATGAACCTTGTGATTTAAGATTTGGCTGTAATGCATGTAAGATATCACACTCTCATTGTGCTGAGAAATTTATGATTGTTACATCGATCATTGTCTGTACCCACAATATCACTGTTAATAAACCGCCTGAACATTAGTTGATTGTGTTTTTTTATGTGATCATTGCCAGTGTGATTGTAGTCGTAACAAAGGCGCCACAGTCTCCTTCCCATGCCACAATGAACACGTTCATACGTGAAGCAATGCTCAGGGATATGCATTCCAGTGCTTTGAATAACATTAATTTAATGATATTTCTCAGAGAGTCAAACGTGTTATGCGATTCCCAGAGATCAAGCTGCGGATCCACACTTCTCCCTGTCTTTAACATATTTGTAAATGAATTGCTGCTATCATGACGACGGAGCTCGAAATAAATAGGGACTCGACTGAACACTGGCGCTTTCTTATTATTTTTAGCAAATGTCTCGTATTAGCCATCGATGGTGGACTGTCAAAATCCCTGGGAGTACTTTTTCCGATGATGGTCGACCGCTACAACTCGAACTACCAAACCGTCGGATTTACCTGTACTTTGCCAATTACACTGTGTTATCTATTTGGTAAGCCTTTGCTCAAATCTTACATAATGGCAACAATCAAACATTTCCCTGGAAAGTGCCACCATAACGTACGACATGAATTAGTTCTCCGTTGATTTCTGCAGGCAAACCGAAGATGGTGTCGTTTCTCAAAGGAACCACTGTAGCCCGTGGGAATAACAGTCACAATATGTTTATAGGTCTGTGTGTTCCATTCAGAAGATTAATCTTACGTGCCTATCACCTATGATATAGTATAGGTTTTCCCGGTCAATTTCATACTTTTGTCATTCAAGTTCCTATTCCGAGCATTCGAATTCACGCATTCCACGCTCGCAGCACTGAATCAGCAATCAAATTCAAAATCCGGTCATTCGAATTCACTATCCGAGCATTCGAATTCACTGTCGGAGCATTCAAATTCACTATCGGAGCATTCAAATTCACTATCGGAACATTCAAATTCTCTATCGGAGCACTCAAATTTAAGAGAGGAGCACGCATTTCATCAATGAGCAGTCAAATTCATGTCAAGCTGGCGACGGAATCTCGTCGGTCATTCAAATTCGTGAATAGGCAACCATGTTCCAAATAACTGCATTCAATTTAAAAGAAGTCCTGAATTTAGTTAGTTTGGGGTCGTGTATGCATGTGTTTCTCATTTGGCTTTGAATATATTGGGATTTATGATGATTATTTATTTTGCAGTAGAGGTCCACCTGTTCATTGATAATTTTGAACTCGCGCTTAGCAAATAGGAATATACAGCCACATGTCCCTCGGATTGGACATAGGTCCCATGTGTAAGAGAGTCACAACTCATGCACGTAAAAGATCCCACTTCATTTATTCATCGCAAAGAGCAGAACATCAAACTTGACCCCATATTATGGAAGACCAGCTTTTGCAGCTGAATATGGGTTATCCAGCCATCTTGTTTGATGGAAAACGAAACAAACAAAAATTAGGCACTGTATAGGCCTACAGACGAGCATAATACGGAGGGTTGTTTGACACTTTCGAGGGGAAAAAAAAACAATTTCGACTATATTGAAACTGATACTTTAACATTTTATACGTGTTGTTTGTTGTGTATTGCTGGCTTATTGATTTACTTTTGCGGGACTATGTGAGATCATTGTGTGTCAGTTTGTCTTTAAATTGATGAATTGTCATTATCATGATTATGTGGTTGGTGTTGGGGCGTTGTCAGCATGCAGTATCACCAAGAAATATGATTACAAGTCGCTGTGTTGTTTGGATGCACTGCTGATTGGACATTGCAATTTGAAATTCATTGAGATGAAAAACAAAGAATGCATGAACAGAGAACAATGTAGAACCTGTAAACAACCATAATTACACTATATGCAAGCCTTTGTTGGTTGTGTTGGCCCTTTTCCCTTTCTTAAAAGTCTACTCCATTTTCCTCGTTAAATTGATTGCACAAAGTAGGAACTTGATCGCCTAAAAATGAATTTGAACGCTCCAAACAAGCTCATTGGGACTATCACGTGACTATCGCATGAATTTGAATGCACGAGTAGGAAAGTCGGTGCTCGCATATTGAAATTGAATGCCCAATCGTGAATTTGATTTCACGAACACGAAATAGAACGTCTATAAATGAAATTGATCGCTCGGATTCTGAACTTGAATGCCCGAATATTTTCGCTTGCGTGCGCTGCGTGAATTTGAATGCACATTAATGAATTTGAGTGACAAAAGTATGAAATTGACCGGGAAAACCTATATTATGACAAACTGACTTGTGTTCTTGAATGTAGAATTGGAACACCGGGTTCGCCCGAAAAAGCGAATATGTAAGAAGATAGGCCTTTGCTCTATCAACTTTAAACTTTGTTCTTACTGTGGATGATTTGACAAGCTCACAATTCTTAAGACTTGATGCCATGGTTATGTAAAAAAAAAAAAAAAACTGCCTAAAATGTCACCAGAGTGGGTGTCTATCTTGTTCTTGAAGGCAATGCCATAAAAATGGTTATGTTAACCACCAAACCTGTATGAACTGGTAAGTTTGCTCTTCAAAATGTTGATAAATGTAGATTTCTTAAAATGCCCTGCGTGTGCGGAATCGTTTGCAAATCTGTATTTGTCTGTACGTACCATTTTCTTAATAATTCAACTAGAAAAGTGAAAGAAATGTAATACTCTGAGGGTTGTATGTTCAAACTAACATCAGACCCCTCTTTCAGCCATTGATGTTAATACTTGACCTATGCAATTTCAGGATCGTCCTGAGGAGTTTGTAGTTTTGCGTCTATTATGCGCTATCCATTGCGTTTCTTCTGTCGGAAATTCCGGGTATTTTTTTTTTAAAGTGATATAGGTGCCAAGTTTGATGAAGTTTTGATCTCTTTTCTGCTTTTCATTTATTTTCATTTTCAAATATTTGTACGGTTATAGAAATTCGAACAATCTAATAAACTTCATCAACAGCTGAAAAAAAGTTGCGAAATAGCATTCCATTTGTAAGTTGATTGAAAGCAATACGAGACAAACATGACATATACTATATTGGATTGAAAGTGGGTCAAAGAGACCGAATGAAAAGTTGTGCTTGATGGGAATGTGCCTCTCGGAGATAAACAATTTCATAAACATGAAATGTGGGGGACTCAATGAAAAACAATGCTTGTATGGCATAGGACACTAGTTGCCTTATTAAACAAACAAACCAACTGGAATTTATCTATTTATTCATTCACAACATCTTTTAACAGGGACATTCCGTTCAGTTCTGCTGACAGGCAGCAGACCTGCTTTTCAAGGAAGCCCTGTATACAATGCATACATAAACTTTCAGATGAAAGCAAACAATAGGTGACCTACACAAAAAAACTGAAACAAACGAAATATATACATTGTACAGTGCTTACAAATCATTCTTTACAAGTACATGTAGATTCACAAAGGGTACTAGATGGGTACCAGTGTATTACAATAGTATGTGGTACATAATAACGAAATAACGAAAACTGTGAAGTGGAAAACTATGAAGAAGTGGAATATCAAGGAGAAGAGACCAACAAAAAGAGAAACAGCCAACGAACAAAATTCAGAGGTTTGCAAGCACTTAAATGTTATTCAGCACTGAATATAGACTTGCAGATATTGAATCTACCATCCGGAGGCCGAATGTCCTTAAAGCAGTTTAGGCTGCGTTCACATAGAAGTATACTATTCGGGTATTCGGGGCTCGTTTTCGAGGGCACGCGAATAGCTTGAATCGAACGATAGGATTTCCTAACACCGGTTCACATAAGAGGGCACTATTCGAAAGTACCGAATAGCATATAGAATAGTAAAGCATAGTGGGAATCGAGCTTGTTCGATTTTCTTGCAGCGTATATACCGTCTCTCGTTTATGAAATAATGACAATTTTGGTCTGGATTTGCCCTTTAGCAAAAATAAGCATGTAGACTGAAATTCTGATGCAGTTTAGAAATTGTTAATAAGATTTGCTGGGATGTAGGAGGAAGAAATCCTCACTCGATGGGATGGTGAGTTGACGGTGCGGGTGATGGTGTACTGGGTGTCCGAATAGCGAATAGCGAATACCGTATACTTCTATGTGAATGTAGCCGAACAAATAGCCCAATTTGTTTACCTTCTTTGAATAATGTGAATTCATTCGTGTCTATCCAAATAGAATGCCATGATCATGCTCGAATGATAACGTAGAATGGGTTTTAAGTATTGTTTGTTTTTCTTTTGTTGAAAAGGGTTTCTTTCTGATGACCATGTTAATTGCTCATGACGTTCCGGCATAGGTGCTCACAAGTTTGTACGTAAAGCTGTTTTAATATAACGCACTGAACTCACTGTCAACAAGGTCAATACGACTCTGATATTTTCCTCTTTCTGTTTGAGATCATTTATTTTAGGGGAGGATTTCTCTTTATTAAAGATACGTTGCCCAAATTGCCTCTTTTTATGTACATACAATGTATACTGCTTTACCTCTTTACCAGAACTCGATATAAATGACTGTATCAGATATGCATTGATGTACCAAATTCACCTGAAATATTTTACCCGTGACAGAGGTTTTTTTTTTTTTTTTTTTTTTTTTTTTTTAATCTGTATACATTATCGGTATACATGGTATTATAGAAATCAATTTGAATTCATCATTTGGCAACAGGATTACTTTTTCATCGCTTACCACCATTTCGCTCACCCGTATGATTAGACGGTTACGTAAATTATGTCACAAGAAGAAAGCAAGGGGCGTATAGTGCTTTTGCACTTTTTAGAGTTGCAATCGATCATCAAAATAGTATTATACTGATAATGGAAACGATAGCAACGCTTAGCGTTATTCTCTTTGTTTCTCCATTTCATACGCTTCATGTGGTACATATAAACCTCATGCATTTTAACATTTATACAGGGTGGCCCAGAAAGAACGGAACACCTAAGATCTCAACTTTCAGCAATATTGTTACAAATATGTCACTATTTTGCACATTGTTGGAAAGGCCATTTTTTCCCCAATAGAATGACACCAAAATCTTTAATTTTGGTTAATATATTATGATTTTAGGACTATTTCTGTCAACCCTTGCAATTTTCATAATGACATCATTTTGCACTGTAGCATTTACAACTAGAGAGGGGCCGTCAAAGGCGGCAGACCCACGCCTAAGTACAAAGTCGGGGTAAACATAATGTGCATTCGGTCATCTACCAGAATTCGGCCACTTAATTGCCAGTGTGCTTTATCACCAGCCAGTGAGTTCTACCAAAGATCGTACACTGAAGTGTACGATCTTTGGTTCTACAGTCACATCACACGCAAATCACATCATTACACATACGGTATTAACACTCATTCACGTACAGGAAAGTCCTAAAGTCTCCTCCAAAAATCCATCGAAAATCCCAAATTCCACCGTCAAAAGTGCAGAATCGGAACTTTTCCAAGCGCGCGCGAATTAAGTCCAGTTTTAAGAGTATTGTCTACGCGACGGGTCGCGGAAAAAGCGCTAAAAATCGAGAAATACGCCGTTTTCTTGCGGGATATTTTGATTATAGCAAGCCGAGAGTGTGATGATATCAAAGGTCGTATGAGTGTACGATCTTTGATGGTATCCACAAAAGCAAAAAAGAAAAACAAAATTTACGTACCCCCTAGGCAATTACCCCTATGATTAGTGTCTACGGGAATTATTCAATGCAAGGGTTGAATGCAAATGTCTACTGCACCAGTATTCGGCCACCAACGAGCGCCGCAACGTCGCCGGTGCAATTTTGCACCAACAGTGTAGAGCGCGATGCATTTTCAGCGGCCTTGCACACGCATTGACATTGAGCACGCATATCGTGCAGTGTGACTGCGACCGAGCAAAATGCTCCTCCAACGAAAAAAACAATCAATGTTAATTTGAAAAATCATCAAAATACGGGCCAGTTTGTGATGACGGAGAACGAACTTTCATAAATCTAGAAGGACATAGTCCCTCAAATAGGCCTAAACGTAAATTTCGGAATTCTTACGAACATTTGAGCAGCGAAGTCGGATCGTTGGAGAGTTTATGTTTTGGTATGGTAGCGGAAAATCGCAAAGTGAGAAACGGGAAATTTTCGGAATGGTCACTATACCATGGGGTCAAAACTTCAAGGTCACACAGAATTTGCAAGGATCAACCGATTATCACCAAAATCTAATCGATTCTTTCCTGCCATTATCCAAACATCCCCATAACATTTCGTGCAAATCCGTTTACCCGTTCTCTTGTTATCTTGTACACAAACAAACAAACAAACAAACAAACAAACAAACAAAAAACCAAACAAACAAACAAACTAGAGAGGGGCCGTCAAAGGCGGCAGACCCACGCCTAAGTACAAAATCGGGGTAAACATAATGTGCATTCGGTCATCTACCAGAATTCGGCCACTTAATTGCCAGTGTGCTTTATCACCAGCCAGTGAGTTCTACCAAAGATCGTACACTGAAGTGTACGATCTTTGGTTCTACAGTCACAACACACGCAAATCACATCATTACACATACGGTATTAACACTCATTCACGTACAGGAAAGTCCTTAAGTCTCCTCCAAAAATCCATCGAAAATCCCAAATTCCACCGTCAAAAGTGCAGAATCGGAACTTTTCCAAGCGCGCGCGAATTAAGTCCAGTTTTAAGAGTATTGTCTACGCGACGGGTCGCGGAAAAAGCGCTAAAAATCGAGAAATACGCCGTTTTCTTGCGGGATATTTTGATTATAGCAAGCCGAGAGTGTGATGATATCAAAGGTCGTATGAGTGTACGATCTTTGATGGTATCCACAAAAGCAAAAAAGAAAAACAAAATTTACGTACCCCCTAGGCAATTACCCCTATGATTAGTGTCTACGGGAATTATTCAATGCAAGGGTTGAATGCAAATGTCTACTGCACCAGTATTCGGCCACCAACGAGCGCCGCAACGTCGCCGGTGCAATTTTGCACCAACAGTGTAGAGCGCGATGCATTTTCAGCGGCCTTGCACACGCATTGACATTGAGCACGCATATCGTGCAGTGTGACTGCGACCGAGCAAAATGCTCCTCCAACGAAAAAAACAATCAATGTTAATTTGAAAAATCATCAAATATCAAAGGTCGTATGAGTGTACGATCTTTGATGGTATCCACAAAAGCAAAAAAGAAAAACAAAATTTACGTACCCCCTAGGCAATTACCCCTATGATTAGTGTCTACGGGAATTATTCAATGCAAGGGTTGAATGCAAATGTCTACTGCACCAGTATTCGGCCACCAACGAGCGCCGCAACGTCCCCGGTGCAATTTTGCACCAACAGTGTAGAGCGCGATGCATTTTCAGCGGCCTTGCACACGCATTGACATTGAGCACGCATATCGTGCAGTGTGACTGCGACCGAGCAAAATGCTCCTCCAACGAAAAAAACAATCAATGTTAATTTGAAAAATCATCAAAATACGGGCCAGTTTGTGATGACGGAGAACGAACTTTCATAAATCTAGAAGGACATAGTCCCTCAAATAGGCCTAAACGTAAATTTCGGAATTCTTACGAACATTTGTTGAGCAGCGAAGTCGGATCGTTGGGGAGTTTATGTTTTGGTATGGTAGCGGAAAATCGCAAAGTGAGAAACGGGAAATTTTCGGAATGGTCACTATACCATGGGGTCAAAACTTCAAGGTCACACAGAATTTGCAAGGGTCAACCGATTATCACCAAAATCTAATCGATTCTTTCCTGTCATTATCCAAACATTCCCTGAACATTTCGTGCAAATCCGTTTACCCGTTCTCTTGTTATCTTGTACACAAACAAACAAACAAACAAACAAACAAACAAACAAACAAACATACAAACAAACAAACAAACAAACAAACAAACAAACAAACAAACATACGGAACCCTTTACATAACCCCCTGCCGATTTTCATCGGCGTGGGTAACAAACAAACAAACATACGGAACCCTTTACATAACCCCCTGCCGATTTTCATCGGCGTGGGTAATGATATTCACATTGACATTCACATTATTCACAATGATAACCGACAATGACAACTACAACTTCCGCCCCACATTCCACACATTGTGAACGCTACTGGTTCTATGTCAAGCCGAATTCTCGCTGCATGATTTCGGTATCTCTGAGAGTGCAAAATGATCACATTTTGAAAATTGCAAGGATTGACAAAAATGTTCCTGAAGTCATAACGCATCAACCAAAATTAAAGAATTTGGTATCATTCTATTGGAAAAAGAATGGCCTTTCTGATAGTATGCAAAATAATGACATATTTGCAACAATATTGCTTTAATCAAAGATCTAAGGTGTTCCGCTCTTTCTGAGCCACGTTTTAATTGCATACAACTCACAATTCTACTTGATTGACTAAGAAGTCCTTATTCAATTATCTAGTCTGATCACGGCAGTGTGGATGAAGAGGTAGTTGTCTTCCCTATATACCTACTGCCTACTGTCGAAAGATATTCATGATTCTTTGACAGCTCCCATTGCCTACGTTGTGATTAAGCTGCTGAATCCAACCGCTGCGGCCATCCTTGGCGGACTCCTCGCCGTTCCCCTGATGTGTGTTCCTCTGGCCAGCAACTTGATTATTTTCGGGGCGCTGTTGTCTTTGTCGGGTAAGACAAAATTCTGTCCAAAACGACTGATGAAATGAAATTGAATTTGATATTAATTCTCAAACTTTTGATTTTGTTCAAGAAATTGATATGATGGAGTATTTTAAAAGGCTTTACAAAAAGCTCTTATTGATGTTTTGTTGAACTTTTCGTTCTATTGAATTATGCATATTATTATCATGCATTTTTTGTTTTTGTTTTTTTATTATTCCATATGAAGAGTTTGTTCGCAAAAACCGATAAGTCAGTTTTTGAAGATTTTGATGTACGGTCTCTGTCATAAAGTACAAAATAATACCTTTTGAATGATGTATTGGTTAATACATATAAAGGTAAATTTTTGAAGTTATGGTCAAAAGAAGCAAAAATTTTCTTACTCTGTTTATTTTTCTTGACCTTTAATCGCAAATATCTCCATTTGGCAAATATGGACTTATCGGTTTTTGCGAACAAACTCTTCATATTCCACATTTAAACAAATACATAAAACATAAACATCACAATACAAAAGCATGGATGAATTGTCAAGTGCTGCTTATAAGACAATAAAACATGTGAAATATGAGGAATCTACATAGAAGCATTGCTTGTAGGGTGTAGATTCCCAGATACGGATGTGAGATTATTTCCTACTTGGTATATGTAATTAAAGGAATGACAATTTGTGAATTGGAGAAATATAAACGTCGAAAAGTAAAAAAGAAAAAGGAAAAAAAAACAAAGAAAACAATGTCCGCGGCACAAGACTTCTTGAGAGTTGCGTGATCACCCGAGCGAGGTACAAGTCAGATGCAGTGTACAATAGCAGAGATACCAAATGTATACAAAGGAAGTTCAGGAGATAATGCAGAAATCACGAGCGAGGCACGTGTCTCCAGACATTAGTGTCTTCCAGAAATGTGGTGAAGTTAATAATCGATAATGTCAGTAATGTGAAATATGAACAGAAAATGTCGAGGAGGATTGAAGAATAGCTATATGAATTCAGAAAAACTAGTTTCAGTTTATGCTTAAATGAATTAAGAGACTGAGATTGGATTATTTCTCTATCCAACTCATTCCAAAATATTTAGGTCCTGTAGTGGTTATTGTTTTTAAAGCAGATACGGTCCGTACAGGAGAAAGATGAAAAGAATCTTTTTGTCTAGTAGGGAAAGAATGAACTTCAGTATTTTTGACAAACATCGAAGAAAATACATCAGGGAGACCACCTGAGTTTAATTGATACATAAATAACCCGACATTGAAATGATATAAATCCTGGATCTTAAGTGTTCTATTGGAACAGAATAAGACATTAGTGTCTTCCAGAAATGTGGTGAAGTTAGTTATCTGTTTAGCTCTTTTCTGTATCAATAATAAAGAATTAAATCTAGTTGTACAGCAATTTTCCCATGCCAGGATTCCATAACCTATATAAGGAAAAAAAAAGAGAGTAGAATACAATTAATGCAGAACATGTTTAGGAAAATACTGTTTTAACTTATACATAACACCTACATTTTTTTCTTTCCATGTCAACTTACAATCAATATAAAGACCAAGGAATTTTATATATTCCACCTGGTTCAATTCCACGTCGTTTATGACCAACTTGCCCGGTAAAATATTGATTATATTGCTAAAGACCACAAATTTTGTCTTGGTCAAATATAGTGACAATTTATTAGCCTGAATCCACTTAGATACTGATTTTAATTCAGTATAAATGGTATTCAGTAAAACATGAGGGTTTCGATTTTAATAAAAAATGCTGGTGTCATCGGCAAAAAGTAGAAAATAGAGCAGAGAGGACGAACTTCGAAAGTCATTCATTTAAAGAATAAACAATAAAAGACCTAAAAGGGATCATTGCGGTACCCCACAAGTTATAGGCTGTGAGCTGGACACATGGCCACATGACACATGGCATATATCATATATAGTGAAGTGATTTTAATAATAAAGACTGCAAAATAAAATGCTCACTTATGCCCACTCTCTGATGATGACATTTCTTTGAAGTGGAAACGAAACAAAACCAAAAAATGAAGAGTTCGCACAATTCGCGCCTGCGAGCTGTGTATACATCAATAGTATAAATTGCTTTTTATGTAATTTTTGTGGCAGATCGTGTGATAACTGTAAAACATACTGGTCCACTGACAGATTTTGATTTTCATTTGTGTGTGTGTGTGTGTGTGTGTGTGTGTCTACCTCCTTGTGTACTAGTAATTCCTTGGCATGGCGCTGTTCTTATTTGAGTCAAAAATGTGTGATTTTTTTTCTGTTTGTACAGCGGCATCAGCTGATAATATAATGTTTGTATTGATTTAAACGTCAATAAATAAAGACTATTGAAAACAATTAATGTGTTAAAGTATAATTCTATGATTGATGTTTTGTTGGCCACGTTTGCTTAAATGTAGTTCGTATTGACTTAGTGACCAAAATTGTGATTTGCGTCTTCAGTTTTTCACCTGTACTAATTTTTGCATTTTATTATTAAAAAACGAAAGAGGGGAAAATGTATTTTGACAAGTTTGAAGTATTTGACGAAAGATGTCATCAAGACAGACGTATTGTGGGTATAATTTTGCAACTGTATGAATCGACGGTTTTTATAATGATCAAGAGGGAAGGAATGTGCTCACCTTCACATTCACCGCATTGGTTCTGCCTGAGTGTACCGGCATAGCAGGATTTGATTTTAGGCAGTTAGGGGCGGTTAGTATGTGACGGAGAGAAGCAGTCGAGCCCAAATCGAGAGGAAAGAGGGGGGGGGGGGGGGGGGGGTAGGGGGAACGTGTGTTATCCTCTCCCCCACCCCACCCCCGCAGTGAGATTTTTTTTTCTTTTTGATGTTGTAAAGTGTGCAGTTTGATGCACTTTTGCGTGTTTTATTGACTTGAAACAGTTCCACCGGTGTTAGTAAGGTAGCAGTAATTTGGTGTCGATTATAATTATTTAACAATCTGATATATTGAAATATTTAACAATCCGGATATCATTTAGATAGAGGTCTAGTAATTATTCTTTCAGGGAATATCATGAACACTGTCCGTTAAACAATGAAATAGAAAAAGCATGAACACGAGGATATACGATGGGGTATTCCTCCTGCTATACGTGAGGGTGATTTTGCATTTTCAGACCTGAAATTCAGCGATCTTGTGCAAACTTTGGGTGAAATACTTACAATGTTTTTGGAGCAAAAAAAAAAGAAAAGAAAGGAAAATAGATAGGGGCCTTTTCAGGGAAGTGTTAGTAGCTACACAGCTCTTATTCCACTGTGTACATTATCACTGTTTACTACACCTGTAGGTCTAGAGGTAGAGGGGTGGGAGGGGGACACCCCTCCCCGGCGGAGCTTTTGCATTTTTTTTTTTTGAAAATTCGGAAATTGCCTTTCCCCAAAGTGCACTAAGTCTATAAAGGGAACCGAACTGAAATTCACCGATTTTAGAGGGAAATTCAACGAGGATTAGAGGGCGCCTTCGGAACAACATGGACGTGCACTGATTTTAAGCTCAAATCTGCTAGACAAATCCACCCGCATCCTACTTAAATCAACCGAAATTACATTCAAATAATGAACAATCGTAAGACTGCTGCTAAGTCGTCAAGCTGCCAGCCGTATTCACTCAGAAATCGAGCTACTTCGCAAAAAAAATAAAAAAATCAAGCAGATAACATGGCTGAGCCGACGTCGCATGGGGCGGATGACTCTATGGCCAAGCTATAGAAATACGTTCCGATTTTGACACCTTCGCCGAAAAGGTACAGGGCAAGTTAAACAACGTGTGCGCCGGTACCACTACCGTGCAACAGGAAATACATGCAATTAATACTACTTTGGCTGAGCTGCAGCATTTAGCGGAGGATACGTCCGCTAGATTGACAGAGATCAGGTAAAACTACCTAAGATGGAAAAGGAGGGAAAGGAGGCCGAGCAAAGGTTGAGGGATGCGTTGATTGCGATGGAGCTGCACGATCGGAAACAAAACCTACTCTTCTACAAAACAGCCCCCACTTCCGGAGATAACACCCCGCAGATGGCTGCAGCTGAAGTTCGAGACGCCATGACGAAGCTGGGCATTTCTCCGCAGAAGGCTGAGGCAATTCCTAGGGTCCACGCCCATCGAGTAGCACGTAAGCAGCAGTATCGCGAACCCAACGCGCCATCGACCCCGGACCCGATAATCGTGAGATTTGTGTCTATGTTCGACCGCGACGCCATTCTGAATGCATACGACTCTACACTGCGACAGCTTCCTGCTGGCACCACCCTCCCATTCACCATAAGAACGGATCTTCCACCCGGACTTAAGGAAAAGCGCTACCGTCTGGAAAAGATAGCTTATGAGCAGCGTAAACAACACGGAAAGTCAACGCGCATTCTCCTGATTGGCGTTGATCTCCGCCTTTCAATCCGAAACAAGGGTCAACAAGCAGCACCATGGGTCTTGTATAAAGATTGAACATCTGTAGTAAGCTTATCTGCTTCCTCTTCCTTATGGGACTTTCTGTGTCAACTGTTAAACATTTCCGACATTTCCTTAAGTATTTCAAGCCAGTGAGCTATTACCTAGATCTAAATTTACTGCTGTAATTGTTTTTCTTCTCATGGAAATCTTAATGACTTCATAAGCAGAAATGAATCTTAATGATTTTATACATGTCATAAGCAGAAATGAAACTCTTTTATTTTCTTCGGTTGTCAAAAGAAAATACACGCTGATTTATGCGGGTTGGTTTTGTCTACCAGAAAAGATAAAGAGCTATAAGTCTTGCAAGTTCATCTACTTTGCATATATATATTTGGACATATTGTGGATTCAATATCAGTAGTTGATTGTGAATATTGATTTTATGTCTATGTTGTTGATACTTTTCTGTTCCCATGGCTGTAGAAATACACGTGTACCTCCATTAGTATTCGCACACCTAGAAATTCAACCATATTTTCTGAAAATATGTTTGGTGAGATAACATCTCAAGCTTCTCACGAAGCTTCTCTGTTTCCTTTTAGTCAACTTGACGATGTAAGCTTTCTCAATGAATTTCAAAGTCACACTGTAGATTTAGATCGACTGTCAAATTTACAGAACAATCCTTTTTCTGTATCTGATGAGTTGTTTGGGACCGATGACTTAGATCCGGATAGGAATTTTGCTCTTAGTAATTTTGATAATGTAAGTCGTTATTATGAAATTGAAAATTTCGCCAGTCGATTTAGCCCTTCAAAGAATGATACCTTTTCATGTATACATTTTAACTCTAGAAGTCTTCCAAAACACTTAGAGTCTATTACAGACATATTATATTCACTTAACTTTTCGCTTGATGCTATTGGGTTTTCTGAAACATGGCTGAAAGAAACAAGTCCACCTGTAAACACAGGGGCGTCACCAGCTTTTTTTCAAGGGGGGGTGCGTTTTGACCCTAATGTAACGAGATTTGTTTTTGGACAGACATTTGGAATAAAGGAAGCTCTCAATCCCTAGACTTTTACTGTTGTTGAGGGAAACCAAGCGGGGAAAGGGCACCGGCGTAGCTAGGATTTCATCTTTTACAGTAAAAAAAAAAATACCATTTGGAGCTATATTTTTTCGCTTTGGAAATAAAGGGGAGGGCGCACCGGCCGCAGCTGCCGGCAATTACTGGCAGCAACATCAGGAGAAAGGAATAACGATTAAATGCGAGCGAGCGGAGCGAGCGAGCTTGAATATTTTGACATTTTACAGTAAAAAAACCCCTGCCGTTTGTTGCTATATTTCTTCGCTTTGGAAATAAAGGGAGGGGGTGCACCGGGCGGAACTGCTGGCAATTACTGGCAGCAACATCAGGTGAATTGCATAACGATTAAATGCGAACGAGCTTGAAAATTTTACATTTTAATACAGTCCAAAAGCTGCCGTTCTTAGCCATATTTTTTCGCTTTGGAAATCAAGGGAGGGGGGCGCACCGGGCGGAACTGCTGGCAATTACTGGCAGCAACATCAGGTGAATTGCATAACGATTAAATGCGAGCGAGCGAAGAGAGCGAGCTTGAAAATTTTACATCTTACAGTCCAAAAACTGCCGTTCTTAGCCATATTTTTTCACTTTGGAAATTAAGGGGGGGGGGGAGCGCATGCCACCGGGCGCAACTGCTGGCAATTACTGGCACTGGCAGCAACATCAGGTGAATTGCATAACGATTAAATGCGAGCGAGCGAAGAGAGCGAGCTTGAAAATTTTACATCTTACAGTCCAAAAACTGCCGTTCTTAGCCATAATTTTTCACTTTGGAAATTAAGGGGGGGGGGGGGGAGCGCATGCCACCTGGCGCAACTGCTGGCAATTACTGGCACTGGCAGCAACATCAGGTGAATCGCATAACGATTCAATGCGAGCGAGCGAAGAGAGCGAGCTTGAGCTTGAAAATTTTGACATTTTACAGTAGAAAAACTACCGTTTGTAGCTATATTTTTTCGCTTTGGAAATTAAGGGGGGGGGCGCACCGGGCGCACCGGGGCGCAACTGCAGACAATTACTGGCAGTAACATCAGGGGAATTGCATAAAGATTAAATGCGAGCGAGCGAAGAGAGCGAGCTTGAAAATTTTACATTTTACAGTCCAAAAACTGCCGTTCTTAGCCATATTTTTTTCGCTTTGGAAATTAAGGGAGGGGGCGCACCGGGCGCAACTGCTGGCAATTACTGGCAACAACATCAGGTGAATTGCATAACGATTAAATGCGAGCGAGCTTGAAAATTTTACATTTTACAGTCCAAAAACTGCCGTTCTTAGCCATATTTTTTCGCTTTGGAAATTAAGGGGGGAGCGCATGCCACCGAGCGCAACTGCTGGCAATTACTGGCAGCAACATCAGGTGAATTGCATAACGATTCAATGCGAACGAGCTTAAAAATTTTGAAATTTTACAGTAGAAAAACTGCCGTTTGTAGCTATATTTTTTCGCTTTGGAAATTAAGGGGGGGGGGACCGCACCGGGCGCAACTGCAGACAATTACTGGCAGTAACATCAGGGGAGTTGCATAAAGATCAAATGCGAGCGAGCGAAGAGAGCGAGCTTGAACATTTTACATTTTACAGTCCAAAAACTGCCGTTCTTAGCCATATTTTTTCACTTTGCAAATTAAGGGGGGGGGGGAGCGCATGCCACCGGGCGCAACTGCTGGCAATTACTGGCACTGGCAGCAACATCAGGTGAATTGCATAACGATTAAATGCGAGCGAGCGAAGAGAGCGAGCTTGAAAATTTTACATCTTACAGTCCAAAAACTGCCGTTCTTAGCCATATTTTTTCACTTTGGAAATTAAGGGGGGGGAGCGCATGCCACCTGGCGCAACTGCTGGCAATTACTGGCACTGGCAGCAACATCAGGTGAATCGCATAACGATTCAATGCGAGCGAGCGAAGAGAGCGAGCTTGAGCTTGAAAATTTTGACATTTTACAGTAGAAAAACTACCGTTTGTAGCTATATTTTTTCGCTTTGGAAATTAAGGGGGGGGGAGCGCACCGGGCGCACCGGGCGCAACTGCAGACAATTACTGGCAGTAACATCAGGGGAATTGCATAAAGATTAAATGCGAGCGAGCGAAGAGAGCGAGCTTGAAAATTTTACATTTTACAGTCCAAAAACTGCCGTTTGTAGCCATATTTTTTCGCTTTGGAAATTAAGGGGGGGGTGGGAGCGCATGCCACCGGGCGCAACTGCTGGCAATTACTGGCAGCAACATCAGGTGAATTGCATAACGATTCAATGCGAGCGAGCGAAGAGAGCGAGCTTGAAAATTTTGACATTTTACAGTAGAAAAACTGCCATTTGTAGCTATATTTTTTCGCTTTGGAAATTAAAGGGGGGGGGGGAGGCGCACCGGGCGCAACTGGACGATTACTGGCAGTAACATCAGGGGATTTGCATAAAGATTAAATGCGAGCGAGCTTGAAAATTTTGACATTTTTACAGTCCCAAAACTGCCGTTTGATGCTATATCTTTTTTTTTTTTTTTTGCTTTAGAAATTGAGGGGGCGCACCGGGCGCAACTGCTGGCAATTACTGGCAGCAATATTAGGAGAATTTAAATGCGAGCGAGCGGAGCGAGTGAGCTTGAAAATTTTGACATTTTACAGTCCAAAAACTGCCGTTTGTAGCTATATTTTTTGCAGTAAGGGGGGGGGGGAGGCGCACCGGGTGGAACTGCCGGCAATTACTGGCAGCAACTTCAGGAGAATGGCAGTACGACTAAATGCCAGCGAGCGAGCTTGAAAATTTTGACATTTTACAGTCCAAAAACTGCCGTTTGTAGCTATACTTTTTCGCTTTGGAAATTAAGAGGGGGCGGGGCACGCCCGGTGCGCCCCTCCCCCTGGATCCGCCACTGGTGGTCAAGGGTGTCGGTTTATGTTCATGACTGGAGGAGGTATGACCAGCGAGGTGGCGTCGAAGTGACCAATTAGTATGGGAAGGATGTCCAAAATCTATGTATATAGTCAACACTGTATAGAATACACTTGCACTAGTAGATAATTATGTATAAAATCAGTGCTGCCAGAACCAGGGGTGCGAATTGCTTTTGCCCACGATTTTTCCCCCCTTTTTTTTTTTTTTTTTTTTGTCCCCGATGCAAAATTTCAAAAAAAAAATAAATAGGTAAAAAAATAATAATCATTTAGTGTCCGGCGTTGAGGTCGCTCGCAGACTGAAGTTTTTTTTTTTTTTTTTTTTTAAGGGTCTGAAGGGGGGTGCGTTCGCACCCAACGCACCCCCCCTGGTGACGCCCATGAAACATACCAGGTTATACCGTATTATGTAAAAATAGATGTAACAGAACAGGTGGAGGTGTCGCACTTTGTATGAATAATGCACTATCTTATCATGAGAGATCCGACCTGTTGCTCCCAGGTAATTTGTGTTGCGATTCATTGTTCATTGAAATTAACTGTACACAGGAAAAGAATATATTAGTTGGTATTATCTACAAACCTCCGAACGTAAATATCACTCGGTTTAATGAGGCTTTTTCTACATTGTTATGTGATCTTGTCAAAGAAAGTAAAAGGATTTATATCACCCTAGATTTGAACATCGATCTTCTGAAATTTAATACACATTCAAACATTCAAGATTTTATGTATTCCCTGTCAAGCAATTGTTGTTTACCTTTGATATCTAGGCCAACGCGCATTATTGGGACTTCTGCAAATTTACTCGACAATATTTTCACCAATCAATTTGATTTACCTATATTGAGAGTGGTATTTTATACTCTGATACAACTGATCATTTACCAGTTTTTTTTTTTCAGATAACATCTCCCAAATGCAAATCTGATAAAAGCATCAAAGAATTCTATTCTAGATGTATTACAAAAGACAGAATAATTTCATTCAGAAATGCCCCAAGTGATGCGTGCTAGGATGATATTAAAGAAACTGATGACACCAATATACCTTATAATACGTTTGAATTAAGACCACGTGGTTTATATGATACGCATTTGCCTTTCCAACGTATATCTTCTAAAAAGAGACGATTGAAACCATGGATGACTGATAGTTTATTGAAATTTGTACGATACAAAAACAAACTATATAAGACTTTTTACACAAAGGTACGTCTGTTAGCGAGACAAGGTATAACAGTGTTCGCAATAGATTGAATTTTTTATTACGGGAGGCTAAGAAGTTTTATGTTAACAAATTTATTCAGTATAAATCTGATATTAAAGATACATGGAATATTGTTAATTCATTGTTACAATTCAAACAGGGCAAGGATACTGATATTAAGTTGAAAATTGATGGTCAACTTGTTGATAGTTGTGAAGATGTCGCTGAAAGTTTCAACTCTTTTTTTACTGGCATCGGGCCAAATCTTGACAGATTATTACCTGAAAATCATGGGAACTTCCGGCAATATCTTCACACACCTGTACAAGCAACAATGTTTTCATATCCAGTAACTGAAAATGAAATCTGTGATATTGCAAAATTGTTTCAGAATGGTAAATCGTCTGGTGTTGATGACTTTAAACCTTGGGTTATTAAATTTGTTATATCATTGTTAAGTGAACCACTTTGACATATTTTTAATATGTCTTTGAGTAAAGGTGTTTTCCCTGACAGAAGATTGGGAAAATAACCCCCGTATTTAAAAGCGGAGATAAAACTGAAATAAGTAATTATAGACCTATATCTGTTCTCTCACGTTTTAATAAAATACTTGAAAATATTGTATTTACACGAGCTATGAAATTCATTGATAAAAACAAAGTATTAAGTAATAGTCAATATGGTTTTCGACAAAAATGTTCTACATCTTTGGCCTTAATTGATTTAACGAATAAGATTGTTGATGCTTTTGAACATTATATGTACACTTTGGGAATGTTCATTGACTTATCAAAGGCTTTTGATACTCTTAACTACGATATTTTGCTTTCTAAGTTACATCATTATGGCTTTTGAGGTACTGTTCATAGTTGGTTCTCTAGTTACTTAAAAGATCGTTATCAATGTACTAAATATAATTCTGTTGTTTCACAGCTCAGTAAAGTTCAGTGTGGTGTTCCTCAGGGTTCACTACTTGGCCCCCTTCTTTTTATACTATATATAAATGATATAGACACTGTTTCTGATAAGCTTTCTTTTATATCATACGCTGATGATACAAATATTTTTTCATGTGGTAAAAACTTTGATGTCCTGTGTAATGAAGTTAATAGTGAACTTAAAAAGGTATGTGTTTGGTTTCAAGTTAATAGGTTATCTTTGAATAGTAAAAAATGTAATTATATTCTTTTTAATAATGGGAAAAAAGATGATGATAGAAATGTTGATATTTACTTAAACAATGATGCAATCCCTAAAGTTGATAAAACAAAGTTTTTAGGTGTATTCATTGACTCCAAGTTATCTTGGAAATTTCATATTGCAGAAGTTGAGCGAAAAGTGTCAAAAAATATTGGTATTATTTGTAAATTTGCATATTTTTTGCCTGTAAACATACAACGTATGCTTTATTGCACACTTATTCTACCTTACCTGACACATTGCAACATTATTTGGGGAAATACATTTGAATCAAATTTGAAAAGATTACAGGTTTATCAAAATCATATTATTAGATATTTATGTAATGTATGAAACATAGGTCCTAGTGGTGTTCGAACAGATACATTGTTTAACGAGTTAAAGTTGTTGCGTTTAAAAGATATCAATACATTCCAATTGGGTTTATTCATGTATAAGTGTACAAATAATCTCCTCCCTGATCATTTATGTCACTTATTTGAAGGAAACTCAGAATACCATAAGTATGACACTAGATCATCTTCATGAATTCACGTTCCAAAACATAAAAAAGTTTTATTCCAACACACAGTGCGTTTTTCTGGTCCCAAGGTCTGGAATAATCTCCCAGCCCATTTAAAATCTGTACCTTCTTTGAGTCTATTTAAATGCCATTATAAATCGTCTTTCTTTTTGGAATAACAGACTTTTTTGCTGATATTGTCAAGTTTCTGGGTGTTTCTTCTCTCGGGGCCTGGTGACAAGTTATTTTAGTCACCTGTACATTATAATGGCACTTTAATACTTGGAATCCACTTTGCATACTCTAGTTGTTGCTGTGTCGGACAGACCTCGTGCGAGCTTTCAGGTTGCCAGGAACTACTTTGGTTAAAATGACATACATAAGATTTGAATATATTGGTAAAGGGGTCTATTCAGGATTCGGTTGCAGTTGGAAACAGTGCATTTCATTCGTTGTCTTGCTTACATCTGTGCAGAGGTTTCACATTGCTAGCACTTATAAATATGTAACGTTTAACTTTGATATAATATGTAATTTTTCTTAGGCTGTAACTCGTCACATATTTTCACATTTACTGTAGCCCCTCTGTTAAAATGCAATATTTCTCTTCGAGGAATATCTCATCTTCATATTGCCATGGGAACTACTATCATATTGTGTTTTTGTTGTTTCTTGTGTTTGTGATGTAATGTGTTTCTGTTAGGCAGCTCACCACAAGGTCTGCTTTTTGAGGTTCTGCCTTCCTTGTACAACTTTATGTATGTGTTTTACAACATGAAAAGATGGAAAATATATGTTTACAAACCTGAAACTTTTGTAGGAATATCTGGAAATTTGTTAATCAGAGAAGTGTAGTAAGTCTGTGGACCTAAACCAAGTAGGAGGATGTCAGGGGGAGTGGGTGAAGCCCTAGTCCCCCTTCTTCAGGAGATTTTGTGTTTTTATCACTGTTTATGATTCCAGTTAAACGATCTAGTGCACACATTTCGTGGCATATTTAGAAAAAATTGTCAATATTCAAAGTGTAGCCATAGTCTACGCAAGGGGTGGGGGGGGGGGGGAGGGGAGCAGGGGGGAAGACGTGGGAGAGGGCTATCCCCACCCTCTGTAAAGAGGAAGCTTTTACACTTTTTAAATAGAAATTGAAATATCTCTTTTACGAATGATATTTGATTGAATATTGGGGGAAATGTCCAAAAATTGTACGAAATCTGATATGGAGGAGAACTGAGAGAGGAAAGGGTTAATCAAAAGGCAATATTTCCCTTTTACATTAGGGTACTTTTGAGTTTCTGGAAATGAAGTAACAAGTCTTGTGCACTCAGAACTTTTTACAATTTTTTGTCAAAATGAAAAGTGTCCTAAGGCAAGGGAAAGGGGCACAGAGGTGGGGGTGTGTGGGAGGAATATCCCCCTCCAACCCAATGCAAGATAGATTTTGCATTTTCAGAATTGAAATTCAACGATCTGGTGCACACTTTCAGTGAAATATTTTTACAAAATTATAATCTTAGTTCAGAAAAGGTTGAAAGGGAGCGGCTCCACATGGATATACACGCATTTTCCTCTTTTTTTTTGTCTCTGGGGGAGGGGCAGGAGACGACCGCCCCATGCGCCACCCCATCCCCTCCTTGGCTACGCTGGTGGCTGAGAGACAAAGTGCTAAATACGCCACGTAGAATTGACAAAAACTGGAGAGATCAAGTAGTTCATGAGCAATAGACGCTTTGGGTAGATTATTATGATAAACATAATTATTTCCTTGTTTTTCTGTTAAATTTTTCCTTTTCACGTTTTAATGCAGGTATTGGGATGTCTGTCATCTACCTTTCTGTGTACGTAACTCTCAACGAATACTTCCCGAAGTCGTTCCTCTTCGTGAATACTCTAACTCTCTACGGAGTGTGTGCCGGAGCACTCTGTATACCTGTACTTATTGAGAAAACTGTGGAAGCTTATGGTTATGATGGAACATTTCTCATACTCGGTGGAATCGCCCTTCATGCAGTCGTCTGTGGAGCCGTTATTCGTCCACCAAGGGATCTTCAGAATGTAGCACTAAGTTCGTCTACTACGGACGACAGACGGTTGTCGGCAGCATGTGCAGAAGGCAGCGCCCTTCATAGAAGAGAAAATGTCCACAATTTTAAACAGCATTCTACTTACAGAACGATCGGGAGTATCCATTTCCTGTTCGTAGAAAAATTAAAGAGTAGCATTTTCTTCACCGAACCTCTTTTCACCGGTGTAATCCCAGCAATAACTTTGATATACATTATAACGTACGCCTGGTATCTCTTCTTAGTCCCGCGTTTGGTGTGGATTGGTTTTGAAATTTCACGAGCGGTGTACCTCACCAGCCTTGCTGGACTTGCAGGAACGATAGGACTTACCATTGTCATTTTGCTGCTGCGAACAGGTTTGGGCGCGAAATATGTTACCGTGATTTTCTGCAGCATTTTTTCTGTCGCTCTCCTTGTCGCCTCTTTGAACGAAAGTTACACTTACCAAGCCCTTATGACTTTCATTCAAGCCATGTGTCTGTTTGCTCTTAATACTAGTGCAGCAATTCTTACTAAGACGACGGTTTTGCGCGAGGAAAACATGCCCGCCGCCCTGACTGTGGCTACGTTTGTAACCGGAGTAGGAATCACAATAGGAATGACTTTATCAGGTACAGTAAATTGATCAAGTGAATTTTTTTGAAAGCCAACCACTCTGGAAATAAGGGAATATGTTATAAGTTAAAGTTTAAGTTCAAGATCAAAGACATGTATTTCCAGCAAATATGAACATACATAAATACAAATGAAGAGTTTGTTCACAAAAACCGATAAGTCCATATTTGCCAAATGGAGATATTTGCGATTAAAGGTCAAGAAAAATAAAGAGAATAATAAGAAAAGTTTTGCTTCTTTTGACCATAACTTCAAATATGTACCTTTATATGTAGTGACCAATATATCATTTAAAAGGCATTATTTTGTACTTTATGACAGAGACCGTACTTCAAAATCTTCAAAAATGGACTTATCGGTTTTTGCGAACAAACTCTTCAAATGACATTTGGTTAATTTGAAAATGCTGGAGGCACATCTCTAGAAGAAGACCACCCCACCCCCTCTTCTCCTTTTAATGCGGGAGCTCTTGCGGTAGGGACGAGAGTAGGGGTTGTTTGAGAAGAGGTGCTCATGATGCAGATAATTTTGTGTCGCATAAAACATTAACTCCGTCATAACAATCAATATGAAACGGTGGATAGAATTGTCTTTTTTTTCTTTCGAATAAGACCACGCCCCCTCCCCCTTCCCCCCCCCCCACCCATATTTACGATAGATGTTGGGAAATATTGATCTCGTCACAGCGTGTTGTATGCCTTCCTATTACAAAAGGAGAACATTATTCATCAAAATGCTGTCATCATTCAAGCAGGACTTCTTCCACTGCCGATATACACAAGTACTTTCAAAGGTTCAGGAATAGCTCTGATGACCCTGAATATACGAGTGCCAAAGTAAAATGAAACACCTTTGAAAATAGCATTAAGGTGTACTAGTAATCTATTTTTAACTTTAGGTGGGCATCAAATATCACGGGGATCTTGAGAGAGTAATATCAAAACTTGAAAATGACGATTTTCAAAAGTTATCTTTTGAAGAAGATTCTGTTGGTGAACCCAAAAAAAAGGAATCACTAATGAACCGACGTTGAAGTGAAATAAATCATTTATTGATTGTGAATCTGACTACGTATTTCCTCTTTTGGTTCACCTTGGTAATGAACTAGAGCAGGCATGTCGATTATTTTCGCTTTTATTTTCCCCATCTACCGGCAGGACATATCATTGACGTCACGCACTCCTTCACAGTCGTCTTTGAAATGCTCGGCGTCGATCTCATCATTGCCGTTGTCAACGTACTCATCGTAGCGATGCTCACACGCTATAGGTCAAGGCGAGCTGACGTAGAGAACAGATGACCGGGAACCTTAAACATGCAATTTTCTCTCGTCATGGTTTGTTTGTTTGTTTTTATTCAAATATAAACCCATCCTTACTGGGGACTTCATACCTCCTGTATCAAATCTGCAGGTATTGAGATCAATGGCGTATTATAGGTAAATCGATCTATCTCAGTTTTGCACCCTGTTTTCATTTTACTTTTGCTACATCGGAAAACTATATTCGTTTGATGTAAGCATATCTGCAGCAAAAGGGTCAGTCATTATCAGAAGTGTGAAATCTTCTTTCAGAGCACAGTGTGTTAAAAAAAAAGTTTGACATATCAAACACGCATCTTACCATTCAGAAAATATCGCAGAATGTTAAATACGCTCCAGCCTTAATAATATCATTGCATGAATAGAAATGCAAGAAAATAACAATGTTGAATTGACAGTGACCCATTAGTAGCCCGTGAGTATAATGTGAGCATTTATTCCAATGAGCCTGTCTCGAAAATACCGGTAGGTCCTTTGAGCGGTACAATTTAGGGAGCGTGGTGATTCTGAGTGTTGGACCTTTACAACTTCCTTCACTTCTTCTGCTCACTCGACTGGCAAATACTACAGTTTCAAAGCTTTAATGCAAAGCTACCAGGGTGGAGGTAGATTCACTATCCCGGTCATTAGGTGGTTTTGCATGCAATCGTCACATGTTCTATTATAGTAGGTAAGCACATCGACCTTAACAACGCGTCACAGTCGACCTTCTGTGTCACAACGAAAAGTTCATGCCATCCAAAATCAACGGATTTATGTACCTTGGCAATGACATTATTGGTACATTGATGTTTTAAAGAGATGGAGTCAAAACGTATTTTGTGATTTCTAGGGGTTCCGGTTCTACACTTCTGCCGTCATTGGCCCCTTTTCTCTATTGAATACATTTGCAAGTAAATTGCTGATTATCATGGCGACCGAGCTGGGAATGAAAAGGGACTGTACTAAACACTGTAGCTTTGTCATCATGTTCAGCAAATTTCTAGCTATTAGCCATCAAGGGTGGACTGTCTAAATCCCTGGGAGTACTAATTCCACTGATGGTCAATTGCTTTCACTCAAACTACCAAACCATAGGATTTACCTGGACTCTGTCGTTTACATTGTGGTATATATCTGGTAAGCTTTGCCCTTTCCTTTATTAAGACTTGATCATTAGTTATGATTGTGTGAATGCGATAGGCAGGGTCGTCCAGTAGACACTCAATGAAATACTACCCATTCATTTTCGATAAAGAAAACTCTTTTTGAGCATGTATAATCAAATACTTCACAATAGGATGTAATGTACCGACATTCATGCAGTCACATTCAAAAGTTCCCCTTGTTAACATTATTATATGAACTTACAAGTTAAAATTCTGTGTTGTTTTCTGTCGATTTCTAATCAAAGGCTGTGTTATTCTGAAGGTCCTGTAGTCCAGTCAACATTAGCTGGTCTGAGGTGTTCAGTTTGTTGTTTAAAATATTGATACGTCGATGTATGTCATGTGTAACATTTAAACGGAATCGTTTCCAAATCTTTATCTATATGTAGTGGTTGCCGACCACAAATCGTCAGACCCAGGACCAGATGATATCATTACTGCATATCAGTCCTATAAAGATGTAACTGGTGGGGAGGGGGGTGGGAACTGGGTTACAAATGAGTATTGTAAGAGGGACAAATTAGGAGCCTCATGAAAAGTAATGCTTGTTGGGAAAAAAAGTATGTTCAATACATAGCAAGATAATAATGATACTTTATTCGAAGAAGAATCACATTTATATATAAGTTATTGTAATAACATACATATATAAGTTATTGCAATGTTGTATGGGGAACTTGCGGCTCTACCAAAATAAATTCTATTTTCAAATTACAAAAGAAAGTTATACGTATTTGTACAGGTTTGCATTTTCTGGCTCATACTGGTTCTTTATTTCATGAACTTAAAACATTGAAGTTTTTTATTTGAATATCAGTCAAGTAGCAGTAATTATGTTTAGATATATTCATGATCAACTTCCATCATCGTTTAATAACATGTTTAGGTTTAATACTTCTGTCCATTCGTACCCTACTCGTATATGTAGAAATTTCCATCTTTTGAATCCCAAATTATTAGTGACACATAAATCTATAAGACATTCGGGTCCAGACATTTGGAATAATCTCCCGGACAATATAAAGTCCTGCTCAAGTATTTATTCTTTGAAAGCTTCACTAAAACGATATTTGATACAATCATTTTCTCCAAACCAATCAAGATAACAAATATTTATGGTAAATG
The DNA here is from genome assembly GCF_040938485.1 of Diadema antillarum. Lineage (NCBI taxonomy): Eukaryota > Metazoa > Echinodermata > Echinoidea > Diadematoida > Diadematidae > Diadema > Diadema antillarum. Next base: position 560,619 of record NW_027271006.1, on the reverse strand, counting down.
ATTGCCAATTTTTTATCAATCTCTATTTTCTTCCTTCAACTGCATCTTGCACCCACACCTGCAACTGCACTGCACCCTCCAAGAGAGTTGTGTCGTTGGATAGTCCTTTTATGAGGCCTCCATCCATTTCAAGCTTAATCGCTTACGATGGTGGTCTCCTGCATTCAATGATCTCTGTTGTTTACTGAAAAATACTGTATAATTTATTTTATGTTTCTGTGTATCTACATTGCTCAATGCAATCACCTATGTGTATCTATTTGTTTACTGTTATCGATTTATTTCACTGCACTTGCTATTCTTTGTCTTTGTACTTTTTGAAATTTGTATTCAAATTGTATCTGATTGAATGCAGAAATAAAAACAAACAAACAAACAATTTGCATTCAGAAGACGGAGCTGTCTTTTAACAAGACACTTATTACGATACTACATGAGTGTACACGCACTGAGGCCTAACCACCTTAATTATTTATCAGGAACAAGTGCAAAGGTAAAATGAAGGGTTCTTGTCGAGTGCAAGCAAATTGCGTGGTAGTTTCTGTTGACTCAAAACGAATCAGGGACCTGTTTCATGAAGATAAGTTGCACTCAATCGCAAATTGCGTTTCAATAACAACTTTGCGACTGATCGCAAATAACATTCAATCTGAAATTTAAGATAGAATTTTCTTGAAATCAAGCATAAGTGTCTTTATGAAACAGGACTTACGCTCAGTATTGAACCTACGCTCGATTCTTCAATTTACGCTCAATAAATCGAACGTAACATCAATCTGCTCTCTTTGTGGAACAGGTCCTAGAAGTCATAAATTGCATATGCACTAAAATATTCTTCAGCACTGAACAGACACGGTGAATTAAATGCCAGTGCAAGCTACACTGAGTCTAATCAAAGAGCCTACATCGTTTTCCCTTCATTAAATATGTTGATTTATTCGTGCCTGATGTACTGTGATATTCACACTTTGGTGAGAAAGGGATGTATTGTTTGTTTTAAAAAGGCTATTATTGTCTTTTGACGACTATTGCACATGGTGTTTTGGCTTATGAGGTACTCACAAGTTCGCATGTAGCTGTTTCTAATATTGAAGCATTGACTGCAAGGTCTAAACATCCTTACATTATACAGTGCGTATCAAAAAAAAAAAAAGGTAATCCAACTTTGGAGGGGTACTATTTTATACATATCAGCTATGGAGAGCGCAATGTTGGTTGTAAGGAAAGAAATTAGCCCTTCCTCTTTTCATTGATTCCTAATTATATTTACATTTAATTTCAAACATGACTGAGCACTTGAACTTTAAAAACAACAATAACAAATTGCACTTTTTCCAAGTTTCCTCGTTATTGTAAACAATGCATGTCTCACTGCATGGATCAGATCTGTCAATGAAAGTGGCAAAATCATTTGTCAACATAAGGTACCGTACCAATGGAAAGAGAGCGAATTCGTCTTTCCTAACAACCAATATTGTGCTCTCCATAGCTGACAATTATGAAATATAGCAGCCCTCCAAAGTTGGATTACCTTTTCTTTCTTTTTTCTTTTTTTTTTTGATACGCACTGTAGAGTAAAAAAAAAATGAGCAGGGAAATTTAGACAATACTGAATGAATTCAGAGGCACTGGATTTTTTTTATTTCGCTTAGTAGTACAACTACTGGGCACATTTATTCACTGGTCTGCCTTCCCGCAGCCTGGTTTGTCGACTTTCACATACAATCCACTTTCTTTTACACAAGGGTACATAATTGGTGAGTCAAGAATCTTTGATACATCGTTACTCCATCTATTACTGGCTCCCTACTCAACTGAGATTGAGGACTTGTTATTCCTGCCTAAAGATGTACTCTTATATCATCATTACTTGGGAACCTTAGAGAGACCACATCACGACGCGTATCATCATCTTAAGAATTAAGTTAGTATTAATGAGATGAAGTTTATTGGGGTGGCCACTTTAATAGTTATCTCTAGCGATCATGATCGCGAATGTCGGCGAATTGCTGGCACGTCTGGACTGCTTGAAGAGCTCAGCGCGACTTCGTCTAGTTTCTGGACTCTTTTTACCCTTAGTAGTGATTCAGTGTACGCGACACGCCGTGCGATAGTGTGTTACCCGAAGGGTGTGATACCCGAGAATTGCGATACGCCGAGGACTACGATACGCGAGAAACTTTGTTGGTCTCACGATTATCGCAATCAGAAAATTTGCGCCCTCTTTCATTGTCTTTTGGTTTGTTGCAATTGGCGTAATATCGCACCAAGGAAAAGGGGACGGAGCCCAGACTAAGTGCGACTTGCAAGAGGGGTTCCACGCTAGGTAGAATGACCACACTGTGCCCTTGGACGAGTTCAGTTCACACGCTGCACTAGGGAAGGAAGATTGACACGGCGCACTCGAAGAGAGCTCACACGACCACCGATGGCTCCCCGACGACAAGGACGATGTCGTCGCTGCACCCTGATATCGAATCAGGATGCCTCTCACTGATGGTGAACAACAACAAAAGGAAAGAAACCCCCTCTCCCCCCCCCCTCAAAAAAAAAGTTATAGGTATAATCCCCGCTTGTGTATGCTTATCAATCGTATAGATTGTTTTCTATGTGGAAAATGGCGCCATTTATGACCGTCTCAGTAGTAGGCCTACTAGGTGTTACAAAAAATATTTCCCACGTTTGATCCTTAATAGTTAAAAAACTATATGAAATGAGCAATAGCTGAATAAACTACACTCACCGGCCCAAAGAGAGACCATCAGACCGATGTAAGGTCGTCTGCTACGGACGAAAATCAATTGTCAGGAGGGTCAGCAGCAAACGTTTTATTTTTATTTACAACAGGAAATAAATACAACTTCAGAAATAATTCTATCTATATACGAAATGTTTTGGTGTATGTCTTCTTTGTTCGTTCAGAAATTGATGTTTTTTGATAGTTTCTACCTATTGCCAGAGTGCTGAATCCGAATTTGGATGATGCAACTCTTGCATCCTTGAGGGTTTTCAAGGATTTTCAGGAGATATTCAAGATGGCCACCGAAATCTGAAATTCCTATAGATTTCTTTATAAATGGTGAGAAATTGGACATAAAAATAACATTTTACCGTAGTTCGAGCCCTCTCTCGACGGGAAAACTCAATTACCTCTAGTTTGACCAATCACAACAGAGGTAAAGAATCGGTTAGTCGGCAGGTATGCATGCCTCATTAGATGTAGACAGGTTCTATCAAAGTCCTCTCGTGGCAAAACCATTGATAAAGTGAAAGTCATGATTCATGAGATTTTCCTTTTGGCAGGAACACACCATTCCATCGTCAAGTAAACGTTGCTTGAACAATCATCATGGCAATCCGACATCGATTATCCGGATATCTCTCATCTGGACTTCTCAGTCTATATGCGGTCGTGTTCAAATCTAACAGAAATTTAAAAATGCCACAAGTTATGCCCGAAACCAAGAATAAAACAAGACATTAAAAATAGGTATTCCTCGTTTTGTTTAAGACCACTAAAAAGGCCTTGTATGGTCCTTGTTATGTTAGTATGTAATCTTAATTCTGGGGTTGCGGGAGATGTGGTTTCTTGTATGCTTGCATATTTTCACTATAAAAGTTTTGTAAAACCAGGGAGGTGTTAGAAAAGGAGAGACAAGTCTTCGTAATTCATGCAAACACATTTTTTTGGTTCTAAGCGTTACAATGGGATGTCTAGCATTCCACTATACGCTTTGGAGTCATGCGCTGCACCGCTCTTGTTGCAAGGCGAAGTTCGGAGACGAAGAACGCATTTCACCTTTCGTTGATACAAGCTTTATTTCCCCGTAAAATTTTAAATGAAATACTCGAATTGATTAAGAGTAGTTTAGGAAAGAATTCAATATTATTATAAACATGTATTTCTAGTTTCTTCGTTATGCGCAAATTGAAATGAAATGAAAATGAGGCCATCTTAAAAACCTAATATTTTTCTATAATGCGCACATTTCCGCATGTTAGTTTTCTATAGTTTAATCTGGGATATTTTGATCTTTCAAATAAAATACTCCGCTAAAGCGTGCACCAGCGTGCTTTTAAACTATTTGCTGATAAAATTGTCAGTTTTACGCTGCATTTTGATTCGCTGCTCCAATTCAAGGTACACAAATTCATTGTTGCCATCACATTAAAAGAGAGAGAACGAAATGCAGTAGTGGCAAGTATCTCTAGATGTGAGAGCGCTAGTCCCGATTATTGATGCTCTCTTTTGTCGAAAAGCACCTGATTTCCACCTGTAGTTGAACGCATAACTTCTCGGCGGTGCCGCGCATGACTTCAAAGGAAAGCAGGAGTTGTCTCTCCTTTTCTAACACCTCCCTGGTAGAACAGAAAGATCGCCATTATATGAATATTTTTTCCGACTGTTTTAATTTGATAATGTACTTTTGATGTATTCCTTTTCTTTATCTAGGAAAGGGTAGAGAGGAAGAATCACCTGTCCTGATAATTCCTGGGGACTGTCTTATAAAGACTTGTGATAGAAATCAATCACAAGTTTTTTTGTGGGCTGCAATGCAAGTTGCGATTGATTTGGGGATTTGTGATTGATTTGAAGGCTTTATAAGACGGGGCCCTGAGCATTTTTATTTCATTATTTTTCTCGAGGATGATCATTCTAAATTATTCAAATGGTTATAATGAGATGAAAGTGACTGTCGCTACGAGGGAGGAGAGAGGGGATGAGGGGAGGGAAAGATGACAAAATAATATTATACACACTTTCCATGATCACCGGACAACGTGTCAACAGTCAACAACCGTGAAAATCGATATGATTTCTTCTTTTAACCCTTTTCTCCCTGTAGAGCAAATAAATATTGTACATGTATAATTATGCAATCTGATCTGGGTCAACACGTGATTACGCTGCATTCACCATGGAGATACAACAACCTTTCTTGTTGCTCCATGATTATTCATAATCAGTGGCGGATCCAGAGGGGAGCGCACCGGGCGCGCGCCCCTCTTTATCTAAGGGTGTGTTTATCAACTCTTTTTCTCGGCAGAAACAGGTTTTCCAAACGGCTTTCAGGGGGATTTTTACGAGATGATAGGCGCAAAGCTGTTTTGATTATGGGGATTGGAAAGCCTTTTTGAACACCGCAAATTTGTAGGAGATAAGAAAGATTACGTAATGGTTCCCCGTACAGTGCTCTTTGAAACAGCATTAGTTCTAAACATGTGTATTGAGGAAAAGTAGGATGAGAGTGGGGTATGGCAAGCTGCTGGTTTCCTTGGGTGATTTGTTATTTTATTCGAAACAGGTGGTAATCTCCTTTTCTGGGTTTGCATGCACTGTTAATGCAACCTGGTACTTAGAAAAATGATGGTATTTGTGATGTGTAGTTTTTTTTTTTCATTATAGTTTATTGGTTGAGACCTGAGCAGTTTTAGACTATAGAGTGAATTGTTGTCATGGTGTTATCAGGTGTGAATGCGTAGGGTTACGCCCAAGAGTAATTAGAGACCATTTTGTAGAGTGATTTTGTAGAGCAGAGAAATGGAAAGGGTAGAAAGATTGCTTGGGCAGTCTGCAGTAAACCGCGAGTAGGTGAAGTCGTGCTGGTCGGGAGCTCTGTCCTATCAGCCCAAGAGTGACCGCGTGGCAGCCATTGGGTATGCCAAATGACTTTTTGTGAATTTTAGAAAGATTTTGCAGCACTTCCTGCAGTTTTCTGTCAAAATTGGTTTATGGTTATGAGTGTAATGTATCAGTTTGTCAGCAATTGTATGAGAATATAGTTTATATATATGTGGTATTTTGTTGAGGTTAGGCCAAGTGAGCTGACTATTTTGAGATGCCGCAGTCAGCGAGTTTTCGGTTTTCGCCAGATACAATTTAGCATGCTGTCTTTACAGGAGAATATTGTGATTATACGCAGAGATAAGTGAGTGAATTTATAATGTGAAGATTTGAACTGAATTGGATATGAGTATACTGTGTTAAAGTATACTGTTAGTGGCAATAACACGGTTAGAAATGATTATTGTATGCCACATTCATTTGATATGTAATTTTTTATTAATATTTACTTTGTCTTGGCAAATCAAACTCCGGAGAGTTAAGTTTATAGTTGGTGTGTAATTCAGAAGTCTGTTCCCATTGAATGATAGGTAGAAGAAAGTACTGCAGTACTGTGTATAATTGAAATATTAATTTTCATTTGATATATTCAGCCTGCGCCTGCCAATACGCGCCTGCATGTTTCCGTGAGACTGATGTACGTGGCGTGTAGAGTTCGTAAAGGACGGCTGTTGAGCCCGGTTGAGCAATATAATGTGACAGTTTATATTTTATATGATAACATAATACATGCAGAGATACCTTTATATATTTATATATGATTATAATCTGAATTTGTAATGTTGTACTTGTTGTTACATTCATATCCATGTTTTGGGGTATCTACTCAATCATGCTTTTGGCGTATATGCAATACACAGTATGTTTATTTATCTTTTCTTGCACGAGGAGTGTTATCGGAGGATAACGAGGTGAAGCTACGGAGAAGCAAATTGGAGAATTTGCATGTCATTCGAGGTGACGATGTTCTCATGTACAGTTGATTCATTATTCTCTCTGTGGATTTAGGATGGAATACAGAAGTAGAGCGGTAATGAACAACTTGTATATAGGTAGCTGAGGAATTTAATATCTTACAAAACTGGTCGCAAAGGGAATACATAAGTTGATTTCATAGATATAAATATAGAGATAGCAGATCTAGATCTATGTCATGCAGACTCCATGAGATGTAACCGGCACGTATAATGATGTATTGTATGGTTGTTTCTTCCTGTTTTACAGGGCTCTTTTCTCTGCTTCAGTATTCAATAAAATAATGAGCAGCAATTACAATTCACCATTGCCTGAATAAAGACTCTGATTGTTCCCACCCATGACAATAAAAGTAATAAAATCGGGGAGTACTTGCGCCCCTGATAATGTTCGTTTGAGCCTCGCACTGCTGTATAATATCGCGATCTAAAATGCACTTTGTTTTATCGCGGTCATTCCAGGACATCGACACCTGCAAGTTATAAGTTATAGAGCCCACGAGTCATACAGCCTACGAGTTCGACACTGGACAAATTAGGCCCACAAGTCTTACACTCCGTAAATACAGCACACGAGTTCAGCATTACAACAAGGTTAATGACATAATTATGTTGTATCCATCTCTTTGGCCTTGTTTGCTTATCAGTGTCGAACTCCTGGGCTGTAATAACTCGTGGGCTATATTCGTGGGTGTGGAACTTCATGGCCGTTCTATCAGATTAGCTGCTCTCTGGCACCGAGACGGTCCTTACCCAGTGGCGGATCCAGGGGGGGGGGGGGGGGGGACCGCACCGGGCGTTCGCCCCCTCTTTATTTGTTGTTAAAACAAAAGAAATGGAAAGAAAAATGAGATGAAACCCAGAAGTAGCACCAAAAATATTGTTTGCGCCCTCCCCCCCCCCCCCTTTACGGAATTCCTGGATCCGCCCCTGTTCTAATACCTGCCCCTTATCCAAACATCAATTCCACGGTGTGTTAAGTGCTGGTTGAGTTCAGAATTCGTTTTTTACTTTTTGCGAGATACTTAGAAACCTCTGTATGAAATGTTAAAAAGCATACAATTCTAGGAGGAATTCAGAGTTTATTTCATGAAAATTGGTTTTGAAATGGCTGAAATATAATAAAACAAAGTAAAACAAAGCGATACTAATAAAATTTTGATCCACCTTTTATTAGGATCGCTTTGTTTTTGATGTCGGATAGCCATTTCAAAATTTTCATCAAAGAAACTTTAAATTCCTCTCAGAATTATATCCTTTTTCAGATTTTATAAGAAGTTTGTCATTATCTAAAAAGAAAAGAAAAGAAATCATCATCACCAAAAAACGTTGGAAACCTCAAACTCCATCTCAACCGAAACCGTATCACCTTTTTAATTGGTTTTCCGTATTTTTGTGATAATACACTATGATTGTTTTTTTTTTTTTTTTGCGAATTTAATAATTCAACACACGATTCGTATGCCTTTAGTTGGACTCTTTTTTTTATTAACTCCGTTATTACGAAAGTTTTACATGTACGATCCCGGGCATGTGAAAGCTTACATTTAGTATATTTTACTTGCCCGAGGTGACGTTCAACTGGAATCTATTGATGTACCATCTAGGCTTATTGGTTCAACTAGAGCACATTCATATTATTGATTTGTTCTGAGCGGGAATTATATCGGTTTCTGTAACTGAGAATGCATGGCTGTTGAACATTATAGGCCTGCTCCTGTATTTAACACGCTTGACTTTAAGGCATGATTGTACCAGTTAAATCTATTGGTTACAAGTGATAAATAGGACCATACTCTGATGATTTTAATCGGAATTATACATTGTAATGGTTTCAAATGGAAAAACAAAACCATTAATAGGTGTTGTTGAATTCAAAGAGGTGAGTAGAAACCAATAAAAACCAAGCGAAAGCATAGATATGTCCAACTGGTTTCAACCGATTAAATTCTCCTCCCCCCCCCCCCCCCATCCGCATGCTCTATTGTTGAATGAAAATGTTTCAGAACAGGGAGGTCTCACCTCCCTGTTCAGAAGAAGGACTGCAAGAAAGGAGCGTGCCAACTCCGAAAGAAATGATAGCTTGGAACTCGGCCTCGTTACGCGTCACTGGTAAAAAAAATTAAAGGCCAGAACCTACAATGTTTACAATAGCGTGTAACCTCTAGCCACGTCATCCTCAACAAAGCGCAACACTCGTCCTCTTATGGCAGAAAGAGCACATTCGTGTCAAAGAATTACGTAAAAGTTGTGACTTCCAAGTGAGCTGCGGATACACTTCTCTCTACGTTGTACGTTACTCCAAGCCTCCTTGGTTACTCCAACATCACTCCATCACTCACTCTCTCTCTCTCCCTGTTTTTTTTTTTGTGTGTGTGTGTGACACAGTTGCTAATTAATAAATTGCTGTTATCATGTCGAGAGACCTCGAGATGTATACGGACTCTACCGACCATTGGCGCTTTGTCGTTATGTTAAGCAAAGGCCTCACATTGGCCATCGATGGTGGAATTTCCAAATCACTAGGAGTACTACTCCCGCTGATAGTCGATCGCTTCAACTCAAACTACCAAACCGTTGGATTTGCCTGTACTCTTCCCGTTACACTGTGGTATCTATTTGGTAAGCCTTTGCTTAACTGTTTCGCACATTTTACAAAATCATTATGATATTGGGAAGATTCATATGTTGTATTGAATAGTTGTTATCTCGGTATACATGAGACTAGAATTTTGAATGTTACGAGCATGAACAATGTTATTCGTTAATGCCCTCTGTTTCTCCTTTCGAATTGCAATGCTTTTGTTGGTGGTGGGATTTTTTGTGTGTTTAAGTTTGGTCTTTGAAAGGGAGGGTATAGTATTTGTTTAGGTGAGGATTCAGCTTCTAACTTTTGTGAGAAACTTATACCCCTTTCAGTAACCCTATTGGCTCGGAAAAGGGGCAGACCAGGAGCGAACAAAGTCGAAATATCAATTGAGTCTATGAATGGGTGGGGGCCAAAGTGGCCCGCGCCATGGTGCGGACTATTTTTGGCGCTGCTGCAGCTAGAATCAGGCGGGGACCAGGTGCGGGCCTGGCGCTGATCGAAGAATTTATGAACGATAGCAGCGCCAGGCGGGGGCCAAAATTCCTTTCACGGTCAAAGGTCACAGCTTACGATTCTCAGCTCAAAAGCGCGCGGCGCGCACATCAAATATCGCGCGAAAATGCACTTCCGCTCTGTCCATGAGGTGTTCAGTTACCAAGGCAGTTATCCCTTACTTGACCGAGTTTATGAATGGGTCATCGTAAAAGTAGCGCGGCTTTGCTATAGTTACTGAACGCAATTTTTACTGCTGGCGCGGGCTAATTTAGCTCAGACCAGGAGCGAGCCAAAAATGCATGATCGAGTTACTGAAAGCGGTATACCTGAAGGCGGTATTATACCCCTTTCAGTAACCCTCTTGGCTCGGACCAGGAGCGGACCAGGAGCGGACAAAGTCGAAAATTTTGAGTTTATGAATGGGTGGGGGCCAAAGTGGCCCGCTCCAGGTGCAGACTATTTTGGCGCTGCTGCAGCTAGCACCAGTCGCGGACCAGGCGCGGGCCTGGCGTTGATCGAAGAGTTTATGAACGATAGCAGCGCCAGGCGCGGGCCAAAATTCCTTTCACGGTCAAAGGTCACAGCTTCTGCTGCTCAGCTCCTAAGCGCGCGGCGCGCACATCAAATATCGCGCGAAAATGCACTTCCGCTCTGTCCATGACGTTTCAGTGACCATGGCAGTTATCCCTTACGTTACCGAGTTTATGAATGGGTTGATGTAAAAGTAGCGCTGCTCTGCTAGTTACTAAACGCAATTTTTTCTGCTAGGCGCGGGCTAATTTAGCTCGGACCAGGAGCGGGCCAAAAATGCATGAGTTACTGAAAGCGGTATTAGAAACCGCTTTATGAAATGTTCCAGAGCATACAATTCTAAAAGGAATACAAAATTTATTTGACGAAAATCGGATTTGAAATTGTTGAGATATTCAAAAACAGTAAAACATAAAAGAGGAGGGCCCCACCTTTAATTGGGATAGCTTTGTTTTGGATACCTCATACCCCTTTCAGTAACCCTCTTGGCTCGGACCAGGAGCGGACCAGGAGCGGACCAATTGTAAGTCGAAAATTTTGAGTTTATGAATGGGTGGGGGCCAAAGTGGCCCGCGCCAGGTGCGGACTATTTTGGCGCTGCTGCAACTAGCACCAGGCGAGGACCAGGCGCGGGCCTGGCGCTGATCAAAGAGTTTATGAACGATAGCAGCGCCAGGCGGGGGCCAAAATTCCTTTCACGGTCAAAGGTCACAGCTTCACTTCAGCTGCTCAGCTCCTAATTGGCTAGTCCAGATTCTGGACGATTTTTATCATTACGCATCCACTTCAGTGCGCCGCTCCATAGCTTATCGCGGGGTCTAGGAACACTACCCCCTGGAAAACAACCCTCCGGATAACTACCACCCGGATGATTACCCCCCAGGACAATTCCCCCCTAGGGCAACTACCCCCCCCCCCCCCCGGACAACTACCCTCCAAGGGCAATTACCCTCCAGGGTAATTACCCCCTGGGACAACGTATACCCCCCGGACAACTACCCTCCTAGGGCAATCACCCCCCGGGCAATTCCCCCTTAGGAAAACTACCCCCTGGATAACTACCCCTCGGATAACTACCCCTGGATAACTACCCCTCCGGATAACTACCCCTCCGGATAATTACCACCCGGAAAACTACCCCCTGGGTAACTACCCCCCGGAGAACTACCCCCTGGATAACTACCCCCGGAGAACTACCCCCTGGGTAACTACCCCCCCGGATAATTACCCCCCGGATAATTACCCTCCGGATAACTACCTTCCCCCCCGATAATTACTGCCAGGATAATTATTCCCAGGTTAATTCCCCTTCCTCCGAAAACTAGACCCCAGATAACTTCCACCCGATAACTACCCCCTCCGATACCTTCCCATGGATGATTACCCCGGATAAGTAGGCCTACAACTCCCCCTCCCCTATAACTATCAAGAGGAAAATTACCCCCAGGACAGTGCACCACGTCAATTACCCCCTGGGTAACTACCTCCCGGATCATTTGCCCTCCCCCCCCCCCCCCACACTTACTTTTAATAAAAAGAACATCATTACTATACAGGAAACGAAGTTCTTTGTATTATTTGCCGGGAATCACGGAGATGCCATACTGATACATCATCTTATGAAAACATCATCGTAAGGATTTACGATTTGTATTGTTTGCATTTAGGACGATTTATATACAAGCTTAATTTCTCTCTCTGTATTTTGACTCTATGTTCATAAAAAAACGAAGCTGTCCCTTCATATTCTACCCCGGTAATCCAGTAAATGTCAATGCCTTTATTTTAACCAAAACTATTTTCACTAAATCTGTATTTTCTTTTACTGTTCCGAATTTCGGATTTCTCTTGATAGTATAGTATAAAAGAAGTTTTAAGTTTGAATGCCTTAGCCATCGAACTAGAGACATTTTGAAGAAATGTTACACTTCAGAATGAGTTATACTTTTTGCAACATTTTTTTTTTAACCACAATCGTCTATCGTTTACCACAACTCCATGTAACACTTCTATATTTTGAGGAGCTTATATCTCATGCCTCACGTGCCCTGGTTTTGACCCATCATCTTCCTCTTCCCTCTCGCTTTTCTCTGTCCACCGTGAAGGTAGTCTATTCCTGTCATTCATTACTCACCGTTCCTCTTTCTCTCATTACAAGGGATTTATCTCGTGTGTGCCCATGTGCAGTGCACTCCCGTTAAAACGAAATGCTCAGGACCGGTATTTTTTTCCGTTTTAACGAAATTTCGTTATAACCGAACAAAATTAATATAATATGCAATGTATAACGAAAAGAAGGAAACCACGCATGAAAAAATTATGTTTGTTGAATCCTCATACGCTGGAAAGCTATATGTGAAATGGGAGAATACCTTTTTAATTTCGTTTAACTATCACATTTTAAAAAGAGCATAAAGTTGTTTGTGTTGTCACACATGTGTAGAAAATGACGGTGTAGGATTTGGTTACAGTTCGCTATTCCAAAGGTTCTTTTCTTACTAAAATACCTTACTCCGAAGGCTCCTTATTCCGAAGTTTCGCCATTCCCGGGATTCCGATGGTTTGTTAATCTGAAGGTTCGCATTTCCGAAGAATCATTATTCCGAAAGTTCATAATCTAGATCAAAGCAATTATATTGTTCATTTTCCGAAGGTTCGTTGATCTGAAAATGAAATGAGGTTCGTCATTCTGAAGGTTTATAAATCAAAAAATGAGAAAGGTTCACTATTCAGAAAGTCCGCTGTTCCGAAGGCTTTTTCATCCGAAAATGAAATAAGGTTCGTTATTTCGAAGAAATTTTGTTAATGAAAAAAGAATGAGAAAGGTTAGTTATTTCGAAGATTTATTTATCTTAAGACGATTATAAAGGATTGCAATTCTTAAGTTTTGTAAGTGTACTCTCCTTTTTCCACCATGGATTAACGATACTTGTTGTAATGTTCCGATTAACGAACGTTTTGAATTCACATCATTTTCGGACTAATGAACCGTATAAGAATAAGAATAAGGACCATATTTTATTATCGGATTAACGAACCTTTGGAATAACGCCAAAATGTGCTTAATAACAAACCATATTTCATTTCCAAACTAACGGACTTTTAGTTGTATCAGAATCTGTGTGTTTTGTATTAAAGGACTTCGGAACAATGAAACAAACCTTATCTGAATTCAGATTATTATATTACAATAACGCAAGTTCCCCTCGGAAACTGTGCGTGATACACGAGTGAACATTCAATGATGCGTTCGCTCATGTAGAGACGCTTTAAAATGCTTGTTCCGCTACGCATTTTCGAATGCGATCCGTATTTCGTTATAACGGAGCACATTTCTTTTGTTTTTCTTTTTCAGTGGAGCTCAGAAAAGACTTCGTGATAACGAAATTTTTGTTATAACCGTCTTCGTTATAAGCGAATTTTGCACCATAGACTTTAATGGCGATAATTTTGGGACCAGAAGTTTTGGCTTCGTTATCACGAAATTTCGTTATAACCGTGTTCGTTGTAACGGGAGTGCACTGTATCTTTATTTGTGTACTTCGATCTCTGTCTTAATTTTGCTTTCTTTGCATTGTTTCATCAATTTTGTAACTATTTTACTGTTATACCGTTAACGCTCATTTCAGAATTGCCCTACTGCATCATTGGGCATTAACAACTAGTATATCAAGGATATGGGAAGAGATTGTCACCTCCTTGGTATGATCACCGCAGAGCATTACCTCCCTTGACAATTACTCCTTATTAAAATTAGGCTCCAAACAATCACCCCTCTTACAATACCTCTCCCCCAGAAAATTACGTCTCTCATTGTTATTTTCGAACAACGTTTGCTATTTGAATTGAAAAAAAAAAACATTTTTTTTTTCATATCGTCTGGTTTTGGTCGAGACCTAACTTCAGGTTTTAAACATCTTTTGGGTGAGATAATTAGAAACCCCTTACGAAATATCAAAGAGCATGTTATTCCAAGAAGGATTCAAGTTTTTGTGAAAAAAAAATACTGTTGAAATGGCCGGGATAAAACAGAGCAGCCCTATAATGTAAAAAGGATTCTGTCAACTACAACTCTCTGTAGATCTATTCAAAAAGAGGGTGCAGGACAAAAGACTTCGTTAACAACTAGGGGTGTTTTGTAAAAAAAAAAAGAAATACCGTTAAACTCGTAATATTATACTCTTTCTAATCAGACTAACTTATATTTGAAATTGATTTCCCCTTAAAGTGTCGAGAACATTTAATTTGAAAACTAGCACAATTCTACTTGTAGGCCTATGTAAAACAAGCTGTAATTTGACTCTTATGACAGATTAGGGCACCGTTTGATAAAAGTTGCCAGTTATGACATCTTGTTAGTCTCTAATAATTTCAATAAAACCTTTGGTTCTGCTTGATTGATAAGCTCGAGTCACTGACTTGTTACCACGGACCTGCTTTGATCGACATTGTACAACGATTGGTAATTGTGTGGAACTGACAACTTGTCAGGACTGATAACTTTCATAAAACCGTGCCCGGATTCTATCAGAAATTGTGGCTTTATATCGAAGGGTCCCTCGCTAATGTTAAGGGAATATGAATTGCAGTGAAATCAACTCTCCTTTTCTTATGTTTATCGTCTAATGCGTTATAACGGTAGAAAATGACAAGCCAAAAGAGTAAATGATGACAGTGTAAGAGAAAGGTGCATCTTCTGATATGGTGTTATGAACTTATGGAAAAATTACAACGGGTGGTAACTTTCGGGGGGGGGGGGGTTGTCCAGTTGGTAGGTATAAGGAGGGGGCGGGGGGGGGGGGGGGGTTGGGGGGTTCGGGGTATGGTTATGGGGGGTAGTAATCCGGGTGGTAGTTATCCTGGGGGTAGTTATCCGGGGAGTAATTATCCGGGTGGTAGTTATCCTGGGGTAGTTATCCGGGGGGTAGTTATCCGGGGGGTAGTTATCCGAGTGGTAGTTATCCAGGGGGTAGTTATCCGGGGGGTAGTTACCCAGGGGGTAGTTCTCCGGGGGGTAGTCATCCAGGGGGTATTTACCCAGGGGGTAGTTATCCGGGGGTAGATGTCCTAGGGGTAATTGCCCTTGGGGGTAGTTGCCCTAGGAGGGTAGATGACCGGGTGGTAGTTGTCCTAGGGGGTAATGGCCCTGGAGGGTGATTGCCCTAGGAGGGTAGTTGTCCGGGGGGTAGTTGCCCTAAGGGGGAATAGACCTGGGGGTAATTATCCGGGTGGTAGTTATCCGGAGGGTAGTTGCCCAGGGGGTAAGTGCCCGGATACGCTTATCGCGATATCCCCTGTAACCGCTCGATGCCCACAAACCTGTACGCCCGAAAAAAGGAGGTCGAGATAATATGTGCCTGCGCGGTAAATGAATACACGAGCGGGCGGTGGGGCAAAACGTGCGTGCGCGGTAAATGAATACGCGAGCGTACGGTGGGGCAAAATGACACACATGATCATGATCATACATGATCACATAAAAAATGATCACACAAAACAGTCCAGGCAGTGGACTACTCCTAAGTGCGCGGCACGCACATCAAATATCGCGCGAAAATGCACTTCCGCTCTGTCAATGACGTTTCAGTTACCATGGCAGTTATCCCTTACGTTACCGAGTTTATGAATGGGTTGTTGTAAAAGTAGCGCGGTTCTGCTATCCGAATAGTAACTGAACGCAATTTTTACTGCTTGGCGCGGGCTAATTTATAGCTCGGACCAGGAGCGGGCCAAAAATGCATGAGTTACTGAAAGCGGTATTAGCCATTTCAAAACCAATTTCTATCAAATAAACTTTGAATTCCTCTTTGATTTATGCTCTTCCATATTTCATAAGAGGTTTTTCATTTTCTCAACAACAAAATAATATCATCAAAAACCTTTGGAAACATGAACTGTATCATACCTTTAAATCACCCGTTCCTCTCTATGAGAGCCTTCAATGCCCCCACACGGACCACATCATATGGCTACCCAACAGTGGTTTACCTCCTGCCTTTTGTCCCATTCGTCACACACAGCTAGCACGGCTTGGCAAAGATTAAGCGCTTGTGAACAGACCCTGTATTTCAGAGCTTCTTTTCTCAGTTCACACTTTTCCGGAGTGTGTGCTGCCCAGCTAACACGTGTACGTTTTCTGAACGTTCTTGAAACGTTCAAAGTTCGTTATTTGGACGTTTTGTCAAAACGTTTTCAGAACGCCTTTTTGTGGAAGGTTTTCTACATATTTAAAACGATTCAAATGGACGTTATAAAAATGTTTTTTTTTTTAACGTTGAAAAAAATAAAAAACCTTTCGGAATTTTCAAGGACCTGCAGAAAACCTTTTGAACGTTAGAGACGTCAGTAAAACCTTCTAAGAATATTTAAAGCGTTCTGTGGACGTTCTGCGGACGTCCAGAAAACCTTTAAAGACCGTCTAGAAAGTTCAAAAAACGTTTTAAGAACGTCTAAAAAGTCTTATGACCCGTTCCAGAACGTTTAGAGAACCTTTCATACCCGCCTAGAACGTCCAGAAAACCTTTTAAGAACGTCTAATGTTCATTTTTTGTTGGGTATTTAAAAATAAAAAAATATATAGTTATGAGATTACACAGGCACAATCTGGGATTAATGTACCCTAATCCTAATCCTATATAATTCTATCTTAATGTGTTCCTAATGTCCTACCACCTGTACCTATACTACATCCTATTCCCTATTGATGAATTTGTATCACGTTCTTTTATATACCAGCAAAATGTTGTAATGTATGAAGACATGGTTGCTGAAATTAGATCACACACAAATCTTATATTTTCTTATTTGAATATTCATAAGTAAGCATGAATATTCATGATAAAGAAACCAATGACGAACATGTAGCGGACCAAGGGTGCGTTTATCAACTCCTTTTCTCGGCAGAAACAGGTGTTCCAAACAGCTTTCAAGGAATTTTTACGAGTTGATAAACGCAAAGCTGTTTTGAAAGCCCTTTCGGAAAGCCTTTTCGAAAGGGTGCGTTTATCATCTCTCCTTTTCTCGGCAGAAACAGATTTTCCAAACAGCTTTCAAGGAATTTTTACGAGTTGATAAACGCAAAGCTGTTTTGAAAGCCCTTTTGGAAAGCCTTTTCGAAAGCCGCAAATTTGTGACTTTCCAAACAGGTTTCCTAAACAGGTTTTCAGAAACCTGTTTGTAAAAGCCTTTTGAAGTTGATAAACGCAAAACTGTTTTGAAACGGCTTTGTAGTATTGTACTGCAGTTACGAACAATGCACGCCTTATATGACCTCTTCTCCTCGGGTCGAACTGCGCAATGCAGCTGTGCAGTGACAGGCCAGTTATCGTGTTCGCGAAAAGTTGATAAACGCAACTATTTTGGAAGCCGTTTCTAAAGGGCTTTGGAAACGGCTTTTGAAAGCCGTTTAGACAGGGGAAAGTTGATAAACGCAGCCAAAGTCTCATGCCGCCACTCAGAAATATTTGAAGTATGCGCTAAACTGGAGCTGCCTCACAGATTGATTCATGTGGCATTGCATCATGACTCGTCACTCTCAAAGGAAGATATGTCTTTATGATGGTAATTGCTTTTCGCCGTCCCTTCTTCGAAAACAAGCGGCACATTGTACAGGGCTTTCGAAAGAGCTTTCGAAAGGGCGTTGGAAAGGGCTTTCGAAAGCCGTTTAAACAGGGGAAAGTTGATAAACGCTGCCCAAATGAAAACGTTTTTTAAACGTTCATTAAAGACGAATTCGATGTAGCAGACCTAATAAAAACGTTTTGTGGACGTTTATAAAGGACGAAGACGTAGCAGACATAATAAAACGTCCACTGATGTTTTTAAAACGTTTTCAAAAAAAAAAACAAAAACCTGTGCTTTGCGGTAAATGTTAAGTCCCAACTTTGACGCTTTATGTACGTTTTAAAAACGTCCATTTTATAGGAAGACGTACGGAACCTTTAAAAAAAAGTTTAGGAAACGTTCTGAAAACGTTATGTGTTTGCTGGGTGTGTATCCAACATTTAGATAGGTTAGGAGAGTCCATTTGAATTTTATTATACAACATTTTAAAGCTTAAAGTCTGCTCTTTCAGAACCTGCTTTTAACTTAATATCCATGTGTGGCGACTTTTTGTTGGTTTTGGGGTGCAGGGTCACATTGTTTTGTTGTCGACTGACACCGAAAGAAGGACGGATGTTGCGACACGGATTGTCGCCCCTACACGGATTGTCGCCTCCTGCTCGGGGTGACAATCCGTGACGGGCGCTGGCGGGACGGATTGTCGCCCCCGTCACTGATTGTCGCCTGGCAACAATCCGTGACGCTTGTGCAGTTCCCAGTTTTTGACCTCGAAGGCGACAATCCGTGTTGGCAAACAATTTGTTGCGACACGGATTGTCGCCCCGTCACGGATTGTTATGCGTATGTGTGTGCGTGTGTGTGTGTGTGTGTGTATTGTGAGCTGCATGATATGTGATGTGTATGATTTGTTGTGTGTGTGTGTGTGTGTGTGTGTGTATGTGTGTGTGTTTGGAGTATAACAATACAATAATTATGTAGGAACTGTGCATGTGTGGTGGTTGTAGTGGTAGTGGTTTGTTTGTCTGTGTGTATACGTGTGCCTGTATGCTTGCGTGTGTATGTGGAATATAGTGGCGCTACTTGTATGTGGCAATACAAACGCCTTCAGAGTGTATGAGCACGTGTTTAAAGAATTCACACCAGCGTTGATCTAAAAATAGTATGGGTGTGTCAACCAATATCAGCGGTGAGGCGGGCTAGGCGAGAGAGAGACCGAGAGAAAATACATACGAGGGAGGTACCCTCCCCAAATGTTTTGTTCATTTTTCACCGCAGTCATTTTCTTCCATCAGTCTTATAAACTAGTACGTCCATACCACTATTCTTTGTCCCAAAATAGGTTTGGCATGCTCGGGGGGGTATGCATAAGCGAATAATTTCCACACGCCGTAAAAAATTTGTCAATCGTTAGTTGATTTTAGCACAAACGAACTGCCATTGCACACCGCTAATACATACGTAATACAAACAAACACCAACAAACACTCAAACAAATCCTCATAATGCAAATAAACCAACTCAACACTTTTTTCCTTGATATTTATTGATTTCATTCAAATCATTCATAAATCGACCCATTCTGGGTGTAACATGAACAAAACAAAAGTTACAAATGGCAATTCGAAACACAAACAAATCCATTTGTCAATTTATACCACAAATAATCTCACTTCAACATAGATAACTCGATTATAGACCAATCCTACTAATAATTTCTTCACGAGAAAGTTTTGACATGTATGGCCCTACCAAACCTATATTCTTTGAATATATTGGTTTGGATCATGTAACACGGAACACCTTCTTACTTAAAAGGGCATATACATAAAAAAAACAAATACATTACACAAATCTAGAATGAAATCAGTCATAAAAAACCCGACCACCCCCTCCTGAGCGTTCGGAGGAATGAGCCTTCAGAATAACAAACTTTTGCAATAACGAAATGTAACCCCCTTCCCACATACCGACGCACACCCGAACCGATTCCACATTCCTTCCTGATGAAACGATTTCCCAATGTTGATAAATAAGACATAATGGACCGTATGCAGAAAAGCAGCATCCGCCCGCACGCAAGCTCCACTCCGAATTCATATACAAATCTGCCAAACAAACTCATCAAATTCAAAGCTGCTGATAAAATCAATATCAACGTTTATGCCAGCAACAGCTTAGGCCAAGTAAAAAAAGAAAGTAGTTTCTCGTCCGGGTTTTTTGAGCAAGGCGATGAGGGAGGTCCTTACTATTTGATATCTTACTATTTTTTCGAGGATTGTCAAAATGAAAGTAATATGTGTGAATATTGTGATATAAACCACTTATCATTTGAGTGATGCACAATTAATACCAAATCTGCGTATATTGCTGTTTATGCATGACAAGTATACCAATTTAACTACACTGTGACTGTATTCATTCAGTCATATCAAGGGTATGGAAAAAAAAACACGTTTTTTTAACATAAAATATACACATTTATGCATCACTTGTTGAACCTATGAATCCAACCATTATCTCTGGAAATGCATAGCATTATTTTTGCCTGTCAACACAACACAAACTTACTGAGTTAGATCTTTTCTCATATGAAAACTTATTCGCTCAAGGATTTAAAATGCCGCAGACAGTATACTGCCAATTGTCAACCCTGTGAAACAACCACCTGATTTCCTTTTTACTGAAAGACAGAATACGAACCAGTTGAATACTACCGGGTATTTTATTCACTATTTAAAGCCGTTCGCTGTGCACACGTGCGCTTGAGATCGGTTCTCTCCATCACTCCACGATTTTTTTTTCCAGCTCCAGAACGCATGCTATGCTGGCTGGCTGGTCTCCTCTACTACAGGGAAACCCCGTTATAACGAGTTCGGTTAAACGAGGAACCGCTTATAACGAGGTGATCGCGTCGGTCCCGTTTTCCTTTGCGTGTAATGGCAGAACGAATCGGTTATGACGTGTTCGGTTATAACGAGATTCCGGTTATAACGAGGACAATTTCGGTAAATCATGATAAAGAAAAACATAAACAATTTGATCGGATACAACGAGGTTCCATTTCTTGACCAAATTGCCGCTTTCAAACACGCGACAAATGAAACATTGGAAACCGAAATCTCGCTATCCACGTCTTTTCCCGTTTTGCAGAGAACCGTTCCTTCCATGTTTTCTTCTTAATCACGCGATAAGACACAGGAACACCTTCCGATGTTCCTACTAATTATCAAACATAATCATTCGGTTTTCTTTTTCGCGAGAAACGCGTGCGTGATATGAGGTCAGACCACAGCGCAACGAGAAAAAAATAGATAACGCATTCAAAAACTTTTCATGTATGTTATAGCGACAGTAAAATTTGACCAAAAACGGACAATTGGAATGCGTGTGCAACTCATCATTATATCCTTTCCAATTTTAGTTCCGACTTCCAGTTCTTTTGCTGGTTTTGAGCAAATATGAGTTTGGACGATTAAAGGCGAAATAATAAAATCATCGCCCCGATCCCGCCGGGTGACAGTAGCGTTAAAATAGTTGAGTAACGCATGTTAACCTATATACTTAATCGGTGTTCAGAAAAAGAAGCAAACGCATTTATTAGTTTGAACAGATCTGGATTTGTTCATTATCATTTAACAAATGATAATTTAAATATGAGTGTGTATGATCAAAGCAGAAATAATTAGTGAAATCATCGCGATCCTGCCAGGTGACAGTAGAGTAAAAATAGTTGAATAACGCATGTTAACCTATATTAATCGGTGCTCGGAAAAAGAAACAAACGCATGTATTAGTTTGAATAGATCTGGATGTGTTCATTATCATTTAACGAATGATAATTAAAATATGAGTGAGTATGATTAAAGCCGAAATAATGAATGAAATCATCGCGATCTCGCCGGGTGACAGTAGCGTAAAAATTGTTGAATAACGCATGTTAACCTACTTAATCGGTGCTCGGAAATAGACTCAAACACATTCAACAGTTCAAGAACGGATGTACAAAACGCGAAGAGATTTTCGGAAGAAAATAAAGAACGCATTTTTAATCCCTTCGAGCGCAACGGTCATACATTATATAAAATTACACCCAAATGATTCATGAAATTATCGAATTCCCGCTGGGCACCAACAGCGTAAAATACCTCGCAAGTTAGCGGTAAACAACGCACGTATGTTACTCTGAAATCATCGCGATCTCGCCAGGTGACAGTAGCGTAAAAAAAAAGTTGAATGACGCATGTTAACCTAAATCAGAAAAAGAAACAAACGCATGTATTAGTTTGAATAGATCTGGTACAGATTTGCGTAAACAGGATGACAACCTCCCACATTCAATCCTGTCACATATTTTCAAGAACGGTCGTACAAAACGCGAAGAGATTTTCGGAAGAAAATAAAGAACGCATTTTTAATCCATTTGGGCGCAACGATCATACATTGTACATGTGTACAAGATTACAGACGAAATGATTCATGAAATCATCGCATTCCCGCTGGGCACCAACAGCGTAAAAATACCTAGCAAGTTACGGTAAACAAGGCCTGTATGTTACTCTACAATATATATTTGCCCCCATATTTGCGCTGGTGTTTAGAAAAAGCTTAACAAACAAGAATTACAGTAAAGAATTAACTTATCATTTCAGCCTCTATTTCTTCGTCTAATTCACAAAATCTCCCTTTATTCTCTCAATAATAACGCTCAATAATTGTGTAATAACAACGCAAAGGATATGTTTAAGTTTCATTGATGGGTGTATGACGTCATGCTTATGTTTTTCTTTGTTTTTAATGAGTATGGTTATAACGAGGTACCGGTTATAACGAGGTAATATCGCCGGTCCCACGGATCTCGTTATAACGGGGTTTGTGGTTACATTGCGCAATCAATCTAGCAGCACATGAAGCAGGCAACAGCACGAGAGAAATGTACAGAAGGTGCTCAACGTCCTGTCTACATCACGACGTACCGAGTGCGCTGTACATCACAGCCCAGGCCCGCCCATGCACCAACTACAGTTCAACTGCTTTGTGGGTCATTCCTTCTTGCCGAGCTCGCAGTGTGAAATGCGTGCGTTATTACATACGCACTACAGAAGCTACAGCTGTACTACAGCTAAGTATAGGACGCAAGGCGTAATTAGAAATAAGACATCACGATTGGTAGGTGAATTGCTGATTTTTTTTTTTTTTTCGGCGGCCGAAAAAATAGTAAATATCAAAAAAGTCGATGCGGCAACTGAAAATCGATGCGGGCGGGGAGCGGGCTGGGAAGAGAATTATGAATTTCTTGGTATTTTCAGCGCCATTTTGAAAATAGTAAATAGTAAAAA
Organism: Diadema antillarum; assembly: GCF_040938485.1. Taxonomy (NCBI): domain Eukaryota; kingdom Metazoa; phylum Echinodermata; class Echinoidea; order Diadematoida; family Diadematidae; genus Diadema; species Diadema antillarum. The sequence goes on along the minus strand of NW_027271006.1, from coordinate 537,504 downwards.
AATCGATGCCGCGGCCAAAATCGATGCGCGCGAGGACGAGAAACTGGTTTCTTTTTTTACTTGGCCTTACTAGGTATCCCTCCCCACGCGCAGCTAAAAAAACAATCCGTGACGGGGGTGACAATCCGTGCCGCCAACGCCCGTCACGGATTGTCGCCCCGAGCAGGAGACGACAATCCGTGTAGGGGCTACAATCCGTGTCGCAACAGACGGAAGTCATGCGTGATTTCTTGTCTCGAAGTCGTGCAGTATCGTATACAAACACACACAAAAGAAAAGCGTATACACACTGAAAGTGATGGCATAATGGAGCCATGATAGCAGTTCATCCGAATGAACTTTATTTTATCAGCAATGTATGTCTACCGTGTGACAGAGAGAAAAAAAAAAATCAACCCGCGGCTTTGATTCCCAGGTAATACACTTTTGTGGAAGTGACTTAAAACGATCGTTTTATTATGTTTTGTTTTTTGGAGCAAGATAATTTCATTTTTGATAGTAAAAAAAGAGAATCTACCCGATATTAGCCAAATCTAAGATCTTTTCATTAAGTTGGAGCATCGAGTATAACATCAGAGTCACTGACGAGTTTTTATAACTTGCATTCATAGGAAACTGACACATTACTGCACGTTTGAATAATGATAATAGCCATGGTGTTCTATAGCTCCATGTCTGTAAAAGTCGTGTGCATGCTAAAATAGAACACATAATAAACTGATAAAGATTTCGTCTGAAAGAAAATGAAAGCGAGGTTCCAGCTGGTCGTTGTTCACGTCTGAAAAAAGGTGCCAATAAACTTTCTGGTCATAATCAAAACAGGAAAGGCAATACCCTTACATGGCCAAAGTCAGACAAGTTGCAGTGTATTTTTGGTCATGTCGAAGATTTCCTTACAGATGATGTCACAGATCTTGCGCTCTCACATACAGACATAGACTCATTATTTTTTGAGAATACGTTGCCAAAATCAAAGATTTATGCTATTTTTATTTTGGTCAGTTTATATGTTTAACTTGATATTTGTGACTTATTACCTGCCTGATTTACTAATAAGTTCCATGAATATATGTCCCTTCATTAATACACCACCAAACGTTCTGAAGGACATCATTTACCTTTGTTGAGGTCCATGTTAGCACGAAATACTTTCCAATTATGACAGGCCAAGAATTAAGAAGGCAATAAGCGAAGATATAAAAATGTTCCGTCAACAGGTGATATGAATAAACATAATGGATTAGTATAATCGGTGTGCATGTTTTTCTATCGTTGGACCATTGCCTGTTCCTGGCATTAGAACTCTATCATTTTTATGTCAAGTTTCCTCTCTCCCATTCTTCTTCCTTTTATCTTCTCTCAACACCCATACCGATCTTCGTTGGATTATTGCGTTTGTTATGTTCTCTTTCGTATACTTCGGTGTGTCTCAGCTCATGTGCGTGTTCTGTATCTTGTTTGTTATTCTCGTCTCTGCTGGAAATTACATTGTATACTCTTTATTTAGTTTATCAACCCCGTAGTACAATACAAATTTATGTTGCTGAATTTGGCTAATTGATTAAGCAATATGGTCTGGGTTTGGTGACAATGCATTTCGTTTGTTCCTCCTTTGTGTCTATACATTGCATGTAACTGGTGGGACCCATAATCTGCAAGCTTCGCTCTTTAGCGGGTCCCCCATCTCCATTCTCCCATTTATGTATCGCCAAAATGTCTATAGCAATTCTTATCAAAAGCATAAATGTGACCCTGCATCACAAAACCAACAAAAAATTCAGAGAGACCAGACTCTACGCTTTAGAATAATTCATAACTCAATTCAAATAGACTCTCCTAACATATCTAAAAAGAGAAAAGAAAACACATAATCTGGAAAAGTGTTTACTGAAAAAAGAGGCAGGGTTTATTCAAGCGCTTAATCTTACTAAGCCGTGCTAGCAGTGCAATGAATGGGATAAAAATAGGTTGTGAATCTCCGCAGCAAAAACAATGAAGGGATCGTCAAATTAAGCTGAGATTCCTCATGTTCTATAACTTATAAAAACATTCTTTTCGTGACTTATACCAACTTTCAAGGCAGTATCGCTTTATCCTTTCAAAAGTTATTAGGGTTGAACGGGAAGAAAATGTAAAGGATCTTTGGAAAGAAATCAAATGTTTGCCTCTTTTTATGACATACCTGATCACACTACTCTAACAAAAAAAAGAAAAAACAGTTGTAGGAAAACTGCTGAAAACACACTTTCCCATTCATTTCATGATCCCAAACTCAGGAATAATGCAGAAAAAGAATAGCTCTTTCAGAAAATATGAAAAGTCGAGATTGACTTATCAAGCTGACCCGTTTCACCTTTTTTTAGGCCCCACGTTAAATCAAGAGGTGCGACTTTTTGTTGGTTTTGTGATGCACGTCACAAATAGTATGCCCTTTTTTTGTATTGATAAGTTATCTTGTTTTCTTCATTCCATGTGCAATTTGCGTATATTTTATTGATTATGTTGAGATAGAGAAAAACAAAACGTACCTTTATAGCTTGTAACTTAGCGATGACGAGGATGGTCATACATGGGCAAGTCCTCATCCTCACACTGGATCAGGACGATTATATCCTACACCTTCCTTTCCCAAGCACGATTCCTGTTACTCGCCGCATTCAGATTCAACAATCCCCATATTTTGATGTTTTGTATGCACACCACGCTCTACGTATCATTGAAGACAGTGGTGCAACCAGAAGCATTATCCGTGCATCAACCTAAAAAAATACAGGATGTCGAATAACTAGACAGCCAGTCTGCTTACCAATCAGGCAGATGGGTCCTTTCCCCTTGAAGTTGTCGGCGAGATCCGTAACAGTTACTCGTAATGAAATGATATCACACTATTTTATTTTTATGTGTATCGGTCAAATTACCATTAGCGATGGTATATTGTACATACTATATGGGTCAACTCCGCGAACCAACTCGTCCCCTGCCTTTCGTCGTGAATATGCCCTCCGTGCACAACTTGAAACAACAACTGCCATTTCTTCCCCGGACAGTTTGTCGAAGTATCCCTTCTTCCACGTTGATGAGAGTGTTGCCCTGGAACTTCGATTCAATTTGGCCCAGTCTGATGATCTTGGCTCATCCCTATATTGCCCCCCCCCCCCCCCCCCCCGGGTTGTCTCAATTGTCGATGTTAACATCCAAATTAGGACTCTCTCAATCGAGCCACGAGTTCTCCATCGTAATGAACATTTTATTTTGTCAGATGCAGCAATTAGTGTTTTCCCAGGATGTTGAATGCACTCATATTATGTCACCTTGCCTCCTGCAGCCCTTTCCTGTCGTAGGCCTACCTCTCCCCGTGACCGTACAAGATTTGTTTTTTATTTCATTTAGGACAATTTATGTATAGTTACAATAATAACTGTCTTCCGTTTATATTTGATTCCATGTTTCCTCGTAACCTGACATACCATAGTTACCCAACAGTCTAATGGATTTCATTTGCCCCTGCTTAGAACTGTGTTAGCTCAGCAGACATTTATTCATACAGGTCCAAGATTGTGGAACTCCCTTAGTCCAGACAAAAAATGCTCCTTCTTTGTATGCGTTTAAAAAAAGATTAATATAATTCCTCCTTAAGTCTTATGATGTAACAGAAAGAAACTAAGTTTGTTTGTTTATCTTTTTTAAGCATACAAAGTTTTGTAAGCACCAGGATGCTATTGATTTTTCATAGGCATGTTAGGTCGCGTCTTTCGCGGCATTCCACATCACATCCCTTGCTTATTTTATTGTGAACTTGTATACTACACTTGTATTATACGTGCCTTCACAGAACAGATAATACGCTCCGCTATCAGCAATTCCACATGTGTCACTTTTTCGGTCGCTTTCAACGCTCTACTTCTTATATGGCTAATAGTCTCTGTGGGCTTGATCTTTAATATATTGACTGATCTAGGCTTTTTATTTTTAGTTGTCTCGTCTCTTTACTTCTATTTCTGTTTCCTCCCTCTCCCCTTTTCCCGTTCTTTTCTCATTTCCCGCATACTTGTAGCTAAGTTTTACCTATTTATTTCCCCTGTGAGGTGCCCATATAGTGCAAGCACGTACAGTCTTTTGAGTGGGTACCTCCGGCTTTTTTTTCGCAGAATGTATAAATATGTTTGTATGAAAAATGCCTCACTTTGTAATGACTACTGACAAATGTTATTCTTTGCTATCTCTGTAGCATTCCTTCAAACGCATGTCGAATCTATACTTTTTGTACATTCTGTTGAAAGAAGTGAAAATAAAAGCTTTGAATTGAATTGAATTGAATTGAACTGTGCGTGCGTGCGTGAATATGTGTGTGTGCTGTCAGTCTGCAAACTTAATGGGGACTGCAATACAATAACGAAATGTGATGTGATACATTCCACAGCGCAGTCATTGAGCAACATTGCCACGAATAGAACTCTTCCTTTTACTGTACGTATAGACCGATTCAATTTCGATAGCCTATTCACCTACCGCCGCTAGCGGCGCTATAACGGCCGCCATAACTGGGGGCCAACGGGGGGCTTCCAGCGAGCTAGCTACCCAGCGAGTTGCACTTGCAGCTCAGCAGCCTAGCGTACCCATCGCGCATAGTTAGCCGGGCCTGGCCGCTGCGCCGCGGCCGGCGACCGCCGCGCTAATATTGTGATTGTTTACTCAATGTGGGAAAAGTCATTCAGCGGCTTTTAATGCCTTTCTTTTGGACAAATTGAGTGATTCAGACATATTGATCTACAATGAAAGCTTCAAAGGAAGGATCAGGGGAAAAAATATATATATATATGTATATATTGTGCAGTTGTTGGGTGCACAAATAACAGAAAACCGGAAATGGAAGTTGCACGTCAGTGTGTGAAATTCAGACACCACTGACGCATGATGAATTATACACTTAGTGAAATACAGCGATATGAAAAATACACAGATTTTCGAAACAAACTTTGGCCTATGCCTACTAGACTCTCTATTTAATTAGGCTTTCACGCATATTCGTAAAATAAAGTTGTTCATTTTAGAAGACAAGTTCAGATCAAAGATTTTGATAATTCACTGATTTTTTTTTTAAATGCTTGGTGCAGTACTTACCAAAGTTAGAATACACTTAAATGTTTCAAGATGTGTTAAATTCTTATATTGTCTTTACTTCTTCACTAAGTGTTCAGCATTGGATTGACCATACAGCTGTATTAAATTTTGGCCTGAAACTCTGAATCTGAATTAATTTTTCATAAAGTGATACTTATAAGGCCAAAAAAAAAAAAATTGTTGTATTGGCGTAACCCGCCCGACCCTACAAATTCCGCCGACCCTATGTTTTTTTGTTATTTAATTTGCTATCGATATCAAGTATCTTCTTGACTGCGATCACGATCGCAAAAAAACCCGGAAGTGGAAACGGCTCTGGGGACATCGGATGTACGAGGGAAAGATCTCGCTAGCGCCTCGCATAGCCTCGCTTGATCAGTACGTCATCTGTTTCCAACACGGACGCGTACTCTATCAAGATTTATACAGTGTGTACTTAGCATACAGACTGCAATATATTGTGCACAGTTTTGCCATAGGTTTCTTGTGTTACACGAATCTGTATATGTGGGACTGTAATAGAGATCGCCGTGTGCGATGAAAAGATCGTACATATGGGTCAATTTGCATCTATCTTATCTAAGTCAAAATAGTAAAATATGAAGTGAAAACATTCAGGATAGGGATTTCAACATCTTTAAATTCTGTGAAGGGGTATAATTCGAGTAATATCGGCCTCATAAATGATTTGTAGAATAGATGAACACAGCACATACGGTGCAGCAGTTGTAACTGTTTACTGAGCACGAGTTATACACGTAAAATGCAGGTAGCAAAAAAAAAAAAAAAATCCGCCCGACCGACCCTATTTGAAAATCTCATGTTACGCCAATACAACCTCTTTTTTTTTTTTTGCCTAAATATTAAACTGCCATGAATGGTGGCGAACATCCGTTTTATAATCATATTAAGAAAGTTTGATTTGAAAATCACTTTTGTAGATTAAAATTTTAGGCGTTAGCGCGAGTACATCAATAAATGCAAGGTTATACTTAGACCTAAACAGTAGAAATTTTGGTTGTTGACATCAGGCGACGTAAATTAATTTTTTAAGTTTATACGGCTTAGAAACGCCTACGCCTAGAATTGCCTTCCGTTTGGTTTACTTAGTTAGGCTTGCCGGAAGTTAGTGACAACCGAAAATGATATAGGATGTAGCTATACAGCTAGGGTTCTAGAAGTCAATAGGTCTAGACGGGTCTGGATCTAGTCTGGACTGTTGCCTAGAATTCTAGACAAGATCTAAAAAAACGTTAGACAGATTCTACCCCGCTGGCCCGAGAAAAGGCAAAGCTAAAGCCCATGCAAAAAGGTTTAAATTAACTAACGTTAGTGATATGGCTATTTATAGCGCCATATCTAGCTCAAGATTCTGATTCATTATTTGTATTTAATTATATCAGTTAACTTCTCAACAGGCTAGGCTTACCAGCAAGACGTCTGCCTGCGCCTAGCCATAGTTCTCCCCAGGTCAGAGGTGTTTTTATCCTCTTACACAAATGTGAATAGATCTATATGGGGCTTACACGCGAGTACCCAAGTCATCGCAAAGCCAAAAGAAATAAAGTCTACAAACACTCACGGATCGTACCGATATTTACCTTAAATTTCAAGTTTTGGCTACAGCCGTATATGCCATCTACCCATTCGCTCGTAGGCGGTATAGGTTGTTTGATTTTATTTTTTATTTTTTAATTAGCTGGCGAAAAAAAAGTAGACTCTAGTTGTCACAAAGCCAAATGCGTCGATTGCTGCCAGCGCCAGAGATAACTAGCAACTGGCCGGCTGGCGCCGGGTGGTAAAAGCACTGGCTGCCGCTGGCACCCTTGCCACGCACGCACGGCGCTTGCCGACCCGGCCTGGTTGGCCCCCAGTTATGGCGTCGCCTTAAGAGGGCGCACTTCCATGAACAGTCGCTTGAATCGGTCTATAGTCAGGGGTGTATCCAGGAATTCCGGATAGGGGGGCGCAAAGCGAGGGAGCGTATAGTGACCAAGCCCGAGCGAGCGAAGCGAGCGAGGGTTGGGGGGGGGGGGGGGGGGGTGGGGGAGGGGATGTCCCCCTCCCACGGTATGGATTTTTTTTTTATATTCATGTTGGTCATCGTGCAATTTCATGCATACTTTTGGTACATTTTTTTAATGATTTTGTAACTGAATAATTCTGGAAATGGAATGGAAGTATTGTTTTTACTCGAGGATTGTGAAATATGACTGCAATAGAATTATATAAACATATTTTCTTGATTTTGATTTTTGGCATTGCTGATAATTCATTACGAATACCTTATAACAATACAGTGTACCCTCTGAAGTCATTCCATATATCCAGAATCATCATTTACTTCACTTATTTGTGTGTGCGAGCGAGCGAAGGCAAGCCAACGCCTGAAGAAACATGCTATTTTCATGTGTCTTGAATACATATGGTATCATTTTTTTCCCAATAAATATCTTCCCGAAAAATGTAAGTTTCAGGCGCAAAAACTCCCATCTTTCTTGTCGGCGCAATATTTGTTACATGTTAAAAGTTTTCCTTCATTGATTACGGAATGACGGTGAGAAACGACATATTGTTGGCAGCAACATCAGGATTGCATATCAATTAAATGCGAGCGAGCTTGAAAATTTTGACATTTTACAGTCCATATACAATCTGCCGTTTGTAGCTATATTTTTAGCTTTGAAAATTAAAGGGGCGCGAATACCTTATAACAATACCCTCTAAAGTCATTCCATATATATCCAGAATCATGTCATTTTACTTCGCGTATATAGTGTGTGCAAGCGAGCGAAAGCGAGCCAGCGCCTGAAGAAACATGCTCTTTTCATGTGTCTTGAATTCATATGTTATCATTTTTACCCAATATATATCTTCCCGAAAAATATAAGTTTCAGGTGCAAAATCTTCTATCTTACTTGCAGCAACATCAGGAGAATTGCATATCAATTAAATGCGACCGAGCGGAGCGAGCGAGCTTTAAGTTTTGACATACTACAGTCCAAAAACTGCCGTTTGTAGCTATATTTTTTCGGGTTTTTTGTTGTTTTTTTGTTTTTAATCAGCGGATGGGGGGGGGGGACGTGCCCCCCCCCCCCCCCCGTCGTTAAGCCACTGTATTGATTATATGATAAGGGTAATATTATTCTCCAGCTTTCTGAAAGTGGTAGGCCAATTCCAGTGCCATTTCATTATGCTATAAAAGTGATAATACGGTGAATTGTCTTTATATTTTCTTTGCTGCTTTCACTCAATACACATTCATATGTGGGCGTTGATTTTCATTCAATAACTTCTCGCGTAGAGTCAAAATAACGCAAAATTTGTTGTGAAGAAAACAACCCTGCGTGTTTCAAGTGGTTTTACTTTCCCTTGTATTACGATTACAAGAGAGTCCCCATCAAAATCAGTCGTAACCGCTTGTGGGGCTTTTCCGTGGTAATAGGGAGCTTTAGATTTGAGACGCGCGGACGTTCAAATGAAAAAAAAAAAACATGTTCTGAGCGTGCGCAGTAGCGCGCGTAAAGTCAATCTATTTTTAGGTTGCGTCGCCTGAGTTTTTCACTACGCGTACTGGGCTATTTTCACGTCCGCACAGTTTGCGACGTAGAGAGCTTCTTCGATGCACTGATCATATGGGGGCGAGATTTTATTTTTTATACGTTGCGTCCCTGCGTAATCTAAAGCTACTTTTCCACACGACGCAGGGAGAGGAGAACGTCCAGCGCAAGCGTCGGCTCAAACGTCCGCGCGTCAAAATCTAAAGCTCCCTAATATAGGTTTGCAACACATGATTATTTGTTTGGAGAAGTTGAAGGGAGGAGTGCATGGATCACAACATTTCGCACAGATATGTAGTTGCACATGTACCAAGGGTTGTATGGTAGGTGTTCAACACACCGACCGGGTCTATATCGACCGACCGCGCACTATAATGGCATTGCGCGTACACTGCAAAAACAGTGGTGTTAGATTTAACACCACTGGTGTTGAATCTAACACCGGCCGAACTTCAATAAAGGACCACACCATCTGGTGTTGAAGTAACACCGTCTCTGGTGTTAAAATATCTAACACCCATGGGTGTTAAAGGGTGTAAAAATATACCAACACCAGCCTCGGTGTTTTTTCAACACTTAAGAGAGTGTTAAGAAGTTGACACCATAATGGTGTTCATTTGACATCCCAACACCAGTTATGGTGTAAGTTCAACACCCGTGGTGTTAAAATATACCAACACCAGCTTTGGTGTTGCTTAGATTATTGATAAGTTGACACCACTTTGGTGTTCTTTTGACACCCTTTAACACCAATGACGGTGTAACTTCAACACTATTTGTTGTTAGAATCTATACCCCAACACCTGTCATGGTGTTATTCTAACACTTCAAAGTGTTATAAGTTTGCATTATTTGGTGTTTATTTGACACCACAGAAGTGTTGATTCAACGCTTCAGAGTGAGAAATAAATTCCAAGTGATGCCAACTTATTAACAATTTGAAGTGTCGATACCTCGACATCATTTCACACTCTCCACATTCAATCGCACAAAATAACACAGTAATGTAAGTAGGTGAAAGACAGTCACGTGCTACTAGGTTGATCAAAATATTTAATAAATTCTGTCTGTCACAACAAAACACAATAATTCTATTACATGTAATGAAAGCCTCATCTCTACAATATAAGTATCAAAATGAAATACCTTTAACCCTGTCAGTTGGTTCTTTGATTATCTATGCAAATGAGATACATTATGGCTATTGTAGGCTAAAATATCAAATCTAAATACTCACTCTGAATACCTTTGGCCTTCTTGGCACTATCAAGTTGAATTTTCAAATGAAATTGATACTAGTACTATATCTTCTTGGCTCTATCATTCAAATGTTCAAATTGAATTGCCTACTCAGCTGTATAATTCAAATATTCAACATAGATCATCCAGTCTGGTTGTAAAATGTTAACATAAAAAAAAATTATACTCTTTCTTTTGATCAATGCTATTGCAAATGATGATACAAGCATGTGAAATTCGGATCATTTAAATATTCAAATGACACACATAAGGCCTTCTTGGGCCAATATTTTCAACTCGAACTGGATGTAATTGATACCCCCACCTAAAACTTAGAGAGTTAGCTCAATTCATGATATTCTTGTATGCATTTTGTTGAAAAAAAAAGTACAACGTAACAAAAGTTGTTACCATAGCAAGATTACTCAACAGTGAGATCAGTGTGCGACTCATTTTAAGATTACACTGGTTACATGAGCGAAACCTCAAGTCAAATGCTAGAAAACTGAGGGAGCTCACCCAATTCACAGTATTTTTTGTTTGATTTTCATTTTAAAAGATGGGTGCCATTACATTAGCACTCTGTTCAATATTTCAGGCCAGATGCTCAGAAGCTGAGGGAGATTGCATAATCAACTGTTGTGTAAGTTTTTAATTTGAAAATGTCACTGCCATGATAACACTTTCTTTGACCGATACAAAAGATGACATTTGCACATTAGCGCACTACAGTGGTCACGTGCCAAATTTCAAGTCAAATGCCTAAAACATGAGGGAGTTATGAGTCAAACACAATATCTTCGATTGCTTTGTATTAAAAAAAAAATAAGTTAGCATGGCAACGCATTGTTTAACATTGACGAGAAAAGTGTTTTGCACATCTAGAATTTATCTTGTCACAATATATAGATGTCATATCTCAAGGTTATTGCTAAAAATTGAGAGAGTAAGCTCAATCCACTTGTAGTTTATACGATTCTCATTACAAAATACCATTAACTTGACAACATACTATTTGACAATGACGAAAAATAAAATTTGCACAGGTACATAATACAGTGGTCACATGTGCCAAATTTAAAGTCAAATTCTCAAAATCTGAGGAAGTTAGCTGAATCCACATCGTACTTGTGGATGATTTGTATGAAGATGCTGTTGCCATGGAAACGGATTTATGACCCCCACAAAAAGTGTCTTGCATGATAACATATTATCATAGTGACCATATGTATCAAATTCAAATTTAAATGCTAAAAAAAAAAGAAACCAAGAGAGCAGCGTGATCCACACAATTTTGTATGATTTGTTTAAAAACTGCAATTGCCATGGCAACAGATTTCTGGACAATCGAATTTCAACAGAATTGATTTAAAACTGAGTAGCTTGATCCACATTCTGTATTTGTAATCTTTATGAAAATTTGATGTTACCATGGTAATGCATTTCTCCATACTGACACATGTAAACTAGGACAATATGTAAAAATTACAAGGTCGTTGTTCAATGTCCTCTGGACTAAAGGTAATCACCTCCTCATCAAAAACTGTCATCGACTAATGGAGAGTTCTGCTTCATCAACTGTATACAACTTGTATCATCAGTCTCTATCTCGGTTCCTCCATAGAACTGGACTTGGAGTATCTTCACAGTTTCATTGTCACAATGAAGATTCTTCAAGTGTCTTCTAAAACCATTGAACGAATCAAATTATGTCCGTACACAGGCCCCCTGGGCGCAATTTATTGTTTGTCCATCACTCAGTCCATGTTCGTATGGCAAACAGTGAAAAAAAAAGCAGTTTCAGTGGGAACTCCTAAAGAATGCATCACGTCATTATCTATTTGAAAGTTTAGATCTCGGTTCACGAACTCGGGGTAATTCCAAATGTCCAAAGGTTGATGAGAGGTTTTGCATACTGTAGACAAAACACATACAAATGTATTTAATGTGCTTTGAACAATGTGTCGAAGGCACTCTGAATGATATCACCAGGGCAGGGTAGTACCAAGTGGTCAACAATGAAGTAATATTGGTACACATGTATGTTATCCTTCTGACGTCCTCTCTCAAGCAAGCTGCATCTTCTGATCTTCAAGCAAGCAAGCTGCATCAAGAGCTGCATCTTCTTCTGCTTTCCCTCTTCAAGTGGTGATCAAAACTAGCATCAGGCTGAAAATGTAAGGAAACAATGAAAAACAAACAGACATTGTATGAATCTATTACAAATAAAGACTAGACAAATTTGACTGTGACCTTTATTTCGATTCCATAATGCAATTTGATAGACTCAGTCATACATAGGCTTAACACATTTTATTCACATTTATGATTATTTTAACAGATTTCAAGCTATCACACACACGGAGGGATGGACTACTCAAAACCATAACAATTCAGGCACCACTTCTTGGCAGAGGATAATAAATGGATCTTATTCCATTTTACTTAAAGATCACTATAATTTCACAATTAAAACTCACTTATACCTATTTTTTCTTAAAGAAGCTTTGAAATTTATCACTTTTCTCTTATTCGTGACTGATCAAAAAGCAACTTCAAAATTTCAGCCTACATATGGGGAAGACAATCTTTAAAGTTCAAGGATCGACTTTGAAGCATTCACGAGTAAAGTTCTCGTCAACATCAGGACATAACCCTGACAAAGGCAAGTGCGCAAAAATATTCACAACATCCAAAAAAAAAAGTTAACCTGTGAAACATTGAAAAGCAAGTGATTTTAATAAAGTACATAGTCCAACAACACAAAAAAACCCCAGAAAATTTCCCTTGACCTCTAATTTCTTTTCTAATACAAAAACAGATCATAGAAAGTAGAAAATGCAAAATCAATTAAACTCGTAAAAATCAATTTCATTTTCAGAATACCAAAGTACTGTGAGTTCTAATTGCCTGTCCAAAATGACTCATAAAGGCTTGTTCAGATATGATGAGTCAAACTCCGGCAACATTTTAGTGCACAAATCAATGCGATATGAGATGGTAAAAAACAAACAAATAAACAGATCAAAATGCAACAAAACAAAACAAAAACACTGAGGCAAGAGGAATATATTTTGCCACACAGTGGCAAGAAGTTATGGTGCAATCAAGCTCAAAAGTAAGTGAAGATACAATGTCATGAGTTTATCTTTATCTTATTTTTTTTTTTGAGTCATGTGCATTCATTAACATAATGAAAGTGGCGTGGTTCAGCGCACCATATCTGAACACTAAAATTGTCAGGGGGTTTGTCGCATCATATTTGAACAAACCTTATAGTCATGTAGACTTACCTTTTGAAATCGGATAAGGTAGTCTACAGCCAAAGCCACAGCAATCTTGCACAATCCTTGCGCCCTGGTTCACAGGTGGAAGCAGATAGAGTACAAGAAGGATTTGCAGGTTACTTACATTCTATGCTGTGTTGTAAGAAATGCATGTTATATACAATATATTCTACGACTCATTAACAAAGTATCCAGGTATCAACAGAAATTATCAGTGAATTGCACTGCATAATCAGGGAGCATTAAGTAAAACATATGATCCTTCATGTAGGATGAACCCATGGGTTGTTGTGTGACTTCTTTAAAAAAAACAAGAAAAAAAACTCTTATTTCATCAGCATCTCCAAAATAACAAAATTACATTACATATTGATTTGTGACTGTGAACTTTTATATTACAATTGAGTTTGGTGAAATCCATTCATCTGCCTTTGAAAAATCAAAGTCACAAGATATTTCCTGCATTTTTTTTCATAATGAAGGGCTCCTGACCCTTGATTATTGACCTCATGACCCTTATTGACTCCAGGGAAACGTTTGATAAAATGTATTGTCAGATGCAAAGATTTCAGCTACTTATAACAGTTGTCACCAATGACAAGTTTTGTGGAACGCCCCCTGGATTTACATAGCCTTACCAAGTTTCATTCACAGATGATTGTTTTCAACTTGCGGCATGATACACAAGAAACGATATTGGATGGATAGACATCTAGAACATAAAAAAAGGGGCTTTCAAAACCTATAGTATTGTGCATACCCTGACTGCTACCAGGTCTGGTGGTACACTATTTGATGATTGCTCCAAGTCTCATGAATCCACATCAGTTTTCCGCATGTGTTCTCCCAGCAATCTCAACAGCTTGACTGTGGTTTCTGAAGGCTTTCCTCTTGCTAGCTTGACAAGACCTTCCACCAAAAACTGGCCACTGCTCAAAAAAGCTTGGCATCGTTGCCTGGGAGAAGGAGTGAGAAGTACTGTTCAACCTGCAAGTGTAAGGACCATGAACATACATAATTATCAAGTGGCTACAAGTCCACAAACTGTCAAACTGGTGCGCAAGGTGTGATGCACTGGCTTAGGATTCAAAGTACTGAACATCCACATAACTGCACTAGTGTATTTACTGTATACAAGTGCATGAAACAGATTTATCTTGTGTGCATGAAAGATTTGATCAGAACTGCAGAAAACAAAGGGTTTTGTTCAGGTGGCTTCAGATTAATTCAGTCGGTGATTCTATTATATATACCTACTTGAGATATGCTCATAATTTCAAGTTCGTTTTAATTAGCCACCTGGGGGGGGGGGGGGGGCAATAATATCCTGCTTCCAGGTATTCATCATCTTTATGCAGTGTACATTTATGCAAATATTATTTGAGGAGAAATGGAAAAATCAAATGCCATTTTGCAATTGATCTACTCTCATTTTCAAGGTTTTTTAGATAGATAATAAAAGGTCTTTTTGCAATTCTGTCATTTTCAAGATTCTCAAGTGCACTATTGCCAATATCATTAAGTGTGGCATTAACATAAGTATGGGGAAGAGGCATATTCCAGAAGGGATTTTTTTTTCAAGAGATTATTTCAACAAATACTACCATCAAAGTAGACGTATATTCCCTCACCTGAATCATGGAAAAAGCGATGATACATGTATTCCATTTTGACTCATTTGTGAAATTTAGGATCAGTTCTCAGACAGAGAACAACTGCCAGTTATTAATATGGGCTGTGATTCTGTTTCTCGCTACCCTTGAACTCGCACCTTACAATTACATGTAGATCTTGAGTCTAGAGTCTTAACATGGACTCGGTGGAAATACCGGTTTTACATGCATGTGACGTCATCAACTTTATAAGAGCATATTCTTATATAATGTAAATTTGTAAGCGGTTAGCAAACTCATAAATAGTAGTACTCATATTAGAAACTAGTTAGTAGATTCTAACGTATTAAAGATCCACGCGCAAACACTAGCGTCCTATATAGGCCCCTACGTTCCTACGTGTACACTGTAGCTACTGAAAACATCACGTAACCTGTTGTGATAAACAAAAATCGGGTCGGGAGAACCCCCCACCCAGCCCCTTTAATCGGGTATTTACGCTCTTTTTAGAGCAATATTTGCTACTAGTACCTAGTACTAATCTAAACCTAACAGTTTGGACCTAGAACAGTTACAGTAGGCCCTACAAAAAATATAGTAGGCCTAGGGGCCTACCAGTATACCTACGAACATGTACAAACCTACGAACATGTACACACAAACATTGTTCCAACTTCGTCTTCGTGCACGTCAGTAGCGGGTAATGATTTGCGCGATAACAAAGATCCGCACCAGAGCCTCAGAGGTAAGAAAACTACATCAATAACAATACAAAATGCCACGGAACCTTTTATATTTAAAATTTGATGATATTTTTAAAATGCAATTATTGGACAAAGGAACCCTCAGCGAAATTCGGACTCAATGCACCACTGCAGCGCGTTGGTGTTATGGCCTATAATGTATGGCAAACACTATAGGCTTCATGTACTTAGTAGGCTGCGCTACATAGTATACTATAGTATTACGTGCGTGCAAAGACAAAGTTGTCTATAATATGCGATGAAATCCGTGAAAATCATGCACATCGTTTATGATAGAAAATAACTGGTACAGGAAATAATTACCTTAAAAGATACTTATCCCCGCTGACAGACTCAGCAAAGTCACCATTATAGATTCAATGTCATTTTTAGCCCCAGACGACATCGAAAACCTGACTATCGCGATGACAGACGTTGACGACTCCGCGCCACAGCAACAAATTTCAGGCATTGGCATGTGTAACCAATGAGATCATCGGACTGCGAACACGTGACTTTCTCTGGTGGACAACTAACACCGATACGGTGTTATTAGTGAAAACCCCCTTTTCATGACAAAACTATAACACCACTTGGGTGTCATTTTAACACCGAGAATCTAACACCCAATGAATGAGAGAATGTTGGTGTTAAATTAACACCGAAGGGTGTCAAATTGTGTCAATTTAACACCAAATTTAACACCCACAGTTTGACACCCGGTTGGTGTTACACTTTTAACACCGCATTTTTTGCAGTGTACAGAAAGAAAATGTACGCGTGGGACTACGCGCAACGGTGTTCGATTCTTCACTGGGCTACGCTACCGAGTAAAAATGAGGCGAAAACAAATAAATTACCGAAATTTAGCAAAATCGAATAAGATTTATCGTGTAACTACATATAACTAGGCCTACCTTTGCTGACTCGTTGTTAGATGTAGAGTATCCTTCCGTAATAAATTTGACGATTTTGACCGCAAAATTGTCATTACGCCGCTCTCTCAAACTCCGCCGCTTGTACGATCGTGCACACACATTACACTATATAGGCGCTAGGCCTAAACATGACATAATTACTTTGTCGCCCGCTACGACCGTACGAGTTGAAGCAGAAGCGAGAACTGAATGTGAAATAAACAAACCGACTCATCTAATTTATTTCAATTACGATGAAAAGTTTCCTAATGAAAATCAATTCAAATTCATCAAACAGTCCTTCAAAAGTAACATCGAAGGATTCAAAATATATTCAAATATTATTGGGGAAAAAATGACGGCTAGAAAAACATAGCGGCCTGTCGAAAAAACGCATTTAAAGTGCCCTTAATCCGTATTGTCAGGGTGGTCGGTTGAAATGAGCAGGGCAACTGAGTGCGGAAAAAATGACACCCCACGCGTTCGAAGCCGCCATCTAAGAGCGCGTACCTCAGATCGCATTTTCAGTGCGCGCTTGTGAATCCGGAGTATTTTCTCCACACGTTAGTAAAATTTCAGGCAAATTGTGAGATTTTTCACGTTTCTATTGATATAAAAACGTTAGGTGGCCGGTATTATGAACACCCAACCATACTACTTTACTTAAAACATTTATTGTCACTTTGACAGCTCCCATTGCCTACGTTCTGATTAAGCTGCTGAATCCAACCGCTGCAGCCATCCTTGGCGGACTCCTCGCCGCCGTTCCCCTGATGTGTGTTCCTCTTGCCAGTAGCTTGATGATTTTCGGGGTGCTGATGTCACTTTCAGGTAGGACAAAACTCAGTCCAAAATATTATATGAAGAAAAATTGAATAAGACTGACCTTAATTAGGACTGTAGTAAAAGATACTTGTTCGAGGTATCATGCATACAATATTGTGAGTGTGTTTTTATACAAAATTTCAGAGTCAAATATCCGCTATATCATAGAGCAGGTGTCATATTTGGTGATCCAAATTTCAATAGGGGAATCAAAACGTTCACATAATAGATAATAGATAAATACGACGTCCAAGACCATGTCAAATATCAACACAAAAGAAATCATTGCGGTGTCTCATGTCAAAGAGAGATTCACATCCTCGTATGTAATTCACATATTGACTCAAGAACATAGCAATAGCTTACTCATGAATATTGATAAGCATTTTCAAGTGAAGACAACTGCATTATCTTGCAAAAACAATCTAAGTTGATTTTCCTTTAATAAAGAACACTCTATTTTGGAGGAAATATAAAGGGTGGTGACGCATTTTTAGAAAACCGAAACTTGAAAAATAATTGGTAATTTACATTAAAATGAAAGGTACACACTAACTTAGAGAATGCAACAGAACTGTAGTAAATATATAGCCAAAGAACTACCATTATTTATATAAATAAGATTTAGTAAGAGTTAAAGAGTTAGAAAACATTCTCAATAGAAATGATTTTCTTTTGTATGTTCTAGACAGAGAAAGCAAGTAACATCAATCCAGAAAATGTCATGTATTTGTACAAAATGATAAGTGTCAGGAATTCATGTTCATAAGTGTTATTTGCATATTTATCCAGGTGTGCATTTGTCCAAAGGTTTCAATAAATCCCTTTTTCTTGGCACCAGACTGGTTCTTGATATATGGCGCTGTGTTCATGCAAGAAAACACTTAAAACAATACAATTATCAGGTCTGTAACTGGGAATTTGTATGGGAGGGTTCAGAATTAGAAAAAAATGACCTTTTAGTTAAAAACTTTCGGGTTTAATCAGCTTACAAGCAAGCAAGAAAAAAAAAGGCTCCCAGAGCAAGTTTTTCGTTGTCTTACAGGTTTCATCGTCTAACAAGGAAAAAAAAAGCGCGATTTTGTGGTAGGACTACCTCTACAATCGACTCACAAAAAAAAAAAAAAAAACAATGTTTCTTGGTTTCTTTAACAAATATTCAAGGGGGCGCACTTTTCTTTTTATTTCTTTTATTATTTTTTTTTTTGCTGCTGGCAAACGGGGACGGTGGTCCACGTAACCCCCTGAACTCCCCCCCCCCCCCCCAGTTGTCTGATTATGTATGTTGATTACATCTCTTTGGTAACCTGAATTGAGGTTTATATGCGCCATGAATGATATCGTGCAATGTGAGGATTTCAATAAGACAATACAGCTGTAGTAAAATGTTCGAGACATGAGCCTTACTACCGGTTTGAAATTCCTTTCAGAAAAAAAGTGAACAAAATAGGCAAAACAAACAAGTGTATCCCTCAAGTATCTATATGTAACTTGCAAACATGCGTTCTCTGTGTGGGTTTTGTGTAAAGTGGAATTATTCCATGAATGTTTTAGAATAAAGTACGGATAAACACATAATTCTTTTAATTGTAGCTGTCAAAATAATGCACTGATTGACGTTTTGTCGTGCATTTTTGTGGCTTTGTAAATCAAATTACATTGTACAGAGCAAAAGTGCATTCAAAGTGATCATCACTTTTTCCTGGGGGTGCTGCAAAAATTTCTTTTTTTTTATAGTAAAAATACAAGAGTGAAGACTTAGGAGAAAGATAATGTCGCGAATTAAGCATTGTGCCTCTTTCATGGTGGATGGATCGATAAATAATTTACCTCAATCAGATAGGAGTGTCTTCATTTTGTCATCTGTTCAGGCTGAGGGATAGAGTGTAGATTTGACCGAAACTTAAGAGATCAAGCGACTTAATCGCAGTAAGATCTACATAATTTATTTATCTTTTATTTTTATTATAATTATTTTTTTTTTTGCCTTTCTTCTCTTCACGTGCGCTATGATGCAGGTATCGGAATGTCAGTCATCTACCTTTCTTCATACGTAACTCTCAACGAATACTTTACGAAGTCGTTCGCATTGGTGAATTCTCTCACTATCTACGGGGTGTGTGCCGGAGCAATCTGTCTACCTCTGATTATTGAGAAAAGTCTGGAAGCCTATGGATATGATGGAGCATTTCTCATACTCGGCGGAATTGCCCTACATGCAGTCGTCTGTGGAGCCGTCATTCGTCCACCAAGAGAAAATATGGAAGCCCATGCTACAGACGAAAGTCAATTGTCAGGAGGAAGCAACGCTATTTTCACAACAGGAAACACCCACAACTTCAGAGATAATTCTACCTACGAAATGATTTGGAATATATCTTCTTTGTTCGTTCAGAAATTAAGGACAAACGTTTTGTTTGCCGAACCATATTTTACTGCGTCAATCCCAGCAATAACTCTGATATACTTTATATTGTACGCCTGGTATCTCTTCTTAGTCCCGCGTTTGGTGTGGCTTGGCTTCGATCCTTCAAGAGCTGTGTACCTTGCAAGCCTTGCTGGATTTGCGGGAACGATAGGGCTTACAATACTCATTGTAATGGTAGCTTTTGACATGTTTGATGCAAAATATGTCATCTTGATTTTCTGCAGCATTTGTTCTATCGCTCTCCTTGTCGCCTCCTTGAACGACAGCTACACTTACCAAGCCGTGATGACATTCATTCAAGCCATGTGTCTGTTCGCTCTTAATACTAGTGGACCAATTCTCACTAAGATGACGGTTTTACACGAGGAAAACATGCCCGCTGGCCTAACTGTGTCTACGTTTGTAGCCGGATTAGGAATTACAGTAGGAAACACTTTATCAGGTAAGCTTAAATGAGGCAGAATATGAAATGTGTTTGTGTGTGTGTGTGTGTGTGTGTGTGTGTGTGTGTGTATGTATGTCTACACATTTATATATGTAAGATATGAGGATACATTGATATATATATATATATATATATATATATATATATATATACTTAATTTTCATTCATTTATCTAAGCACGGCACATACTTCAGTCCGTGAGGTGTTCTTCCGCAGGTCCGTGCGGAGCAATAACACACAATACAGTACTCAGAAATGAAAGCAAAACTTATAAAAAAGCAAAGCAAAGAAATCAGAAAAAAAAAACAGTGATGAAACTATACTGTACACATTTAGACAGAAACAAATATGATCGATCAAAAGTATCCAGATACAATTACTATACAAGTACCTCGCCGTAGTTTAGAATGAAAAAGACCAAAACATAGAATTCAGGAGAGGGAGAGCGAGATATGTTTATTTACTTACATATATATATTCATATTATAAGTATACATGAATTATATGCCAATGATATTGTATTGTACATAGAACATAAACATCAATCATAGTTATCCAGTGGGTTGAAGATGTATATATCGGCAGATGTGAATTTTCATAGACTGATTCCTCCTAACCGTCTCTTTAGCCAATTTTTTCCCCACATTTTCCTAAGTAGGATATGTGTCAAGATAACTGTCGTATTCAAGCATCTGTTTCTCTGACACTTGCACTGTCGGTGTAACAGATATTTTCAGAGATTCTGGATTAACCCTTAGGGCACTGACTATCAACGCTTCATATTTACATGAAACATCCTCGAGAGGAACCTTGTTGACCATTGCTGTAAGGTAGGATTTAGTTCCAACTGATTGACAAATTGCCCTTCATCGACGTAAACAAGCACAAAATTGATCAATGTTTTAGTAGTAGCCATAACTAATACTATTATTGTACGTAATACATACACGTATATACTCGGGCTGGATTTGTACCAACTGGGGGCATTTCATGGAGCTTTTTGTCCGAAAAAATGTCGGCCAAATGCTTGTTGGCCAGTATAAGATGCAAGGATTTCAGTAGTTTCTAACAACTTGTCAATAAAAAAAAAATACATGTATGACAAAACTCTCCATGAAATGCCCCTCCCTCCCCCCCCCCCCCCCCCCCCCATCATCAGACAGGCGTCTTACCACAGAACATTGATCCGACAGTTAGTGCCAGTTCTAATCCTTATGGCATGCAGCGGGTACTGCGTAATTAATCAAATTTATGAAATTCTTGCGTGGAGATGTTTTTATTTCAACTGATTGACGAATTACCCTACATCGACTTTGCCCCCCCCCCAAAAAAAAACAAAACAAAACAAACAAACAAACAAACAAACAAATTAATCGCTTTCGCCCCTTGTATCGGCAGGACACATATTTGACGTCACGCACTCCTACACAGTCGTCTTCGAAATGCTGGGCGTCGGTCTCATCATCGCCGTTGTCAACCAGCTCCTCGTAGCAGTGTTCAAATATTATAGGTCAAGGCAAGATGTCGCAGAGGAGGGATGACCAGGAACCTTAAAATGATTATTAAAAGTTCGGGTAGATGGCGGTAACGCGTGACTATTAATGATGGGAATTTCAACCGGCCAGCTTCAACTCCCTTCATGTAGAATGTTGTCAACCGTCATTTCTCTCATGCCAATGTTTTTTTTTTTTTTTTTTTTTTTTTTTTTTTTGAGGGGGGGGGGGGGTGGGTTTTTTTCCTCAAAAACTAATCCATTACCAACAGATAAGTCCGTAACTCATGCATGAAATATGAATGTATACTTTTACTTACTGTATATATGCCAGTGGCAATGTCATTATAGGTGTAGCTGTCTAAGATTAGTACCCTGCTCAGATCTATTTACCACCTCGAAAGAACATTTGGTGCTTGCGGTAATGGATTTGAGCATATTACTTTATGTTTATGCTCAAAAGCATGTGAAAGAATCCTTCACAGTATACTTTGATGAAAAAAAAGGAAAACTCCACGTTGACGTTAACAGGAATCTCAAAATCTGTACCATCTCACAAGACAAAATTGTTTTATGCCTTTTATATTGTTTACAAGTTTGTTGAATTTTCTCTAATTTCTTTATACAGTGTATTGTTGTACAGAATGTCATGAACTACAGTATATCAATCTAGCAATGACGGCACTGAAACATCATAGATTGGTAACTTTTGAATCGACGGTCCGATTTTTCACAAACTTTCACTCATGTCTCATATTGCTGCTCTCATTTAATCCACATTTATATTTGAGTTTCGGTTTTATTTAACGCAGGAGGGATTTACCAAAGTAACCACGGTAACTGCAGCAAAATTTTCACAGCTGGTGCAAAGTGGAATAAGAAAAAAAAAATTTCAAGAGAAAATCGTGACTCGCGTGATAATGAATCTAGGGTTTTCATCAATACACGAAGTATACCAGTTATTACGTTAAGTGAATAATATCTCGGCATTTAATGGGCTTATGGTTAACCTCATGAACCCATACAAAACAAAACAAAACAAAACAAAAAGCATTCATGATATAATCATACAATGTACAATGTATGTATGTATATCCATACTGTACAGGATGTATGTATGTGTATTATGACACTGAAACGCCCGAAGTTTGCAGAAAAACTTTGATTCCATTTATGATTTTTTATCATCACTTAAACATTCTTTTTCTGTGATAGCAATATCTGAAACTTGGATAGTTGATACTCCTATAATCCCGTATAAATTGCAAGGATATACTTTTATAAATTCAAATAGGTATTCTGGGAAAGGGGGTGGGGTAGCATTTTTCATTTTCGATAGTATTAAATTTAAGACCAGAATTGATATCCTTCAAACTGAACAAGAGAAGGCTTGTTGTGAATATATTTTTGTTGATTTTGAAGGCAGTAATAACAACTCAACTGTGGGTGTGATATAAAAGAAACCAGGATGTAAAATGGATTTGTTTTTTGATTTTTATAACAGAGTTCTTCGTATTATTTCCAATGAACGTAGAAATGTATATATCTTAGGTGATTTTAGTATAAATTTATTGGGAATTTCGTTAGATCAAGAAGCCAAACGTTTTATAAATCTCAACTCATCCTATGGTTTGGTCCCTTTAATTTATACCCCTACACGTATAACAGGAATAGTGAAACACTTATTGATAATATTTTCACCAATGTTATTTGTTCTGAGTTGGATTGTGGCAGGTTTTTTCGCTGATATCACTGATCATTTACCAATTTTTATTTTTGCAAATACAACATTATATTAAAACATGAGAAAAGATCTCAGGAGAAAATTAATCGAAAAATATCAGATGAAGGTTTGAAAAAGGTAAAACAAGAACTTAATAATTTAGATTGGTCTTCTGTATATTCAACTTCTGATGCAAATGAAGCTTATGATATATTTTTGTTTTTGTTGATTTCAGTAATAGACAGAAATTTGCCTTTGAAGAAAAGTAGTGTCCGTAAGTGCAAAATAAGGAAACCATGGATTACCCCAGAATTGTTAAGATATATAAAGAAGAAACATAAATTGTATAAGATATTTTTGAATGATAAAACTGTTATACATGAAAGGAAATATAAAATGTATAGAAATAAAGTGAACAATTGTTTACGTCATGCTAAAAAATCATTTTATTGTAACAGAATGTCAGAAAATAGAAATGATTACAAAGGTATTTGGTCAATAATTAATGATATTTTGAAAAATCTAAGAAACATTTCCCTGATTATTTTGTTAGTGATGATAGGGAAATAAATGATCCTCAGTTAATAGCAAATGAATTTAATATTCATTTTGAAAACTGTTGTAAAACTGCATTAGATTTATTGTCTGATAATATGACATGTATTCCTTCATTCGATACTTACCTCACAGATCACTTTTCCAAGTCGATTTTTTTAAAACCCATAAATGAATCTGAGTTGATTGAAGTTTGTAAATCATTGAAAAACGGTTTTTCGTATGATGTTGATTATTTAAATGTATACATAATGAAACAAATAATATATTCAGTTTTGAAACCTTTACTTTATATATTCAATTTATCTCTACAAACAGGTGCAGTTCAAAAAAAATTGAATGTTGCAAAGATAGTACCTGTTTATAAGAGAGAATCTCATTCATTTAATAATTATCGACCTATATCAATATTACCATGCTTTTCAAAAATAATAGAAAAATGTATATATAATCGGGTTTTTTTTTCTTTTTTGTCTTTTAACAATATCCTTTGTAACAACCAGTATGGTTTTAGAAAAATCATGGGACTGATCATACTTTGATAAAACTCCAAGATACAGTTGTTAAAGCTTTGAATATGAATAATTTTTCATTTGGATTTTTTCTGGATCTTTCAAAGGCCTTTGATATTGTAAATCATGAAATGTTATTGTATGAATTACATTATTATGGTAATTCTGCACATTTGATTTCATATGACTGTTACATCTATATGTTTTTGTTGTTTTTGTTCTGTTCTTGTTGTTTTTGTTCTGTTCTTGTCTCGAAACTGTAAAATACTCTATGTGCCTCCACAATCAAGTACTCGTACATACCCGAGGGAACTTATTTCATACAAGGCCGCAAGGCCTTTCTCTAGTTCTCTTTTTCATTTCCATGAATTATTGATTTTTGGCAAATATGTAAACTTGAACTTTGTTTGTCTGTATTATGTCAATTTTCGATTGATTATTGTTTTGTGTGTTTTGTAACTACGGATTTTAATTGGAATGAATAAACGAAACTGAATAAACGAAACTGAAACTGAAAATCATCATTTTATCAATTATTACTTGAAATCAACAACGTTTTATTATTATATTTACATGCATACTTTCAGGTGTTTGCTCTGTTGAGATGAACAAAACAAAACCAAAAAGAAAATGCCCAAATTTTCAAGGAAATCTAGTCTTTAAAGCTTTCCCGGGAAACTGCGAGCCAGGAAGGCGCCCTCAAAGAGAGTGCATCTTCAATCAAACTTGACAAGGAGAAGCAAACAAATCTAGATCATTACAGTAATTTACTTGCAAAAGACAGTGTAGGGAAAGATCTGCATATGATACACGCGTGAAAGACAAGAGAGCACAATGACTCTCAGAGAAGAAGTTCACATCAATAGAGGAGGGGGAAAAAGAAGAAAAAAACTGGACAAAGCTCTCATACTTTTCCACCCAAGAAAAGGCTCGACACTGATGACTGATGATGAAAAATCGAGAATACTGTAAGACAAAGAAAAGGGAAAGTAGGGCACGAAGATCAAGAAAAATAAATACATTGTAATGAATGACCAAAAGAAAGAACGTGACCAAAAAAAAAAAAAAAAAAAAAAAAAAAGGTTTCCAAGGTTTCCCAGAGAAATACATGCACAGTCTCTGAAGCAAACCACCGTCAGAGTCAGTCAACAATGTACAGGAATGTAAGAAAAATCAAAGAAAATATCCCAAAATCACCAAGAAGTTGATCTTGTAATCAGTTTTGCAACTTAAAAAACAAAAACAAAAACAAAAACAAAAACTGCTGTACTAGAGAAACATGATATCAAGGCAAGAATAAATCTTGGGTCAATGATGGCTATTACTGCAGTCATAGATTCACTAAAAGAAACCTGTACTGACATTTTCTACTTGTCTGATAATTGTAATCTATATTTTTTGATGCTTACAACTGGAAAGAGAGGATTCTAAAACCCAGGATAAGCCTGTAATGATTTTTTGAAAAAAATGAAAACGAGCAAGCCAAGGAACGATCCACACAATTTGGCATACGTCACAGGTGCCAACCTCCGACTTTTGCAAAACGAACTACACATGTCAATTTACTGATGAAATCTCACACGAAGTACTGCAAAAACTGTTATTTAGTAAAATTGCAATATGGAGCTGAAATAAACATGTTAAACAATATTCATAAATTTTTAAAAGGAATCTCTTCAAAAGCTTTTTATTTAGATCAAATTTGTGTGGAATATTCCAGATATGCAAAATGAAATTGGCATCATGTCCGAACGTGCTGCCCAGAGAAAACTGTGTGTAAGTAACGTTGCACTAGTATACTAATGATGCACAGGAAAGAGTGCGTTAGTGAAGGTGCGGCGCACTCGAGAGTATTGACAATGGTGCAACATGCACGAGGCGCAGCCGAGCGATAATGGTTCGACATCACAGTTCAAACTATCTAACGAAGGTGAGGACTGAGTGATTCTTAAAATCTAAATCCAAAAAATAGTCAACGGCAATCACGGTTTACGCCTAGTTAGAAGAAAACGGCACTCAGTACATAGGCCTATAGACTCTAGACTAGAACTAGGACTAATGTTAGGACTAGTGAGCAGTCAAGGACCGAGAAGATTCTACTCGCCGCCCCTTTGACAGCTGTATACGTGCACAGCGCTATATAGGCACAGCGTACTAGTAAACGGTTTAGTATGCAATACATACCCCTGCTGCCAGAACTTGAAGAAAGTCCAGACGAAAGTCCAGACTCCAAGGTCTAGCGTTGCCGCTAGATCTAGGCCCTTGTGCTGCAGGCCCTGTTGTTTCTGTGCTGAATTTTGCAGGTAAGGTATCTGCTTTATGGATTTTCAATGTTTTTGTAGTCGAGATAAATCTCATGGTGGTCGTATTAACACCAAGGACTAACTTAGATCTAGCCGTTAGTTTTAGTACGACCCATGATGGCCCATACCTCGGAAGAGTGGCCAGACCACGTAGAAACAAACAGTGCCGCCGCTTCGCGATCCAAGCGCTGGTGTAGGCATAGTGCTAGAGTACTTCCGTATCCATGTAGATATCTCAAAATTCACTTCAAATTGCACCAAAATCACAAGAAATATTTTATGACTCATGTCCACTTGCTCACGCTAATTGGAACCACATAGCAAGTCGGGAAGCGTATGGTAAAGTGAAGTTGTCGACTTTCCTGTCGTCGCTAAAAACAATCTGCTCTCATAGTAACTGTACGACTAAAGAAGAGTTATCGCGGCGTA
Organism: Diadema antillarum; assembly: GCF_040938485.1. NCBI lineage: Eukaryota > Metazoa > Echinodermata > Echinoidea > Diadematoida > Diadematidae > Diadema > Diadema antillarum. The sequence continues at coordinate 510,312 of NW_027271006.1, read as the reverse complement.
CTGAGTAGTAGCCCTACTTGCCTGCGCACGCACAGACTGAAGTTAGCCAACTAATATCATGAGACAAATCTTTCAAGTAATCGGGAGCAAAAAAATCAATTTACAAATTATTTGAGTTAAGTTGAATGAAAAATATAGTTCGTAAATCACACAAATTGCCAAAATCATGACATTTTTTAGTTTAGTTCCCGCGCAAATTCCCCGTTCGCACAGTCCTAGTCGGCTAACTTCAGTTCTAGATTGTCCATGTCGCGTTTACCAAGATCTCTCGCGAAGAGTGAGGTTTTTTTTTTGTGACATTTTGAAAATCGGCGTCAATTTTGATACTTCTCGATTACCGATTTCGTTCAAATATAACACAGTATTTTGAAATAAGCTTAGACGTATACTAGTATCCTGTAATTTTGGTGCGATTTGGTTCAGCGAAATTTGAGACAGCTGCATGGATAGGACAGTACACAAGTACCGCCTGCTAGATAAATTGGGCCTAAGCGTCGTCTGCTACTCGGCACGATTTAACGCACGCGTATGCGAGGGCTTGTAATCGGTGATATATTTGGCACCTGTGACATCACGACATCCGGGCTCGTCAGCTCAATAGCATAATTCTCGCCCAAAAATTTCCATTTTCAAAATGAAATTACGGACTAAATCGTTATGAAATTTTGATTCTGTTTGCACCGCTGGGTCTTTTAGAATTAAAAGAACAACATATAAAAAAATAAAAAAACCGTTACAATGCCCTTTAAAAAGAAAGTCCAAGAAATGTGCAGAGGGAGGACAGAAAAAAGAGGCAATGCCACAGGTTCCTGTCTACGACTGCTTGTTCAGCTACACAGAAGTACAGTAATTTGGAAAATTTGAGAGTTTATTGACAAACATATCGCAGAACAATTTGTTCATGCTTTCGTCATGTGCCACTGTGACATGCACACATGTCAGCTCAATTAGTTCGTGGGAAATACCCCATGCATATAGTAGTGTCCATTTCACATTTAAATGTATAGCACTGTATATTACGTCCCCATCTCCAGACCACAACAGGTGGCAGTCCACAGGAGCTATAATGTAAGATAAATCCCCTGTCCAGGGACAAACATCTCAGAGGTCAGGTGGTCTTAACCCTTAGGGTAGGAGGCTAGCAGGAAATAAAGATATATACAGTGCACTCCCATAACGAAATGCTCGGGACCGGCAGTTTTCTTTCGTTATAACGAAATTTCGTTATAACCGAACAAATACGATCTATAACAAAAACAAGGAAACCACGTATATATATCATATTCTGCTTGCTGAATACTCATCATACACTGCAAAGCTATGTGAAATGTGATGGGATAACTGTAATACAATAATAAACGCAAGTTCCCCTCAGAAACTGTGCGTGACACAAGGAGCGAAGACACAGTGGTGTGAAGCGTTCACCCATGCAGAGACGCTATAAATGCTTGTTCCGCTACGTATTTTCGAAAGCAATTCGCATTTCGTTATAACGGAGCACATTTCTTTTGTTTTTCTTTGTCTGTGGCGCTCGGAAAAGACTTCGTTATAGCGGAAATTTCGCTATAACCGTGTTCGCTATAAGCGAATTTTGTACCATAGACTTTAATGGTGATAATTTTGGGACCAGAAGATTTACTTCGTTATAACGAAATTTCGTTATAACCGTGTTCGTTGTAACGGGAGTGCACTGTATAGCTAGTCCAGACAGAGAGATGATTGGTTAAAAGTAATTTTCTTTTAAGTTTCTTTGAATAGATTTTCAGACAATGAATAACATAAATTAAATAAGACTGACCTTCTTTATGATTGGTCAAAAGTGTAGAAGCTATACAACTCTTTATTTCTCATCCCAGACAAGAAGTAAGATAAGTTATGCAAGAAGGGGTAGTGGTGTGATTGGTCAGGAGTTATTTTTCATGTCTTTTATGTCTTTATGCGAATTTGAGACAATACAAAAGTTAGGAGCAGCAATGTGCTGACTTGACCAAGGAAGTTATTCTTTTTGTTTCCCTTAATGTACCCTTCCCCTGTCGTAAACGGCTGACTTGTCCAAATAGGACAACTTTACTTTCCCTTTATTCATAGTGGCTTTTCAAAGATCAGCAATTTTGTGGGAGACAAGAAATAGGAAAATTGTCTTCAGAAGATATCTAATCGTCGCTGAGTGCAGACCTAGGAGCTCCTAGGCACCTCTGTGTGATAACTCTTCTCACAATAATGTGAACCATGTCGAAGAAACTCTCTCAATAAAACCAGCAGGAACGGGCACCTTAATCATGAATGGGTTTTGCGTGTGCTTTATTCCCTGTGACTATCGGCTTAATGGTTGCGAGCGTTTTGGAGTGGTATCTCTTTCTACTGCGACGAAACAAACTAGAAATGTCGCTACAGCGACTGGTTATACCCCCGCCAAACAACATTTCATAAGCTTTCGTCAAAACAACATTTCATAAGCTTTGGTCAAAAAACTGAGGAAGTAGTTAAATCCGCAAGATCTTTCCTTGATCTTCTGCCATTAATATGCCGTTACCATGGCAACGTACTTTCGGGTACTGTCGAAAAATGCGTGTTGCACATCTACAACCAAAGGCACACATCTGTACCAAGTTTCATGGAAATTGGGCAAAAACTGAGGAAGTAGTTTGCAACACAAAATTTTCCATCATTTTGGCTCATAATATGTGAGCTGTTACCATGGCAACATACTTTTTGTCACTGTCAAGAAATGTGTCATGCTGACCTATATCCTAAGACAAACATTCAATATGAATTCCATGAGAATTGGAAGAACACTGATGAAGCAGTTTTGCCACGAAGCATTTTGCCCTATATTTTACCAATAACATGCCGTTACCATGGCAACGCACTTTTTGCCACTGCGGAAATATGTGTCTTGCACATTAACATATTCAGATGAACATCTGTACCTAATTTCATAAAAATTGATCAAAAACTGTGGGAGGAGTTCGCGACGCAAGATTTGTACCCATTTTTGCCCATAATATGCCGTTACCATGGCAACGTACTTTTGGGTACTGTCAAAAAATACGTCTTGCACATCTACAACCCAAGGCACACATCTGTGCCAAGTTTTATGGGAATCGGTTGAAAACTGAGGAAGTAGTTCGCGACGCAAGATTTGCAACGGACCGACCGCCCGACCGCCCGACCGCCCGACCGACCGCCCGACCGACCGCCCGACCGCCCGACCGTCCGCTGATTCCTATATACCCCCTTCAAACTTCGTTTGGCGGGGTATAATTAACTCCAACAGAAATATAGTTTCGTCACATCTTGGTGGCAGCAAGTGGGATCTGGAAGCCAAGCGCACCAGTCCATCAAATCAAGTCTGTTAACTTTGAGACGTATGCTGTGGGGATTTCGACGGAGACAGCTATAAACTGTACTGTGCTCAGTTCTTCGGTATTACATCCGGAGCAGTTTGCTGGTTGGAGAAAATAAATTTAATTCTTCAGTCTTCAGTTTGGGAGCAGTTTCAATTCGGACTGACCCAGAGAAAGACGGTGTCCCAGAAGCAGTTTTGAAGCAGAAAGGGGCAGTTCAAGTCAATCAACAGGTCTACAAAATATTCATATTTAAAGCTGAGTGGGAAAAATTCATGCTGATCCACTGAAGCACGCAATTTTCGTCTGGAGACGAGATAATTGTTGGAGGACACATCCGGATGCCTGTGGCAGCAGTTCCATTGGAGGGGAGCAGACACATGATCCAGGAGGATTTGGATGCTTCATTTTGCTGGATCTGGAACAGATCGACGGACGGCAGGAGCTGTGGAGCTGACTGGCTCCGGGAGGCAGGAGGAGCATTCGACGGACACCAAAAGGAGCTAAGTGAAAGTACAACTGGAATTGCAAGGGTGTGGCTCAATTTACACTTATTTCATGAACACTACAGTAAAAAGTGATATTATGTAATTGAGGTGTGTGGCTTAATCTCAGTGTAGGCTAATCATAATACAAATAATCTTAATTTTCTTAAGCGTTAGATACATGGAATTATAGTATCTTATGAGCTAATGTAATTCTATGACGTTAAGAGTACTTTCAATTATTGTTCACATTTGTCTTCTGTTAAGGTTATCGCATACAATTACTAGTACGAGTACAAGTAGGAGTATGAGTGATTTGCGACAAATAAGGGTGGCCTAGTTGAGGGAGAAGTGTGATGAGTTGGGCTTGTCCCATGATGGGCATAGTAAGGCCGAATTGATCGAAATGCTACAGCCTCATGGTAATTCAGCAGGGGCGGGGTCTGAGACAGGATCTATAGCAATGCTCCCCAAACTGAAAGTACTGTAGAGTTCCAAATGATGCGTCTGCGCGTTGAGAGGGAAAGGATGCAGCATGAACTACGTCTGGCAGAACTTCAGGCCGAGACTAGGCGCGTAGAGTTAGAGAAGGAAGAAAATATTGAAAAAGCTCGTATACAGCTGGAAAGGGATGTACGATTAGCGCAAAATGCTGCGCAGAGGCAGGGGCCAGCGCCCCATCATAGGCCAGATAATTTGAAAGAACTGCTGCTCAGACTCAAAGAAGGAGATGATGTAGATGCGTTTCTGCGCACTTTTGAAAAAGTTGCGAAACTTCACGGTTGGGGAAAGGAGCTGTGGGCAGGAAGACTGGCACCCCTACTCACAGGGAAAGCACGCGAAGCTTATTCTAGACTAGACGATGATGTGTGTGGCAACTACAATGTGATCAAAAAAGCAATTCTGCTTAAATATGAGCTAACGCCAGATGCCTACAGGCAAAAATTTCGTAGAATGAATAAACGCGGAGATGAAAGCTACGTAGAGTATGGAACAAGGATGCGCGATGCATTTGATAGGTGGGAAGCGGGAGTAGGAGCAAAGGGGAACTTGAGGAAACTTGAGGACATGATCCTACAAGAAAACATGCTGGATCACGTTCCTCCTGATTTGAAGCTATGGTTACTCGATAACCATGCAGCTGATTTTGGGCAATTGAGTAGTCTAGCCGACGAGTATATCACTACCAGGAGGAGCCTAAACCACACCAATAAGGGCCCTAGGACTGATAAAGGGAGCAGCAGTAACCCCTCGTCAGGCCAGGCTGGGAAGGAAAAACCAAAGGGTGAGGTTCAAAATTCTCCGAACAATAGAAAGGATCGGGAAGCAGTAAAGTGCTACAAATGTGGTAAGCCAGGCCACATCGCCCCTAACTGCCCTAATAAGCAGGGAGGAGGGCCCTCTGATAAGGGGAGTGGTGCAGCTCAGGGCTACTTATGTCGGGCAGATCAAGTGAACCCTAAACATAAGCCATACATGAGCGAGGCTGATGTGAATGGGAAGAAAATACAGTTGTTACGGGATACGGGTGCGACCCAAACGTTGATGAGGCCAGAATATGTACATGCTAATGCCTACACGGGGCAGAGTGTGAGGATAGGGGGTGTGACGGGGAATGAGGTTGATGTCCCATTAGCCCTCATACATCTTGTGAGTGAGCCATACTCCATCTCGGGATATGTTGTGGTAGGAGTAATTGACACTCTCTCTGTAGACATGATACTAGGCAATGAGCTTCTGAATGACACACTGCGAGAATTGCAATACTCCAGGACCCTGTTATGGTTGTCACAAGGGGGCAGCAAGCCAAGTTGGCTGAACAGGAAACAGGGAAGAATGAGGGAGGAAGGCCCTAAAATGACAAGGATGTAGGTAGTGATAGGTGTGCTACTCCAAGCTTACTGACGCTCTCAAAATTTGAGCTAGGAAAGGACCAAAGGGAGGATGGGACCCTAAAATTGGTTCGGGAAAAGGCCCTCCCCTCTGATACAGGTGCAGGGGACAAGTGCTATTGCTACTGGGAGGGGGGAATCCTCTTCCGGCACTGGAGGAAAAAGGGGGCAACCCAGGGGCAGGAGTTTAGGCAAGTAGTAGTTCCAAAACAGTACCGGCGGGAGCTGCTGGGGATGGTCCATGACAATCTCATGGCACCTGGGCGTGGAAAAGACAAAAGATAGGATCCTCAGAAATTACTACTGGCCAAGGCTTTTCAGAGACGTTTCAGAGTATATTCGAACATGTGAGCTCTGCCAGAAGACTAGTAGCAAGAGGGGTGGTAAAGTGCCCATGGTTCAGGTGCCCATCATATGTGAGCCATTCCAGCGAATTGCTCCAGATATAGTGGGGCCCCTGCCCAAATCAAAGAAGGGCAACACGTACATTCTAATCATTTGTGACTACTCGACAAGGTACCCAGAGATGCCAAGTTCAAAAAACTTTTATGAGTGAGAATTTTATGATTCGGCGTCTCGGCGCTCGCGCGCATGCGCACGCGAACGAGGAGGGTGTCATCCTCCCAAGGTAGGGAGCTTTTTTAAATTATTAGCTCTTAATGATGCGATCTGGTGCATACTTAAGTGACTATTTTTTACTAATTTTGAAAGGCAAAGGGAAATATACCTTCAATTGCAACTATCACTTTAATCTTTTGAGCTGTGCTCCTTATTTTTGGCCCAAATTGCAGACTTCACCAGATGCGTGAGAAAAATGGGTTCCATGCGTGAGGTCGTGAGACAGACCCTAAATGCTTGAGTCTCACGCAGAATGCGTGAGACTTGGTAGCTCTGGGTACCCAGAAGCAATTCCCCTTCGTTCCACCAATGCTGACAAGATTGCTGATGAGCTCATCAAGCTTTTCTCTCGGGTGGGGGTACCACAAGAAATTCTCACCGACCAAGGTGCCAATTTCATGTCAAAACTGATGGTTCAAGTATGTGAGAACTTAGGAATCAGGAAGATAAGGACGAGCCCCTATCACCCCCAAAGTAATGGGCTTGTAGAACGGTTCAATTCCACACTGAAAGGGATGCTAAAGCCGTACATGGATGAGAGAAAATGCAACTGGGATGAGCATCTTCCTTACTATTTATGTACTGTTCGCATACCGGGAGGTTCCCCAAGAGTCCACGGGTTTTTCCCCATTTGAACTTTTGTATGGTCATCGTGTGAGGGGGCCCCTAGATGTGTTAAAGGAGACATTGACAGGCGAAATCACTGAGGGAGAGGGTATCCTGTCATATGTAATGAACATGAGGACTAGATTGGCAGAGAACCTAGAGCTAGCGCACAAGAATTTGTCAGCAGCGCAGACGCGACACTGTGGTATGGCAAAGGAGCCCGTGCTCGCGTGCTGGAGGTGGGGGATGAGGTGTTGGTTCTTCTCCCAACTTCAAGCAGCAAATTGTTAGCAAAGTGGCAAGGCCCATACCGAGTAGTGTAAAAAGTGAGCGATGTAGACTACGTAGTAGAGGTAGGAGAAAGAAAACGACACCAGGTTTTTAATATAAACATGCTGAAAAAGTGGCGTGAAGGCACTCACTTCTGAGTTTAGGGAGACTCTAAACAGTATCCCCGGTAGGACAAACATCCTAAAACATGAGGTTGAAACTACTTCTGAAAGGCCCGTCCGCCAGCGTGCGTACCGTTTACCTCATAGTGTCAAGGAAACAGTGAAAAAAAACTCACTGACCTAACAAGGAAATCAGAGCCAAAATTGGCGAGATGGGACCCACAATGTGAGGCAGTCTTCCAAACACTCAAAAGTTCACTGACCTCTGCCCCAGTTTTGAGGAGCCCAAACTACTCCGCTCCCTTCATTGTGCTAGATGCTAGTGATAGGGGTATAGGGGCTGTGCTCAGCCAGACAGCTACAGATGAGGAGGGGGTCGATCACCCGGTCGCATTCATTAGTCGCAAGTTACTCCCCCGCGAAGTGAACTACCCCATCATTGAGAAAGAGTGCCTAGCCATAATTTGGAGTGTCGAGAAATTTCATCCATATTTGTTTGGGCAGTCATTTGTCATTCAGACAGACCATAACCCCCTGAGCTGGCTAAAACAGCTCAAAACCAAAAATGCTCGACTTATGGGATGGAGCCTGGCACCGCAGTCTTACCCGATGGTGGTGGAACACCGCAGTGGAAGAATGAACGGCAATGCAGATGCATTGTCCCGCATCTATATATAGGAATAATATTGAAAGCAGGGCTTATACATGTTGTGTGTATTAAAGGATTAATGAAAAAGTTCTGAAAGAATGTCCTTATCTAAAGAATTAAATGTGTGTCTTAACTTTACATACACGCAAATTTCCTTCTGATTTCCTTTGGGAGGAATTAAAGTCGCAGTTCAGGATAATTTATGTTGTATGTTATACTTGTAGTGGTATTATAGAACAGTAGAACTGTGAGTCTGTCCACACCAGTATGAAAAGTGTTAGGATAAAATAATCGCGTAGCCACTCACTTGCCTATACGAGTTTGGAGTTTCAATTCGACTCAACAATAAACATTTTGATGAAATGAGGACAACACGAAGGAAAGACACAGAGGACTTTACTATTGAGGACAATGATGAACACGAGAACAATGACGCATTCATACAAACACTATGTTATTGATCATTGATGCCAGAATGTAATTATCTGTGGTCATCTCGAATCTTGTGATATTGCATGACTTGTACTTAATATGCAACTGCCTTAAATGCATGCACATGGCATAGTGATGTCAGCATACTCATTGTTAGTAAGCTAACAAAATCAAAGTACACTTGTACCTCAAGAAAGGGTACATGTACGTAAAACATTAGAGGAATTATGATGATGAAAAGAAGGACGTTTGCAGAGCAAGGAGGTGAATTCAACCCTAATCCTTTTTGGGAAAAAAAGAAAGAAAGAGAAGCTTACAATCTGCAAGTAATTTCCACAACCCATGTGCATGTCAAATTTGTATAATAGTTAGGGCATTTTAGAAAATCTCTGGACCGTCTGTGAAAAAAATGATTTCCAATAGCTTTCTTCACCAGTGTGTTCATAAAGGTGTCTACTAATACCTCTCAATTAGTTCCAACCCAAATCCTCGTGGAAAATTCTGGGGAGCCAATCAAAGTTGGGCACCCGCAAAGGGGGAGGGGCAAAAATTGGAAAATAATTTTTGTCCAATATAAGCGTGAGAGATGTCTAACTAGGGGTGCTGAATCAATTCCAACCATTAGTTTTGAGTACAAACTACTATCTGACCGTAAAATAGGCCATGCCCTTCTTTTTGCCCCCGCCGAAATACGTTAATATTGGTATTTTTATATGTATCTCATTGGGCTTACAGAGTGGGTTTTCAGGGTGCACTGAAAACATTTGTGTGCGATGAGAAGTAGTCGTTCCCATTTCTCTTATATCCATTACACCAAGTATAATCCTATTACTGCTGTACATACTTATTAAATATTTGATTCTTAATCAGTTCAACCAACATCCTTGTGGAAAAAAAATGGGGAGCCAGTCAAACCTAGGCAACAGCAGGGGGGGGGGGGGGGGGTCAAACATGGGATTGTTTTTCCAGTATTAGCGTGTGAGATGTCTAATAAGGGGTTTCTGGGGTGCTGAATGGATTCGAAACATTAGTAAACCACTACCTGACCATTAAAATAGGCCATGCCTACTTTCTGCACCCGCTGAATTATGTATCATTGGTATTTTATATGTATCTCAGTGGGTTTATATAGTGAGTTTTTTAGAGTGCTGAATTGAGTTCCATCATTGAATTTGAGCTACACCCATTCTAAAAACAGTGCGCAAAACACTGCAACATAAGTGTGCAACTGAAAGTAGTCGTTCCCACTTCTCTTACTTCCATTATGCCCCATTATAATCCAACAGAAATGTATCTCAATATCAAAACCCTGGTACTTTACCCTACTCCCCGACATCTCCCTCACTGCTCATATCAGCTGTTTGGCTGATGTTCTGGCAAGAGTTACCATGACATTTGCCGCAAGCAGAAATACACTTGACTCCTTGCTTTTTAGAACAGCACCTAAGTGTGCTACAGTCCCCCTAACAGTTGCAGCTTACAAACTTCAAAAGATAGTCCGGTGTGATGGGGTCTGTTGAAGGGCCCGGTGCGTAACCTTGGTCACCGAGCTTCCATCCGGACTCCAAGACTTGAGATGGGGATGGAGTTTGCAACATTAGCTAATCTCTGGTTTGGAGATAAGCTCATAGAGAATACTGCGCTACAGATTCTTTTGTCGGGGACAGTTTCTCAGGTTTGATGCTCCCAGCAGCAGCCTGCTTGCTGAAGATGTCAAATCTCAAGTCTCCCAAGCCTTTGGGTGGTTTTCCGTGGAACATAAGCTTAAAATAATAATTCACCGCCGGCTTTAATGATATCATCTGTTTTGGCTCGGATGTCCAGAAACACATCCATGGCCCTTTCTGCCTTGTCAGTCTCGCGGAGCTTGTTTACCAAAGTTGATTGGCTGAACCCAATAATCGCTGACACTATATTGCAGCCGGAACCACTCGTGTTAAAGTGGATGACTTTGTTGCCACGACGGTCTGCACTCCACGTGATGGAAAACACCCAAGCAAGAGACGCCTCAACAGAGAGTGTCCAAATTGTGGGGTCAAAGCCATTAAGGAACACTTCTTGCCTCTGCTGCAAACTGGACATCATGTTGTGGATTTTGATGAATGGAAAACTACCAGCCAAGAAGTTCAAACAATCAAAGACGGAGCAGAAAAGCAGACATCAAGAAGATTCAAAAGAATAACATCTAGCGGGATACTACAGGAAGTACTCAAACTGCTCATGACGGATCCATGATTACATTTCTCGTCCACAGGTTCAGAAGACATGGGCCTTCGTGTGGAGCGGCACTACTTTGAAAGCTCACTTGGAAAATCTCCTGTAGATGGACAGCGAGCGATCATAAAGCGAGAAGTGACCAGTCCATGGCTGTAAACAGAAGTGAAGCCAGATCAGGTCTGCATAAGAACTCTACCAGTTCTTTGAAGAAAAGCTTTGTGATGTTGGGCAAGGTGTGTACCCCTCACGCCAAAAGGAATATGAAGATGCACGAAGGACATTCAAGTTTATTTAGTCAGGAGACATAGAAAGATCTCACCCAGCAAGACTGGTCAAAGAGGTCCAAGGAACAATGGCAGTGCATGCTGTAAGAACTGGTACAGCATATGAAATCATGACACAGGAACTCGGTTGCTTCTGTGTTCACTGCATGCAACATACAGGTGAATGCTGCGTAAACGAAGACTATGTTGGACAGTGGACACCAATTCAGCTTAAAGTCAAAGGTATCCTTTTATTTTTCAGGACAATGTAGGCTTTAACAGGAGATATGTCTACTCTTCACTAATAAAAATTTCGATCAAAACTTAGCATGCAACTAATTTTGAAAGACAAGTAAATTATTCTCAAAAATATCTAAGTCATCAGAAATAAATCCTTACATTTTTTTTTTTTTAAACTACTGACATAGTGACTTAAAAGTACAAGGCAGAGAAATATTTATCTTAATAATGAAATGAAACAGCAGCACCATTGGAGTCCAGACCACAAGAAGATCAGGAGTCTATCAATGAGCCTGAGGGTGACTGAACATCCAAGCTACCAAAGACTTTGGTAAGTAGCATATTAATTGTGGATTTATTTGTGTCTTAATTGTGTTTGTTATCATAAAGACAACATGTACTGTACATTGTATTCTATTTAATAACCTAATCTCTGTCTTTGCTGTTATTTGTGAACACGACAGTATTTTTCCCCAGCTATTAATACAAATGTTAATGACTGTTTCTGTGCCTCTTTTTTCTTATAGCCATCGACAGTTGGGTAACTGTCATTTAAGACGATGAGTGGTGGCCTGGTGTCGTCAAAGGGATAGACTCTGTGGATGACACTCCGTTGTACTGCACAAGGTTTATTAGACCAACCAGACGCTGTAGCACAGTGATTGGGCTGTGTATAATTAAAGGTTTATAAAACCTTGGGCAGGCAAACCCAATCGCTTGGCATGGCCCATGGAGACTGACGAAATCGATCAAATTTGCTCTGAATTTGGATGAAAAAAAAAAAATGTTCTTCTGTAACACAATAACCTTAACTTTCATAAATCTTTCAGTCACAAAATTTCTTAAAATCTGTATATCTGTATGTCAAACAAAATGTCCTCTCGGAAAAAGAAATGTGTTCTAAGAATGATTTTTTTGTGTGTGGATACTTCGTACTCCAGTAACCGAATCATATATTTAAACTCTACATGTACTTGTTGAAGCGTCTTTGATATGCCTATTAGGGGAGTACAATAAATCTGGTATATCTGATTTGTGGAGTTCAGAATCAATCAGTCCTTGCTGTCATAGGGACAACCTTGGGCATTTTTCCATGAAAATTGTTAATTTGCTTGAAAAAAAGTCTTTAAAACTGAAATTTTTTGCTACCAATGTATTTTGTTTGCTAGCATCCTTCAATTATCAAAACATGTGTATATCTTTCAGCTTTTAAGTTGCAATTTCCAGCCAGTGTGTGATAGAATGGCATGAAGGGTCCAGGGGCTATATTTTTAGAAACATTGGCATGTTTCATACTTTTTTACATACAACTATCCTACAATACACGAACAAAAAAAAAAATCATAAAATATTAACAAACTTTTTTTATTTTTCACCCCTGTGAGACAGTTAGGCATACCCTGATTATAAAACAACCCATAAAGATATGATGTTAAACATGTAAATGTTGTTTTAGCGGTTACATTTTGTCACCTTGTGTATTTATCTGGGACGATGTGTTATCTCTACATTTTCTCCTTTTTCCTCCATATCTCAAAGGAATTCATGTGAACAGAAATGAAGCATTTCACAGCCATTAATCAAGAAACACAGTGTATGTGGGTCATCTGGAAAGCTATACAGGCAAGAAATCAAATCTCATGGTCTGGAGACAATGTTGTATGCTGACGATACCCAAATGTATCTAACTTTCAGACCACAAAATCTACAGAGTGCCATAAGCAGGATCAATGACTGTCTTGCTGATGTTCTGTCATGGACTCATAAAAACTGTTTGAAAATCAATCCACAGAAGACTGAACTAATTCACTTTTCATCGAGATTTAATCCTGCGTCTTCACCAGCATGTATTGTAGTGGATGGACTGGATGTACATGAAACAACCAAAGCACGCAACTTGGGTGTACACATGGATCAACACCTTCAATTGAAAGAACATGTTAAAATTATGACTCAATCTGCAATGTGTGCATTAAAGAGAATAGGGAAAATGCGAAATTATTTGTGCGAAAAAAATACTGAAAAGTTAATCCATGCATTTGTTTCTTCTAGAATTGATTTCTGTAATTCCCTTTTATTTGGCTTGCCCGAAAAAGACATAAGAAAACTCCAAATTGTTCAAAATTGTGCCGCCAGACTTGTAATGCGAGCAAAAGGAAGAGATCCCATAACACCCTTGTTGTCATACCTGCATTGGTTGCCTGTAGATAAGAGAATCATGTTCAAGATCCTTGCATCATGTCATAGAACATTGATAAATAAGTCCCCTATATATTTGTCAGACATGATCACTGAATATATTCCACAAAGAAATTTACGATCTTCTAGCCAGAATTTATTAATTACACCAATGACCAAAACATGTTCATATGGGGATCGGGCTTTTCAGTCAGCAGCATCTGTACTCTGGAACCAATTACCAAGTCATCTTAGGGCCATCACATGTACTCACACTTTCCTCAAGTCCTTAAAAACATATTTGTTCTGTTATTAAATGATTATGATATGTTGTATTGTGTATGTTTAATTATATTGTTTTGTTAAAATTATGTAAGTTGTAGTTTATGGTATTCTACTCAATTATGTAAAGCGCATAGAGATTCCAGGAATATTATGCGCTACATAAGCAGCTATTATTATTATTATTATTATTAAGAAAGCTAGCCAGCCTAGCCTACTCTTGGTTCAAAGTGTAGTAAAGCATGCACACACTGCAGGTTTCTGATTGGATCATGCTGGATTCAGCACTTTTTGAAACACAACAGAAATTTAGCACATTGGATTTAGCACATTTTGGAGAAAAATCACTTTTGATCATTGCCTGATATCTCTATTTTCTTCAAAAAAAAATCAGTACTTTGGAGAGGTTACTGTTTGGGACTGGTAGAACTGACTACACTTCTGTCAAAAAGTTCAATTGTACACAACATGGATCCAGCATTTCTTTAAGGAACTCTACACAATGTCCTATAGATAAAAATCTTGGACCTGATTTTTTTCTTTGTTGTAACAAGATTTGTTTAAACCATGCTCATTATAACAGGAGTGTACTATATACGAATGTATGATCTACAATCTAAAAATTATGGTTCAATCCATTATCCAGCAATTCCATAAAGTCTATTACTTGATGCACAAATAATTGATGGAGCAGAGAAAGAACTAAAAGAACACAAAATGCATGAATTATCGCAGCAGATCTAGAATCACATTTGAATCAAGATTAATCATACACAAAATGTGTCAAAGTCATTACTAATACACTTGGGAATTGTAATGCATTCTGAGACTACAATATGGAGCATTTACATTAGCTGACAGCCTACCAGATTTTTTTTCCACATTCTGGACTTTTGTCTGAAGTTGCTAGACAACTACAGAAAACTTCACAAAAAACTTGGCAAGAAATCCAATTCAAAGATGCTGCCTTTTTGAGACACTTTACTGGTCTTTTGGAGGTTTTTGCAAATGAAAATTCTGGCTTTTTGCAATGTGACTCTCAATCCTACTCTTGTTAATGTATTCTGTCTCAATGACTAAAGGGGGGGGGGGCATGTAAGGGCAAATGACAAAAAACAAACAAACAATAAAACAAACAACATAAGTTTTGAGGGAAAGCACATTCTCACTAGTGTAAATGATAGAGCAAAAACTGATATTTCTTAACATTTTGCGTTTGCCAGCATAAACTGGCCCTATTGCAAAGTAATCTTCAAAAATGTAATTTAAATCTTGATCTCAAAATGGCATTACAGTATTCAACCTTCACATTCCTTGCACAATGCTATGATTAGCAAAGTTTTTTAAAAGGGAATTACATTAAAAATTATTTTATTGGCCTTGGACATCCTAGACGAGTTAAAAGTTTGAGTCTGTCTCATACGAATGAGATCATGACAACAAGAAAAAGGTAATCACGATCGCTTGATCAATTTTCACCAACAGTCCAAGTCTGGACATTAGTCCACTTCCGGACATTAGGACCTACTGATTCTGGACATTAGGACCTACATGTATTAGTACACAGAGCACAAGAAGGTTTGAGTAAGATCAAATATTGCGACCTAGTGAATTCTGAGCTGTGATTTCATCAGAGCGAAGGTCTTCGACTGTGCATCCAGGCAGCTTGTTCAGAATCCTTGGGTCGTCACCGTCTAGGTAGAATGAAGTCCTGGCAAAGATGTCCATTTGATAGACCCAGCTGCAACTAACCAGCCCTGCTGTCGGCTCTTCACGTTATCGACATCATCCACGACCACCAAACACTTTAGTAGTCAGCATAGTGCTTCAATCTGAAATGATTTGATCACAAATTACACTGAAAAAATTACATTTTCCCTATCAAGAGAAACCTGCTAATAATTTACAGGCAAGAAGATGATCACAACAATTGCCACAATGACAATTGCAAAATCCTTATTAAATCAAAGATATGAATGATGAGATACTCAAAGTCATTTCATTACTGTATACGCTGAATATTTCGCGAGGTTTTTATTTTCGCGAATTTCGCGAGTCGCGTGCTATTTGTGAAATTAAAAACACACGAAAATATTGACTCTGTTCCTGTGGATGTGACGTACGCTAGCACATTTCTCCGTTCTGTACAGGACTCCACAATCGCAAATTTAACCACTTGCGAAATGGTTGGGAATTCCCGATTCGCAAAAATTTAGACTAGCAAAATATATGGTATATACAGTATTATTGCAGTAGGGAACCAGAATTAAGGACAAACTGAAAGTGTGCAGTGCCTCAAAAAAATATTTCCTTCAGAGCTATTTCTATCAAAGCAAAAGTTGACAATTAGACAACATTTATGATGTAGAAATATACAATACAGTGCGCTCCCGTTATAATGAACACGGTTATAACAAAGTTCTGGTTACAACAAAGTAAAAATTCAGGCCTCAACATCATCTCCTCTATGTTTTTTTATTGCTTATTTGTTCGGTTAAAACGAAGGTTTGATGTAACGAAAGAAAACTGCCAGTCCTGAGGACTTCGTTATAACGGGAGTCCACTGTATGTACACAATTTGTGGTGTCCAAACAATACTTCTTTGTTTTTTGTCAGTAATTTGATACTAATCATCCTTCACATTTACTCTGAAAAGGGGGGAAAAAAGAAAAAGAGAACCTCGCATCACACTTACCTGTATAGCTGCACAGTTCCTCTATCATTTCCAATGGCAAAGTAGCCACTCCTCGGGGAGAAGTCCATGGTGTATGGAACATTCAGATTCTCATCACCTCGTGGAAAATTCTGGAAGATCTGTACAGATGGTAGGTGGACCTACCACAATGGACACAAAGAAGTTCAAGTTAAGATCAACATTATACCACACGTCCCAAAAAGAAAATACAATGGTACCTCCACAACGATAGCTTTGAGAATAATGAATCAATCCAAATACAATTTCAAGGTATGAAACTATAACTCATTGCCAACATCTTACAGAAAACCCCATTCGATTTGCTTCAATGGTCACAGGGAAATGTGGAATTTTGTAGAGGATGTCAGGAATTTCTTCCCTTCAAGTTCTGTCTATTGTATTCACACACAAGATCATCGAAGTGCTAAACTTGAAAGAATCAGACTCAAGTTGTGACATGCTTTACAACAATCCACATTTCTCTGTGACTGTTAAACCAAGTCGGACGGGGTTTTCTGCAAAATAGAGCTAAGAAGTTATATTTTAAGACCCTGAAGTAGCATTTAGGCAGTTTAATCATATTGGGTAAAATCAATGCGAAAATCTGATTGTAATTTTTTGGGGGGACATACTGTACATAAAGATATGTTGGGGTCCTTAACCCTAACTTACCTGGGCTATTTGGCAAGCTTGAATTCCTGGGGGGGGGGGGGGGGCATTATGGCCCCCCCTTCAGATCTCGGCCGTTGATCGCGCAATCGCCGCAAAATTTTGCATGAACATAAAGCCAGATGTAATCTACAAGACTGTTATGTTAAATTTTCACAAAATTTGCATTTTCTATTTTAAATTAATTATGCAAATATATCCAAAAAACCTCATTTTCGTCTGTAATTGGCTTATAAAAGCTTATGGAATGCTGATTTTTGGTGTAAATATTTCTAGTGACATTCCGAACATTTGTGCGTAAAAAAAATTCAGTATCAAAATTAATTTCTTATGTTTTTTATTGTTTTATCATTTTTATGTATTTCTTTGTTTTTTCGAACTTTTGTTTTTGTTGTTTTTTTCAGCAGAATTTGTCATACACATCTTTAGAAGCATAATTATACTAAAATAAATTTATTTCAGCCATTAAAATTGAAAATATGAATCTTTATATGAATTAATTGAAAAAACACAATTTGTATTGACTTTGTACACAAAATCACGTTTTTGAGCAATTTTGGGGTTGACGAAAATTTTTTGAAGGGGCGTGGCTTCGGAACGGTATGCCCAGGTGCAACAAATTTGGTCTCAAAAGTTGCGCAAGACTTGAAAGTAAAAAGTCAGCGAGCGGCGCGGTCAAAAAATTTTGCGCGGCGGAATGGTCGCGGAATTCCCCCCCCCCCCCCCCCCCCCCGGTTAAAGTTAGGGTTAATCTGTTTAAAAAGACACCATCACTTTTTCCCTGGTAACTAAGGACATTACAAGCCAACACACTGAAAAATAACACGACATCTGCACCACTTCCAGGGGTGCATTCCTTACCAGAGCTCCTGGGCTATGCCTCGATAATTCTGAGTTCGACTTTCCCACTTTTACATGCCCTCAACTTTTCCCATCCTTAAAGTCTTCAATTGATACAATAAACTATTGAAACAATAGAAACAGAAAATGTACATCAACGTTTAGCTTGCAATAACAGATGTTACTACAATGTATTGCCGTACAATGCAAACCTATGAATAACCATAACCAAACCAAAATAAGCATAAATGACTTCTTACATTCTGTGGTAACAATGACATAAATTTCAGTAATATGATAAAACCTCTGACATACTTTTTCCCCCTCTTCCTCTCTCTCTCTCTCTCTCTCAAAAAAAAAAGAAAAAAGAAAAAAAGAAGGCAACAGATACAGCACTAGAAGCCACTTTAAAAGTACCTGGAAACTTTTAAACAATATGCTGTCCTTATGAACACAATATTGTTGGATAGGAATGATAAGGATGTTACATTGCTACTAAAGCTATAGTGTTCGGGGCAACTTTTAAAATGCTCTTCTCATTCTCAGCCGAAGATATGTTCATATCATGGTATATATGAGAAGAACGTAATTTCACATCTTGTGGCAAGTTTTCAACAAGACTGAACTCACAAACTTGATGATGTTTGGGGAATGCGTAGAGATGGCGGCGAGGATCTCATTGGCCGAGTTGAACCTGGTTGCTGTGATGGGTGTGGTGAGGTTCATGATGGCCTTGAGAGGTGATGGGTTGGTGTGACTCAGGCACTGCTCATCATACAGATTGATGATACCACTTTCTGATCTGTAAGGTCAAACAATTGTATTGAAGAAAAAAAAGTACCGCATAAGCAGCACTTTCATTCCTGAAGATGACCTCACAGTACTACAGTTAATTTCTTCTCTCTGTTCATGTTCATTCATTCATCTTTTTTCTTGTTTTCTTTTTTTTCTTTCTTTCTTTTTTTTTTTTTTTTTAAAGAGGAGAAAGGGAGAACAGTGTCACTATGTAAAATCAAGTTTATCTGATGACATTTTAGACAAATTAATGTACTATAAATTATTCGCTGGTTGGATAAAGCTACTGAAATTGCATGCAAAAACAAACATACTGTGATTTCCATGAGTACTTCACAAGAATAAAATTAATCCTGAAAAGAATGAGGTAAATGTTTTCATGACTTTTAATCTGATAAGGTTGATGCATGTCTCTGAGTAGGCTGATGTATGTCATGAAAAGAACTATTCACATCATGCCATATTTTTGTGTGTGCGCTTCCTCTTTTTAAATGGAATCTTTACCAACAGTTTCTTGTTCTAAGAAAACAGCAGCAACACCCAACCAAAAAAGGAAAAAGAAAAACAAAAGGGAGCCCTAAAGTGACAGCAATGTCTTACCCTGTGGCAAAGTAGTGGTTCCCCCTGGATGAAGATATGGTAGTTCCTTTGATGCAGCCCCTGTCTACAAACTTGTGGATGCAGTCTCTGGTGTTCATGTCCCACACATACACTTCACCATCATCTGTGGACAATCACAGACTGACCGGTTTAAGTTGGGGGCATACATGCAACAACTGCCTTCAACCACATGGTATCCCATAGTACTACACCATCGCCTTTTGATTCGTAGCAGTAAGTATAATACATGGACTATAAACGGTTGTCTTCTACAACGCTAGAGGTAACCCTCATCCGATGCGATCGCAATGGAGACATCTATGACAGCATAGATGTGTGAATTGACTCGCACAATCAGGTAATATCTAGTTTGGTATACAAAGCAGATATGGACTACCTTTGTTTTGGGCATTGTTGCTACTATTGCCTCTTGGGACCTCAAGTACTCCATGCTATGACCCAAGAAGCCTGCTACAAGAGTCATAGTATGGAAAAGAGACCCCTTAAGGCAATGATGTTAACGATGCCCTAAAAGTCAGTCAATACCTGTATATTATGACTCAGCTGGAGTGTATTCTCAGTCATTATCTTACAGTTACACCAAGATAATGTCATACTTCTCTTCCGGCTATGCAGCTATTAAAAGAGATTACTTGTATATGGACATTATAAAAGAAAGTTTAGGTTGTACTTTTCTCTGTGCATTTCTCTTGAATGTGATTTTCATTCATTAGAAAAGTACAAATGCAAACATATACTCTAGATATGGGTATCATTATGCATAAGGAAATTCTCCTCCTTTGGCATTACAGAGTTTTATGGAGGCGGGGGGGGGGGGGGGGTGTGACAGCCAACCAAATATTTCATGAGCATTAGCTAGCCTTCAACAAGTATAAAACTAGAAATATCACTTAAGGTGATTAATACCCCCGCCCCGTGACGACAGTCTTACCCAAGGAATGATCTTTCCTTGATCTTCTGCCATTTAAATGCCGTTACCATGGCAACGCAGCTTCCGACACGTCCGAAAAATATGTCTTGCACATCTTCCCACCAAGACTATTGTGTGTGCCACATTTCATAAGCTTTTGTCAAAAACTGAGGAAGTAGTTCAATCCACAAGATCTTTCCTTGATCTTCCGCCATTAATATGCTGTTACCATGGCAACGCAGCTTCCGACACGTCCAAAAAATATGTCTTGCACATCTTCCCAGCAAGACCAATGTGTGTGCCACATTTCATGAGCTTCAGTCGAATACAGAGGAAGTAGTTCAATCCGCAAGATCTTTCCTTGATCTTCTGCCATTAATATGCCGTTACCATGGCAACGTACTTTCGGGTACTGTCAAAAAATGCGTCTTGCACATCTACAACCAAAGGCACACATCTGTACCAAGTTTCATGGAAATTGGGCAAAAACTGAGGAAGTAGTTTGCAACACAAAATTTTCCATCATTTTGGCTCATGATATGTGAGCTGTTACCATGGCAACATACTTTTTGTCACTGTCAAGAAATGTGTCATGCTGACCTATATCCTAAGACAAACATTCAATATGAATTCCATGAGAATTGGAAGAACACGGATGAAGCAGTTTTGCCATGAAGCATTTTGCCCTATATTTTACCAATAACATGCCGTTACCATGGCAACGCACTTTTTGCCACTGCGGAAATATGTGTCTTGCACATTAACATATTCAGATGAACATCTGTACCTAATTTCATAAAAATTGATCAAAAACTGTGGGAGGAGTTCGCGACGCAAGATTTGTACCCATTTTTGCCCATAATATGCCGTTACCATGGCAACGTACTTTTGGGTACTGTCAAAAAATATGTCTTGCACATCTACAACCCAAGGCACACATCTGTGCCAAGTTTTATGGGAATCGGTTGAAAACTGAGGAAGTAGTTCGCGACGCAAGATTTGCAACGGACCGACCGCCCGACCGACCGCCCGACCGCCCGACCGCCCGACCGCCCGACCGCCCGACCGCCCGACCGCCCGACCGCCCGACCGCCCGACCGCCCGACCGACCGCCCGACCGACCGCCCGACCGACCGTCCGCTGATTCCTATATACCCCCTTCAAACTTCGTTTGGCGGGGGTATAAACATACATGTATCAGCATATATGCTACATGAGTCATAGCATATGCCTGATAATGCCTATATTTCAGACTCATCATATTTCAAAGAATAAAAATGGATAAATGTAAAAGTCATTAATTCTGTACTCTAATGATCACCCAGGATATTCAAAGTCTAACATCACCGAGCATTCACTGCATCATTGCACCTCACAAATCTTGGCATGACAGTAAAAACCTCACCACCAAACGACATCATCCTTGACCCGTCTTCAGTGAAGGTGATTGCATCAACCGTGCCGTTCATCTTCAGTGTTGTGATCAACTCCTTGGTCTGAAAAGAATTACAACAGGTAGAAAAATTATTCAAGTTCTACAAAACAATTCAAGACAGCTTTTATAGACTTTTACAATTTTCATTTGCTCACAGACCGAGCATTTTCTATGAGCAGTCCTGAAGATAGTGTTGTGAGTGTAAAATGCACCTCAAAATTGCTGTGCCTACATGCAGAACTGTTATGATATTATTATATCTTTCAGTTTATGCTGGTACAGCATAGTGTTTTTCAACACATATTTCTGAACGGTGTTTAAAATTACTATGAATATTCTCTGACACTGGCCAAGGCATTAGTCCTTCATCAGATTCTATCCTCAGTATTACATGAAAGAATATTCCCTTTTATCCTCTGACTTTGAATATACCTGCAACATTCAATTTTACTAGATGTTTAAAGGGATTACCATGGTATATAGATTTGATTGAGATGAGGATTTAAGTTTTAACATTGTACAAGGTAATTAGAAACCACTTATACAAAATATTAAAGAGGATACAAATTCTAAGACGAGTTCAAAGTTTTAATTTGATAAAAATTGGTTTTGAAATGGCTGAGATATAGAAAAAAACAAAGTAAAATAAAGTCGAAATAAAAGAAGGGACCCAGCTTTTACTAGGACCTCTTTCTTTCTGGATATCTCAGCCATTTCAAGACTGATTTTCATTAAAAAAAAAACCTTTAAATGCCATTTAGAATGGTATACTCTTCATATTTCATATACACCCGTAGGCAGTTTCTAAATATCTAATAAAAAGTTAAAACTTGAATCCCCATCTCAACCAAAACTATACCATCCCTTTACTTTGTAAAACAATTGATCAGACTTTTGGCGACGAAATCTGACCTCTGACACAATCTCACCTTGAAGCTCATCTGTGCATACATAATACCTTGGCACATGACGCAGGGTGCCAACATTTTAACATCAAAATCAGTGAGGTTCTAGTGAGCAGTCAGGGAGATAATTGTGTTTTACATGCATCTCAACAGATGACATCAGTTCCTAAATCAGGAGGATGTCTATATTTTCTTGTTAGGACATGTGGATATATCTAAATTTTTAGGGAGCCTCCTTCAAAATCATAGACTTGGCAGCTGTGCTTGACCAAACACACACATACCAAATTTAAGTGAAAACAAAAGTCCACATGTAGCAGTTAAAGGACAAGTCCACCTTTATATACATGTGGATTGAGTGAATGCAGCAATATTAGTAGAACACATCAGTGAAAGTTTGGGGAAAATCGGACAATCCGTTCAAAAGTTATGAATTTTTAAAGTATATGCGTAGTCACTGCTGAATGAGAAGACTACTAAGTGTATGATGTCATATGCGTACAACCATATAAAGAAAATAAAAAGAGAATTTCACAAAACTTTACTTTTTGAATAGAGTGCACATTTCTTCAACTTGTTACTGACATATGTTAAGGGTAATATTATTCCCCCTGCCTTCTGAAAGAGAGAAGTCAAGTGTTCTTTTGTTATGTGAGAAAAGTGAAAATATGTTGAATTTTCTATATTCTTTCTTTATATCGTTGTACTCATGTGACATCACAAGCTATAGTAGTCTTCTCATCCAGCCTTGAGTGAGCAGAAACTTCAAAAATTCATAACTTTTGAATGGATTGTCCGATTTTCCTCAAACTCTCAATAATGTGCTCTACTAATGTTGCTGCATTCACTCAACCCACATGCAGGGGCGGATCCAGGAATTTTGTAAAGGGGGGGCGTGACTAATATTTCTGGTGCCACTTCCGGGTTTCATTTCATTTTTTTTCTTTTCATTTCTTTTGTTTTTAACGGAAAATAAAGGGGGGGCGTGCGCCGGTTGCGCCCCCCTCTGGATCCGCCACTGCACATGTCTATGAAGGTGAACTTGTCCTTGAAGGTAATGATTACTTACATGAGAGATTCAAGATTCAAGATTCAAGATTCAATCATTTATTGTCTGATTTAAAAAATACAGAAAATCTTCCTCCACTGGCAAGATAACAGAGCATAACACGACAAGAATAACAAACAGATCACATATAAATGCACATGCACATATAAATACATGATAATCAATTAACAATTCGACACATCACCAAACGGTACATTGTAACTAATTAGACTGAAATACTAGTGAAATGAAAAGGTATGTTTGAGACTATAACAATAGGATATTAAAATATACTATTGATGCATTGAATCTTTCCAACATGCTGACGTCTGACTATGACAAATATATATCAAAAATGCAAAGTCATAAATACAAAATTGCACAGGCCCTAATATGTTGTTGGGAGTGAAACATGTGTGATGTACAAATGTACATAGTGTACATTATACAGAACCCAGGGATCACATGTCACATGTGTGCCCAAGAAGAGTAGGAATAAGAAGAAAAGAATAGAAGTGGAAAGGATGGAGAGGGTTCCAGAGAACAGCTGCCTCTATGGGCACACATTGTAATACAGTGTTGTTATGCAAATATGCATGCACACGTATGCGAAAACATTCCGTGAGTAGATAGACAGAGAGATAAAGAATAAGATGCCTTTACATGACTTCTTGGCAGAGATGAAAATAGATATGAATATGTGGACTATCCTTTATCATACAAAAGAAACATTATTTTACAAAAAGAATACTCCCATACCTGCGCAGATAAGAGGTACATGTTGCCATAGGAACCATAAAATGCAATGAATCGCCCATCTGGTGACACCTCAAACTTTGACAGCCTCTGTTCATGGATGCCTGTAACATTACAAGGTGAAGATATAAAGAATCATCACAAATACATGTATATGGGACTGGGGTTACTTGTAATCGCATGCTAACATGAGTACATTGTACTTGGTGCTACAGATCAAAATTTGAGCATGGCACTAATGTCATTCAAATTTTGCAGCATTCAGTGTTAAACCCTTGAAGACTAGTTGCGATTATAATCGAGCAGGTGTCTATGGGAAATGTGTGCTACAGCAAAATCAGTCCACCCTCAACTGATTACAGTTCACAAAATGATCAAATAAAGTATTGAGTATCATGTAAGCTGGCTACAAAGTAAATATCACTGCCTAAAGACCACATACACCACTTGGATCATGTATGCTACATCTACAATTCATTAAACCGTTGAGGACATGTTTTTTTCCCATAGACGCTTGCCCAGGTATACTCGGGACTCATCCTCAACAGCCCTTAAAGCAGCAAAATCTACCCTAGTAAAGACTCTATTTCAAATGTACATTGGCACCATAACTTTTTGCAGATAAGTGTGACTGATATTTTGAGTTTTAAGTACGGGTGGAAATAGAGACATAAAACTGCAGTGACGCATGTATACTTATTCCAGAATTATCTGTTGCAAATGTGTCGGTCCCAGCTCAAAACTAACAAAAAGCAGGCAAAAGTGAATTTTCACTTTTCTACATACAGTAGTTTGAAAGAGTAAGCTAAAAGCTTTGAAGTGATAACTTGTTGATACCCGCACCCATAAAAAAAATAATAGTAAATGAAGTAAGTGAGGCAGGAATGCAGTTTTAATGAAAATGGAGCAAAGAGTATTTAAAAATTAAGGTCACTCAGATGTGCTGTTCCAATGAAAATCACAACGAAAGCAGCACCAGTTCAAAAAAAAAAAAATGCCCAAAAAACACCAGTTAATATGTAAATAATGTTTGTTTGGGGTTTTTTTAGCAACCAAATTTTGATAGTAGATAGAGAAGAGATTGCTCTCTCAGGTAAGACAAACTTTAAAAATTCAAGTAAGACAACCCAAATGACTATTTTGGTTCACTGCAGAGAATCCTAATTTGTGACTTTTTGTGAGTCTTGAACCAGGCAGTCACATATTCAGTAAAAGAGTGTTTCACAGAGAAGACTAAATCTATTCCACCTTCCCAAAGAAGTGAAGTCTATTCATACCCTGGATATTTGGCACTCTTGTTATCTTCCCGGCAATCATGTCGTATACGTAGAAGTACTTGTGTCTGCTGGCTACCACAACTTCATTGCCGTGGGACGAGAAGTGGGCACAGTGCAGCGGAAATCGTTCAAATAGCACGGACTGGATTTTCGGGTTGAGCCTCCCCTCCACCTGTGGATAGAGATACACAATATAAATGTGCCATGGCAGCAGCCAAAAGATATATTCGTTTGGCACTTCTTTACCCATCAATTAATATCCCCCCCCCCCCCATATCCACGCCATGCAAAAAAAAAATAAAAAATAAATAAATAAATAAATTAAATATGAACAGTAAAACAAAAAGACAAGGGGAAAATACATTTTCATACATTTTCAACCAGAAGGGGATAAACTCAGATTAATGCACAAAGCATCATTTTGCCTCTAGGTTAGGCACAAACCCTATACAGTACACTCCCATTACAAAAAAACACAGCTACGACGAAATTCTTGTTTAAGCAAGTAAAATTTCAGCTCCCAAAATAACCATCCATATATCTTTGTATACTTTACTGTTCGGCTATTTAAAATATTGATATACATGTATAAGAACAGAAAACCGCCAGCTCCAAAGACTTTGTTATAACAGTTACGCACTGTATTGAGAAAATGGCAAAAGACACAGGTGTTGCATGATGCTCTGAAAGCTCATACAGGAAACTTCACTACAGAGATAGGGGTAAATTTGTAACATGAAACCACTAAAATTATCTAATACCAAGATTACAAAGAAAAAACTTTCTAAATTATCAACAATTTCTTGCAAATGTTTTATTACTCAGATTATCACTGTACAGTATTTAATTCATGGTAAAGCTTCAATGAGTCACATTGGCAATATTTACAGTTAGCATACATCACGTTCAAAGTGATTACAACATGTTTCTCCTTTCAATGTCAAACCACAAAACTCATTCTAAAAATAATTCACTTTTTAGAATTTTACAAGCAAGAGTGGCCTGAAAATTCAAAGTGCCGGAGAGGAACACTCACCTGAAATAAGTTTAACCTTTTGTCTCGACCTGCGACCAAGGCAACTTGGGCTCCTGGATGGAACTCTACCGTTGATACGATGCCCTGGGAATCATGGCGAATATTGAGGGGTTACTATTACTTTTTGGTACTACATGTGTATATCTAACAGCAAAAAGCGGTTAACTTGTATAAAGCAGACATTCATAT
The DNA here is from genome assembly GCF_040938485.1 of Diadema antillarum. Classification (NCBI taxonomy): domain Eukaryota; kingdom Metazoa; phylum Echinodermata; class Echinoidea; order Diadematoida; family Diadematidae; genus Diadema; species Diadema antillarum. The sequence continues at coordinate 483,535 of NW_027271006.1, read as the reverse complement.
TTTCATTCCCACCTAGAGCCTTTTCTTTTTCACATTCATAATGTTGTGGGCCACATTCACTTTCATATTCTAGCATTACATTAGAAACCAACAGTAAATTCCAAACAATGAAATAAATTCAGTCATGTGACAAGCTAATAAATGTAACCAGTGGGGGAAAAAAAATGGGCAGGAGCTGCTTAAAAACAAATATTAATCTTATAACATTATCATGTAAAGACAAATGGGAAAGTTATGAAGTGGTGACATAGCAACCTCTTATGAATTGGATTTGTGGTTGCTGCCAGTATCTCCCTTTGGTGAAAACATTATGCTTTAAACTTCCCTATTCCCATATTTCATTTTTCACGGTATATGCCACGTACAGTATTTAGCTAGTCCAATTTTTGTGGATAGGAACTCCCCCCCCCCCCCCCCCCCCCCCCCTTAATTTTGCAATGGGATCATGGAGTACAGCGATGGATAGATAAATGTACACATGCACTCCATTTTCATGTCAGGATCAGGGTTGATTTAATATTTTCACATGCTTTTTAATACACAAATGACACTAGACATTTCCTGAAAATAGAAACAGTGTGAAATGTATGGCATTTACAGTACAGTACGGTATGTCGTTCATACAATCAAAATCAGGTTTCTGAAACCTGGTAGGAAGATTGAGTTTTACATACACTTCAATAGGCAATGGTATTTCTCATATCAAAAAGGCAATCTTATGACTACTATGTTGCATAAATGTAAAGATCACTTTTTTACAGAGTCTCATGCAAAACATCTCAATACCACACCCACCTGCGACCAAGCCAGCCTACGACCACACCCACTTGCTACCAAACCAGCCTATGACCACACTCACCTGCTACCAAACCAACCTAAGACCACACCCACCTGCTACCAAACCAGCCTATGACCACACCCACCTGCTACCAAACCAACCTATGACCACACCCACCTGCTACCAAACCAACATACAAACAAACCCATCTGCTACCAAACCAACCTACGACCACACCAACCTGCTACCAAACCAACCTAAGACCACACCCACCTGCTACCAAACCAACATACAAACAAACCCACCTGCTACCAAACCAACCTACGACCACACCCACCTGCTACAAAAACAACCTATGACCACACCCACCTGCTACCAAACCAACCTAAGACCACACCCACCTGCCACCAAACCAACCTACGATCACACCTACATGCTACCAAACCAACCTACGACCACACCCACCTTCTGCCAAAGCAACCTACGACCACTTCCACCTTCTACCAAACCAACCTACGACCACACCCACCTTCTGCCAAACCAACCTAAGACCACACCCAATGGTGACCCCACCCACCTGTGACCTGTGCTCCTTATTGAGGTCAGTGAGTCTCTTGACACGGATATTTGTCCGGGGGAGCTGTTCAGACGTGGTGAGGTAGTCACCAGTATGCCTCAGTAAGGGGTTGTTATCGTCCTCATCACTTGCATCACTGTCATCATCTACACACAGGAATAGAAGGTGTCAAAGAACCATTACACACTCAGATATTACCTACATGTATACCTTTTCATTCATTTTATACACTTCTTCATACAGCTTTCGCATGTGCACATGTACAGTGTACAGAATGTGGTGTGTCATCACGTTGTACCCATACAAAAAAGAGATCATACAAGGAAGAAACATGTGCTTAAAGGGACTGTACAGTTCTGGTCAAGGTGAGGATTTAGCTTTTAACGTTTTGCGAGATATCCAGAAACCACTCTGTGAGATGTCATAGAACATACAATTCCAGGGGAATCAAAAGTTTATTTGATGAAAATCTGTTTTGAAATGACTGAGATATCCAATAACAAGGTGAAACAAAGAGATCCTAATAAAAGAAGTGGCCTGTCGCCTTTTATTATTATTGCTTTTTAGGATATCTCAGCCATTTCAAAACCAATTTTCATCAAATAGACGTTGAATCCTTCTTAAAATTATATGCTCTTTCATAATTCATAGGAGGTTTCTCATTATCTCATCAGGAATGTTATAAACCTGACAGTACTGTACAGTCCCAAAACCCACTATGGCAATATAGCCTTTACAGCTTTCTAACTTTTTATGTTTTTATTAAATATTTTCTTTGTCTTGAAGTTGGCAACTTATAACAAATTGAAAGCCATAGCATCTGGTGTATTTCTATCTGTCAAAAACCAAAAAAATATATTATTACAATATTAAATGGACTTTGTGATGATGCATCACATACTGTAAGAGTGGAAATTTTCGCGCATTTCGCACAACCAGAAACTAGCACGAAAATAAAAGCATGTGAATATTTTTGCATGCCATATGTTTCTGTAGTTGCTTTGATTCCACGGAATTCAAAACACATGAAACTCATCTTACCCAGCCGAGCGCGAAAAATTACTCGTGCCAAAATATTCACTTTTACAGTACATGCAAATACAGTGTACATTCCTCAAGAGATTCAAATCATCATTTCACCTTACAAAGAACACAAATTGCTAAACCAGGTTGCAACTTTATCTTGAATTCCAAGGTTGGTATCATACAATTGTACATTGTTGCCCGTTATTTTTTCAAAGACACTTTCTTAGTACCAGCAGGATATCATGGAGTGGAAAGGCTGGTTCCGCTTGGATACAATTCGAGAGTTTCTGTAACAAATTGTGAACCACTTTATCACTGACCTCAATGAACTATTTCAAGTATGCATTCAGCCCAAGAATCATGACTGAAGTCACCGTTACTGATATTAATACCGTTTGTCCCCCCCCAAAAAAAAAAAAAAATAAATAAATAAATAAATAAATAAATAAATAAAAAATAAAAAATAAAAAATATTAAAATATGGTACCCTCTGCAATGATAACTTCAAAAATAGTGAATCAATTCATACACAATTTCAGGGCATGAAACTATAATTCATAGAGCACATCTTACAGAAAACTCCACTCAATTTGCTTCAGTGGTCAAAGAGAAATAAGGATTTTTGTAGAGCATATAAAGAATCCCTTCCCTCCAAGTTCCATCCAAGTCTATTGTGTTTACACATTACTATGCAGTTCCAAGAGCATTCAAGTGCTAAACTTGGAAGAATCAGACTCATGACATGCTTTACAACAATCCACATTATTCTGTGACTGCTTAAACAAATTGGATGGGGTTTTTGTAGAGCATGTCAAGAATCCCTTCCCTGCAAGTTCTGTCTATTATGTTTACACATCAATATGCAGTTCCAAGAGCATTCAAGTGCTAAACTTGGAAGAATCAGACTCATGACATGCTTTACAACAATCCACATTTCTCTGTGACCTCTTAACCAAACTGAATGGGGTTTTCTGCCAAATGGAGCTAACACATTATAATTCAAGACCCTGAAGTAGCATTTAGACGGTTTAATCATATCGGTTGTTATCAATGGAAAAATCTGATAGTCACTTTCTTTTTGTGGGGGTGGGGGGGGGGGGGGGGGGACATACTGTATAGCTTTGATGCACACATTCACTGACAGATGCTATTCACGGTTTTGAACCCCTGTGGGCAAGACCAATTCAATCAGGCCACTTTTGTCTCCCCACAGTTCTGGGTTCTGAAGATTATTTCTTGTTTTTCTTCATCAAAGACTCACCTTCCTCTGTCGCTCTCTCAGACTTGAGCTTCGCCCACGATGGAGTGTCACCAACCACTTTTTCGTATCTGCACATTTATCATGGAAAGAGAAATAAGTCAAAGTGGCACATCATGTAGCTATTGAAAAGATCATCTAGGAAACATTTTAGAGCAATGCTTATATGCAGGTGGAGGGTGGGTTCAGTTCTACTGCAAAGTGATTGACATGTTACACAAGACTCCAACTGAAGCTGTGTACATTCACCTTTACAAAATAAAACCTGTACTGTAGCTGAGCAATATCTTTGAATATCACATTATCTTTTCTGAAAGAAGTAATGTATCTTAGCTCTCTCAGAAATCCAACAGTGTACAATATGTGATGCCACCAAATATCACAAATGTGCACAGTATGTTTTGATGGGCAGCATTTCCACGGCACCCATGTCCAAATCCACTGATAACACTACAGCAATATGTATGGATGGAATTATGCCTACCATGCAACTTAGCAAAATCTTGAATTAATGTTTCCAGCCAAATAGTTTCCATATTACTGTTGGCAAAGTCACTGCAATTTCATATAATAATATTCAACTTGGCCACCTAACCTTAGCCAATGAAAGTTTTAGAATTCATTCTTCTGGCTTGGAGAGTGCATTAGCTTGACCCTATTGTATCGATTACTTACAGTTTGTGTGTTTCACATCCCTGGAACACTTACTGTGATTTTAGCCTTTGTTGTAACTGTGTCCCACTGACTTCTTTTTCTCCCCTCCATTTCACTTTGTCTTGTCGGATATTCACCTCACCTTGAAAGCTGGACATGAAAAACATGGCATTGGCATGAATTTTTATCAGGAACATAGTGGCACAAAATAGGAACATTGGGAACCATTTCATGTATGTAGCAGAGCATTTGATAGTTTTGTTCTGGCGGTGACAAAGAAGTAAGTTTGACTGTACAACCTTTATTTAGACTTCTTGACCGTTGTAAAATACTGTAAATGTGGATATTTTTGCAGCGTGGAAATTTTCGCCCACTTCTCAAAACAAGAAACTGGCAAGGAAAAATAAAAGCATGCAAATATTTTTGCTTGTTATGCAGTACATTTTATATTTTGTTACACAAAATTAAAACATTAATTAGAAAAAAAAATCATCTCAACTGATTAAGCACAAAAAAAATTACTCTCAAAAAATGTCGATATCAATAATACATGACCTGGCATTAAAACCTTCACCCGTTCAATACAGGAACCTGGTGGCCTGTGTATTAAGTCTATGGCGAATCCAGAATTCAGTATGGAACGGGTTGATACTGGTACTGCTTGATAAATGTGCATAACATGCACCAGGCAGAGGCTTTTTTAGAGAGTATTCTCATGTCTGGTGGAAGTCTATCTCAGGAGTTTTTTTTTTTTTTTTTTGCACCTCCTGAACAATGAAGAAGCTTTTATACTTTTATGTATTCAACTTTGAAACATGTCAACTGGTTTTTTAATTACAACACATTGTTTTCATTAATGTATGGTAACGGAAGGACAAAGAGCTTTGTGTGCATACAGCGAAGGATGTTATTTCCAACTTTAACATTAATCCTTGTACTCCAATGTGATATTTTTTTTCTTTTGCTTAATCCCCCAAATAGCCAAATCTTATGGACCCATTTCACGGCGGCGGGGGGGGGGGGGGGGGGGGGGGGGGGGGGGGGGGGGGGGGGGGGGGGGGGGGGGGTCTTGGGGGCTTATCCCCATAATGTGCATAACATGCACCAGACAGAGGCTTTTTTAGAGAGTATTCTCATGTCTGGTGGAAGTCTATCTCAGGAGTTTTTTTTTTTTTGTTTTTTTTTGCACCTCCATAAATCATAATCAAAGAGACATGTTTTAATATTCTGTGTCTCTGGAACGCATAAATTTGCAATCTAACGTTCGATACTGAACCCTTTCTGGACAATGGGCTACCGAACAGAAGCTGAGCAACTTGTACAATGTACTCTCGGAGGAAAATGATGGGGCTCTCTTAGTGTTCTGGCTGCATATTTAGCTTTCTTAAATATCGTTTCAATAATAAAATTTACACATCATGGATCTTACAGCAGAATCTGTACAGGTAAAACCAATATCAACAAGTGACAGCTTAGTAGTTGACTCCTCCAGACTTGCAATTAGGCGTTCATTCTAAGATAAAATGATGTTCACAAGAATGAGATATCAAAGTGAATTGTGGTAGTTCTCAGACTCTGAGAAGTACCATCACAGGAAGCAATAAAACAAGAATTTCGAGTCATCTTTCTCTCGAGTCTTCTAGTTCTTGTAGCATGCTATCGGAGAGTGTCTTCCTAAAACAATTCATTGTACCTGCAAAGAGTTGCAGTACAAAAATACAAAAACTAAAATATCATACATTGTACTCACCTGAGATGTGCATCATCCGTGTCATCATGCCAAGCTGGTTTTCTCTTTTCCCTGTCCAGCACTCCCTCCTGCACCTCAAGTCTCTTTTTTCCTTCTTGCTGTTTCAACTCCGACTCCTTACGAAAAAAGAAAAGAAGGAATGTGGTATGAATTAATACTTATGACAGAGCTGCCTAAAAGGCCCCGTTGCTACATAACACAAACTTTGCATTTACAGTGTAGACCCAAGTAGCATTCCTAGCAATGGCACCCTGTTCAGTTACTCTATCAAAGCCACAAATTTCCAACTAAATTTCCAGCCTATTTCAAGCGTCGAACAAATCTGGATCTGAATAATAAAGAGGCTTAGATCTAATTCTAAGCATGTGTTCAGAATCATCATTAATAGCCTGATAATGAAGCTGAAATAATCACTGCAGAGCAGAGGGTTGTTAATGTCGTGTAACATTAAACATTCTCGTGTTTTAAAACTCATGTACAAACCTCATCTGAACTGGTATCTCGTCTATCCTGTGCCTGCTTTAAGCTTGATTCCTGGTCAGAATCTGAGTCTAATCTTTCTTCGACGATGTTTCCGAAAACCAGATTTTCTAACAACTCTTCAGATGAATCCTTCTCCTTCAACTTGGCTTTACTGCCCAAAATCACTCCAGATTTTTCTTGTTTCCGGCTGGATTTCACACCACGTCGCTTCTTCACCTTTTTAGCTGACTGAGCACTCTCAGCTGAACGCTTCGTTGTTTCCTGAATCATAATGACGGCAAAAAATCAGTTCGACAACAAATTTGCGTCTCAAAATTCACAGCAAACGTACATTGGGGTACGTGGGACCGTTGTAAACTGATTGCTAGCAATCCGCACGTGGATAACAGTGTTCTGTACGACAGCACTACCGACACTAGCATCACAATAATCGAAACGATGAAAGCGCCCTCTGTTGCCTTTGCTACGCATTATGAGCGTGTGCACGTGTATCTCGGCCGCTGCGGTTGTTTCGTAACCTGCGCACTCTGTGGATTGCCAGTTTTCACATAAGTGGGGGTGAGGGGGGGGGGGGGGGGGGGTGGGGGGAGGGGACAGCCTACTAGAAGAAGTCAAATATTCCCAATTTCTCTTTTCCTGTTTGAATTTTCGACTGCATAAATCATGGGTTGAAAGTAAAGTTTAGTTTTCACAGTGAAAAAAAAACCACCAATGTATTACTTTCTTAAACAATGTTTATTTTGCCAATACTAAAAGAAGTTGAAAATTTTTGTTTCTTGTAATACTAGCACAGGTATAGGCCTACAAGTATATTTCCCACACTTTTTTCTGATAGTTTACATTTACTCGACTAAAGCAGAAAAGACTTTCGCACATTCGTCTTCATCTTTTGGAACATTCTTTGTTTGTTTGTTTGTTTGTTTGTTGTTTGTTTTGGGGGTATTTTTGTAAACACTTTACTATGAACTTGTAAGTTTCCTTTTTGAGAGAACTATGTACAATTTAATGTGTTACATTCGACATTTTACAATTTTTTAATGTCATGGGCCTATAAATTCATCACATTAATTTCCTAACTGTTCATGCAGTATCCATTAATATATCAGCCCTACTAAGAATAATAAGGGCATTAAGTTCCCACTTAACCCATAGTGTTCGAGACAACTTAAAGCCCTTTTCATTCTCAACCAACGAATGTAGGGCCTATGTACTTACTTGTATGTATGTATATGTATGCATGTATATACATGTATGTATGTGTGTGGGTGTGTGTGTGTATACAGTGGACTGCCATTACAACAAAGTCCTCGGGACCAGCAGTTCGTCGCTAGCCCGCGCAAAGGCTGCTATCGCACAACAGGGATAACAAGTTATACGTACCAAATTTGCCGATAGCGGCCTTTCTGCGGGTACAATGTATTAGTTTACGATTCTTTCATTATATCTATTATTCTCGCTACGAAACATTATTCAAACAACATACTATTAAGAAACTGTTATCTATGTCTGAGTAGACTGCTTGCTACCAAATTTCTTCTACTCTTCACTTCTTTGATCCCGACATTGCTACTGAATGAGTGTGTTGGGTGTGCGCTGTGTGTATGATGAGAATGTGGTGTGTGTGTGTGTGTGCATAGTGTAGGGCTGATGAAGTTGTGTGTGTGCGTGTGTGGGTGTGTGTGTGTGTGTGTATTTTTTGCTTTCATTTTCATTTTTGCACAATATGCTTTTTAGCAAATGTATTTTGTATAATTTTGTTTTGGGCCCAAACAACAAGCACCAGATGCTTCAAAGGGGTCCCGGCATTAATTTCCATATGTGCATGTATGCTGTTCATACACATTGCTTTTGTTTTTATTGTGTACATAATGTACTTTTGATTTATTTTCCGCCGAAAAAACTGAATTGAATATCGAAATTTCGTTATATGCGAACAAATAAAAAACTAAAAAATACATAGACTGGACAATATTGCGACCCAAACTTTTACTTCTTTGCAACCGGAATTTCATTATAACCATGTTCATTATAATAAGAGTGCATTTCATAATGAATTATATATATAATTATATTTATATATATACATATATATATATATATATATATATATATATATATATACACACTCAGCAAAAAAAAAAGAAAGTAAACACTTTTTCGAGTTCATATTTTTCATAGATTTTGATGAAAATCAATGTATCCCATACCATATTAAAGGTAATTTAATTGGCTATCAGCTAGTAGGTTAATACAAAAGGAAATTTTACGCTTGAGTGAACACATTTGTTCTTGTCCTCCAAAGCACAAAAGTAGAAATTGCAAAAATTGACATGTGGTCTTTCATTTGCAAATGCCCTTCACGATAACAATGACAACAAAAGACCAGTTTAACATATTGAGAAACATGAATGAAATAGCAAAAATAAGTTTTCGTTCTCTTTACAACCTCCAACAAAAACATAGTGGGAAACTAAAGGGGAGAAATAAGAATTTTCCATCAACTCAAACTTCAAATGACGTAGGGAGTAATATGCATATACATGATCAAATGGACAGAATTTTTTTCATGTCATTCTTTATTTTTTTTAAGAATTCATAAGATGAATTCAAGAACCACGCATTATTGACAATTTTCTAATTTGAAAAAAAGGAACAACTAAAATTTCTACCATTTTTGTTAATTATTGCTTCTTCTCTTATTTCATTTGGATTAAGATTTAACAGAAGATTCTTCAATTTCCTCTATCATATTTATCCTTCATTGATCTTTGGGGCTTTAAAGATATCATAGAGATCATAGGATCATTTTTGTAACTTAATTCATGTTTCTTTTTGTGTGAAATTTGTTGTTTGTTCTTATTGTTATATGGAAGGGCACCTATGCATGAATGACAACTTCCTCAGTTTTGCAATTTTTACTTTTGTGCCCTGGAAGAGAAAAACAAAGGTGTTCACTCATGCGTACAGTTTTCCTTTTTGTTGACCTACCAGGTTGATAGCCAATTAAATTATCTTTAATATGGTATATAATACACTAACTTTTAGCCAAATTTTATATGAGAAATATAATCTTGAAAAAGTGTTTACTTTCCTTTTTTGCCGTGTGTGTATATATATATATATATATATATATATATATATACACACTCAGCAAAAAAAGTAAGTTCCCCCCTGACATTTTTGGATATATCTCAACAAGTATTTTACGGATGTTCATAATTCGAATGGGAATGGATAGGGAATTTCATTACTCATAACATGAATGGCATATCATTGCCACCAGATATCATTATTGGTGTAAAAAAATCACATTTCATGTCAAAATGCATGGGGAAAAAAGTTGCACTTTATGCCATAGGAAGCATATTGTATACATTTCCTATGTAAGTTATCAAATGATCTTTTTAAATTGTGTAATTCTCAGGAATTTCTTCAGGTACAATGTGCTTCCCTATTAAACAGATGTTATGCATACTTTTTGAACAATAGGCCTTCTCAATATGAAAATATTGGTAGAAGCCACGTGATTTGTAATTCCAATTTAGGTTGATCACATTAATGTGCCTGTGGGCATTTTGCATCATGCCCTCAAGTTGTAGATCAGTTTGCTGAGGGAAATGGCATCGAACGTATGGAGTGGCCTGCAAGATCCCCTGACTGTAATCCAGTAGAGAATCTGTGGGATATCATTAAGTGGAAAGCGAGCAAGAAGTTGAAAGATGACACTTCACTGCAAGAATTTCAGCGCATCTTGCAGAGAGCATGGGCCAACATTGAGCAGCGCCAAGTACAAACTTTAGTTAACAGTATGAGGAGGAGATGGCGGCTGGTCATTGCGGGTGGTGGACATATCAATTATCAAATACTTCACTATATGCTCATGAAAAGAAAGAGATAGAGAAATATGCAATAACCCATGCTTAAATGTTCAGAATCATGAGTGATTGTTTGATTATTTGTGTAAAAGTCATTGCAAATCACTAAAGTGCAACTTTTGTTTCCATGCATTTTGACATAAAATGCATTTGTTCACACCAATAATGATATCTGGTGGCAATGATTTTCCACTCATGTTATGAGTAATAAAATTCTTTATCCATTTCCGTTTGAATTATGAAAATCGGTTGAATACTTTTTGAGATATATCCACAAATGCTAGGGGGGAACTTACTTTTTTTGCTGAGTGTATATATATATATTTATGGTACATACAGTATACATTATGTCTATGTACAGTCTGAACATAGCTGTAATAAATAATACATTAATGAAGAAAAATATAGACAGGCTAATCAGTTGGCATACACACATTGCTTTATTTCCAAGAGACCCTTGGTATAAGCAATCTCACTGCCAATGATCACAGAATGCACTTCACTGAAGTGGATTAAAACTCCAGCTCATGTATTGTGAGCACAGCCTGAAAACAAAACAAAACAAAACAAAACAAAACAAAAAACCCATGACCTCACTAGTAGACAGGTAATGTTGCATCGTTAGCAAGTGTCTGGTCATATCCATTGTAAACAGCAGGTAACAAACACATTGCTCTTAACCGTGATGAATTGTATATACAGCAATGACATGATATTGCTCACACACACTGTAAAGTTTCAGGTAAATTGTTGAAAAGAACTGGAGAAGCATTTCACAGGACATGAGGTCTGCAAAATGGGTATCAAATAGATTTTGCTATGGCACACTCATCACAATAAATGAAAATGGGCCATGCACCTGAAAACATGGCTGTCACATAAATGTGCCAAATTTCCATTCACTTCCCTGTACAACGCATTGCATGACACTGACAGAAAAGGTGCCTTGCACAAAATAGAAAATATGTGTCCCAAAGTGCACATTCTAAATTTAGTTGCTCTTTAACAAGGCAGTGGATTTGATCACAAGAATTCTGTGTTGCCATAACGAAAAGGGTTTTTCCACATCAATCCATTATGGTAGTCATCAGGATCATGCGCCCAACTTTCAATTTATGTATGATCAAAAAACAAACAACAGCAAGAGTATACATCAATCTGATTTGACACTAGAACTTGCAAGTTGGTAGTCAGACAAAACTTTGAACTAACATCTATATTGGTGTAAGAAACAGGATCACTACATGGCATAGAGTTTTCCATAAAACACTTACTTTAACGGATGAGCAAAATTACCTAAATACAGCCCACCTTTTTTGTAACAAATATATTGTACACGGAGTTTCATTGGGCACATCACACTGTTTATGCAATACACTGATCACAGAAGAGTGGAATCCATGAACGGACAGAAGGAGGTAAGCACGGAAAACCCAAAAAGCATCATGCCTGCGGCACCACTTTGAGGCAGAGGTATAAAAAGAAGATGAAACAAACGCAAAGAGCCATACATCTGATGACACGTTACCTGTTTATTGCATTAAGAATCTCGAGATTGGCTGACCCACCGGTCATTACAGCCCAATTTGAGGCACTGAGATTTGGTGACAAAGCACATCAGCTTCAGTCATCATCTTGTGTTTGCTGTCCAGCTATTCAAATGAATACTCATGAACATCGAACAAAACAGTTCAAGAAAAATATGTACAGTAACAGTCTTTACAAAATGTATTTTTGAAACATTTTTGACACACATTTCTTTATACAAAACAATATGCTGTACAAGGCTCCACTAGTTAATGCGATCATTAGCTTTGTACCTTTAATAATACACTTTTTCCAAGCCAATCAAACGCATAGTAGCTAAACTGAAGTATCATAAGCATATTAGGCCTATGATTCTGAGGTATGCCTAGAAAACATAACCAAGTTCTTCATAAGGGCTAAAACAACAAGACTGAAAAGAGACATAAGGAAAAAAAATGTCACAGGCACCCATTCTTCTGGGTTCCAAGGAAGTGAGCATTCTCTTGTTAAAGTCACCAAAATCAATGAACAGAAAATGAACATAAAAAAAAAAACCAACAACCTACAGACCCAGTGGGTCTAACGTTCAACTGATTATCACAAGTAATGAACTCCTATTGAGTTTTGGTCATTTGATACATGTACAATGTTCAACATTTGCTCTGAAATGTATTGAACTAGCAAGTGACCTTTAACCTGCACCTGAAAAAAAAAAGAAAAAAAAAGATATGACACTCAGCATACAGAGTCTACCATCATCACTGCAAAATTAATCATGTTTACGTAGCATTGCAGATACGTTGTAGGCACTGAAATAAACTTAACTACCAATCATTATTTCTTAATGTATGATCCTCAGTTGTAAGGTATAGGCCATCAGATTGATTTCTCAATTTCCACTTTTAATCTTTTTTCTTTTTTGCTTGTTTTTGTCAGCCCAAATATCAAGCACGACTTTGGAAACTTTGCACTGCACACATCAAACTTGACACAATTAACTTACGTAGTTCATTCATGAAACAAAATGATTCAATACAGGCTACAACGTGGTGATCATCCTTATCATCTTGTGCAGATTGAAATGAGGTATGCATTCATGGATGTAATAATGGCAATATATAGAAATTAACATCACAGTATGTGAATATTTTCTATTCAAAACCTTTTCATTTAATGCAATGCAGTTTTCGAAACTGTCACATCTTTTCTTGGGTATCAGCAATAGATGTAGTTATTGTTGCAGCATGGTTACAAATAATGTTGGTGGCATTCACTCTTTCTCATGTTTTGACTGTCGTTAAACAGAAAACAACACTTAATACCACTACCTTCCATGCAATTTCCATTACACTGAGAAATGAGTCTGCATTTTCAAACAGTCCAACAAAATCATACGACAAATTTCACAAGGATCACTTCTCCTCCTGTTTTGACTGCTGTTAAACAAAAACAAAAAAAAAAGCAACAACTTATACCACTACCTTCCATGCAATTTCCATTACCTTGAGAAATGAGTCTTGAATTCTTAATAAAGCCAAACGAAATCATCTGTCAAATTTCACAAAGACCGCTAGACAGTGGAAGGAACTGATTTTTCATTGATACCTACATAATGTACTTACATAATGTCAAAGCCATGGTAACACATTTTCATCTCTGAAATTTCTACACCTGAAATATGTGACGTAATCACAATTTCATTACGGTTCTTTCAATACATGAATGCGCTGTTTAACAAAATCTTCCAAATAAGCTAAAATTTCCCACTTTCCCACCACTTTGATAGTTCTTGGTCACATAATTTCAATTTTTTTTCAAATCTATTGATTGAATATCAATTTGAAACTAAATGTGTTCTCTTTGGCATTTCCTACAAATATTGGTGCAACTTCTACAAAGCAATATCTTTTTTGCTTCTTTACAGTATTATGGTAGCAACAGAGATGAAAAAGAAGGGGAAACTGTGCAAATGTGTTAAAAGCATCATATATGAATCATAATCTTTTACACAAAAAAAAATCTTAAACCTATCAGCAACATTGATCATGTCCACCAGATTGGGTTGCTTTTACATGGAATTAGGCAGCATGCCATAACCACACAGACTGTGATGCATGTACCATTGGAGTACAGACTGCCATACATATAAAAGAATACACACCAGAAGTATATAGCACACTTTGTTGTGTGACAGCTACAATATAGCATTTAGCATGGGAATAGATACTCAAAAAAATCAAATACTGTCATCCACCGAGGTGCACCTACAGACATCACGGCCTACTGGCCAAGCCGAAAGAGATGGGAGAAAAGCGCAGGCCAAAATGTTATCTGTACCATGCAGCATTGGACTCAAGGAGGGTTGACAAGGCCTTGATAGTGCTTATCCACAGTGTACTGAGAACTAAATGTTCCAGAAGGGAATTTTGAAGTTCTTGTCCCTGAAAGAGATTAGCAGCATCCACGGCAAAACTCATACTGTGTAGCATGTACGATGGAAAGTACAGACTATCATACTCAAGAGATTTATCAAAGAATCCACACAAGAAGTAGATTGCATGCTTTGTGTGAAAGCTACAAAATTGCATTTGGCATGGGAATAGATACTCGATACATCACAGAGACGTATCACAAAATCAGTGTCAAAAGTAGATAAACTTTGCTGTGTGGTGGCTACAATATCATTTGGCATGGGAATAGATACTCAAGAAATCAAATGCTGTCATCCACTGCGGTGCAGCTACAGAAATCACGGCCTACTGGCCAAGCCGAAAGACATGGGAGAAATGCACAGGTCAAAATGTACCTGTATCCTGCAGCTTTGGACTAGAGGAGAGTGGACAAGGCGCTGATAGTGCTCATCCACGATAAGCTGAAGAGGATTAAATGTTTCCAGGAGGGAATATTGAAGTTCTTGTCCCTGAAAGAGATTAGTAGCATCCACAGCAAAATTCAGACTGTTGAACTGTTTGTGACGAATCTGTGTAATAAACTGGGCTCTCTTACAATGAATAATGTTTAGAAGACACAAAATCTGTCTTCTACATAACTGATAGCCTAATTCAATCTGCACCAAAAATATTGTAGTTTCAGCCATCATTCATGCAACCAACTACTCGATTTAATGCGGATCAGTTGGATTGCTTCATCTCAGTATCTCCGTTTCAAACTGCATCATTATCCGACACAGCAGATACATCAGAGTAAGTAACATTAATGTTTTTCCACACGTCCAGAATCTCCGACAAAGCTTGTAACTTCCGGCCCAACTTCTGAGGCTTCTCCATCGGTAGATTTACTTCGAACGTACCAAGCGCCGAGTGCTGTCTGCCTGGAATGTAGTCAAAAAGAGCATCAGGTTGGAACTCTTTTGTGAAGCGCTCAATGTTCTCCTCATACTCATCTTTTCTCTCCACTCCGGAGTTCTCTTCGTCATCATCTGGTCCAGCATCAGAAGAGCTATAGTCGAGTCTGTAGGGTCCGTTCATTTGGGGACATCCTTCTGAAAATCTCATCATTTCTGTAAGAATCAAATGTATTCAGGTAAAATCAAGCATGCAGATATATGATTGTATATTACCTGATAGTCAAGATTAATAACAATAATAACAAGGAAAAGTAGAAATTACGTGGTGCGTAATATATGTCCCCACCAGAAGTAGCATTTTGTAGCAAAATATACAATATAGGTCAAAAATCAAGGTCAAAGGTCATAGAAGTCAAAGGTCCAAATTCTGTGTAGAAGTTTTGAAGCCTTCACCTAGTGCCATCACATAAAGCAAACGGAATCTAAATCGCGTTAGAAATGGCGAAGGAGTAGCATTTTGTAGCAAAATGTACAATACAGGTCAAAAATCAAGATCAAATGTCAAAGAAGTCAAAGGTCAAAATTCTGTGTAGAAGTTTTGAAGCCCTCACCTAGTGCCATCACATAAAGCAAACAGAATCAAAATCGGGTTAGAAATGGCGAAGGAGTAGCATTTTGTAGCAAAATGTACAATACAGGTCACAAATCAAGGTCAATGGTCAAAGAAGTCAAAGGTCCAAATTCTGTGTAGATGTCTTGAAGCCCTCACCTACACTTTGTAGTGCCATCACATAAAGCAAACGGAATCCAAATCGGGTTAGAAATGGCGAAGGAGTAGCATTTTGTAGCCAATGTACAATATAGGTCAAAAATCAAGGTCAAAGGTCAAAGAAGTCAAAGGTCAAAATTCTGTGTAGAAGTCAAAGGTCAAAATTCTGTGTAGAAGTTTTGAAGCCCTCATCTAGTGCCATCACATAAAGCAAACGGAATCCAAATCGGGTAAGAAATGGCGAAGGAGTAGCATTTTGTAGCAAAATGTACAATTCAGGTCAAAAATCAAGGTCAAAGGTCAAAGAAGTCAAAGGTCAAAATTCTGTGTAGAAGTCAAAGGTCAAAATTCTGTGTAGAAGTCAAAGGTCAAAATTCTGAAGCCCTCATCTAGTGCCATCACATAAAGCAAACGGAATCCAATTCGGGTAAGAAATGGCGAAGGAGTAGCATTTTGTAGCAAAATGTACAATTCAGGTCAAAAATCAAGGTCAAAGGTCAAGAAAGTCAAAGGTCCAAATTCTGTGTAGATGTTTTGAAGCCCTCACCTAGTGCCATCACATAAAGCAAACGGAATCAAAATCGGGTTAGAAATGGCGAAGGAGTAGCATTTTGTAGCAAAATGTACAATATAGGTAAACAAGGAAAAGTAGAAATTACGCGGTGCGTAACATATGTCCCCGCCGGAAGTAGCATTTTGTAACAAAATGTGCAATATAGGTCAAAAATCAAGGTCAAAGGTCAAAGAAGTCAAAGGTCAAAATTCTGTGTCAGAAGTTTTGAAGCCCTCACCTAGTGCCATCACATAAAGCAAACGGAATCGAAATTGGGTTAGAAATGGCGAAGGAGTAGCATTCTGTAGCCAATGTACAATATAGGTCAAAAATCAAGGTCAAAGGTCAAAGAAGACAAAGGTCAAAATTCTGTGTAGAAGTTTTGAAGCCCTCACCTAGTGCCATCATATAAAGCAAACGGAATCGAAATCGGGTTAAAAATGGCGAAGGAGTAGCATTCTGTAGCAAAATGCACAATATAGGTCAAAAATCAAGGTCAAAGGTCAAAGAAGTCAAAGGTCAAAATTCTGTGTAGAAGTTTTGAAGCCCTCAACTAGTGCCATCACATAAAGCAAACGGAATCGAAATCGGGTTAGAAATGGCGAAGGAGTAGCATTTTGTAGCAAAATGTACAATATAGGTCAAAAATCAAGGTCAAAGGTCAAAGAAGTCAAAGGTCAAAATTCTGTGTAGAAGTTTTGAAGCCCTCACCTAGTGCCATCACATAAAGCAAACGGAATCGAAATCGGGTTAGAAATGGCGAAGGAGTAGCATTTTGTAGCAAAATGTACAATATAGGGCAAAAAATCAAGGTCAAAGGTCAAAGAAGTCAAAGGTCAAAATTCTGTGTAGAAGTTTTGAAGCCCTCACCTAGTGCCATCACATAAAGCAAACGGAATCGAAATCGGGTTAGAAATGGCGAAGGAGTAGCATTTTGTAGCAAAATGTACAATATAGGTCAAAGGTCAAGGTCAAAGGTCACGACTGAAATTCTGTGTAGAAGTTTCAAAGCTCCCATGTATTGCTATCATATAAAGCAAACAGAATCAAAATTGGCTCATAAATGACAGAGAAGTAGCAAATTGAAGATTTTGATCACACACGGACGCACACACGGACACACGGACGGACGGACGGACGGACGGACGGACGGACACACGGACGGACACACGGACACACACACGTACGGAGCCCGTTTCATAGTCCCCTGCTCGAACTCGTTCGGCGGGGACAAAAATCAAGGTCAAAGGTCAAAGAAGTCAAAGGTCAAAATTCTGTGTAGGAGTTTTGAAGCCCTCACCTAGTGCCATCACATAAAGCAAACGGAATCAAAATCGGGTTAGAAATGGCGAAGGAGTAGCATTTTGTAGCATTTTGATCACACACGGACGCACACACACACACGGACACACGGACACACGGAGCCCGTTTCATAGTCCCCTGCTCGAAGTCGTTCGGCGGGGACAAAAACTTATTCCATGCTACATTCGCAAACAATCGCCGCTCACAGTTAGATACTCCCTTTATGTATCTTTGGAAAAGTTAACAGTTCGGATACATGAATACATTTCCATCATTTTAATTTGAACAGTAGCGTTTCTGACATCTTTAAATGCCTACTGTAAAAGTGAATATTTTCACACGACTAATTTTTCGCGCTTCGCCGGGTAAGAAGAGTTCCGCGTGTTTTTAATTCCGTGGAATCAAGACATCACGCACAGGAACATATGGCAAGCAAAAATATTCGTGTACTTTTATTTTCGCGCTAGTTTCTGTTTGCGCGAAAAGTGCGAAAATTTCAACACCGCGAAAATTTCCACTTTTACAGTATTCTATAGCGAAGGCTGTAGATTCTGAATACTCCGATGTGATATTGTACTTACCTGCAAAGTCTTCATTGACAAATTCATCCACACACTCCAGTCCAACGTTTCCTCCAGGCTTTCCCTTCGGGTTTGCCACTCTGTTCCACACATAGCTGCTTTGGACTTCGGGATCAGCAAATCCCCCAACACCTTGGAGTAGATAGAAACAACCAATGACAAAAGATATCACAGCATGGACAGAATAGCTATTCAGTTGGAGCTTTCAGTGGCAGATTTGTCAATTTGGATGAGGAGGTGGGTGGGGGGAGGGCGTTGCATTACCTTCACACCAGAATACTCAATTTTTGTGAATTATGGAGGGGGAATGAGAATATAACATTAATACGATTTCACCTTTCTTGCAGAGACAATAAAATTGATAATACTGTGTACGGCATATATTTTTAGAGTTTAAAGTTTTGCGAATCGGGAATTCCCAATGATTTTGCAAGTGGTTAAATTCACGATAGTGGAGTCCTGTACTGAACGCAAAATGTACATGTGTACATCACATCCACATCGGGATCAGAGTCAATATTTTCGTGCACGAGTCTTTAATTTCACAAATGACACCTGACTCGTGAAATTTGCGAAAATGAAAACCTCGCTATTTTGCTGTATACAGTACTTTCTCAGCTCCCCTCCTCAGTCTTTCTGTTCCCTCACACATTCACAGCACGAAACTATCCTTCAGGTTTAACCCTCCCAATTCTGAAAACAGATCAAAGCCTCTGTTTCTGCTTCGAGCGCTATTGTAGGTTTCCACACCAGACCCCTAATCAAACCACAGCACTTTCAAATTCCTTCAAACAGGCCTGGTTTTGAACACAGGCTATGACTTTACACACAAATATCATGGGATAAGAATCAAATCAAAACAGACTGTACGAGCTGAAATTTTCGCGTACAGATATTTTCGCGAATTGCAACTTGGAGGATTTTTTCATGTGGGTCTAACTGAACTTAGCTATTTGCCCATTGTTATTTTCGCGGTTCAAAGGCTATTCGCGAAATTCGTGAAAATAAAACCACTTCGAAAATTTCAGCTCGTACAGTATTGGCTATTATTATCTATGACGTTTCAGCGGCGCATAAAAAACATGTATTGTAGTCCGCTCAATTTTTACCGTTCAATATCAGAGCATATTGAGCGAAACGCATAGGCCAACGTATTAATTCTCCATAGGCTTGCCTTTCAAGATCACACTATATTCAATTCTGTCTCATCTATTGTGCAAGTGCTTACTGAATGCACAAACGCTTGCTACTAGTGCGCGTCATTTTGTTACAATTTACAAGTGCGCAAACATCTTGCTAGTTGTTTGTTTCATATGCAGTTTTAGGGGCTTCCCCTTTTCAGCGCTGGGATGTGACTGCCGAGTCAACTTCCAAGACGAGTAGAAGCCGGGTAATTTTGTGCAGTTTATGCTTGCACTGCTTGATTGTATAGATGATAATAATATAATGATTATATTGGATGGCCTTGATTCATGGAATACCAGGGCATATTGCACTCGTTAGGGTCAATATTGCACTCATCTTTGATTTGTGCAATACAGTGCACTCCCGTTACAATGAACACGGTTATAACAAAATTTCGTTATAACGAAGTAAAACTTCTGGTCCCAAAATGATCGCCATTAAAGTCTATGATACAAAATTCACTTATAACGAACAAGGTTATAGCGAAATTTTTGTTATAACGGAGTCTTTCTGAGTGCCACTGACAAAGAAAAACAAAAGAAATGTGCTCCTTTATAACGACCCGAGGATCGCTTTCGAAAATATGTAGCGAAACAAGCATTTATAGCATCTCTGCATTGATATTGGGCGAACGCGCCACATAACTGTGTGTTCGCTTGGTGTGTCATGCACAGTTTCAGAGGGGAACTTCATTAAAATAATACAATAATCTGTAATTGAATAACTATCTGTTTTATTGTTCACAGAGCTTTCAAGTGTATGACGAGTACTCAACAAACAGAATATCATATATGCTTGGCTTCCTTGTTTTCATTATATATTGACTTTGTTTGGTTATAACAAAATTTCGTTACAACGAAAGAAAACTGCCGGTCCCGAGCATTTCGTTACAACGGGAGTGCACGGTATTGACCCTAACTCATGCAATATTCCCTGGTACCCCATTCATAGCCATCCAATATAATATAATGATTACAAAATTTAAGGAAACCATCACTTTTACAGATATCTTCTTAACAGAATGCATTTTCTTTCTTTTTTTTAATTTGAAGGTACCACTTTATGTGAAACTCACAGGCAAGGAAGTAGTGTCCATTGATCAGATAATTTGGATGCTTTCTCGTGTAGAAGGTAACCATATCTGCTTTCCAGTCATCGATCATAGCAGGTCCATCGCCTTCTGCCACAGCCAGTCTTCTGACGAGATGACACAGTCCCTCGTACATCAGTGCCTTCGTGTGATTGAGGACATCATCGTCTTTCTCTGCTCCAAACTCACAGTCTTCACTACAATACCATTCATCTGTAGAATGAATGCAAGAGAATTCGGATAAGAATGTACCTCTGAATGAAGGTCACAATGTTTCTCAATGAAGTTTTGACTTAAAGGGGAAGGCTAGTAACTGATCAGTGGGAATCAGTGGAAATGCTGGGAGATGATTGTTCCAATCCGTATGGGATTCATTCAAGAGTTCATTGTATATCTATTGTTGTGTGAAAATGATTTGCTTCAGAATGGTCTCATATTCAAGTAATGTGCAGTTTATGAATGTTTCCAGGTTAGCGTCCCTGGTCAGTGACGGAGCATTAATCTGCACATTACTTGATTAATCTCCTGACCCAAAATGGCTGTCCGAGCAAGCCACGAGAGCTTTCGAATGGATGCACATTCTCAGTGCGCATGCACATGAAGAAAGGCCAAAAGAGCCACACGTCTTGTGGCCTCTCTTCTCCAATCACCGCAGCTCGCCGTGACAATGTTTGTGTATGATGCGTACACACACACGCACATACACACATGTCTCAGTGATGACAGCATTGTCCCACACGTTTATGGATATAGCACCGAGTCTGGCATTGCACAATTGCATGCACAAACTTCGGTCGTTCGGAGTTTACGTACCATTAGGGATGACGATTGTCTACCTTTAATATACCGGTACATGAAGATTTAACACCCAAGTTTTCATCGACGATTAAATTCTTCATTAATTTTTAGCTCCTGTACACAGGCTCGGCCATAGGGAGCAATCAACTTCCCAAATTTTTGCCATTCCTACCTAAATTGCATATCAATTAACTTGTTTACACAAAACCACTAGATAAGTATTTAGGACAATCACAATTTTCCGTCTCACAAGCCATCAAATAATGGAATCTATACAGACAATTGAAGGAGAAACTACTCTCTTAATGTTTCTCACAATGTCAGTTATTTTGGGTGTTATTGGGAATAAACCTACAAAAATGTATGAAAACTAGAGCACTCGCAATTGAGCACATGCATCCCCCGAACCCGTCTCCCATACCTCATCTGGATTACTTTTTAGGCCAGAATATTGTATAATATGGCAACTGTCGCAGGATACAATAAAATCTGATGAGAAATGAGGCTAGTATATATAGCACATACAAGGAATATGACATGTTCGAACAATGAGAGCACTGGTAATGAAAACTTTTGTTACCTAGAATAACTCCCCATAAACCTCCATAGCAAGTTTGAATAAAATCTGACAAGAAATGCGGCTTATAGAGCATTAGGAAATGTGACATGGCCTCAAAGTCGGAACACTGAGGGCGATGTTACTACAAACTGTTGTGTCCTTCACGAAGAATGACAACCCATACACCTCTTTAGCAAGTCTGAGTAAAGTCCGGTAACAATCAAGTTATTGCCTGAATAAGCATGCATTTTTGAAAATTTTGACATGATCAGGGTGACCTTTGACCCTGTAAAAGGTGGAACAGTGAGGGCAGCATTATCAATAGAGAAACAAGGCCAGCGTCACACACAAGTAGACCCTGTTAAATTTACCTTTTCACGTATAAAGATGGAACAAGCAAGGGCACCATCATCATAAACTATAAGCTTTTCGTTTTACCATAATACACTTTCATGTCAAATTTGAAGATGATCGAAGAAGAACTGCAGCCAGTAGAGTGCTCACAAGAAAATCCTTGCGGCGGACACGGCGCAACAAGGCCAAATCCATAGTATCCTCCGAACTCTGTTCAGGGGATACAATAATGTCCAACCCATGCTTACAAAAACAAGGCAAGTGCCAAATTGAGTCTCGCCTATTCGCGTACAAGAAATTAATATTTTCCTAACTCTCAGCAGTTCATTGACCCGCCTATGACCTTTGACCTTGTGATGACGTTAAATTTCCAAAGGGACATCTACCTTCCAAGTTTGGTCACAAACAGACTTAGGGATCAAAAGTTATGAGCCACAATCAAAACGTGCCATAAAAATTTAACATTGGGCCCTAAAAGTTCGTTGACCCCTTTCTGTGACCTTTGACCTTGTGATGACCTTCACCTCCCCAAGGGACATCTACCATCCAAGTTTAGTCACAAACAAAGGGATCAAAAGTTATGAGCCACAATCGAAACACGCCATAAAAAAATTAACATTGGGCCCTAAAAGTTTGTTGACCCCTGCTGTGACCTTTGACCTTGTGATGACCATCACTTCCCCAAGGGACATCTACCATCCAAGTTTGGTCACAAACGGACAAAGGGATCAAAAGTTATGAGCCACAATCAAAATGCGCCATTATATCTTAACATTGGGCCCTAAAAGTTTGTTGACCCCTGCTGTGACCTTTGACCTTGTGATGACCATCACCTCCCCAAGGGACATCTACCATCCAAGTTTGGTCACAAACGGACAAAGGGATCAAAAGTTATGAGCCATAATCAAAACGCGCCCTAAAAACTTAAACATTGGGCCCTAAAAGCTTGTTGACCCCTTTCTGTGACCTTTGACCTTGTGATGACCTTCACCTCCCCAAGGGACATCTACTACCTAAGTTTGATCACAAACAGACAGATACATCAAAAGTTACGAGAAATAAACGAAACGCGCTCTAAAAACTTAACGTTGGGCCCTGAAGTTCATTGACCTCTGCCTGTGACCTTTAACCTTGAGGAGCCCTTCATGTTTGGTAAAATATGTAACTTTGTATAACCACTCTTCCCTCCAAGTTCAATTGAAATTGAAATCCTCAGTAGAGTGTTATTCAAGTTTTTGTAGCATTACGGACAGACAACAGACGGACAGACTATGGTCGGAGGGACGACGGACAGACAGACGCCGGAGGCGATCCCTTAGTCCTCCCCACACCTCCAGTGGGCTCGACAAAAAAGAGAAAAATTTGGTGTGTTAAAAAAAAAAAAAAAAAAATCTCACTTTATTCTTCACTACCCATTAATGAATCTTCAGCATATGACTTGTGGTAGTATGTGCACACTCTTTCTGTTCAAAATATCTTTTTTTCTGATATAAGTTGCATGGTTACGTCAAGAAAAATCAAGATCACTGTCATTTGCGCCCCGATCTATAAGTCACCTGGTACAGGATCATAGCTGTGCATGTTTAGACAGCTTTTGTGGTACCACTCATGCTTCTTGCAATGCTCTGCAAGGTGGCACTGCACCATCTCATCCGCCACATTCTTGTGGCAGAAGCAGTAGATGTAGGAATCACTCTCCTCACAGGCTTTACTGCAATACCAGTCTGAGCCGAAGTCTGGTGCCTTCTCGAGTCCAACACAGCTTAGGTGGAAACGTGCACGTTTGCATGTCTTGGAACAGCACATAACCATCTCATCCGTCTTGTCTGAAAAGTCAAAGAGCAAAAAAATTAATCAAGGTAAATAGCCTTACTTCATGGCACTTAGAATACATCTTGCATAGTCCACTCACTTAAGTTGTAGCCTATCTATTTTTGTTTTCATTTCACCATTACTTCGTATTCTCTGCCATAATACATTGTTTTTCCAACATGTGAGACGACAGTTCCACATAATAGGTGAAAAATTAAAAAAGGCAATGTTTATCACAAATTTGTTAGAAGTTCACTTTCCTCAAACTAGGCTTACTTTGCATGGATAGCTGAATTGTTTAATAGAGCAGGTATTTGGGGATTTGAGCATTTCACTTCACATTTGACCCTTGCCCTTTGATCCAATGGCCCACAATTCTTCAAATAATCCCTAACAGGGAATATCCACTTTTCATGAAAGTACTCAAAATATGGGAAAATTGCGACTCTTGAACATTTTCCCATGACCTTGGACTCCATGGGCAAAATCTTTCCCTACAGAATGCGTGTACAAACTTGTATTTCCCTAGGTTTATTAAGTTTACACACTGAGAAGTCTCCAAGGTATGGAGGAGAAGTGTAATTTCAGCATAAAATAGTAAAATGTTGGCATTTTAACCTCTCTTTTAATCATTTCTTAGACCCCACAGCCCCTTAATTCCCCCCCCCCCCCCCCACCCCCGTATCAGTCAGGCAGTACCTGCATTTGTACCATACTAAGTTTCATGATACATTGAGCCATTTTGGAGGTATGGAAAAAAAGAAGAATGCAATTTTATCATTTTCACTTGACCTTTGACCTCTGATCCCATTGCTATGAATTTGCTCAGCAAATCTCTTTCTTGTAATATATACATGTACCAAGTTTCAAGAAAATACCTTCAGGCATGGCATAGATAGGAGGGATAGAGTGCAAATTTGAGGATTTGACCTTGAACTTTGACCTAATGACCCAAAAGTACTTGTTAAAGGACAAGTTCCCCTTCATAGACATATGGATTTAGTGAATGCAGCAAATATAAATGGAACACATCAGCAAGAGTTTGAAGAAAATCAGACAATCTGTTCTAAGTTTAATATGAATTTCTAAAGTTTCTGCTCCTGAAGTGACTGCTGGATGAGAAGACTACTACAGCTTGTGAAGTCACATGTGTACAACAATACAAAGAAAATATAATTTCAACATATTTTCACTTTTCTCAAATGATAAAAGAACACTGGACTTCCCTCTTTCAGAAGGTAAGGGGGAATAATATTACCTCTTAACATCAATACCAGTGGCAAGTTGAGGAAATGTACACTTTTTTCAGACTAAAATTTTGAGAAATTCTTTTTACATTTTCCCACAATACCAGTCTGTGCCAAAGTCGGACGAATTGGTGAGTCCACATATAAAAGGACGGATGAAGGACGGACGGACAACCTGAAACATACATGTAAATACCTCGGGCGACATTAAATGGCAGAGGCATAAAACACTCCAAATTCAGGTGATCTCGCCTATGGAAGTTGGCCATCCATCAAGCAGTCCCATCCCAACAATTTAGTTGTGAAGGTAAATATCAAACAGAAGTTTCTGAATCAGGAGAATCTCAAATTCTTAATGTTTTTGTTAATAATATCGTACAGAACTATTTGCTGGAGCTACCCCCTGCTAGATGACCAGTCCCATTACGGGCTTCAATAACACCATTCAAAATCCTTCAGCCAAATAGATGCTCTCCTCTTATTCACTAATTACCTGTTGATCGGCAAATACAGTATCGAAGCGCTTCATCCGGAATATCTCTGACTGTTTCTTCAAAGGTACTTGCTGCTATTTGCACATCGCCTCTGTCTGGAGGTGCCCAGCAGAAGTCCACTACTCTTTGCGCCAAGTTTCTCAACCATTTCCTCCGTTCCTTTCCAGCCCTTTCCCGTAAAAATCCTGCAGGCTCATCGGTCATTGACGTCATCCCACACAATTTCATAGCATACAGAAGGATGTGGGCTTCTGTGACAAACTTGTCAGATAAAAAGAGAAATAGGAAAGAATGTGAAAGGTTCAACCTGAGCCTTCACCCCTCTGAATAATATCTTTCTTTCAATGTGAAAGGTTTCTAAAACACAAGATCATGCAATGTTTTTCTGTAACTCCACTTATACCTCTCTCCACCCCCTCCGCCTATGCAAAGACTGTTCTTTGGTTTTTGTTCATTCTTTCTAAGTTAGAAGGTGTGAACAATATAAAGAACTAGGTAACAAATTATTTGCTTCAAAATGGCCTTATATTCAAGTAATGTGCAGTTTAAGGCCCCGTCACTGTAGAGGCATGCTCACCTGGAAATATTAAACTGCACATTACTTGAATACGAGGCTATTCTGAAGCAAATGATTTTCACACACAATATATATATATATATATATATATATATATATATATATATATATATATATATAAAATGTACTCTTAAATGAATCCCACAAGGATTGGAACAATCATCCCCAAGCATTCCCACTAATCAGTTAATAGCCATCCTCTTTAGAACTCAATCCAAATGGATTCTCTGAACCTAAATTTAAATATTGGAAAGAAAGGACAAACTCTGGATAAAAGTGACCCAAGAAAAGAGGCTCTGAAGAATTCAGAGTCTACGCAAGCAATAATCTTTACCAAGCCGCACTAGCTGCGCAATGATTTGGAACACATAACAGGATGATAACCCTTCTACTTCCGTGCTACCTAGTGGAATTTGTGACATACATGCACATGAATTGGCTTTATTTACCTTGTACAAATCCCACACTTGCTTGGAATTGTACGCAACACTCCTCATGAACGCTTTGTGGTTGAACTCATTCCGTAGATGAGCTACCGTTCCTCTATCAGCTATACTGGAAGCACTGTAGAAGCGGTCACTCGAGTCCTGCATATTGTGTAGAAATATACAATGGAGCATACTGTGAACCGAAGCACGTTTGATGCATTTTGATTTCCTGAACTTCACAAAATCAAAACACACACTAAATATCTTGTCTACACTATATGCATTGAATGTAAGAGGCAACTCGCAAGAATTTCATGCTGCGAATAAGGCCGTCAGCTTTCGTAAGCGAAATTTTTTTGTGCTGCGAAAATATTGTTCTATAGTATATTTGGTACTTGAAAAATAAGGTCATGATCTACTAATTTGTCTGCTGATGCAACTGCATAGTGAAGAGTGTGTGTAGCAATACCAAATTGAAATTGATTCTCAGAGACATTTTTTGGGGGGGTCAAATTACAAGTATTGTATTCAATTGATTGACAACTTCATGAATTGAACATTTTATCATAGTTCAGATACAAGCTGGTCATTATAGGAGTAACATAATACAGAGGCAATCTTTAGAGTATTTCTAGTTGTTACACCATAATGACATACATGAAGTTTCTTTTTTTTTTAATGTATGAATTCTTTTTTTCTTTTTCAGAATTTTTTTTTTTCATTCATAGAATTGTATGCTCATCATTTATTCTTAAGTGGTTTATCATTGTCTCACAGAAACATTGGATACCTAAAGACCCATCTGAAGAGTTTGTTTGCAAAAACAGATAAGTCCATTTTTGAAGACTTTGAAGTATGGTCTCTGTTATTAAGTGCAAAATAATATCTAATATATTATATATTGGTCGCTACATATAAAGGTACATTTTTGACGTTATGGTCAAAAGAAGCAAAAGCAAAAAATTTCTTATCATTCTCTTTATTTGTTTTCACCTTTGATCACAAATATCTCCACTTGGCAAATATGGACTAACAAGTTTTTGCGAACAAACTCTTCATCTCAGCCCAAAATATCACTCCTTTCAGTATTACAGCGGACTTCTGTTATAACGAAGTCCTCGGGATCGGCAGTTTTCTTTCGTTATATTGAAATTTTGTTCTAACCAAACAAATAAACAATAGAAATACATAGAGTGGATAATGTTGTGGCCTAAATTATCATTTCGTTGCAACTGGAGTTTGTCATAATCGTGCTTCTTTTAACGGGAGTGCACTGTACTCTGAACTACCTGCATGTGGAGAACTTCTTTGTGAGATTCCTCTGGGCATGCATAGAGTGCGTCAAGACGGTCCTTCCAATGCTCTGCATGGCTACAGGCCCTCTGTGCATGCAAAATGCACTCGCCGGTTTGTGCTGCTCCACTGCTGAGTAGACAAGGTGTTGGTTTGTCCTGCACGACTGGAATGTATTTCTGGAGATGCTCCATGACCGTCATCATCCCGTGAGTGGTTTCCGGGTCAGCATCAATTATTCCAAGAGAGACCTAAATTATTGACAGAGAAACCTATATGTTCCAGTACACTTGAATAATAAGCTGTTTTTGTTTTAATTTTTTATGATAGAAGGCATCACATAGATGCACATACCTGCGTTGAATAAGCAGTTATAGAAACATCAATAGCTAAAGGAATAAAGATTATCTTTGAAGTAACTAATATGATAGTAAGAAAAAAATAATCAACGTTGGTGAAGGTGATGGGACAAACTATCACTTCCAAGTCGACCTGGATGTAGCTATCTTTCCGAAGCGCAGCTGAGGAGAGATAGCGTACACATTCAGATCGCCAAGGAAGTGATACTGTATACGCCAAATATTTCGCAAGGTCTTTATTTTCGCGAATTTTGCAAGTCAGCAGCTATTCGCGAGATTAAAAACATGCGAAAATATTGACTCTGACGCCGCTATGAATGTGATGTACGCGTTCACATTTCTCCGTTCAGTACAGGACTCCACGATCGCGAATTTAACCGCTCGCAAAATTGTTGGGAAGTAACGATTCACGAA
Source organism: Diadema antillarum (assembly GCF_040938485.1). NCBI lineage: Eukaryota > Metazoa > Echinodermata > Echinoidea > Diadematoida > Diadematidae > Diadema > Diadema antillarum. The sequence goes on along the minus strand of NW_027271006.1, from coordinate 454,485 downwards.
AATTTAGACTCGCGAAATATATGGCGTATACAGTAGTTTGTCTCTTTGCCTGAAACTAAAAGTTGATTATTTGCTTTATATTCCACGTCTAGGGTCCTAGATATTCCCATTCTATTCCACATCTCAACCCATTTTAGCTGTCTTTAGGTATAATATCCTCAAGGCTTAGGCTACTACGTGGTTTACTTTAGCCGTTTTCACATAGATGACAAAACAATGAATTTGCTCTGCGCCCTGCGCATGGCCGGCACGACAATAAAAGTGCATTGCACTGTGGTCTATCACTTGACCCATGTCATATGACAGACCACAGTGCAACACACTTTCATTTCGCACGTACTCAAAATTGTAAGTTATATCACGCATAAGAACTATGTGGACTAAGAGGTCAGCGAAACAAGATAACTTCAATTATAGAGTGTAACGAACTCTTCTTCTCAGGTGACGCGATAGGCAAAACTAGGCTTTATCACGTGATCAGCTCTTGACCAATCCTATAGCAAGATTCTTAGTATGTGGAATATAATCAAGAATATCATACAATAAAACTTACATGGAAATTGATTTTGTTGTGATAAAAGACACAGATCACTGAAATGGTTAAAATTTAAGCATTTTCCCCCACTCTACACAAGAAGCAAAACAAGAAAATGAACACTTTTTCCAGTTCATCTCTCTCATAGATTACAAACTGGACAAGCTGTTATTCAAGCATACATGCTCTTCAATGTACATTGTAACGATGAGAACAAAAGACAAATTTATAATAAGAAATGCAAATTTGTTAAAATCAATCTATGATCTCTATAATGTCTCTGCAACCCTCCAAAGATAAAGAAAGATAACAAATAATAGAATAAAATGAAGATTCGTCAGTCAAATCAAGAGTAAATACACATAACATAAGCAGTAGTGGTAACAAAGATGGTAGAAATTTGAATGTATTCCGAATTAAGAAAATTTGAAATATTTCTCTCTTGAATTTGTCTCATGCATTCTTTTTGTTAATTCAAAAATGAAATGAAGAAATTCTCTCCATTTTATCACCTTTGCAGCTCACTCCCTATGTCATTGTAAGTTTGAGCTGACAGAAAATACCAGTGTTTCCCCTTCTGTTTTCCCACTATAGTTTTTTTTTTTTTTAGAATATAAAGAAAAAAAAAAGGAAATGAAAACTTATTTCTATTTCAATCATGTCTCTTACTGCATTTAATAATTGTGTGCTTGTTTTTGTTTTGCTTTGTTTTGTTTTATTTTTTGTTACCATTTCTATCTTGTAGGGCATTTCCAAACGAATTTCACTGTCAATTTCTGCAATTTTTACTTTTCTGCCTTGGAGGACAAAAGTGAATGTGTTCACTAACACATAAAGTTTCCCTTTGTATCACCCTACTAATAAGATGATAGACAATCAAAGAACCTTTAATATGGTAAATGACACCAATGATTTTTATTTAAATCTTCTGTGAAAAATATGAGCTGGAAAAGTGTCTACTTTCTTTTCTTGCCGAGTGTATTAATAGCCCGATGGAAGATTACCTTTAGGATTACTTAGGATGGCCTTTATGAACTATGTACATGGTATAACAAAACTTGCTGCAAACAAGTTCTTAAAATGTCAAATGAATTGGATCTAAATATTTAGCAAATCCATTTAACAAATTTTGTCATGCAATTGCAATTATAGTGTCTCTGCAAGACTGGCATTCTCACAATGTCGGTTGTCTATTACTAGTATCATTCTTGTCAATTCATATCACTGCAACTCTAACAAGAGACCCACGGGTCTAGCGCTCACCTGAGTATCGCAAGTTCACCTTTTACGCAGTCAATAATCTAAATTATTCACAGCTGTACCAAAATTTGAGCAGGCATTCTTGTAAAAGATGAAAATGTACAATAAGGGCCCAAATCTTTAAAGATCCCTTAATTTTGAGGGGATTGGGGGGCCCCTGGAGCCCCCTGGGTGGGGCATGGTGCCCATGTTGACAAATAGAGATCATAACCCCCTAGGGATACAACCTGCTATCCAGAGGTCAATATCCTGCTCCATCATGAGGTTTTAAGGAAGATGAAAATGTACAATTTAGGCCCCCATTTGGACCTCCCCATCACTCCCCCCTGCCCCCAAGAGGGGCACCCCTGGATCTGCTAGATGAATAAACTTGATAAGTACTACAATCATAAACAGTGTTAACTCCTGATTCTAGAGAAGATTTTTAAAGATACCTTCATTTTGTGCCCCTTGAGACCCTCCAGGTGGGATACGGTGCCTATTTGAACAGATTGATATCCTATGCCCGTAGGGATACTACCTGCCAATTTTGATGAAAATCGGTCATAGGATTCTCAAGAAGAAGATGAAAATGTACAATGTACATGTAGGCCCCATTAGGACCCCTCCCCACCCCACCCCCCCCACCCCCCCCCCCCCCCCATGGGTCCCAAGGGGGGCACCCCTGATTCCGCCATGAACAAACTTGAAACTACTGTCATCAATGTACTAACTCATAGTATTATCTTAGCTCTATTACTTCTGGTTCTAAAGAAGAAGATTTTTAAAGATTCCTTCATTTTGAGGGGTTTGGGCCCCCCTGGGGCCCCCTGGGGCCCCCTGGATGGGACATGGTGCCCATTTTAACAAATTGAGTTCCTTACCCCCTAGGGATGCTACCTGCCAAGTTTGGTGAAAATCGGTCTTGGGTTTTTTTTTGAGAAGACGAAAATGTAAAAAGTTTATGCACGACGGACGATGAACGACGGACGACGGGCGATCGCAACAGCTCACCTGAGCCGAAGGCTCAGGTGAGCTAATACATGTAATTCAGGAGCACAGATGCAATGTTCTAATATTGTACGAGCTGAAATTTTTGCGGTGGTTTTATTTTGTGAATTTCGCGAATCGCCTTTGAATCGCAAAAATAACAACGTGCTAATAAGTAAATTCAGTTAGGCCTTCGCAACTGTGAAATTAACAACATGCTAAAATGTCCTCCAAGTTGAAATTCACGAAAATATCTGTACGCAAAAATTTCAGCTCATACAGTAGTACTTGCCCTTTTTACAGGGGATAAATGCAAGTGCATCATGGCAGATATATAAGATTCAGTTACACGTACACATTGTGATTTTTCATCCATTCTCTTTGTCTGAGAATGACGAATTCGTGACGGCAGTTTGTTCTTCAGACTTATCAGTTTTGAGAAGTGGGCTACGAGAATCTGCTCAACAACAAACTCTGCTCTTTCTCTTTGGCGCTCGAACACATCTGGTGATGGAAGGAATGCATATGGGTCGAGCTTTGAAGCTGGAACTTGCTTCAGAGATACCATATATTTGACACGATCTTGAACCGCGTAGCACCTAGTCTGGAACGACTTTGATTGGTCTCCCTTCTGCTGCTTTGCCTCTTTTCCTGTCAGAGTACTGTTGATGTAGAACCCATAAGTGGGTAAGTCTTCCATGACTGCACACGTTCTGGTTTGGTCTTCTGGCTGTAGCTTTTCCTGTCATACAGAGAAAAGAGATGCTTCCATGACAACCTGCAATTCTTGAATTACTTGTACTTTTTTCCTCTCTCTCTCAACTGGTCTCATCTCTGTAGCTGAAGGGAGGCATACATTTGTACATTGCAGGCATCACTTTTTCTTGATATGGTCATTGTTACTGATCACAATTTGGTGTACTCGATCTGAATTTCCATTGCTTAGAACTGAAGTCTAAACTGAAGACCTTTATTTCCAGCAACTAAATTGTGAATGATGTGTGATACTCTGTGGGAGCCGGGCACCTTTGAATGTTTCTGCAGATAAATGATGCTACAATGTATATACATGTAAATGCTGTTTCATCATCATCATCATCATCATCATCATCATCTTAGAGCCATCACCACCACATTCACATCACAAGGTACATTCATTGTAAATAATCTAAAAATGCTGGTCAAGTTTGAATAAAATGTCCAATAAGTCCAATAAGGTGTGAGGTCAAAAGCAAGGTGCTACATAAGCACTTGCCTGATTGTCCAGGGCAAGTGAAAACCGAAGTCGAGAAAGTGTTTTGGAACGATCAGAGAAAATGCTTGCCCGAATAGCCTTTTTTTTTCACTCCCCCCCCCCCCCCCCCCCCCCCATACAAACTCGTGAAGTCAATCATACGGAAAAAGAAGGGTATTGAGATCTCGGCCATCGACCACGCGATCGCAAAGAAAATTGGCACACACATTGCCTATGATGCAATCTCAAGTACTGTAAAACATGATATATTCGCGGCATGAATTTTTCGCGAATTGGAGCCGACGGCCTTTTTTGCGGCATGAAATTTTCGCGAACTGCCACTGGCATTCAATGCCTATAGTGTAGACAAGAACTTTCGCGTGCATTTTAATTTCGCGAATCTTGGCGCTCGCGAAATTCGCGATATTAAAATGCACGCGAAAATTCCTCGTTTTACAGTACCATCACATTAATTTTTTCAAAAGTTATCATTTACACTAAATTATGCTAATCTATGCATAATGATGCATGAAATCAGACAATTTAGTATAGTGTAAAGCTCAAAAGAGGCAAATTTTTTTGTGTAAATACTTTTTAGTGTGCTAAGCAAATGTAAGAGAAAAAAATTGCGCAATCAGAAAAAATTTCCTAAGTATTTCATTGTTTTTGGAATTTCTTATGTATTTCACTGGTTTTTTTTTACTTTGTTTTTCATTGTTTTTTCGATGAAATTTGTCCGCGACCTTGTTCCAAACAAGAAAATATGTTATTAATTGATTTTAATCAATAAAACCCCAAAATAATCATGCTTTTAATAAATTTGCCTGTAAACACAGTTTGCATAGAAATTGTACACAAATTCACGTTTTTGAGCCATTTTTGGTCTGACATGGACGTGCATATTTATGCGCAACTTCGGAACCGCGCACCCAGGCATCGCAAATTTGGTGTCAAAAGATGCGGGAGACTCGAAAGAAAAAAGTCACGAAATGTCGCGGCGATAGCGATACATCGCGCGAAATGTCGAGGGGGGGCCTCGGAGGCTCCCCCCCCCCCCCCCACCCGGCCTAGTTAGGGTTAAGCCCTTGACATAAAAGACATTTTCTGTATACTTATATGTTTTTGAACTTTTTTTGGGGGGGGGGGCAAGTAAAATCTATTTGTTTTGGAAAGTGTTTTGTTACAACTTCAAAATATGCTTCCCCAACTGGGCAAGTGTGGTTAAAAGATAGTTAAGTGGCACCCTGAAAAGGTCAATGAATTTGCCTTTATAAGCACTGCACTCACAGTACTTTGATGTACTCTCATTAACTTTCACAGATCTGAACTGAGCTCAGAACACTACTAAACCTCACATCACAGGTACATAGAGCCGTGTACGTATATTTTGTATTCTTAAAGATTTCGGTCTACTGTAGCCCAAAGATGGGTAAATTCTGGCAAGGCCAATGTCAAAATATACTATGAATTTTCCCTGATTAGCATCATGGGATCTGAATGATTTCCAACATCTTTTAGGTATTGACCATAAAACCCACACCACAGGTACACATTTACAAAATTTGTAAATCACCTAAGAAAGCCGGTAAAATTTGAATTTTGGTGAAGTCAGAGAACAGATTTCAAAAGGTCAATGAACTTACATTGAAAGTACTGCATAAATTGTGATATCACATACAATTTGTACCCACCCAAGACATTCACATTTCCCTTATTCCTTGAAATAGAAAATTGAAAACATTAATGTTTAAAGAAATTCAAATTCTTAGTTTAAAGTCCTTCGAACTAGAAAGACAATTGTAATTTTTATACACTTCGGTACTTCAGACTTTAACTGAAGTTGACATATTTTAGTAATGCCCTCGTCCAGAGTGAAGTACTCTTTTTTTTTTCTCTCATTTTAAATACTGGTACCTGTGATTCTTTCCATGTCAGGAGTTTCTTGTCATACTCTTGCACGATGCTATTGGCGTACGTTTTCATTGTAGTCTTGCTCTGCGATATCCCCAAGCCGTTCAAAATGCCGAACACCTTCTGACTGGCCCGCTGCCTCCACAGCTCTATTCCCATTGCAGCTTGCACAAACTTGTACCTTCTCCGGTTTCTGGCATGGAGCGCAATTGCCAGCATTTGACCAGCCTTTCGAGTTAGGTTGCTGCAAATAAAGTTGAATATAGTGCACTCCCGTTATACATGTAACTAACATGGTTACAATGAAATTCCAGTTACAACAAAGTAAAAATTCAGGCTGCAACATTATGCGTTCTATATTTTTTTTTTTGTTTATTTGTTACAGTTATACCCAAATTTTGATATAATGAAACCAAACTGCAGGTCCTGAGGACTTTGTTATAACAAGATTCTACTGTATATTCTATCTTTAATGACACATGAAAAATAACAACAACCTGACATTCCTAGGTTTGTACTGGAGTATCACCATGCTGGAAGGAAAATTCCATTTAATACAATCAACCTTGCACAAGTGAACCTTGTATACATGTATGTAAGTTGAATAACTGCCTCAGTCAAAGGTCTTTTTTTAAGTCCTTTTCTCTTTATATTCTCTATTGATTTCAATCAATCTAAACATCGAATTTTCTGAAAGTCAAAGACATTTCTTAAACACTAAACATGTATGTGCCACATTCGCAAAAACCGTATCAGTCAACAGCATGCCAACTTCGAATATTTCGCTCAGTCACAAAAACTCACACAAACCAATTGATAAATTGCCAAATGTGACAGTACAATTCTCTATTGACTTCAATTGATTTATATTCTCTATTGATTTCAATCAATCTTAACATCGAATTCTCTGAAAGTCAAAGACATTTCTTAAACACTATACATGTATGTGCCACATTCGCAAAAATCGAATCAGTCAACAGCATGCCAACTTCGAATATTTTGCTCAGTCACAAAAACTCACACAAACCAATTGATAAATTGCCAAATGTGACAGTACAATGAAAGCATTCAAGCGATTTGATTCCTGTCATTGGCTCTTTCATTTTATGTGGTGATTGACTATCAAGCAGTGTTCCCTACTGACATTGCAAATTCAGTAAATTTAGACTTTGGTCACTGGTTTCCATGCAAAAGCCATGCTTCGACAATACTGTAGTTAATGATCGTTTAAAAGGAAACAATCTTAGCTTTTTGTACAATTCACATCAATACATAGCTTGGCACTTTTTCTACAACTTTGTTCATTATACTTTTACGTGTATGTTTATGGTAACAAAAATCTATGAAAGTTACATAGATTTGAAAAACAGAATGTATTCGCACCAGAATGTATTCCCAACACATGACTACACTGTATGTTGCACTCTCAATCTGGCACACAGGGTGTTTACACCATGGCACACTGAGTCAACTTTGGCATGGGTTCACTGTAAGATCCAAAACTAAACTACAAGAATTCGTAATGACCTCTCGTCTGCTCCTTTCTTCTTGTACGGCATCATTTCCCAAAGGCAGCCGACGACTGCTGGCATGCTTTGGCGTGCCTCCTCCAACGCTCCTTCCCAGGAAAACGAATTCAGTGCGGACAGACTGACATCTTGCTCAAAAGCATGTACTCTTGGTTGCTGCTTCATCTGCATGAATAATGAAAAGGGAATGGGGTACAAATTTACCAAAGGCTTCAAGCAAAAATAAACAGAATGAAAACACAACTAGAAATGTCGCTATGGCGACTGGTATGCCTCCGCCATATTAAATGCATGATTCTCCTAATAGGTCTAAATAAGTACATGTGGACAATGTGTGACTACATTTTCACAAAACTGGCAGAATATTAAAATGACAAGTTTGACACAAATGTGTTGAATGTTCACCTTCATTGACCTAGGTTTAATTGGATGAACTGAGTGCATGTATTTGGGATTTATGGACTTTAACCTGACTTTGACCCATTCATATGTTTATAATGCATTGAGTAATTTTCAAGGTATGGAGAAAAAGTGCAATTTCTGTACTGAATAGTAAATTGATACCATTTTCAACTGGTCTTTGACCCTAAAATTCATAAGATAATCACCGTCAGGCAAAACATGCATAAATATGTAGTATGTTTCAAGATAACTTGAGCCACTTCCGAAGTATGGAGGAAAAACTAATTTCAGCGCTTTCACTCGATCTTTGACCTTTTGACCTTCGAGGCAAAAACAAAAGAAAAAAAAACTTTCCAGAGAATCTCTATTAGGTAAATACATGCATACACCTAGTGAAAAAAAAAATATATAATCCCGCTGGCATTGCATAAACATGAAGGAAATTATAGTAAAATTTTGAAGTGTTGCCCTTGACCTTTGACCCCTGACCTTTGACCCCATGAACCCTTAATTGTCTAGATAATCACTGCAAGTCAGTACATATACTATGTTCCATGAAGATACCTTGAACAATTTCCAAGGTACAGAGAAAAAAGGTGAAGTTTTAATATTTTTACTTGACCTTTTGACCTTTGACCTTTTGACCTCATGACCCAAACTTTCACCAGAGAATCTTAATCGGGTAATACATGCATACACTAAGTTTCAAGAAAATATCTTCAGGCATTGCATAGATATGATGGAAATAGTAAAATCTTATGTATTTGACCTTGACCTTTTGCCCTTTGACCTTGACCACGTGCACCCAAAGGCACAACTTCACCCCCTAATACACATACATGTCAAGTTTCATTAGGATACCTCAAAAGGTTTTGATAGTTACCCTGTCCACAAAATTCATTAGGGACGGGCAGAAGGACGGACGGAAGGACGGACAGACGGACGGACAACCCGAAAACATAATGCCTCCGGCACCACTTCGTGGCAGAGGCATAAAAATAGCTAGAAACCTTGCACAATGTACAGGTAGTAATTCTAAAGATATTCCATTGTCTGCTGAATAAAAGGTCTACGTGTACATGTACATGTTATGCTAAACCATTACAGCAGCCATTTGTCTGATTCTTGCATAATTGCATGTTTTTGGACATGCTTAAAGGGGACCTCCGGATGATTTTCAGACTTTTACATTTGAACAGCTATAAATCAGTTAAACTGAGTACAGAATTTCAGAATTTATAGTGATTGGGATAAGGAATGAGAGTGTTTTCAAAATTTATAACGAATTGCAATGAACAAGGATGATGACATGCCAGCCTCACCATAAGCATGATAAGAATGCATGAGTTGGGGCTCAAGGAAGCAGAACAAAAGAAGAAGGCATGCATAGATTTTTCACAGGTGAACTTGTTGAGCAAGTGGTATTGTAATGGAATTACACTGCTACATTTATGAAATATATGAGGCTCTGATGTCATCAACACTGTTCAGTGTAATTTGTTTAAGATTTTCAATTAATTGGTTTCTCTGCTCAAGGACCACAATAAATTCCACGAATCTATACATGGAGCTGTTGATTTATGTACTTTATGATGTGAAATTATGAAAATCGTCCGGAATGCCCCTTTAACCCTAATCAGGCTGGGCTTTTTTGGCTATGCTATATCTGGGGGGGGCGGCGGCGGGGGGCCTTCAGATCTCGCCTATGGAACGCGTGATCGCGCCGAAAATCGGCACACACGACGCCCGCCACGTATACTATCAAAATGAATGGTTGCTTTCTCCAAAAAATTTTTCGTATCTTATATATTAATCAATTATTGTAATTTATGCATAAAATCAGTTTTGGGCTCTAAATCACTTATTTTCGTCCATTCTAACATAAGTCAAGATATGAATTTTTTTTTCGATGTGAATTAATTTTTCGAAAATGCTAAAATAAATTAATTTCACAATTTGCATTGGCATTGGATTTGTACACAAAATCACGAATTTTTTTCGAACGGGCGTCGCGTCAAAACGGTACGTGCGGGCACAACAATTTTGGTCTCAAAAGTTGCGCGATACTTGAAAGAAAAAAGTCATGAAACATCGCGGCGGGAGCTTATCGCGCTGCGAAGATATTGCGCGAAACATCGAGGGGGCAGATTCCGCCCTCCCCCCCCCCCCCCCCAGCCTGATTAGGGTTAAAGGGGATGGCTAGTTAAACTGATCAGTGGGAATTAGTGGGAATGCTGGGGGTGATTGTTCAAATTCTTGTCGGATTCATATAAGAGAACATCATGTTGTATCTATTGTTGTGTGAAAATTCTTTGCTTCAGAATGGTCTCAAGTACTGAATGTGCAATGTCTACCAAGTCTCACGCACAAATGCGTGAGACTCAAACATTTAGGGGCCATCTCGTGATGTCACACGTGGCACCCATTTTTCTCACGCATCAGGCGAAGTCTGCAACTTGGGCTTATAATAATGAGCATAGCTCAAAGGATTATTAAAGTGATAATTGCAACTGAAGGTATATTTCCCTGTTGTCTGCCAAAATAAGTAAAAAACAGGCACTTACACTTAAGTATACATGCACCTGATCGCACCATTAAGAGCTAAAAATTGAGTTAAGTTCCCTACTGTGCGAGGGGGAAAAACCTCTCCCAAACCCTCCCTCGTGCACACATTCTCTCGCCGAGATGCCAATTCATGAAAATCTCACGTAAATAAACTTGTTTTGAACTTGGCATACCTGAGTTTAATGGTTCCAGGCTAGAATGCTTGTACAGTGAGGGGGCATTAAACTACATATTACTTGCAGACATTGAAAACTTTCGGTCATCTGCAAAACCGCGCATCCGCGCGAACGCTACAACATATAAAAAGATTAAGGGTAAAAAATTGACGCATCTTTCCACAAAATCTGCCATAATTTTTAAACTATTTAAGAAGCAAACTTTTGGCGCCCGGATTCTTAAAGTGGACACTTTAGGGATTATTACCGTATATCATTATTGTAACATTTGTAGCAGTGACGCAAATTTGATCAGAAAAGTACCTTATGGGCAATTCCACGATAACACTGTGACACTTTTGAGTCATTGGCTGAGCAACAAATGATATTGAACACTCAAAATTTTGAAGCGCAGTTTTGTCGACTCGTACTGTTAAGTTTCAAGATCTACTTGATACATTTCTTAACAAGAGACCCGCGGGTCACGCGCTCACCTGAGTATCGCAATTTCACCTTCCATGCATTCTTGCACACTCTTACCTGAGAACATTGGAAACTTTAGGTCTGCATATGGATCCCTCCCCCCCCCCCCCCAACTCGGGGGGGGGGGGGGGGGGGGGGGGGCAGGCAGTCCTGGATCTGAATCTGCAATTAACAAACTTGGAACTAAAGTCATCAATGTACAAACTCATGGTATTAACTTTGCTTTATCATTTCTGGTTCTAGAGCAGAAGATTTTACATATTCCTTAATGTGGGGGGGGGGGGGGGGGGACCAGAGGGACATGGTGCCCATTTGAAGGAATTGAGATTCTATCCCCCTAGGGATGCTACCTGCTAAGTTTGGTCAAAATTCATCTTGAGGTTTTCAAGAAGAAGATGAACATGTACAATTCAGGCTCCATTACAACTGTATTGTAGGACTTCTCCCCAGCCCTCTCCTGGGTCCTAAGGGGGGGGGGGGGGGGGGGGGGGGGGTGGGGGGGGCACTCCTGATTCCACCAACCCCATGAACAAACTTGAAACTACAGTCATCAATGTACTAACTCATAGTATCATCTAAGCCCTATCACTTCTGGTTCTAGAGAAGATTTTTAAAGGTTCCTTAATTTTAGGGGGTTTGGCCCCATAGGGACCCCCAGGTGGGCAATGGAGCCCATTTGAACAAATTGAGATCCTATCCCCCTAGGGATGCTACCTACCAAGTTTGGTGAAAATCAGACATGGCGATCTCAAAGTGAAGATGAAAATGTACAATTTAGGCCACATTAGGACCCCTCCCCACCCCCTCCCCTGGGCCCCAAGGGGGGCACCCCTGATTCCCCCATGAACAAACTTGAAACTACAGTCATCAATGTACTTACTCAGAGTATCATCTAAGCCCTATCACTTCTGGTTCTAGAGAAGATTTTTAAAGGTTCCTTAAGTTTAGGGGGTTTGGCCCCCTAGGGACCCCCCAGGTGGGCAATGGTGCCCATTTGAACAAATTGAGATCCTATCCCCCTAGGGATGCTACCTACCAAATTTGGTGAAAATCAGACATGGCGATCTCAAAGTGAAGATGAAAATGTACAATTTAGGCCCCATTAGGACCCCTCCCCACCCCCCCCTCCCCTGGGTCCCAAGCGGGGCACCCCTGATTCCTCCATGAACAAACTTGAAACTACAGTCATCAATGTACTTACTCAACGTATCAATTAAGCCCTATCACTTCTGGTTCTAGAGAAGAAGATTTTTAAAGATTCCTTAATTTTAGGGTGTTTGGGCCCCCCTGGGGCACCCCAGGTGGGCCATGGTGCCCATTTGAACAAATTGAGATCCTATCCCCCTAGGGATGCTACCTGCCAAGTTTGGTGAAAATCGGTCATGGGGTTCTCAAGAAGAAGATGAAAATGTAAAAAGTTTACGCACGACGGACGACGGACGACGCACAACGGACGACGGACGACGGACGACGCACGACGGACGCCGGACGAAGAGCGATCGCAATAGCTCACTTGAGCCTTCGGCTCAGGTGAGCTAATAATCATTTAGGTAAATCATCCCAAGTATTTATAAAAGAAAATGATTTCATTCTTGCAAACACGAACCTCTATATTGGGGTCTGTTACTGAGTGTAACAATGAAAAGGTTGCAGTATACACATTACTATGTGTACTACAATGGGCTACATCAGTACGTATGTGCATTATATGTATAAAGCATTGAGTCTCACGTATCCGGCCAAATCCCTTATCCGGATGAGCCCCGGTCCCGACTTGTCCAGATACAAGAGGTTCAACTGTACATAAAAATGATTACAACGCAAATTCTCATTCATACAAATAAATCCTAATGAGTGTGGCTCTTTTAATGGTGAAACTTGTAAGACTGCGCACAGCACCATGCACACGAAGATTAACTCTTGGTGGACACATCAATCTAGTTTCAGTATGCCCTAAGTAATTCTTTAGGATACCAGGCAAGCTGCAGCAAGACTTCAGACTGTTTATCATGTTAGGAACACATTTTAGTCTACAAAAGAAGAGTCAAACCATGTGATAAAATTGTCAATTATGATAAAAATATTAAACAAAGGGTATTAACTCAACTACTGTAAACTGTTGCCTTTACTGTAATTTAAAGTTCAAAACGTTCAGAAAGGTTTGCTGTGGATAGTTATGAATCTTTAGGTGGCACACTGTGAGTGGACTGCTTCCATTTCAACCCACCCTGTGCTCCGAGTGTTGATTGGCATATCAAACCCCACTGCATTGTAAATACAGTTCTCAATTTTTGGCACAGAAAGGGTTAAAATTGCATGATGCTGGCAACAAGTACAAGTGATAGTCTTTGTGGATATAGCTTGACCCATCTGTTATGAACAATCCTTGAAAAATCTCTATCTTTTGAGTAAATGTGACAGAGAAATCAGATGGTCACCTCAACAGTTTATTATCATGTGTAATATGGTACCAGTAAGTGTCCTGTGTTATTGCAATGCAAGTCACGGTGTTATAGTCACTGTGTTATAGTCACTGTAACACCGAGACACATTTTAATCAGCTTTAATTAACAAAATGAGTTAACGGTGTACTCACTTAGGACTTGCATGATGGTAGCTACATGTGGTCATGATTTGGGCTATCAAAATAAACCCTTTTGGGTTTGTAATTTTCAAACAATACAAAAGACATCAGTTTTTACCATAACACCATGACATCATAGATGATCGTATAAAATGCGATGTTCGCTGAAACTTAAAACACAGAAAATCTTGCACTTTGATGATTTGGTAATGATGTTCAACCCTTAAACTCTGAAAACAAAGGCAAAGTTTTTACCTTCTTTTTCATTTTTTTTTATGCTACATTCATTTAACTTCATTATATTTTTCAGACATTTATGTCAAATATAATCATGCTGATTTTATGCACATATTTAGCAAAGTTAATGATGTAATTTTTTTAAAAAGATGGTCAAATATGAAAAATTCAGTCCTTAAGCTTTCATATACCAAAATGAAAAATATCACTTAAGGTGATTAATACCCCCGCCCCGTGACGACAGTCTTACCCAAGGAATGATCTTTTCTTGATCTTCTGCCATTTAAATGCCGTTACCATGGCAACGCAGCTTCCGACACGTCCGAAAAATATGTTTTGTACATCTTCCCACCAAGACTATTGTGTGTGCCACATTTCATAAGCTTTTGTCAAAAACTGAGGAAGTAGTTCAATCCACAAGATCTTTCCTTGATCTTCCGCCATTAATATGCCGTTACCATGGCAACGCAGCTTCCGACACGTCCAAAAAATATGTCTTGCACATCTTCCCACCAAGACCAATGTGTGTGCCACATTTCATGAGCTTCAGTCGAATACAGAGGAAGTAGTTCAATCCACAAGATCTTTCCTTGATCTTCTGCCATTTATATGCCGTTACCATGGTAACGCAGCTTCCGACACGTCCGAAAAATATGTCTTCCACATCTTCCCACCAAGATCAAGGTGTGTGCCACATTTCATAAGCTTTGGTCAAAAAACTGAGGAAGTAGTTAAATCCGCAAGATCTTTCCTTGATCTTCTGCCATTAATATGCCGTTACCATGGCAACGTACTTTCGGGTACTGTCAAAAAATGCGTCTTGCACATCTACAACCAAAGGCACACATCTGTACCAAGTTTCATGGAAATTGGGCAAAAACTGAGGAAGTAGTTTGCAACAAAAAATTTTCCATCATTTTGGCTCATAATATGTGAGCTGTTACCATGGCAACATACTTTTTGTCACTGTCAAGAAATGTGTCATGCTGAGCTATATCCTAAGACAAACATTCAATATGAATTCCATGAGAATTGGAAGAACACTGATGAAGCAGTTTTGCCATGAAGCATTTTGCCCTATATTTTACCAATAACATGCCGTTACCATGGCAACACACTTTTTGCCACTGCAGAAATATGTGTCTTGCACATTAACATATTCTGATGAACATCTGTACCTAATTTCATAAAAATTGATCAAAAACTGTGGGAGGAGTTCGCGACGCAAGATTTGTACCCATTTTTGCCCATAATATGCCGTTACCATGGCAACGTACTTTTGGGTACTGTAAAAAAATACGTCTTGCACATCTACAACCCAAGGCACACATCTGTGCCAAGTTTTATGGGAATAGGTTGAAAACTGAGGAAGTAGTTCGCGACGCAAGATTTGCAACGGACCGACCGCCCGACCGTCCGCTGATTCTTATACCCCCTTCAAACTTCGTTTGGCGGGGGTATAATGAGATTTGACCATTTCAAAAATTTGATGGTCATGTCCACTTTATCATGGAATTGTCTACTTTATCATGGAATTGCCCACTATTTGACATCTAGCCATATATTGGTACTCTTAGTATAGATTATCTTCATCTCAGATACCACCACCATACACAGGGGTGGATTCAGGAATTCTGTAAAGGGGGGCATGACTAATATTTCTGGTGCCACAGGGGCGTCACCAGGGGGGGTGCGCTGGGTGCGAACGCACCCCCCTTGAAGAACCTTTAAAAAAAAAAAAAGCTTCAGTCTGCGAGCGACCTCAATACCGGGCGCTAAATAATTGGTTTTTTCTTTTATTTTTCTTCATATTTTGCACCAGGAGGAAAAAAAACAAAAAACAAAACAAAACAAAATCAAAACAAAAACAAAAACAATCGCACCCCAGCTCTGGCAACACTGATGCTACAGTGCACTCCCGTTACAACGAACACGGTTATAACGAAATTTCGTTATAACGAAGTAAATCTTCTGGTCCCAAAATTATCACCATTCAAGTCTATGGTACAAAATTCACTTATAACGAACATGGTTATAGCGAAATTTATCATTTTCATTCAAAATATACTGTTACCATGGCAACACATTTTCAACACTGACAAAAGAGTTTTTGCACATCTAGGTAATGTAGAGGTAACATGTGCCAAATATGAAGCCAAAACGCTATAAACATAGAGAGTTAGGATCTAATTGAAATGTTTGTATGATTTTCATTCGAAATGCACTGTTACCATGGCAACACATTGCTCAACAATGATGAAATACAAAGTTTGCATATCTCTGTACTACAATGGTTGCATGTGCCAAATTTCAAGCCAAATGCTTAAAGACTGAGGGAGTTAATCTGAATCCACAATATTTTTATATTGATTTTCATTCAAACAATGCTGTTACCATGGCAACACAATGATCAACAATGACGAAAGGTTAAGTTTGCACATCTACATACCATAGTGGTCAGGTGTGCCAAATTTTAAGCTAAATGCTCAAAGACTGAGGGAGTTGGCAGAATCCACATGCTTTTTGGTGAAAAAATGTTGTTACCATGGCAACGCATTGTTCAACAATAATGAAAGATTAAGTTTGAACATCTATATGCTATTGACCGATTCTGTGACGCGCTATGTGTATTTTTGGCATGGGCAGCGCCATACTGGGTGTATCATCCGACCCCCCCCCCCCCCCGCACTCCCCCACCCCTCTCCCTACATTAGCACGCGCGCAGAATGAAAAACTGCGTTAGCCAATGGGCGTCTCGTACTGAGTGCGCGAATGCTTGCTAGTGCGCGAACCTTTGTTACAAGTGCGTGATAAACATGTTGCCCGGGGGTGGGGGAGAGCAGGGGGGGGGGGGGGGGGTCGGCTGATACACACCGATGCACCCACTATGGCTGCGCCCTGTGCCGTAAAATGTCTGCTGCCCTCAACGAACCCGAATCGGTCAATAGTGGTAACCTGTGCCAAATTTCAAGCCAAATGCTCAAAGACTGAGGGAGTTAACTGAATCCGAAATATTTTTGCATGATTTTCATTCAAAATATACTGTTACCATGGCAACACATTGATGAACAATGACCAAAGACTATGTATGCTCATCTACATACTATAGTGTTCACATGTGCCAAATTTCAAGCTTAATGCTCAAAGACTGAGGTAGTTACCTGAATTCACAATATTTTTGTATGCATTTCAGTGAAAAGCTGCTGTTACCATGGCAACCCATTGTTCACCACTGACGAAAGATTAAGTTTGCACATTGTATCTATATGCTATAGTGGTTGCATGTGCCAAATTTCAAGCCAAATGCTCAAAGAGTGAGGGATTTAACTGAATCCACAATATCTTTGTATGATTTTCATTCAAAATATGCCGTTACCATGGCAACACATTGATCACCACTGACCGCCCGACCGACCGACCGGCCACCCGACCTCAGGATGATTCCTATATACCCCCCCCCCCCTACACACTATGTGTGGGTGGGGGTATAAAAATATAGCTACAAACAGTAATTTTTTGACTGTAAAATGTCAACATTTTCAAGCTCGCTCGTATTCAATCGCTTAGCCATTCTCCTGACCTTGCTGCAGTAATTGCCCAGTTGTGCCCAGTGCGCCACACCCCCCCCCCCCTTTAATCTCCAAAGTGAAAAGATAGAGCTAAAAACGGCAGTTTTGAACTCTAGAATGTCAAAATTTTCAAGCTCGCTCGCTCCACTCGCTCGCATTTAATCGTTATGCCATTATCCTCATGTTGCTGCCAGTAATTGCCAGCAGTTGCGCCCGGTGCGCCCCCCTTCATTTCCAAAGCGAAAGAATAATTATAGCTACAAACCACAGTTTGGTATTGTAAAATATCAAAACTTTCAAGCTCGCTCGCTCCGCTCGCTCGCATTCAGTTGTTATGCAATTCTCTTTTTTTTTTCTTTTTACAAAAAGTCCCTCCGTGGGAAGGGTACTAGTATCCCCCTCCTACACCGTCTCCCGCTCGGTTGCTTTGCTCCCTCGCCGAGGATCTCACACCGCCACATAATGTACCCCCGTAATAGTCCTCCATGTTATCTTTATTTTCACTATGCTCTATAAATGCGACTTTTACACTCTTGTTTTTACAAAAAGTTCCTACGGTGGGAGGGGGTATCCCCCTCCTACACCCTCCGCACTGAAGAACGGTATGGATCATCGCCGAGGATCTCACACCGTCACTATAATGTACCCCCGTATAGTCCTTCATAGCGAAAGATTTGTGTATGAATACAATCACATGTATAATTTGTACAATACATTGTATATGGAGTATGTGTAAATGTACATGATGACACAGGAGCCAATAAATCAAATCGAAAAAAAATCTCGCAGTTTACATATACTGTCAAAACGCATCCCCCTTGAAAACAAGAGACCCGCGGGTCTAGCGCTCACCTGAGTATCGCAAGTTCACCTTTCACGCAGTCACTAATCTAAATTATTCACAGCTCTACCAAAATTTGACGAGGCATTCTCAAGTGGAAGATGAAAATGTACAATAAGGGCCCAATTTTTTCAAGATTCCTTAATTTGGGGGAATTGGGGCCCCCTGGGGCCCTCTGGGTGGGGCATGGTGCCCAATTTGATAAATTGAGATCCTGACCACCTAGGGATGCTACCTGCCAAGTTTGACAAAAATCCATCATGAGGTTTTCAGGAAGAAGATGAAAATGTACAATTCAGGCCCCCATTTGGACCCTTCCAACCACCCCCCTCCCCCCTACCCCCAAGAGGGGCACCCCTGGATCTCCTATGAACAAACTTGAAACTACAGTCATTAATGTACTCACTCATAGTATTATCTCAGCTCTATAACTTCTGATTCTAGAGAAGATTTTTAAAGATTCCTTCATTTGGGGGGTTTGGGCCCCCTGGGGGCCCCCTGGGGGCCCCCTGGGCGGGGCATGGTGCCCATTTTAACAAATTGAGATCCTAACCCCCTAGGAATGCTACCTGCCAAGTTTGGTGAAAATGGGTCATGGGGTTCTCAAGAAGAAGATAAAAATGTACAATTTAGGCCTCATTAGGACCCCTCCTCACCCCCACCCCCCCCCCCCCCTGGGTCCCAAGGGGGGCACCCCTGATTCTGCCATGAACAAACTTGAAACTACAGTCATCAATGTGCTAACTCATAGTATTAACCTAGCTCTATCACTTCTGGTTCTAGAGAAGAAGGTTTTTGCGGATTCCTTAATTTTGGGGGGTTTGGGCCCCCTGGGGGCCCCCTGGGTGGGTCATGGTGCCCATTTTAACAAATGGAGTTCCTAACCCCCTAGGGATGCTACCTGCCAAGTTTGGTGAAAATGGGTCATGGAGTTCTCAAGAAGAAGATGAAAATGTACAATTTAGGCCCCATTAGAACCCTTCCCCACCCCCCTCCCCTGGGTCCCAAGGGGGGCACCCCTGATTCTGCCATGAACAAACTTGAAACTACAGTCATCAATGTACTAACTCATAGTATTAACTTCGCTCTATCACTTCTGGTTCTAGAGAAGAAGATTTTTACAGATTCCTTAATTTTGGGGGGTTTGGGCCCCCCTGGGGGCCCCCTGGGTGGGGCATGGTGCCCATTTT
The DNA here is from genome assembly GCF_040938485.1 of Diadema antillarum. Lineage (NCBI taxonomy): Eukaryota > Metazoa > Echinodermata > Echinoidea > Diadematoida > Diadematidae > Diadema > Diadema antillarum. The sequence continues at coordinate 435,021 of NW_027271006.1, read as the reverse complement.
AACAAATTGAGTTCCTAACCCCCTAGGGATGCTACCTGCCAAGTTTGATGAAAATCGGTCATGGGGTTTTCAAGAAGAAGATGAAAATGTAAAAAGTTTACGCACGACGCACGACGGACGACGCACGACGGACGACGCACGACGCACGACGCACGACGCACGACGCACGACGCACGCCGGACGCCGGACGAAGGGCGATCGCAATAGCTCACTTGAGCCTTTGGCTCAGGTGAGCTAAAAAGCTGGTGCCGCCCCTGTGCCACCTCCGGGTTTCATTTCAATTTTTTTGTTTTTGTTTTTGTTTTTAACTGGTTGTGCGCCCCCCCCCCCCCCCTCCTGGATCCCCCACTGATACACCACCTAATTAATATGTTAGCATGTTTCATAGTAATGATAGTGTTAATTACCTCTCTTCTGATAATTTCCCCCACTGCTATGATCAAAAACTCTTTTACTTTGGGAGACACTTTCAAAAGGGCACGAATTCCAGGCAGGTACGAGGACCGAGCAAAATAAGCACAAGCTTTTTCCAGCGGAGACTTTTCTTGAGAAGTCGTTTTTTCCTCGTGTTCATGCTCAGGTAGCTCTGTTTCCTTGTCGCCTTCTGGATCCTTGCAGGCCACGTCATCCTCCCTCTCACTTTCCACTTCCACATTTGTCTCCATTGCTTCATCAGTAGAATGACATTCACGATCCTCTTGCGTACTTCCACCTCCATCATTTGGCAAAGTAGCAACCTTTTCAGTCTCAAAAGTAGAACTGGAAGAAGTGCTTGGCTGAGGCACTGTCAATGAGCTCTGTGTGAATAGAGATGGTTCAGTAATGTTAGAACTACCTACTTGTGGTAGAGCACTCACTGTTAGAGCTTTAGTACAGTGAAACCCCGTTATAACGAGTTCGGTTATAACGAGGAACCGCTTATAACGAGGTGATCGCGTTGGTCCCGTTTTCCTTTTTGCGTGTAAACCTATGGCAGAACGAATCGGTTATAACGAGTTCGGTTATAACGAGATTCCGGTTATAACGAGGACAATTTTGGTGCATCATGATAAAGAAAAACATAAGCAATTTGATCGGATATAACGAGGTTCCATTTCTTAACTTGCTGCTTTCAAACACGCGACAAACGAAATATTGAAATCCGAATTCACGCTTTCCATGTCTCTTTCCCGTTTAGCAGAGTACCGTTCCTTCCACGTTTTCTTCTAATCCACGCGTTGAGACACAGGAATACCTTCCGATGTTCCGACTAAGTTACAGTGCACTCCCGTTATAACGAACACGGTTATAACGAAATTCCGGTTACAACGAAGTAAAATTTAGGGCCACAACATTGTCAACTCTATGTATTTTTATTGTTTATTCATTCGGTTATAACGAAATTTCGATATATAACGAAAGAAAATAGCCGGTCCCGAGGACTTCGTTATAACGGGAGTCCACTGTATTAAATATTATCATTTTATTTTCCTTTTTCGCGAGATACGCTTGCGTGATAGAAGGTCGATCAGACCACACTGCAACAAGAGAGAGGGGAAAATGCATTCAAAAACTTTTCATGTAGCGACACTCGTGACCAAAAATGGACATATGGAATGCATGTGTAACTCATTATTATATCCTTTCCATTTTTCATTCTGAATTACGTGTGTTTTGCTAGTTAGTAAATATGAGTGTGTATGATTACAAGCCGAAATAATTAATGAAATCATCGCGATCCCGCCGGGTGACAGTATAGCGTAAAAAGAGTCAGTGTTCAGAAAAAGAAACTAACGTATTCAACGGTTTCAATAAATCTGGGTTTGTTCATTATCATTTAACTAATGATAATGTAAATATGAATGTGTATAATTAAAGCCGAAATAATTAATGATATCAACGCGATCCCGCCAGATGACAGTAGCGTAAAAATGATTGAATAACGCATGTTAATCTACTTGAGTCGGTGTTCAGAAAAAGAAACTAACGCATTCAACGGTTTTAATAGATCTGGGTTGTTCATTATCATTTAACAAATATGATAATGTAAATATGAATGTGTATTTACAATTATAGCCAAAATGATTAATGAAATCACCACGATCCCGCCGAGTGAAAATAGCGTAAAAACAGTTGAATAACATGTATTAATGTACTTGAGTCAGCGTTCAGAAAAAGAAACAAACGCATTCAACGTTTTGAATAGATTTGGGTTTGTTCATTATCCTTCAATACTGCATTTCACAACGGACATTTTTCTTTCTTTCAGAATGCGCTACGAGGTACAGTTTTGCGTAAAAAGAATCACAACCTTCCAAATTTCTTGTCGCATATTTTTCCAAAACGGATGTAGAAAACGCGAAGAAATTTTCGGCAGAAAATATAGAACGCATTTTTAATTCCTTCGGACGCAACGATCATACATTGAATAAGATTACAGCCGAAATGATTCCTGAAATCATCGCATTCCCACTGGAAACCAAAAGCGCAAAATTCCTCGAAAGTTATGGTAAACAACGCATGTATGTTACTCTACTATTTGCGCTGGTGTTTAGAAAAACTTAACAAACGCATTTTATACAATCTGTTTTTGTTCATTAATCATTCTATGCTGTTTTTCACAAACGAAAAAATATACTTTCAGAATGGTTCAATACAAAAGAGATAGGTGTAGAAAGAATCACGATTATAATACCGTATACTGTAGGTCTACTTGTCAAACTATAATGCGAAGCGATTTTCAGAAGAAAAATCAAGAATTAAAGGCATTTTCGACCCCTACTTTTGTCCGTCTTTTTTGTATCAATTCACAAATAATTTCCCTTAATTCTCTCAATAACAATGACTCATAATTGTGTAAAAACAACGCAAAGGATGTTCTTTAGTTTGATTGATGGGTATATGACGTCGTGCTTATGTTTTTCTTTGTTTTTGATGCGTACGGTTATAACGAGGTACCGGTTATAACGAGGTAATATCGCCGGTCCCACGGACCTCGTTATAACAGGGTTTCACTGTAGGATCCGGGCTATGTAACTCGGCCCACGGGACAACTCGTCCCACCCATTGAAGGTGGGCCGAGTTGTCCCACCCGTTGGTATCGATAGTGATCGTGAGCACTAGTCTGTGTTTGAGTTTATTTTGTCTTTATGACGTCTTTTCTACCGTAATTTTTATGGAATTGTGTTCAGTGGTTTCTTTAAAGAATATTTTCCAACTTTTGGGGGATACGACGACGTAAAAATGAAATTTCCAATGTTTTTATCGCGATTCGCGATCCCCGTAGGCGCACATTCATTTCTGTGCTGGGGGCTTACTCGGCCCACTAAGTTTTAGTTGCGTTTTGTCAAAAAATCTCTGTAAAAACTATCAATTTTACCAAGTATGAAGGTGTATTCAGGGTACCTTCAACTAATTTCATCTTCGAGGGAGTTTAATTTTGCGCATGTTTGGTGAAATGTTCGATATTTGTTCGCATGATTTCATCTTCGCCGTATCCGCACCGCACTGGTCTCGCCACTGCAGCTCGCTCACACACACAGTGGCAGAGCTGAGCTAGCAGCGCCATGCCCACTCGGCGAGGCGAAAGGCAGAGGGAGCAGCCGGCTACTCCGTAAATGTCGATACGGATACGGGCGGGTAGTTGAAATATTCTTTAAAGAAACCACTGAAACACAATTCCATAAAAATTACTGTTAGAAAGACGTCATAAAGACAAAATTAACTCAAACACAGACAAGCGCTCACGATCACTATCGATACCAACGCCAACGGGTGGGACAACTCGGCCCACCTTCGACGGGTGGGACGAGATGTCCCGTGGGATGAGTTAGCCCAACCCCTCACTGTAACAGTGAGTTAGTACTAACCTTAGGCCTAACAGTGAGTCTTTTCTCTCGTGGATGAATTCTCTTATTGCCTCTTCTGACGGTGTTTCTCACGAAGATGCTCCTACACCGGCCACAAATGAAATTGTCCAGATATACTGTCCGCTGACAGAGTCTATATGCTGTTCCTGGACTCGTTGTTAAAACACTTAATCTTGTCCTTCCATACCCTTTACTTCCTTTGGTAAAGGGGGTCATACACATAGCACACTTTGTCGGATCGTAGTGAGCCATTTTGTGTTATGACTTTTGTTGCGTGTCGTCCAAGTAGATCCTCGTAGTCGTACTCGTATTGATCTTAGTAGAACATATAGTCTACTCTAACATTAATTGTTAACTGTTAACATAGTGTAAATTTATACACAGCACAGCCAAGTATGGCCACAGTCTAGTCCACCACCGTCACCACGAGCACCAGTATCTCCGGTGGGCGTCCGTACTGTGCCTGCTCGCTCACTCACAAGTTGACTTGATATGACTTGCCTTCAATGTCTTCAGCTCGATCCTAGCTTACATGAAGAACACGACCGGGTAGGCCGATGGCTATGATGGGTTCTCACACAGCCGGCCGCGCCGCCTCCATGCAGGTAGATCGATACCTCATCAAGTGATCAGCCGTGCACACACTGTGCACAAATTCACAGCAAATTCGTACTATTCTTACGTTGTCGTAGGTCGTTCGCCCGAGGTCGTCTGCATAATATCGAAGGGCAATGCGATCGAGGGTCTAAACTAGACATCGAGTCAAGATAGGCGGCAAAAAACCCGAACCCAACGTTTTTCCCATAGGTTTAACACGCGCCATGCCCCAATCTGTGCCGTCTTAAAAAAAAAAAAACGCTACCCGGCCCTCAATTTAATTCCTATTATATTTCGGGACACCTGCTGTATATGGAACGCCGCGTGTGACACCCGCGCACACAAATAGCATGCACAGGAGAGACAGTCAACTACTGAGTACTAGTACATTTCTGGTACTTCTACTTCTACGTGGGTACTCAGCATGCACAACGTCCAAAACTGAATACTAGTATACTAGTTACGCCGAGGTTCGCGTGATATTACGCCGAACTACAGTATATAACCGGGGGGCCAAGAGCTAAATACAACATGTACAGAGGTCGAGTTCCACTCTCTCTACAAACTAAGTAGACACCTAGACCATGCTTATTTTCAAGTTTTTATTGAAACAAACAACATTCCACTGGTCTACCTCAAAGAATTTGTTGCAAAAGTCTCCAAATCCAAGATGGCGTCCAAGATGGCCGCCATATATTTACTGAATTTGTTATTTGAATGATAGAATTCTATAGAAACATCAGATTTCAACAATTGTGATGTTCTATGAAAGAGAATAAAATTTTCTACAAGTTGATACCATTTTTGTCGGTTATTGTGATAACTGGAAACACTCATTTTTTTATATTTTTCTGAAAAAAAAAGGAAAATCATGAAAATGCTTGATTCTGCATAAATCAGAGAAAGAGTGAAGGATTACCTTGAAACGTTTCAGGAATTTTGTTTGACATATAATTAATATTTGGAGAAAATTAGAGACCAGTACCATTTTCGGTTCAGGAGTTAAAATGTCTCAAACTTGGAAACTCACTATGAAACAAGAGACCCGCGGGTCTAGCGCTCACCTGAGTATCGCAAGTTTACCTTTCACGCAGTCACTAATTTAAATTATTCACAGCTCTACTAAAATTTGACCAGGCATTCTCAAGTAGAAGAAGAAAATGTACAATAAGGGCCCAAATTTTAAAGATTCCTTAATTTGGGGGGGATTGGGGGCCCCCTGGGGCCCTCTGGGTGGGGCATGGTGCCCATTTTGATAAATTGAGATCCTGACCCCCTAGGGATGCTACCTGCCAAGTTTGACGAAAATCCATCAAGAGGTTTTCAGGAAGAAGATGAAAATGAACAATTCAGGCCCCTATTTGGACCTTCCCAATCCCCCCCCCCACCCCCAAGAGGGGCACCCCTGGATCTGCTATGAACAAACTTGAAACTACAGTCATTAATGTACTCACTCATAGTATTATCTTAGCTCTATAACTTCTGATTCTAGAGAAGATTTTAAAAGATTCCTTCATTTTGGGGGTTTGGGCCCCCTGGGGGTCCCCTGGGTGGGGCATGGTGCCCATTTTAACAAATTGAGTTCCTAACCCCCTAAGGATGCTACCTGCCAAGTTTGGTGAAAATGGGTCATGGGGTTCTCAAGAAGAAGATGAAAATGTACAATTTAAGCCCCATTAGGACCCCTCCCCACCCCCTCCCCTGGGTCCCAAGGGGGGCACCCCTGATTCTGCCATGAACAAACTTGAAACTACAGTCATCAATGTACCAACTCATAGTATTAACTTAGCTCTATCACTTCTGGTTCTAGAGAAGATTTTTACAGATTCCTTAATTTTGGGGGGTTTGGGCCCCCCTGGGGGCCCCCTGGGTGGGGCATGGTGCCCATTTTAACAAATTGAGTTCCTAACCCCCTAGGGATGCTACCTGCCAAGTTTGATGAAAATCGGTCTTGGGGTTTTCAAGAAGAAGATGAAAATGTAAAAAGTTTACGCACGACGGACGACGGACGACGGACGACGCACGACGCACGACGGACGCCGGACAAAGGGCGATCGCAATAGCTCACTTGAGCCTTTGGCTCAGGTGAGCTAAAAATGGCCCCTTTAGTTGTGACAAGACCTTGATCGGTTACACACGAGAGAAAATTCGTAACTTGAATCATCATTGTCTTAATGTAATGATGATTGCAATTCGTCTTTAGAATTATCGGACCTTACACACGCTCGCTCGAAAACTGTGATTAGAATTCGAATTCTCGAGCTAAGGCGCTACGTAATCCTTGGTGACTTGTCAATCAAAACGTACGATCGAGTGCATGCATGCGGCACGCGTATTATCTACGGAAGTGCTTGAAAGGTCACGTAAGCTCCGCCCCTCAAAAGATGTTTTGGAGGTCAAGCATTATACACGGTAAGCACTATTTGGGCACCCGTCCCGCTTCATCATGAATATTCATCAGGCAGTAAGATACTGTACTAGTAAATGGCAGAACGCTGGATACGTGCAAAATGTATCGCCGGGAAATGTAAAAATCTCGTAAAATTGCATCAACGGGGAATGTTAAAACGTCTCGCCGGGAGATGGAAAAATGTTCAGTTTTGCCGGTATTACGGATACATGTAGATGATGAATATTCATGATGAAGCGGGACGGGTGCCCAGATAGTGCTTACCAACTCACGCAAATTTCGCACCGTAATTTGAGTGAAACTTCACTGGAATTCACCCCCGGACTAGAATTTGAATTCGTGATTGTGATTAGCATTCGTGATTCTAATTTGCTTCCACACGTGCTAAAAATTCGTCATTAGAATTATTTTTCACTGGAATCATCATTCAAATGACGATTTTTTGACCGTGTGTAACCGCTCCTTGTTGGTCGTAAAAAAAGACTACTATAACTAGATTCTACACGCGTGTAGCAGCGCCAGTGGTGCGTGTAGTAGTCTTGGCAAACACAGACTTTTCTTTGACAAACAAGGGTTTGTGCCTGCTAACTAACTTTTCATACTAAGTGGTAGCTCAGGTGACGCTGATCGTTATTATTTCAAAGAAAGTTGATTGTTCTGAAGCAGATGAGAAGAAGCAAAAAATATTTTTCAAATAGAGGTAGTAGCTTGAAACTTGACACTAATCTTGCTATAGATAGTTTAAGAAAGAATTTAGATCAACCACTTAAAAAAAAAAATCAAGATGACAGCCATCAAAGTTGACATAGTGGATTGTGTATATAGTGTATAAATGTATTATTTTGATTTTGATACAATTTTGTCTGTTGTGCTATCTATTTATATGTTTGTATATATTTTGAACAAATTGTAATGCAATTCTAAACTGTCTTAGGTTTTTATGGAGACATTTTTAAAGGGAACGCAAACCCATAGAGCAATGTGGATTGATTATAAGCATTAACGTTAGTAGAACACATCAGTGAAAGTTTGAGGAAAACCGGACAATCGATGCAAAAGTTATGAATATCTACAGTTTTGGTGTCGGAACCGCTGGATGAGGAGACAACTGGAGGTTATGACATATATAACACTATAAAGAAAATATAAAAGGACTTCCACAATAATTCACTTTTCTAGCAAAATGAAAGAGTACTTGAATAACCACTTTCAGAAAGCAGGGGGAATAAGTCCTACCCCTAACATAATCATGTCAGTATCAAGTTGATGGAATGAAAAAATGAATTTTTTTTTTTATTGAATTCCCTTTATATTTTCTTTATATTGGAGTCCACTCATACGTCATAACCTCTAGTAGTCTCCTTACCGAGCAGTTTCAACACCAAAACTTGAAAAATTCACAACTTTTGCATCGATTGCCCGATTTTCCTCAAACTTTCACTGATGTGTTATACTATAGAATGTTACTGCTTTCACGCAATCCACATTGCTCTTTTGGGTTTGTGTTTCCTTTACAACCAGTGACATTCTACTCTCCGAAAAAGCAAAAAAAAAATCGAGTAGAAGTTTTCACTTTTGAAGGAGTGAATAACAGAAAACAGTGAATTTAGAGTGAATTTTGAGTGAAAATGTTCATTTTCACTCATTTCAGAGTGACCTTAGGGATCACTCGTCACTCTTCGTGATCCCTGAGGTCACTCTAAAATGAATGAAAATGAGCATTTTCACTCTCGAGTGATCCTGATATCTATTTTTTTAAAATCAAAGATTAGGCCTTACCCAAACACTGGAATGAGCTCCACCCCCACCCCCCCCCCCCCCCCCATAAAAAGACCCTCAACATGGTTTACACTAGTACAATATCGTTGGGATGTATAGAAACATATAATAGACAGCAATGTAAATAGATTTTAAAAATATATCAAATTATAAGTTGAGATTTAACTTTCACGCAACGCACTAAAGGTATTGTTTCCCATTGGGAGAGATATCACATTTGATTTATATGTGCAGGTTAGTTGTATCACAAAACATTCTACCATGTAAAACAATTATAATAAAGCCTAAAACATATGGAGATACCACCATTTCTTTTTAAGATACCATAAACATGATAACTGCGACAGCTCAGTATAAAAACATAACCTTCTTATCAGAACCATTTAGTATAAGTATATCTAACAATATTTAGCATTAACTGATTTAAGTTTGTACATTAGTTGTTATATCCCTAACTCACAGTTTAGAACTAGTTTGAGGAATTAACTAAAGCTGGGTTTTTGTTTTACGTGCACTAATGGTAAATAATGCCTTGAACGACAACCTCAATTAATTACTGTCATCTTGAATTTTGTGTGGATATTATTTTTGTCGCTAAATATGACACATTGGCAAAATTTGTGCCAAATTCCAAGCTCCTATCTCTTTTTGGAAAATACTTTCTGTTCAATCTTATCTGCCTCAGAATAATCTACTATGAAATGCTATTACAGTAATATAGCGACCAGCGCCACCTATACCACTTGGCATGAAAAGTTAATTTGCAGGCACTTGCAAGTCGCTAGACCATTAGGCCCTACAGTATTACATGTGACCATGTAAACACATTGCATGCAAAATCTATAATGCATAAATATGATATTTTTTAAGTTTTAGATGATAACTTGTCAACAGTGTATGATATTGCCTGTAATTCCATAAATATGAATTATGTCTCAATCTCAGTAAACCTCAATCCCAATCGCAGGTTTCAAAATAATTCTTCAATTCTTCTTTGATAAATATTTTAAATCATGCATCTTCACATTTCTTCCTTTTTTTCAAAACAATATGAAAATATGTATCCCCCCCCCAAATAAAAGAGAAGCAAACACCCCTCCCCCCCCCCAATTTATCACAATACACAGCTAAAGTGGTATCAACTTTTAGGAAGTTTTACTCAATTCTTCATATGACATCAAATTTGTTGCAATCCAATGTCTCTATCAAATTTCATTAAAATGTTAAATTCAATAAAAATGGGGGCCCGATTTGACCGCATTATTCTGTACCGTGGAGGTTTTTGCAACAAATCTACAGAGGTGTACTTACGGAACATTGCTTAGTATGTTTAATACTGTGTATGGTCTTGTTTATTGAGAGAGTGGAACTCGAAAAGTAAGCACGATCTTGGATTTGACCCTCTGTGACGTCTTTGGGAACAGACGCATGTAAATACATATTATGTAAAATGTGATTTTAGAGACATTATAATTCCTGAATCAAATACAATACTGACCTCTAATTTCCTCCAAATATTAATTGTACGGGAAAGATGTTAATTTCTACATGGTTTTCATAAACATTTTTACATTTATTTTTTTCTAACTTTTTAGAGAAATGTTCATGGTGCATTCTGAACAAGGAAAAGTAGAAATTACGCGATGCGTAATATATGTCCCCGCCGGAAGTAGCATTTAGTAGCAAAATGCACAATATAGGTCAAAAATCAAGGTCAAATGTCAAAGAAGTCAAAGGTCAAAATTCTATGTAGACGTTTTGAAGCCCTTTCCTAGTGCCATCACATAAAGCAAACGGAATCGAAATCGGGTTAGAAATGGCGAAGGAGTAGCATTTTGTAGCCAATGTACAATATAGGTCAAAAATCAAGGTCAAAGGTCAAAGAAGTCAAATGTCAAAATTCTGTGTAGAAGTTTTGAAGCCCTCACCTAGTGCCATCACATAAAGCAAATGGAATCGAAATCGGGTTAGAAATGGTGAAGGAGTAGCATTTTGTAGAAAAATGTACAATACAGGTCAAAAAATCAAGGTCAAAGGTCAAAATTCTGCGTAGAAGTTTTGAAGCCCTCAACTAGTGCCATCACATAAAGCAAACAGAATCAAAATCAGGTTAGAAATGGCAAAGGAGTAGCATTTTGTAGCCAATGTACAATTTAGGTAAAAAATCAAGGTCAAAGGTCAAAGAAATTAAAGGTCAAAATTCTGTGTAGCAGTTTTGAAGCCCTCACCTACTTTGTAGTGTCATCACATAAAGCAAATGGAATCGAAATCGGGTTAGAAATGGTGAAGGAGTAGCATTTTGTAGAAAAATGTACAATACAGGTAAGAAAATCAAGGTCAAAGGTCAAAATTCTGCGTAGAAGTTTTGAAGCCCTCAACTAGTGCCATCACATAAAGCAAACAGAATCAAAATCAGGTTAGAAATGGCAAAGGAGTAGCATTTTGTAGCCAATGTACAATTTAGGTAAAAAATCAAGGTCAAAGGTCAAAGAAATTAAAGGTCAAAATTCTGTGTAGCAGTTTTGAAGCCCTCACCTACTTTGTAGTGTCATCACATAAAGCAAATGGAATCGAAATCGGGTTAGAAATGGTGAAGGAGTAGCATTTTGTAGAAAAATGTACAATACAGGTCAAAAAATCAAGGTCAAAGGTCAAAATTCTGCGTAAAAGTTTTGAAGCCCTCAACTAGTGCCATCACATAAAGCAAACAGAATCGAAATCAGGTTAGAAATGGCAAAGGAGTAGCATTTCGTAGCAAAATGTACAACATAGGTCAAAGGTCAAGGTCAAAGATCACAACTGAAATTCTGTGTAGAGGTTTCAAAGCTCCCATGTAGTGCTATCATATAAAGCAAACAGAATCAAAATTGGCTCATAAATGACAGAGAAGTAGCAAATTGAAGATTTTGATCACACACGGACGCACACACAGACAGACAGACACACAGACACACAGACACACAGACACACACACGTACGGAGCCCGTTTCATAGTCCCCTGCTTGAACTCATTCGGCGGGGACAAAAATGTCTCTGGGCAAGTCCAAGATAAGGTCCCCTCAGAAGGCAAAATTTCATCTTTGCTCAATATTGACATGTTTGGTATCATTTTGAAGCTTATGAGTTGAAGTTTTGATTTCCATGGACGAAAAAATTATATTACGTAAATTTATGCAAATTTCAAGGGCTTCATTTGCATAAATGTGAAACACAGCGTTACGTATGGGACATTTATAAAAATTCATATTAATTCAAAGGAAAGCAAATAATATTTGATTAATATTTGGACATAAGAAGTTCATCAAGTAGTTTAACTTGGTATGAAAATTTAGGGATTATGCAAATGATTATGCAAATTAGCTCGTGTCCTATCATGAGATGTCCCATACGTAACAAATTGAGGTCATTTTTTTAGGTTTATTCTGAAATTGCTAAGGTTATACTAATGCCCTTTTGGAAAGTTCTAATTTATTGTTTAGAGAAATTAAATACCATAGAAAAAAGAAAAAACAGTAAAAGGAATATTTTTTATTAGGCATTGAAATAATGTTACGTATGGGACAAATGCGTTACGTATGGGACATCCTCATACATAATGCATGTGAATGCATATGATGTAGCCAGCTGGGAAGGTCTCTCAGTACACAAATGGTCAATCATCCTGAAGAAAGCATCCCAACATTGTAGCTACTTTTTGAGTTATAGACACTTTAAACAATACATGTACTTGACTGAACAATTTTCAGAAAGGGGGAGGGGAAAATTGCAAAGTACACAATGAAAAATCAGCATTAAAGGGATGGTATAGTTTTTTGTAGAAATGGGGATTCAGTTTTCAACATTTAATGAGATGATTGGAAACCAATTATATGAATTACTAAAGAGCATACAATCCTAAGACTAGAGGAATTCAAAGTTTAGTAATTGAGATCCAATTTGAAATGGTTGTGATATAAATATTTAAAGAAAATATAAAGTAAAATGATTTTTTTTTTATTGCAAGTGATACACAAATTGTCCTTATTCAGGTTTCAATGATAGCCACGACAAAATTCATGGGTATACATACTGAGGTGTGACTCGAATCAATGACCTGACTACTAGACAGACATCATATATCTACTCGATCACTGGGGTTCCACGCAGCAGGTATTGCTTATTTATAAAAATTAATATTTCTTGTGTCAAGTTGTTTTTTATTGAAACGAAATGGCAAACTGCCCTTCATCAGTGGAAGTAAACACTTTAAACTATTCAATTTTTCAGTAGTAACTATCCTGATAAAAATAGGGCATACATACTCAGGTTGGTCATAAAAATATAGAATATGATGAAATACTGTATGATTACGATGGTAAATATTTGGGGAATATTGTTCCCTTGTCAATCTGGATCAGTATTTGAGTAGTTTCAACTGATTCCATTTCAATAATTATGCAAAAATTTGTTTATGGGTATTTTGCAAAATTATTTTGCAAAATACCCATTAACATGTCTCTCCACACACTAAACGAATGGGGGACAAAGGGCATGCATACTCAGGTTGGTCATAAAAATATAAAAATATGATTGAATATGATTAGGATGGTGTCTATTTGGGGAATATTGTTTCCTTGACAATCTGGATCAGTATTTGAGTAGTTTCAACTAATTTTACTTCAATACATCTGTAATTATGCAAAATACCCATAAACATGGTTCTTCACACACTAAATGAATGGGGGACAAACTGTCCCATACGTAACTGTCCCATACGTAACACGTCATGTCTGTCTTTAATTAGAACCTGTAATTAGAGCTTTTTACCTGATGACACGAAACTTACCTGTGATAATCTTGAGTGTTGTGACTTTCATCACAGTGAGTTACAAGTTGTAGAATGAAATACTTTCAGAGAGTTTTGAGGTTGAAAAAAATGTTCAAAAAAACTAAATTTTTCTGGTCCCATACGTAACGGCACATATTTTCTCTTCTAGAATATAATTGTGAAGGTCATTTTTCTCCATTTTTTGCATGATTATACTTCTCCTAGATATCAATCACCATGATAAAGTTTAATATTATCAAAAGCCATTAACACTATTTTTCAGGTCATAAAAGTCTCTGAATGTCCCATACGTAACGCGCGTGTTATCTTGGACTTGCCCATCTATAAAAACCCAAGATGGTTTGAAATAGCATTACAATGTTCAGAATATATAAAAACCATATAAATAGACAGCAAAACAGAAAAAATTGAAATAATACATTCACTTCATCGCAATACACTACTAAGTACATATGTCAGTTTTCATGACCTGCAATCTTGAATTTTTTGAGTGACTGACCCAAATTCTGTTTTAAACTTTCAATAGCAAGGCTGTTTCAAGCTTCTACCTCTATTTGAAAGATATTTTTGCATCATCTCATCTGCTTCAGAACAATCTCCTTTGAAATAATAGCGATCAGCGTCACCTGAGCTACCACTTGGTATGAAAAGTTACTCAGCAGGCACAAACCCTTGTTTGTCACAGCAAAAGTCTGCGTTTGCCAAGACTACTACACGCACCGCTGGCACGCCAGGCGCCAGTCCCAAAGAGATTATAGAGTAAGTAGTTGCCATACGCGTGCGTACAAATAGTGTGTCCAAAATTGAAGAGGGAGCGCACACTCAGCTCCTGGCACTGGATCTAAGTCTACGTTCAAGTCATATCTTCTCATATCATATCTGGAATGATATGTTATTCTTCATTACACATTTTCATTTTCAGAATCACAGTGTGGTTAATTGTTTAAACATTAGTTTCTACGATGATATATCATTTGAACCATTTGGTAGAGTCCAGACCTTTTTGTTGTTCGCAAAATAAACTGTGGGAACTTGGGTGTAGACTAGACAGTATTTGAGCATTATGACGTCTGTTTCGCGTACATTCCCACTCACGCCATAAAATCAAACAATATCAGCACCATTATGACGCTTAAACATGGCCATTGTGACGTCACAATAAAACTAGAAATGTCGCTACAGCGACTGGTTATACCCCCACCGAACAACTTTTTATAAGCTTTGGTCAAAACAACATTTCATAAGCTTTGGTCAAAAAACTGAGGAAGTAGTTAAATCCGCAAGATCTTTCCTTGATCTTCTGCCATTAACATGCCGTTACCATGGCAACATACTTTCGGGTACTGTCAAAAAATGCGTCTTGCACATCTACAACCAAAGGCACACATCTGTACCAAGTTTCATGGAAATTGGGCAAAAACTGAGGAAGTAGTTTGCAACAAAAAATTTTCCATCATTTTGGCTCATAATATGTGAGCTGTTACCATGGCAACATACTTTTTGTCACTGTCAAGAAATGTGTCATGCTGACCTATATCCTAAGACAAACATTCAATATGAATTCCATGAGAATTGGAAGAACACTGATGAAGCAGTTTTGCCATGAAGCATTTTGCCCTATATTTTACCAATAACATGCCGTTACCATGGCAACGCACTTTTTGCCACTGCGGAAATATGTGTCTTGCACATTAACATATTCAGATGAACATCTGTACCTAATTTCATAAAAATTGATCAAAAACTGTGGGAGTTCGCGACGCAAGGTTTGTACCCATTTTTGCCCATAATATGCCGTTACCATGGCAACGTACTTTTGGGTACAGTCAAAAAATATGTCTTGCACATCTACAACCCAAGGCACACATCTGTGGCAAGTTTTATGGGAATCGGTTGAAAACTGAGGAAGTAGTTCGCGACGCAAGATTTGCAACGGACCGACCGCCCGCCCGACCACCCGACCGACCGCCCGACCGCCCGACCGCCCGACCGACCGCCCGACCGACCGACCGTCCGCTGATTCCTATTTACCCCCTTCAAACTTCGTTTGGCGGGGGTATAACAACGCAAGGTCACTGCGCCGAATATTCAAGTCGAGCGCACTTGACAGTGCGCTGCCATCTACTGATTAATATGAGCTAACAAGCAAAAAAAAAAAAAAAAAAAGGTCCTCACCTCATTCTCTCCCCTCCCATTTTAGTGCCACTAACATACGTACGGTTGAAAAAAAGTGTGGGGGCCCCCGAGCCCCCACGGCTGCGCCGCCCCTACATGGGCCAAGACCTGAAAAATGGGTTGTTAGTACCACCTGAGGTGGCAAAACCTTTTTGGTGTCAGTTTGTTTGTCAGGCATAGATACATGCTTATCAAGCTATGATAACATTTCCAAATGAGTAGCTTAGTCATAATAAATGATTTTTTAACTAATTTGGTCTCGTTTTTATATCCCTGTACTTCTGAATTGAAACTAACCGCTACCAGTATACAGAGAAGGGCTCACACGGGTGAATAATTCCCCATAGAGATGTGTGTTAAAATTCAAATTTCAAAAAATTCTGTAAAATAGCTGGGAGAAATGAGGTGTTTCATCTTCACTAACCTGAACAAGTGAGATATTACCTTTCATCCATCAGATTTCCAGGGTGGGTTGTTCTGCTCTAATTCTGTCCACGGGTCTGCAAAGCCAGACTATGAGTTCTTGTCACTCAAAAAATCACCTATTTTCCGTACACGTACCCAATGAAATTGTAGTCCCCTCAAATTCCATCAGAAAAGCTTTCATCTTCCAACCAAAATACAGTTTGTAGAGGAATTCATACTCAATATCTACAGCTATTCAGTTTTTTGCCAAACGACATCATTGATTTTTAATCAATTTTTTTCTTCATTTATTTTGGTATCTTTGGTACGAATTTGTGAAGGGGTCTGGGACAGTCCATTTTATTTACAGGTGTGAGCCCAGAAGAGCACTGTCTTCCGAATGTCCACAGGTGTTCAGTTGTAAACGTGGTGCGCTTAGTCTTTATTCAAGGCAGCAAAGGGAATATCCAAAGGGTTATGATGTCCACAGCTGTCACGCGGTGCGCTTAGTCTTTAGACCCATGTACCGTTATCATATCTACAATTCCTCATAAAATGGATTCTGTTTTTATACTACCCTATCAACAAATACATCAGTTTTAAACAAAAATCACTCTGTTCATTTACAATATTATTCATTATAATGTATCATAGTGTACTGGTACATTGTTTTTGCATTATTTTTTATTGTTGGATGGAAATAAAGCGACAATGGCATGGTGTTAGCGTTTTCACCGGAGCGTTTTCGCCGGAAAATGATGAATAATTGAATAAGGTGTACGGTAAAATTCACGAGGAATTGGTTTTTTTGGTGTTGTTGTTTTTAGATAAAAGGATATACACTGTATCATAAGCTTTGGTTATTCCCTTCGCCATCTAGAATAAAGACTAAGCACTGTGGACATCATAACCTTTGGATATTCCCTTCGCTGCCTTGAATAAAGACTAAGCGCACCGCATTTACAACAGAACACCTGTGAACATACCATAAAGCTGCAGTTTACAGCTCTATGGAACATACAGGGCTCACACCCGTAAATACAATGGAATGTCCCAGACCCCTTCACAAATTCGTACCAAAGATACCAAAATAAATGAAGAAAAAAAATTAATTAAAAATCAATGATGTACATGTAGTTTGGCAAAAAAAAAAAACTGAATAGCTTCAGATATTGAGTATGAATTCCTCTACAAATTGCATTTTGGTTGGAAGATGAAAGCTTTTCTGGTGGAATTTGAGGGGACTACTGTAAAACATGATATATTCGCGGCATGAAATTTTCGCGAATTTGAGCTGACAGCCTTTTTCGCGGCATGAAATTTTCGCGAATTGCCACTGGCGTTCAATGCATGTAGTGTCTACAGACAAAAACTTTCGCGTGCATTTTAATTTCGCGAATTTTGGCGCTCGCGAAATTCGCGAAATTAAAATGCACGCGAAAATTTCTCGTTTTACAGTATATTTTATTGGGTACGTGTACAGAAAATGGGTGATTTTTGAGTGACAAGAACTCGTAGTCTGGCTTTGCGGACCCCTGGAGAGAATTTGAACGGAATTATCCACCCTAAGAATTTGATGGATGAAAGGGTATCTAACTTATCCAGGTTAGTGAAGCTGAAACACCTCATTTCTCCCAGCTATTTTACAGAATTTTTTGAAATTTGATTTTTAACACACATCCCTATGGGGAAATATTTATGGGTGTGAGCCCTACAGAAGACAGTGCTCTTCTTTGTATTGCGGTTAGTTTCGATTCAGAAGTATAGGGATATAACAACGAGACCAAATTGGTTAAAAATTCATTCATTATGACTAAGCTACATGTACTCATTTGGAAATGCCCAACAAACAAAATAACAAAAAGATTTTGCCACCTCAGGAGGTACCAATACTTGGCCTGGCCCATGGACTACTACCTCTAGAAAGAGGCAAGTCAAATGCTCTTTTGTTATGTGAAAAAAATGAAAATATGTTGAATTTTCTTTACATTTTCTTTATACTGTTGTACTCATATGACATCACAAGCTGTAGTAGTCACCTCGTCCAGCAGTTCCAACACAAAAATTTTAAAAATTCATCACTTTTGCATCGATTGTCCAATTCTCCTCAAACTTTCACTAATGTGTTCTACTTATATTGATGCATTTTCTCAATCCTTATGTTTATGAAGGTGAACTTGTCCTTTAAATGCAGCATATTCCATAAATCATAAAAAAAATGATCGAATCATAGAATTTTTTAAAATTGAAGCAGATGAAGGGAAATTTTCTCTGCTTTCAAGCAAACAACATATTCTGGGATGTTTTCCAGCTCTAAAAAAAGTTAAGAGCCTCCATACGAGACTCATCCAGTCACTCTCAAAAACGATAAAAATAGCAAATTACCTCATATATCAATAAAAATTCATTAAAAATACAAAAACCCTGATTCATTCAACTTCTTCATAGCCTGCAGAAGCTCCTGTCCGCAAGCAATGTCAAACACTGCCAAAGGTGGCAATTTTCCACTTTACTGATTTGTAATGATTTTTTTTGTAAAAAATAACATTACCTCATCTTTGCGCGAGTTAAGCTCACATGAGCACGGCAACTGCATGTGATTACTTGGCACATCGATAACGGCGCAGTGCATGCGTCGAACACAGCGCGATACAGGATTGCTTTGCTCTTCATCATCTCCGTTGTTGCTGGATTACTGATCTTTACATAAGTTGGGCTTACTTAGTATATAAATTGCAGAAAATCGCCATGATCAGGGCACAAGGTGTAAGGTATGCTGGTTGTGAACATCCTACCTCGCCACACAACGACCACAAAAATACTTTTAACGCTTCCTTCAGAGCCTTGAATAGAAGGCTCTGCTTCCCTCATCCATTAAAGGGGCATAGTCCCGGTAGTGTAGAGGGCGCCGTTACAGAGACTCCAACCCTAAGCACCTTCTGATCTGGAGATTCTCCCGCCTGAAACCACTAGAAAACGGGAGACTCCAACTTGATGTGCGCGAAGCGCATATCACGAGCGCAAAGTTCCTTTTTTCTTTTTTTTTCATAACCCTGTGATATCATCTCGCGAATATGCACGACTAAGTGCCCCTGTCACTACATTCTGTCCAAAGATAGTAGAGATAACAAGATAGGAAGGCGCTCGATAACAATTAATGGACATAAAATGGCTACCCTACATGACGATACAAAAGAGAGCTATTTAAAGTATGGTTGGGTGTTCATAATACCGGCCACCTAACGTTTTTCTATCAATAGAAACGTGAAAAATCTCACAATTTGCCTGAAATTTTACTCACGTGTGGAGAAAATACTCCGGATTCACAAGCGCGCACTGAAAATGCGATCTGAGGTACGCGCTCTAGATGGTGGCTTCGGACGTGTGGGGTGTCATTTTTTCCGCACTCAGTTGCCCTGTTCATTTCAACCAACCACCCTGACAATACGTATAAAGGGCACTTAAATGCGTTTTTTTCGACAGGCCACTGTTTTTTTCTAGCCGTCATTTTCACCGAATAATATTTGAATATATTTTCAATCCCTCGATATTACTTTTGAACTGAATGTGAAGGACTGTTTGATGAATTTGAATTGATTTTCATTAGGAAACTTTTCATCGTAATTGAAATAAATTAGATGAGTCGGTTTCTTTTTTCACATTCATTTCTCGTTTCTGCTTCAACTCGTACGGTCATAGCAGGCGAGAAAATAATTATGTCATGTGTATGTGTAACGTGTATGCACTATCGTACAAGCGGCGGTGACAATTTTGCGGTCAAAATCGTCAAATTTATTACGGAAGGATACTCTACATCTACTAGTAACGAGGAGTCAGCAAAGGTAGGCCTAGTTATATGTAGTTACATGATAAATCTTATTCGATTTTGCTAAATTTCGTTTATTTAGAGGGAATACTTATTTGTTTTCGCCTCATTTTACTCGGTATTGTAGCGTAGCCCAGTGAAGAATCAAACACCATTGCGCGTAGTCCCATGCGTACATTTTCTTTCTGTACGCGCAATGCCATTATAGTGCGCGGTCGATTGATATGGACCCGGTTGGTGTGTTGAACACCTACCATACAAACTCGGAACACCTGGAAACATCATTCATTTCCAAAGGTAGTGGTATTCTTATTACCGGTATCTTAAAAAGATTTGAAAATTCTGTCCTAAACGAGATTAGAAACCAAAGATGCTAGCTAATAAGACAGGAAAACAAATGGAAAGTGCACGGTCCTCAAGCGTATACGCACATCACCTGAGACGCGCTGCCTTGACGCTTGATATCAATACTGTAGCAGCAGCGGCTTCAGGGACAGCGCGTCTCAGGTGATGAGTGTCTTTGCCCGAGACGTGCTGTCTTTGCAGATGTTGAAATGATGCACAGGATAGAGTGCGTCAGCATTTTTCACGTAAGGTACCTTTGTGGATCAAGATGTCTGAAGATGTTCGTCCCAAACATTTACGCACGTCGCACTCGGAAATCCCGCACATATAAGTACTGTACGTTATGTTATGCACACAATAAAGGCCGGCCGGCAGCCTGAAATAGAAGTTGTTTTACAGGATTGACAGCGCGTATAGTAGCGCGCGACGCACTTGTAACAACTGATTGAGTGCGCACTGCTAGTGCAATCATTGTGACGTCAGGCCGTGCATGTTAGTGAGAATTAATACAAGCACACGTGACTCATTTCAGCGCTTCCAATTGGCTACATTCTTGAACCCATTTTATAATGTTGTTTATTAAGCGTTTTGATTGTGAGATCAGGTTGTTGCCAAATTTTTACCTCCACAAAATAATCCTTATAAAATTACCGGTACTTTAAAATCTCGTTCTTCAAAATAATGCCCTTAATTTTGGAAATGAATGTTTCGATATGTACCAGTTTGTACTTAGATCTCTTTTGTATCGTCATGTAGGGTCAGTCATTTTGTGTCCATTTTTATCGCGCGCCTTCATATCTTGTTATCTCTACTATCTTTGTTAGAAACTTAGAAACGTGTGTGTGTGTGTGTGTGTGTGTGTGTTGTAGGTGTGTGTGTTGTCTCGTGTACACGTTTGTACAACTGATTTTACTACTCCTGACATACGATATATGGAGCAAGTGTGTATAGTATTAGTAACCAATCACCCATATGATCAATCTATACAGAACCCTGACCTTTGACCCCATGACCCCCAATTTCCCTAGATTACCACTGCCAGTCAGTACGCATAAATGAAGATGCCTTGAACCATTTTCAAGATATGGAGAGAAAAAAAAAATTGATAATGTTCACTGGACCCTATAGAAGTCATGACCCAAAACTCTCTCTAGAGTCAGAGAATTTGGTATACTCTACATGTACTTGGTTTCAAGAAAATACCTTCAGGCGATACACAGATAATAATGGAGGAAATGGCTAAATTTTGAGCATTTGACCTTGACCTTTAAAGGACAAGTTCACCTTCATAGACATGTACAGTAGGTTGAGTGAATGCAGCAATATTAGTAGAACACATCAGTGTGAGTTGGAGGAAAATCAGACAATCTGTTCAAAAGTTATGAAGTTTCTGCTCACTCAAGGCTGGATGAGAACACTACCCGTACTATAGCTTGCGAAGTCACATGTGTATAACGATACATATAAAGAAAGAATAAAGAAGATTCAACATATTTTCACTTTTCTCACATAACAAAAGAACACTTGACTTCTCTCTCTGTAGCTCAGAAGGCAGGTGGAATAATATTACTGAGTACCCTTAACATACAACATGTATGTCAGCAACAAGTCAAAGAAATGTGCACTTTATTCAAAATGTGAGGTTTTGTGAAATTCTTTTTATTTTCTTTATATCGTTGTACGCATATGACATCATACACTGTAGTAGTCTTCTCATCCAGCAGTGACTGCGCAGATACTTTAAAAATTCATAACTTTCGAACAGATTGTCCGATTTTCTCCAAACTTTCACTGATGTGTTTTACTAATAATGCTGCATTCACACAATCCACATGTATAATGAAGGTGAACTTGTCCTTTAACCTTGGGCATGTGCACCCAAAAGTTGTACATTGTACAACTTTGCCCCCTCATACTTATAAATTTGCCAAGTTTTATTAGGATACCAAAGTGGTACATGTACCCCATTTTTTTTTTTTTTTTTTTTTTTTTTTTACGCTGTTATCAAAATTGGTCACGGAAAGAAGGACAAGCAGATGTTAGGACAGACAGATGGACAGACAACAAAAAAAAAACATGATGCCTCTGGCCACACTTTGCAGCAAAGGCATAAAAATTACATGTAATATTTCTCATTCACACAAATTTGTGTTTTTAGCATTTCAACCACAGAACTACATGTATGTGGTTTATAGTAAAAGCAGAGCTACCAAGTCTCTGCGTGAGACGCAAGCATTTAGGGGCCATTCACGATCTCACGCATGGCACCCATTTTTCTCATGCATCGGGCGAAGTCTGCAACTTGGGTCTATAATATAATAATGAGCATAGCTCAAAAGATTAAAGTGATAGTTGCAATTGAAGGTATATTTCCCTTTTGTCCTTCAAAATAAGAAAAAAAATAGTCACTTAAGTATGCACCTGATCGCATCATTAAGAGCTAAAAATTGAAAAAGCTCCATACTGGGAGGCCACAGGGGGGAAAAAAACCTCCCACACCCTCGCTCGCGCGCACATTTGCATGCCGAGATGCCGAGTCATGAAAATCTCACTCATAAAATTTTTTTGAACTTGGCATCCCTGTAAAAGTGAGAAATTGAGGATATTAAGATATTGAGAAATCCTGTTCATTACCTTGACAAGCCACGACATATTTGGGAGTTTGCGGTTGAAATACAATATCAAAATTCCTACCAAAGAAAAAAAGTTGTTCCAGCAGGATTTTCCCTTTGCAATAAAATTCAGTAATGACAAAGTTGCCTGTTATCATTTCAAATGGATTGTCACTAAGACCTTCGATGTTGTCATTGATGGCACCTCCCAGCACAGTTGTGATGATTTCCATTTCTAGGCTGTACACATGAAGAACAGTCTGCTGTGTTTTCAGTATGACACATTTATAGAGAATCCATTTCTTTGGACAATTCCTTTTGTACAGAGGAAAAGTTGAAAATGACAATACAGTAAACATCATGTCCAATATTAAAATTGTTATGAAAGATAATAGAAATAAACAAAATTTAGATTTTCCCTTCGAAGAAATAGAATGAACCAGCAGTGCTCTTCTTCCTTCCTCCCTGAGGTCAACTGAACTGGAAAGGAAAATATTTAGACATGTAAACTCACGAAGTAAACAGCTGGGGAAGTGTTGCAGGACAATGGTAATATCTCACCTCAGAAGCCATTTAAAGAAAATGTTGGTCTCTTAACAAGTGCTATTTTTTCACGTTTTCCTTCATAGCCCAAAAATGAAACTTTGGTAGGACTTTACATGTAGTTTCCATATTGTGTTCCAAAATATTTCTTCTGTATCATTTGGCGCACAGTTATGCTGGGAAAAGAAAATCAAGATCACTGTGACTTGCAACCCAAGTAAAATACATACTGGTAGCATACACAGTCCGATGTATCAGTTTTCTTGCTGCATAAAGAAGTTGCATGCGCATTTGCAGGGTTCGTCTCTTGCCTGCTCAGGTGGACCGAATACAACCGAACACTGTCGCCATGTGCCTAACCCAGCGACAATTGCACTGTATCGCCGGGCCTATATCATTGATAGAAGGTTGTCTACCACCCATAGGCGCCGGAAGTGGGGGGGCAGGGGGGGCGGCCGCCCCCCCAATCCAAAAAGTGGGGGGGGGGCAAAACGCATTTTTGCCCCCCAAAAAAGCCCCCCCCCCCAAAAAAAAAAAATAATAATAATAAAAATAAATGAATAAACAAAGAAAATAAAATGAATTTGTATATATATATGAATAAAAGGGAAAAAATATGGCTACAAACGGCAGCTTTCGGACTGTAAAATGTCAAAATTTTCAAGCTCGCTCGCTTCGCTCGCTCGCATCCAGCAGTTGAGCCCGGTGCGCCTCCCCCTTAATTTCTAAAGCGAAAAACATAGCTACGACGGCAGTTGTTGGACTCTAGAATGTCAAAATTTTCAAGCTCGCTCGCTTCGCTCGCTCGCATTGAATCGTTATGCCATTCTCCTAATGTTGCTGACAGTAATTGCCAGTAGTTCCGCCCGATGCCCCCACCCCTTAATTTCCAAAGCGAAAGATAAATATAGCTACAAACGGGAGTTTTGGGACTGTAAAATGTAAAAATTCTCAAGCTCGCTCGCTTCGCTCGCTCGCATTGAATCGTTATGCCACTCTCCTGTTGCTGCCAGTAATTGCTAGCAGTTGCGCCCGATGTCCCCCCCCCCCCTTAATTTCCAAAGCGAAAGGTATAGTTACAAACGGGAGTTTTTGGACTGTAACATATCAAAATTGTCAAGCTCGCTCGCTTCGCTCGCTCGCATTGAATCGTTATGCCACTCTCCTAACGTTGCTGCCAGTAATTGCCAGCAGTTGCGCCCGATGCCCCCCCCCCCTTAATTTCCAAAGCGAAAGATATAGCCACAAACGGGAGTTTTTGAACTATAAAATGTCAAAATTCTCAAGCTCGCTCGCATTGAATCGTTATGCCACTCTCCTAATGTTGCTGCCAGTAATTGGCAGCAGTTGCGCCCGATGCACCGCCCCATTAATTTCCAAAGTGAAAGATATAGCTACAAATCCCAGTTTGGGGACTGTAGAATGTCAAAATTTTCAAGCTTGCTCGCTTCGCTCGCTCGCATTGAATCGTTATGCCATTCTCCTAATGTTGCTGCCAATAATTGCCAGCAGTTGCGCCCGATGCGCCCCCATTTATTTCCAAAGCGAAATATATAGCTACAATTAAAACTCCAGTTTTGGAACTGTAGAATATCAAAATTTTCAAGCTCGCTCGCTTCGCTCGCTCGCATTTTATCGTTATGCCATTCACCTTCTCTTGCTGACAGTATATAATTTGTCGATCGTTTCACACCGTCATTCCATAATCCATGTAAGGAAAACTTACAATGTTCCTCAATGACTGCGTTGTTGAATGTATCACATTCCGTAATGTATTGTAGTCCCATTATTGCTCACGCACACACGCACAAGCATACAGACCGTCTAAAATATGGTTCCCCCCATGTTTCGACCCACCGTACGCCACTTTACATATATATATATATATATATATATATATAAAATCATATATATATATATATATATATATATATAATAGATGTGTGTGCGTGTGTGTGTGTGTGTGTATGTGTATATTGTGTAACATATGCATGGTCTAATCTTGAGCCCCCTCCAATGTTTGCCCCCCCCCCCCCCCCCCCAATCCAAAACTGCTTCCGGCACGCCTGCTACCACCACCACAGTAAAATTTTACTTTTTGAACTTTGATTAGTCTTGTTAATCAGGGTGTACGTCACAAGACCGACACCCATGGATCATTCATATGGCCCACTGCACTAGTTTTATACAGCCCATGAGTCATGCAGCTCGTGATTTCAACACTAAGGCCCTTGGCCCTAGCACACTAAAGATAAACCCCGTTTTGTTGCACAACCTGTAGTAGGCTGTACAATATCTGTCGAAGTTGCAGGCTGCTTTTACCTCTGACTAGATAGAACTCTATACAACATATCAACAACTTTGTAGCGTTGGTCTCACAGGCTGCTTTTACAATTGTACCTGGTCTACAGTGTTGAACTCAGTCATGGGTTGTCCTGAGTGAAGGACTAGTTGTGTGAGAGCTGTATACTATGACTCATGGGTGTCTGTCTTGTGGGATGACCCCGTTAATAAGTAAATTAGACCCCCTACCTCATTTCTGATAATGTCCCCAAACACAACGATGACAGCCTCTTTTACTTTGGGTGACACTTTTAAAAGGGCCCGTATTCCCCTGAGGTATTGATATTCAGCAAAATAAGAGATAGCTCTTTTGAGTGGACATTCTCTCCTGTCTCCTTGGGCCGCCATTTCTTCGTTGTGTTCAAGCTCCGTTTCTTCCATGTCATCCTCCTGATCTGTGCTGGTCATGTCACCCGCAACGTCCCTTCCCACATCCATCTTTGACTCTGTCTCCATCGCTTCATCATTTCTGATATTTTTTACAGACCCATTTCTAGATGTACTTTCACCTCCACCTGGCAACAAAGTAGATTCTCCATGCCTAGTAGTAGTGCCAGTCGCGGTACTTGGCTTAGGCAATTTTGATGAGCTGTGTGTTAACCGAGAAGATACAGTTGGATTTGTTTTTGATCTTTCAGCTTGTGGTAGAGCTCTCACTGTTGGAGAGGCTTTTTTACTACTAGGTCGAGGTCTATACTCTGACGGAAGAATTCTGAAATCCTTCTCTCTTTTCTTATGTCCCCAGCCTTTTCTGATCGTCTTTTTGTTGAAGATCTTCCTACAGTGGTGGCAAATGAAATTATCCAGATATACTGTTCGCCCACAGAGATGAAACGCTGTTCCTGGAGTCGTCATAAGACTTAATCTTGTCCTTCTATAACCACGGGAGGTTTTTTCAAAGGGGTTCATGCACATAACACACTTTGTCGGATCGTAGTAAGCCATTTTTTATTTTTGTTATCGTGTGGTGTCGTCCGCGGTCCGCCGTCTCTTTGCTATCCTAAATTCTTATTCGCCTACCTATTCCTTAGATCCTCACTCGTCATACTGATTTCAGCTTCTCACACGGTCGACAGTAGGGAGGGCAGTGCACTGCGTGTTGTAGTCGCTCACAGTAGCTGGCGGAAGGGTAACACCGGAGCGGGGCCCCGTTCGCGATCGGTACGGGTTGAGGTTGCTGGTGCGATGCATGCCATGGTCGGCGGTAGACTCGAATACGAGATAGATGTTCTAAATGTACAAAAGATCGTTTTATACAACGTCCAAGTAGATCCTTGTAATTTGATTGGAGGATTGTTGGTGACGTGATATTCAATAAGCACTCCATTCAGCGCGCCGTGCAATTTTGGTTCTATTTTTGCGTGCAACTTGGTTCGATTTTTTCGTTCTATTCCACGGTTCGGCACTGCATGTACTGTGTATTGAGAATGCATGTAACTAGCGCAGTGTACGTGTGCGGTACATGCATGCGCGTATGTAGGCCTTGCCTACGTAGTGCTAGTGTGTACGTGTGTTGACGTGTATGAGCGCTAGCGAAGCTTCTAGATGTAACTGAGCTGCAATAATTTAATCGCAGACGACACAATCTTGTTTATTTGTAAACATCAAGGGGGCCGTCAGAAATGGCGGCGGTTCAACCTAGTTTCGTTTTGCTAAATGACGACGAACTTGCGGAATTGGTTGATGCTGCGGACTCAACGAACACAAAAAAACAAATACAGTTTGCTGTGCATCGTCTGGAAGCGTTTGCTGAATGTGCTGGAACGTCTTATTGGCTACAGTACAAGGCTAATACGGTAATGCAGAACTCGATAAGTTTCTGTCTCGTTTTTATGGTGGGTTACGGAGAAACAATGGAGATCTGTACACGAAGAAGTCTATGCACGCAATTCGATATGGACTTCATCGTCACTTTCAGGCCACCAAAGACATAGACATTTGTAATAGTGACATGTTTAAAGAGAGTGACAAGACTTACAAAGCTATTGTAGCGGTTTCCAATATTTCTGTATTTTTTACTGTCTGGCTGCCGTCAATTATGCTGTCTGACAGTAGCATTCTGTCAACATCCACGCGAACTTTCCTCGTGCGCCGGCACACGACAGGTGCGCATTACATTCTTCGCCTTTGTCATCGTGCCGAGGTACGCGTATTTCACATTCCAACAGTAGTCGGATTTTCATAAACACACCTCTTGTTTTGCTGTCATGGACACGGACCACCAATTAGTGGCGAGCTGCACATCTTCATCAGCCAATTACCACTCTCAAAGCTCCTGTCCGTGACACGTTTTCTCCGATCACGCTGTTTCATTTTCCACGCTTCCTCACTTCACGATTAGCTTTCATCCCGAGAGCACGTTCTAATCGTTGAAGTCACTCACGTCCGCATACTGTACTTCCCACGTCTTCTCGCGCTGACGATACCTCGCGCCGTGGACGGTCATTTCATACGGATTAGGGTATACTCCATCATACGGAATATCACACTTCCTCGGATTTTACACTTCGCGGCATTCGCTGCTTTTCACATCGCGGCTCGCCCTTTCTTCAGGCTGCACTCCAACCTGGGGATCTTTACATCGCTACATTCAACGCGATCCGCGTCCCGTCACATCGCTGCTTCGGCCCTGCTAGCGAGCTGTCTGTGGTGTGCAGACTCTGCCACAACCAGGGACCGCGCAGTTCTTCTATCCAGCGCTCCAGCGGTGGATCGACTCTACCCTCGCTTGTGCTAGCCGCGGCACTCGGAGGATACTCCACGCTGCCGCTGGATATTTTGTACATATTTATATGGGACACTGTCGTCTTCGGACACCCAAAGTGCATTCGGAGTTAGTCCATATCATTTAATATCATTTCGGGAAGTGCAATACCCATTTCAAGGACACTGTTCACCTCTACTGGTGCCCTGGTGTTTTCTACAGTCCATACACTACTGTCGTACGGTCGGCTACCATTCCTGCTGGTGGTACCTTACTTCAGCCCTGTCGTCCCGTTAGCCACTCGGTGAGTAATTGTTAGGTATTACCTCATAGGCCCGTACCATAATACCTACATTGGTGACCCCGACGTGATCTGTATAGGGCCAACTTCACGTCTCATTACATCCTCACCCTTCACTACGACGAATACAATGGCTACCACCAGCCCCCCGGCGGACGTAATAGCGAACCTCACGGCGCAGGTTCTGCTGCTAACAGAGCAGCTGTTCATACTGGTAGCACGCATGGACGAACGACGGTTGCAGCGAACGTCACGACGTTCGCAACGGAAATACCGTCCTCGTCCTCGTCAGCGGTCCAGAGGCGGCAACCGCGGCCATGGAGGCGGGCCGCGCAGTGCGCCGCGGAAGCGAACCCCTTCCCAAATCCGACACGCTGGCAGTGAGTGCTACTTCCACTGGAAGTTTGGCGACGACGCCCGGCAGTGCTGCTCACCCTGCTCGAGGCGAAAAACCCCGACCACTCCCACCGCACCACGAAAACGACTCAGCCCCAGCCAGAGATCAGCGGCGACGAGCCCCTGACGAGTCACGGACAGGAGCTTTGACAGTAGCATTCTGTCAACATCCACGCGAACTTTCCTCGTGCGCCGGCACACGACAGGTGCGCATTACATTCTTCGCCTTTGTCATCGTGCCGAGGTACGCGTATTTCACATTCCAACAGTACCCAGGTCGAAATTCCCATAGAAACCAGTAGAGCTAAAACCAGTAGAATTCTACTGGTTTGTACGGGTTCAGTGGAGACCGATTTTCTACTGGTTTCAATATGGAAAGTGAAATAAAACCAGTAGAAAACCAGTAGGAAATTTGTACTGGAACCAGTAGCAGACCAGTAAGAATTCTTATTGGAACCAGTAGAAACCAGTAGAAATGCTTGATTTAAACCAGTAGAATCCAGTGAAGACCAATGAAAACTCTCAATGAAACCAGTAGAAATCTCAACAAAACCAGTAGAAATCTTAACAAAACCAGTAGAAAACCAGTAGAAACCAGCAGGATTTTTTTACTGGAACCAGTAGAAATCTCACCAAAACCAGTAGAAATCTCAACAAAACCAGTAGAAATCTCAACAAAACCAGTAGAAATCTTAACAAAACCAGTAGAAAACCGGTAGAAACCAGCAGGATTTTTTTACTGGAACCAGTAGAAATCTCAACAAAACCAGTAGAAATCTCAACAAAACCAGTAGAAACCAGCAGGATTTCTTACTGGAACCAGTAGAAATCTCAACAAAACCAGTAGAAATCTTAACAAAACCAGTAGAAAACCAGTAGAAACCAGCAGGATTTCTTCCCGGAACCAGTAGAAACCAGCAGGATTTCTTACTGGAACCAGTAGAAACCAGCAGGATTTCTTACTGGAACCAGTAGAAACCAGCAAGATTTCTTTCTGGAACCAGTAGAAACCAGCTGAATTTCTTACTGGAACCAGTAGAAACCAGCATGATTTCCTACTGGAACCAGTAGAAACCAGCAGGATTTCTTACTGGAACCAGTAGAAACCAGCAGGATTTCTTCTGGAACCAGTAGAAACCAGCAGGATTTCTTACTGGAACCAGTAGAAACCAGCAGGATTTCTTACTGGAACCAGTAGAAACCAGTAGGAATTTCTACTGGAACCAGAAGAATGCCAGTAGATTCCTTACTGAAACCAGAAGAAACCAACAGAATACCAGTAGATGTTGTACTGGCCCCAGTAGAAACCAGAAGAAATTCCTACTGAACCAGTAACAGCATGTACCAATGCATTTGGAAGAAGAACTTGCACTTCAAGTGACTCCCATTATAACGACATCTTCAGGACCGACAGTTTTCTTTCTGTTACATTAAAATGTTGTTACAGCTCAACAATGCAAGAAAGAACATTGTAAATGTAGTACAGTTGTAAATACAGGTACAATTGTAATTTAAGGACCTGATTTTTTACTTTTTTGATACATTGCAAAAAAGTTTCCATAGAACCATGTCCAATATAATGGATGTGCACTAGTAGTACAAATTCTTCTTCAAATCAGCAAAAACAAACAAACAAACAAAAAACCTATTTGTAATGGTGCCACCAGACATCAACTAATGTACAGTACTAACCAATTTTCGACTGAATGAGACATACCTGAATGTTCAAAATTAAGAATGCATACATGTACACAACACATGCCACACAAATTCACACTGCATTTGTATGCATACATTAATCAAAACATGAGACTTCTATCACACACTGTAAGTCTGGAGTAAATACAGTCTTAAGTTGAGGAAATTTTATTACAGGTCAATGGATGATAATCATATTACATGAGTACATTACATTTCAAAGTATTCATTATTCAGATTACTTTTTTTTCACCATGTTGTTTTGCCAAGCCAAAGAATTTTTATTTCAGTTAACAAATTCGTTCAACTGATTATGTGACAGGAATTTTTGTTTTTGAAAGACAAATAAGGCCTCGACAGGTATTTGAAAAAAAAAAAAACATGTAAATTTGTATTACATCAAAAATACAAGGTTTACATTCCTGTCATTGAGCACTTTCCATTAAAGCGATAACTTAAAGATGATTACCCTAATCATAGAAAATTTTCATCTGAAAGGATGCAAAACTCATACGTACACAAACAAACTTAATAATAAAGATATTAAACTGATGGCATGACAAACAAAACTTCACTTGACAAAACAAAATACAGCATTCGTGGTTGGCAAAGAATAGATATTCATAATTATGTATGTAAAATAAACCATGCTGTCTTGCTGGCATCATCCAGGTACATACATCTACGGTACATACACAGATAACACTAACAGCATCGATCATAGATAGAGTTAAAAAAAGCGGCACCAAAATGGGATTGGATATTGTAGGTAAGAGGCAATGAGTAAAAAAAAAAAAGAAGAGGAAAATAAACAAATAAACAAATTCATAGTCACATCTGAATGTAAGTTTACAGAATAGATTTCAATTACCAAAATGCTCACGCATGCTTGGCAGCTCATTTTATGTTAGTTAACAGCCTTTCAAAAACATAAGAGAACCTCATTATGTCAAGGACCTAAATACCACGATTCACCTGTAATTACCTGTTTGAGTGCATATCACCTTTCTTACTATATTGTAATTATACACAGCCCTGTCCCTTTGCTGCACACAGCATTTGGTTGGGCTAGTTTCTTTCTATAATAGGTCCTTGTTCTGTCAGCTGGAAAGTGGTATGCACAATCTGTGAGGTTTAATGTCTAATAGTAGTCATAGATTTTTCACAATAAGTCAAGAGTCTTCACCTGGGACCTGATAAAATCATTATCATTTGCAAACTGGCAGGTCTGCAAGTTGCAAGGTTACACTAATTTAATTTAAAAAAAAAGAAACAAAATGCATCAAACTGAACATTACCCATTTGACCATTTAAAATAAAAAAGAAAAAAATACAATGTCCACCGTTGCATGATTCAATTACACAACTTTGAGCACAAACAACACAGCATGGACGCGGCAGGTTTTGCACTTCAAGCTCACACCCGTTAGTCTTTTTATCCGATAGCAAGTACAGCTATACTGTGTTATTGTCCAAGTTAGTCCTCACCTAATCCTTTGCCATCAGTACAGCGCAGGAATCTTCCCCTCCTCGACCAGCACAGCAACTCTCTTGTGCAAAATGATAAAATACTGTACATGAACTAAGTATATGCTGACTTTCTTGCAGTTTATACTTGTACCCATCATGAATGTAAAGATACACTGTAGCACAGAAGATCACCCAAGCCCAGTCATCTGGTTCTGACATACATGTATGTACTAAACTTGTACATTGTACATTACGGTACTGTTCAAGTATTTCCTCATTTAAGCTGTCACCAGTGATGGAATAACACAGGACATAGTGACACTCCTTTTCCTCCAGTCAATCTTTAAAGTACATTGTAGCTAACAAATCTCTGCACTGATGATGATGAGTCTGGCTGAATATGATGGTTCTCTCAGTTTTACATTTCTTTCGCTCACATAATTCTTTCACTAGTGTGAAAATATCTTGAAATTTTCCTGAAATGACAAGCTGACAACATACACTTTTTGTAAGAGCAAATATTTGGCCAGGCCTCCCTGGTTGGGCCCATCTGGTGCTTGTATGACGATTTCAAAATGCTGAAGGCCCAAACTCTCAGTGAGGTCATCATTCTCTGAAGAAGGCAAGGGAAGATGTAGGGCCCACTCGTGGCAGTCAAAATACCAGGTACGTGGCATAGCGGAGCTCCGCAAGTCGATCTTAGCTGGCTTCCTCTAGTCTACATCGTCTCCTAATACTTAAAGATAAAACAAACAGAAAGAGAACTTTGAGTAATCAATCAATTTTCAATGTTTGATGTTAAAGTGATATATTGTACTACACGTTGTACGTAAATCTTGCCAAATTGAGAACATTTGTTTAAAAAATCAGCACATATTTCTTCTTCATTGGAGATCAACATTCAACAATCATATCATTATGGTCAACTAGTGTTTCAGTTTGAACTCTTTATACATACATGTATGATTAATGTACAACATATGTTACGTTTCCACGCCTGACTCTGTCAAGGGCGTGTTATAGTTAACTTCACATATTCTGCTCAATGCACAAACCCGCCCCCACCGATTGATAAATCACTAGCACAGGGTAGACGGTGTTTCTGGCAATTCCATTTCTCTCACTTACAATGTACCGGGTAACCGGTACATACTGTATAGCCTGTATTTTACTTGGTGATTGACTAGCAAGCGGTGTTCCCTATGAACTGTTGTTATAATATACTGGCTTTTTGTACGCTTAAATGGTCACAGATTTGTCATACAATTTACACACACACATGAAAGCAAAGCTTGGCATTTTTTTCTACAACTTTGCTCACTGCATGTCCAAAATACGATTCAACATAAATCTACAAGTTAAATACATAGCTGTACATGTATTCTCAAATCATCACTATTTTGTTGGTGTCTAATGTGGCAAACAGAATGTTTCGGTTAGATGAGAAAAACTGAATGTACATGTATTCTCAAATCATCACTATTTTGTTGGTGTCTAATGTGGCAAACAGAATGTTTCCATCATGGCACACAAACTGATATTGAGTGATAAAGAGCTAACTTAAATCCAACTTTGTAGTTAGCGTTAATAATACTTTAAATCTAGGCTAACAAGAGGTCTAAGGCAAAACACTCACTAACTGGCCAACACTGGTGCTCGGTTTGTCTCAGTCGGGTTCCTCATACACTTGCACTGCAGACGAGTACAGCATGGCTATGCATATCAGTGAACCTACTGCGTACTGGTGGCTGTAGCTGTTCCAGTGTCTCACAGTCCATTATCGGGCATTGTCAGTCTCCGACACGTACCACCACCACAACGGTAGTACCAGATACAGTTTGGATTCACAGTGGATTGTTTCGTCAATTTTCACGATGTCACTAGCTTGCACATTTCAAATCGTTTGAACATACATGTAGTATGGTGTACGACATTTCTGAAACATACCGTAGGGCGTACTAGTACACTGAAAAAAAACGTAGCGTTCAAACGTACGGCTTCGATTCCGATCGTCACCTAGTATGATCAACTATGGTTGAATACGGCCTGGAAGCAACTCGACATCAAAGTCACTCTCAAATGAAATAAAACGTCAATGTTTACCGCTAACTAAACCTTAGATTCCTGAGCTCATTGAAGATTCTCATTCCGAAACACAAATGCAATCGTAAGTGGAGTTTTCTCGGTATAATTGGCTGCTGGATGACAGAGTTGAACAGATTGCGATGGGTGCGTTGATGTGTGTATGACAGCGCAGTACCGACGTACAGCTCAAATATGAATGCGGTGGCGGCCGGCCGGCCAGCCAGCCAGCGCAGGGCTGGGGAGCGGACGGCGGATTGCGCTGCCCGCCAAAAGTAGCTCGTTTGCATAACGGCTAGCTGCGCGGTAGTATGACGTCATGTTGCCGTTTGAGACCCAGGGATTTATTGATGAGCATAACGAGTTTAAAGACAATTAGGTTATAACAATTACATAAGTATAATTTTATTTCAAAATATATGACTTATATTTTTATTTTTTTTTGCAATTGTTAATATCCACATGATAACAAAATTAACAAAATTTTCCGTAAAAGTTGTTCATTGTAACGACGTTCTGTTGTTTGACAACTTCCAGTAGAATCCACCGGTTTCTATTGGTTTCTGCAGGCACTCGGTTGGTTTCTACTGGTTTGACTTGTTAGAAGTATTTTGACACCCCATTTTAAACCAGTAGAATCTACTGATTTCTGTCGGTTTCTACTAGTATTACTTCACAAGTTTACAACCCTCTTCAAACCAGTAGACTCCACAGGTACTCGTTGGTTTCCGCTGGTTTGACTTGATATTTTTACATCCCATTTCAAGCCAGTGGAATCTACTGGTTTCTGTCGGTTTCTACTGGTATAACTCCACACTTCTACAACCCTCTTCAAACCAGTAGACTATCTACAGGTACCTGTTGGTTTCTACTGGTTTGACTTGTTTGTTTTTACATGTATAGGAGATGACTGGTTTGTACTGGTTACCACTGGTTTGACATGATATTTCGACACCCCATTTTAAGCTAGTGGAATCTACTGGTTTCTGTCACTTTCTACTGGTATAACTTCACACTTCTACTAATCCTCTTCTTACCAGTAGACTATCTACAGTACCTGTTGGTTTCTACTGGTTATTTGATTTTCCATGTATAGGAGATTGACTGGTTTGTACTGGTTACCACTGGTTTGACTTAATATTTTGACACCCGGCCCATTTCAAGCCAGTGGAAACTACTGGTTTCTGTCGGTTTCTACTGGTATAACTTCACACTTCTACAACCCTCTTCAAACCAGTAGACTATCTACAGGTACCTGCTGGTTTCTACTGGTTTGACTTATTTGTTTTTCCATGTATAGGAGATTGACTGGTTTGTACTGGTTACCACTGGTTTGACTTAATATTTTGACACCCATTTCAAGCCAGTGGAATCTACTGGTTTCTGTCGGTTTCTACTGGTATAACTTCACACTTCTACAACCCTCTTCAAACCAGTAGACTATCTACAGGTACCTGTTGGTTTCTACTGGTTTGACTTATTTGTTTTACATGTATAGGAGATTGACTGGTTTGTACTGGTTACCACTGGTTTGACTTAATATTTTGACACCCCATTTCAAGCCAGTGGAATCTACTGGTTTCTGTCGGTTTCTACTGGTATAACTTCACACTTCTACAACTCTCTTCGAACCAGTAGACTATCTACAGGTACCTGTTGGTTTCTACTGGTTTGACTTATTTGTTTTACATGTATAGGAGATTGACTGGTTTGTACTGGTTTCCGCTGGTTTCACTTGATATTTTGACACCCCACTTTAAAGCCAGTGGATTCTACTGGTTTCTGTCGGTTTCTACTGGTATAACTTCACACTTCTACAACCCTCTTCAAACCAGTAGACTTCTACAGGTACCTGTTGGTTTCTACTGGTTTGACTTATTTGTTTCTACATGTATAGGAGATTGACTGGTTTGTACTGGTTACCACTGGTTTGACTTGATATTTCGACACCCCCATTTTAAGCCAGTAGAATATTCTGGTTTCTATTGGTTTATGCTGGTATTACTTCATCACAATTGTATGACCCTCTTCCAGCCATTACTACTGGTACCTGTTGGTTTCTACTGGTTTGATTTAATTCTTGTTTATACATGCAGAAAAGTGACTGGTCTGTACTGGTTCATACTGGTTTTCCCTTCTTTTAAAGCCATCTTCAAACCAGTAGGCTGCACGGGTACCTGTTGGTTTTTACTGGTTAACAAGTAATGTCTTAACATGCATAAAAAAAAATGCTGGTTTGTATTGGTTTCTACTGGTCTGACTTGTCTTTTTTCAACCCAGTTTTGAAACCAGTCGACTCTTCTGGTTTGTACTGTTCTCTACAGGTTTCCCTCTCCACTTGAAACCATTAAACAGTACTGATTTCTTCTGGATTCTACTGGTCTAACTTTGAATTTAACACTCCATTTGAAAACCAGTAGACTCTACTGGTTTTTATTGGTTTGTTCTGGTCTTTTGACCAGTTGAATCTAATGGTCTCTATGGGAATCCTACTGGAACCCTCTGGAAATTCCCATAGAAACCACTCAAATCCGGAAACCATTAGAAACCAGTAGAAGGTCTCTACTGGTTTCTACTGGTTTCTATGGGAATTTCGACCTGGGTAGTCGGATTTTCATAAACACACCTCTTGTTTTGCTGTCATGGACACGGACCACCAATTAGTGGCGAGCTGCACATCTTCATCAGCCAATTACCACTCTCAAAGCTCCTGTCCGTGACACGTTTTCTCCGATCACGCTGTTTCATTTTCCACGCTTCCTCACTTCACGATTAGCTTTCATCCCGAGAGCACGTTCTAATCGTTGAAGTCACTCACGTCCGCATACTGTACTTCCCACGTCTTCTCGCGCTGACGATACCTCGCGCCGTGGACGGTCATTTCATACGGATTAGGGTATACTCCATCATACGGAATATCACACTTCCTCGGATTTTACACTTCGCGGCATTCGCTGCTTTTCACATCGCGGCTCGCCCTTTCTTCAGGCTGCACTCCAACCTGGGGATCTTTACATCGCTACATTCAACGCGATCCGCGTCCCGTCACATCGCTGCTTCGGCCCTGCTAGCGAGCTGTCTGTGGTGTGCAGACTCTGCCACAACCAGGGACCGCGCAGTTCTTCTATCCAGCGCTCCAGCGGTGGATCGACTCTACCCTCGCTTGTGCTAGCCGCGGCACTCGGAGGATACTCCACGCTGCCGCTGGATATTTTGTACATATTTATATGGGACACTGTCGTCTTCGGACACCCAAAGTGCATTCGGAGTTAGTCCATATCATTTAATATCATTTCGGGAAGTGCAATACCCATTTCAAGGACACTGTTCACCTCTACTGGTGCCCTGGTGTTTTCTACAGTCCATACACTACTGTCGTACGGTCGGCTACCATTCCTGCTGGTGGTACCTTACTTCAGCCCTG
The DNA here is from genome assembly GCF_040938485.1 of Diadema antillarum. NCBI lineage: Eukaryota > Metazoa > Echinodermata > Echinoidea > Diadematoida > Diadematidae > Diadema > Diadema antillarum. The sequence goes on along the minus strand of NW_027271006.1, from coordinate 397,235 downwards.
TCGTCCCGTTAGCCACTCGGTGAGTAATTGTTAGGTATTACCTCATAGGCCCGTACCATAATACCTACACTATGATGGTTAAACTCAAGCAGAGTGGGAAAGGAGCCGTAAAGCACAAGAAAGCGGTGAGTGCATAGAAGACATGACGAAGATCATTGATTCACTTGATACAACAACCCCGATTGGTCTTCAGAATAAAGTCTTTATTGACGTTATGACATATTTTGCTAACCGTGGGAGAGAGAATCTGCGTAGTACGTCGATTTCAGACTTCGATCTAGAGGTTGATGAACAGAACTTGCGTTACATTACCCGTCGTGATACTATGACTAAATCAAGACGTGAATGTGAGGACGAGGCATGTAGCGGTCATATGTACGAAATTCCTGGTTCAAGCCGATGTCCAGTCCGATCGTTTCTTGCTTTGAAAGAAGTTTTGAACCCGGCTGAAAAGTGCATGTGGCAACGTCCAAAAGCCAAGGCGCCAACGGACGGTTCTCCGTGGTACATGAATGCACCGTTAGGGATTAACACAATAGGAAATAAGATGAGAGAGATCTCTGAAAAGGCTGGGTGTTCGCAAGTGTACACAAACCACAGTTTGAGGGCAACAACATGCACAGTGCTGGATGAAGCTGGCTTTCCGAATCGACACATCATGTCAGTCACTGGACATCGTTCGGAATCGTCTCTGAAGCACTATTCGCGTACAAGTGACAAAAAGAAGAAGCTTATGAGTAAAGCGCTAGCTAACGAAATGAGTGAAAATGCTCCAAAGCCAGCTGAGCCTGAGGTACAATCAAATGAAAATGTGTTGGAGGGGTTGGATAGCCTTCTTACAGATTCCCAAGAACAGTTAATTTTGAGCGAATCAAATTTCAATATCCAAAGTGCCACGTCAACCTCCTCGGTGCAACACTTCCACTTCCATGGTCCAGTTACCTTTCACAACAAGTAGGAACAGAACTAGAGAGTTAGACCTAAAGTTCTATGGACTGCTGAGTGCTATTGTGCACGTGACGTATGTGTTTGTGTTTGACATTTCAACTCTTTAATAGCGTTAAGAATTGAGAAAAATGTGTTGGAACTTTGACTCTTTCTTCAACTGAATTACGACGAGCGTTGAGGCTTTACTGCAAGTGTAAATGAGTTTCAAGATTAAACTTTCAACACTTTGATTCAGACATTCCGTTGGTTTTGAACTACTGACCTGTATCTACCTACATGTACATTGATTGCACAAGCCAGAAAGAGAACCGCAGTGGATCCACATGTAAGTATGGCTATATTTTTCATACATATTCTTCTAGGCCTAACTGTTACTTAGACCTACCCAACAATCCTCCAACCAAAAACAAAGATCTACTTGGACGTTGTATAAAACAAATAGTGTATGGTCTTTACTCGTGCAATGGAACGAGATTTCGCACTCGGTGAAAGATGAGGCGCTCTATTCAACTCGGCTTCGCCTCGTTGAATAGAGCGCCTCTATCTTTCACCTCGTGCGAAATCTCGTACCATTGTACTCGTGACCATTCACTATTTGTATATTATCAAAGACACTAATTATGTGGAATACTGTTTGTCACACCATAGATAATCCACAGTCAAAGAGGTACACCTCAGGATGGAAGACTTTAGTGAGTACGGTGGAGTGGCGTCCAGGCCGATGCTTGACCGAAAGATCGGTCTGTATCTGTCCGTCGGGGAATGTTCCGCGGAGACTGCGTCTGGCTTCACGGATCCCCTCCAGCGTTAATGGCAAAATATAAAAAGAGTCCTCCGGACAGACGGATCTTTCTGTCTAGGCCGATGCATGCTTACAACTACAGTACCGGTACATGTACTAGTAGTAGAGCAGGTATACTAGTAAGCCGAAGAATTGTGCAAAATTTGATAGTCTGAGAGCTGGCTGCTGGTCAATTTACCCCATCAAGCCCAAAAGGTTTGACCCCTCAGAGTTGCTGGGGCCACCCTCCTCATTAAAAAAATGCCCGTCAGCCTGGTCCCTGAGGGCGGGTTCGGCCCCCAGGGACCCCCCGAAAAGGCCCTCCGGCGGGTGTAATTTACCCCATGGAGCCCATGGACCAAATTTGGCCTATATGAATGTCCTATGGGTGTACATAATCAAAATATAAAAACTGACAAAATATCTGGTCGGGAAAGGGGTTGCCAGACCGCTTGTTTGCAGGCATAAAACCTTAATTTTGGTCAAGGAGTCTGCGCCAAGACTACACTGTCCCATAGGCCCTGTACTGTAGCGTCTCCCAACAGGCTGACAGACAGTGCCAGTTAGTGCATGTAGTATCTTGGCGCAGACTCCTTTACGCGCAACAAGGGTTATTGCCTGCAAACTACCCGTTATACACTGGGACCCAGGGTAGTTTGCATGCATAAATTGACCACACACACACCCACCCCCCCCCCACACACACACACATATACACACACACACACACACACGCACACACAGACATACACACACATATGTTTACACATGACTCTTATATGTACAACTGTATATACCATAACACTAAACATGTTACATGTACAATTAATAGGTTTCTCATTAATGCAGCCATAATACCTTGCACATAATAAATGTCAAACCTATAAGATGTTCATACCTTTTGAATGTTTTACATGGATACCATCAATACACCTTTAAAGGGACACAGTCCTCACGAAATTTAAAAAAAAAATATGTTGTTGTTGGTACCTCCAATGAACTACTTTCACCAAAAACAAACTTTAAAATCATCAAATAAGCTCGTACATTTTGGTTGAAAAAGTGTGACTCTGCATGGTGAATATGCTAATGAGCAAGTCTTGGCGGAGAGTACGTCGTCGATGCACAACTAGTGGGGCAGCTTAGCAAACCTTTTGTGCATTTTGTGATACAAGCACCAAATTTGGCACAAATGTACATTAACATATTGCAAAAATATTTTCAGATATTGGGCCACTTGGAATTCTCTCTTTATGTCCGCCATATTGGATTTCAAAATGGCCGCCATTTGAAATCTACATTTGCGACTATCTCTGGGTCTAATGGTGCTATTGACTCGATTCTGGTGTCTAAATGTATGTTTGTTTGTTTGTTTGTTTGTTTGGTTTTTTTTTGGGGGGGGGGGCAAGGAATCCAATATGGTAACAATCTGCATTGCGTATATTCACCAATGGTCCGCCATATTGGATTTCAAAATGGCCGCCATTTGAAATCTACATTTGCGATTATCTCTGGTCTATGCTGCTATATGACTCGATTCTGGTGTCTAAATGTATGTTTTGGGGGGCAAGGAATCCAATGGTAATGATTTACATTGCGTATTTCCACCAATGGGCCACCATATTGGATTTCAAAATGGCCACCATTTAAAATCTACATTTGCAATTTTCTCTGGGTCTAATGCTGCTATTGACTCAATTCTGATGTCTAAATGTATGTTTTTGGGGGCAAGGAATCCAATGGTAACAATCTGCATTGCGCATTTTCGCCAATGGACCGCCATATTGGATTTCAAAATGGCCGCCATTTAAAATCTACATTTGCAATCATCTCTGGGTCTAATGCTGCTATTGACTTGATTCTGATGTCTAAATGTATGTTCTTTTTTGGGGGGGCAAGGAATCCAATGGTAACAATCTGCATTGCGTATTTTCACCAATGGGCCGCCATATTGGAGATTAAAATGGCTGCTACTCGATCTACATTTGTCGATAGCTTAGGATCTAATGACTTGATTTTGGTGGTGGTGGTGGCAGTAGTTATAGTGGTAGCTGTAGTGGCGTTGATGATAACAGAAATGTTACATTGTGTCATTCCAGGTTCATTGTGATGTATGCATGCCTATAGACTGACAGTGCTGTTTTTTTGTTTTTGTCAAAGAGGTTCAGATTAGCTCATGCTGAGCGAACTTCACCATCAACATCACCGCAACTCACCACAACTGACTGGAAATTATACCTCGTATATCAAGAAGACAAGATGGCGACACTGACCAAACCTGACCAATCAAAGAGGAAAGACATTGGTAGCGGGTAAAGTTCACTCGCATAGAACTTGATCAAATTCAGTGAACTTTGAGAGCTTCCAGGATCATTTCACTTGGAAAGACTCAATGATGGTCATAGCATTGAAGCTGGGATGGTTGAACACGGTGCACAATATCACCAGACGTGCAGGCTCCAGTACAACAACACCAAACTACAGAGGGCAAAAAAGAGAGCACTCAAGAAAGAAGGACAGAGCGATGAGGAACAATCTTTATGCAAACGCACCAGGGCACACTCATGTTCATCGAGTACAGAGAAGGTCCCAGAAACATCATACACCTGTGTCAAGTACAGTGTTGCACATGAGACCTCACTTCCAACATACATAGGGATGATGTTTCATGCTCATACACGCAAGAAGGGATTGGACGACAGACTGTCACACGTTGCCCTGAGCATCTCTCTCTCTCTCTCTCTCTCTCTCGTCATCTTGGGCTGCATTTCATGCCAGCCAACAGCCACCAGATGCTCGAGTCATCTGCCCCATGTCGCTGCTTCCACTCTTCCTGGAAAGTGCCCACATTGTGGCCATGATCCTGCAATCAATGGATGTTGTGAAAAATGCTGTAGAACACCTGAATCCTGAAGAGACACCAGTGGTCACCTCAGCTACTGTTTGCTTTGGCCAAGCAGATACAGTGGAAGTGGCCAGAGAGTTATGGTGAAGACCACATAGTAGTGATGTTTGGTGGTCTCCACATAGAGATGGCGGCACTGAAAACACTGGGGGACTGACTGCAAGGGAGTGATTGGGTGCAAGCACTTGTGCAAACTGAGATTGCGATTGTGACAACAGACTCATTCCTGCGAGCATTTAATGTCTTGCGCACAAGAAGAGCACATCAAGTGACTGCAACAGCACTGTACATCCTGCAACACCACGCCTATACAACCACTACTGTCTGGGAGAAACCAGGGACGAAGAGGACCTTCATGCGTTTGAAGACTGGTGTCGCCAGAGACAAGACAATATCATCCAGTTTCGCTACTGGGCAACTGTGCTAGAACTAGAACTGTTGGTTCCTGTGTATGCGCGTTCTCTCAAGCAGGGATCGTTGATGATGTACTTCAATGCTCTGACAGAGCTGGTCTAACCTATGCTAGGTGGATACCAGTGCACCTAAAGGACATGGCAAAACTCACTACCAAACACCCAGATGTAGCCAGGAAATTCAGTGAAGGCCACTTCACAGTTCAGAAAACACAGAGGGTGTTCTCTTCAATCCCGATTGACCAGGCACATGAGCAGAATAATGCCTGCATCAAAGGAGACGGTGGCGCGGTTGGGCTCATTGACAACCCTAGTGCCCTTTGTCGCTGGATGGTTGCGGGACCGGAGGTTGCTCGGGTGATCGAAGAATTCCAGGATGGGAACCAATAGTGTAGACCGCAAACAGCAGACACACAAGACAAAGAAGTTTCTAGGACCATATCTGTACTCAATGAACCTGAACGTGCCCTGGCGCATTTCCATGAAGATTGTTCCACATCGCTCTGCCCTTCTTTCTTGATTGCTCTCTTTTGTGCCCTCTGTAGTTTGGTGTTGTTGTACTAGAGCCTGCACGTCTGGTGATATTGTGCAATGTGTTCAACCATCGGAGCTTCAATGCCATGACCATCATCAAGTCATTCCAAGTGAAATGATCCTGCGAAGCTCTCAAAGTTCTCTGCGAGTGAACTGTACCCACTACCAATGTCTTTTCTCTTTGATTGGTCAGGTTTGGTCAGTGTCTCCATCTTGTCTTCTTGACATATGAGGCACAACCTGCAGTCAGTTGTGGTGAGGTGCGGTGATGTTGATGGTGAAGTTCGCTCAGCATGAGCTAGTGTGAACCTCTCGGACATGGTGGAAATGTCTTGAACAAAAACCAGCACCGTCAGTCTACAGGCATGCATGCATCACGATGAACCTGGAATGACACAATGTAACATTTCTGGCATCATCACTGCCACTACAGCTACCACTAGGCCTACACCTACCACTGCTACCACCACCACCACCACCACCAGAATCACGTCATTGGATCCAAAGATAACGACAAATGTAGATCGAGAAGCGGCTATGTATAAAAGCAGACATTTTGAAATCCAATATGGCGACCCATTTGGTGAAAATACGTAATGTAAATTGTTAACATTGGATTCCTTGCCCCCCCCCCCCCAACATACATTTAGACACCAGAATCGAGTCAATAGCAGCATTAGACCCAGAGATAATCGCAAATGTAGATTTCAAATGGCGGCCATTTTGAAAACCAATATGGCGGACCATTGGTGAATATACGCAATGCAGATTGTTACCATATTGGATTCCTTGCCCCCCCCCCCCCAAAAAAAAACCAAACAAACAAACAAACAAACAAACATACATTTAGACACCAGAATCGAGTCAATAGCAACATTAGACCCAGAGATAATCGCAAATGTAGATTTCAAATGGCGGCCATTTTGAAATCCAATATGGCGGCCCTTTGGTGAACACGCAATGCAGATTGTTACCATTGGATTCCTTAACCCCCCCCCCCCCCCAAAAAAAAAATAAATAAATAAAAACACAAACAAAAAAACCCGTACATTTAGACACCAGAATCGAGTCAATAGCAACATTAGACCCAGAGATAATCGCAAATGTAGATTTCAAATGGCGGCCATTTTGAAATCCAATATGGCGGCCCATTGGTGAAAATACGCAATGCACATTGTTACCATTGGATTCTTTGCCCCCTAAAACATACATTTAGACATCAGAATCGAGTCAATAAGCAGCATTAGACCCAGAGATAATCGCAAATGTAGATTTCAAATGGCGGCCATTTTGAAATCCAATATGGCGGCCCACTGGCGAAAACACGCAATGCAGGTTGTTACCATTGGATTCCTTACCCCCCCCCCAAAAAAAAAACAAAACAAAACAAAACAAAAACAAAAACAAAAAAACCCCGTACATTTAGACACCATAATCGAGTCAATAGCAACATTAGACCCAGAGATAACGACAAATGTAGATTTCAAATGGCGGCCATTTTGAAATCCAACATGGCGGCCCATTGGTGAAAATATGCAATGCAGATTGTTAGCATTGGATTCCTTGCCCCCAAAAACATACATTTAGACACCAGAATCGAGTCAATAGCAGCATTTGACCCAGAGATAAACGCAAATGTAGATTTCAAATGGCGGCCATTTTGAAATCCAATATGGCGGACATACAGTCAGAATTCCAAGTGGCCCAACATCTGAAAATGTTTGCTACATGTTAATGTACATGTGTGCCAAATTTGGTGCTTGTATCACAAAATGCACAATTCCTTTGAATTTTCGAGCTAAGCCGCCCCACTAAACTCTTCCCAGCCGTGTTCTGCTCGTTATCCGTACGCTCCCTAGTTTACCCGGATGCATGAAGACGTCGGTGGCTACTCCGACTCGTATACTAATGATGCACAGGATAGAGTGTGTTAGTGAAGGTGCGGCGCGCTCGAGAGTATTGACAATGGTGGAACATGCACGAGGCGAAGCCGAGTGCATGTTTGCAACCGTTGTCAATACTCGAGAGTGAGCCGCACCTTCACTAACGCCACGAAATAATCCTGTGCATCATTAGTTTTATAAAATGAGTCGAAAACTAACAGCATTATTCACGTACCTTTGTGGGTCAATACCAGTCAGCTACATGTAGCACTCGCTCAAAAGTCAAGATGTCCGAAGATGTTCGTCCCAAACATTTACGCACGTCGCACTCGGAAATCCCGCACACTCACCTAGTACTGTACGTACGTACGTATAAGAGTATACGTACGCCACGTACTGTTATGCACAAGAAAGGCCGCCGGCTGTTGTGGCAGCCCGCGGCCCGAACTAAAGGATTGACAGCGCGTATAGTAGCGCGTGACGCACTTGTAACAACTGATTGAGTGCGCACTGCTAGTGTAAGACATTGTGACGTACGTCAGGCCAGGGAGGTGGAAGAGAGACTCTTCTTAGTGCTTACCTGAAGAAAATAATGCACGCACACGTGACTCATTTCAGCGCTTCCAATTGGCTACATTCTTGAACCCATTTTATGATATTTGACATTGTTTCTACGTTGTGTGTGTGTGTGTGTGTGTGTGTGTGTGTGTGTTTCTCTCTGTGTGTGTATGTATTGTGTATTATATTCGCACGTGTGGTCGGTACAACTAGATGATAGATCTACGGTAGATACGCGTACGCACCCCGTACGCGGTTTGCCCTTCGCACTTTTCCAGTCTCAAGCGCAGCTGCGGCCCTACACCTGTCGCCGCTCATGCATGTTCTATGTACGTACAGAGTGTACATATTTGTAGGTACTAGGTAGAAACGATTCTACACAGGCCTGCTAGTACACTACAGGGGCGACCGCATTCAGCGTCGTCTGGTCAGGCTATCTTACATCAGTAGTTTTGCTCGAATCGTGCGAAAAATTTCCCAGGAAAATCCTTTTTTCCGTCCCAGACCAACAAAAGTATCGTGAAAGGTGAGCTGTATGGCTGGGAAATGTCGGTACAACGATGCCGAACAAAAGAAACTTAGGGCCTACAAAATCTCGAAATCGTGTTGTGACCTACCTGTGCGTGGACAATTTGTGAAGCGATGTTTTTACGTGGACCGGCAGGCTGTGGCCCTCGGTTATAAACCGAGAAAACTCCTGAAACCAGATGCAATCCTGACCATTTGCTCACATGAGTTATAAAACAGAAACACCTCGAGCATCGACTTCGAAGAGAACCGAGGGAAAAAAGCATAGAGAGGTAAGGAAAGTGGCTAGCTATATACATTGTATGTTTAATTTACCGTGGGCCTGCAGCCGGGGTTGGACTGCAGTACAGTGCCACTGAGCTAGCTGCTGCCAGTGCCGACTGGACATGCACGGCAAATGTGGAGCGAAATCATATCCCGACGACCCCCTGTGTTTACACTTCCCGGCTCACGTCTTATTTTTTTTTTTTTTTTCGAGGAAAGGCGATTATCTGACTACTTACAGAAATATTGAGATACAAACAATATTTTCTTTGAAGAATTCGACTCTCTCATGCACAGGTTATCTTCGGTTTGAATGCCAAAATCGACTGGACGGAGTCGAGTGTATACTGTGTATGTACGATATGTATACTGGTATGTTAAGGATTTGCGCGCGAGAGTGGTTTCTACGCTAAGAAGTATGCAACACGGACCAAAGCTAGAAAACGACCGTGCCTATTTGATGTCAAGTTCATGGTATATTTGGTTTAAAAATACATATAAATTTATGTTTACAATATTAATTTTTCGTAAATTATATATATCTAAGCTTGAAATATTTTGTTTGAAATTATAAAACCACAAACTTTCACATTATATGATAAAATTGCAACTAATCATTTGAACACTTAAATTGGTTTTTAGAGGCACGGCTGTCAACTTGGTGAGTAGGGCATGCACCACAGAACTCTTACACATGAAAGTTGAAAGTTGAAAGTTTATTTACTCACAACCCAAACTCTGGGTATCGGAGTCCAATGAAAAACATATAGCACATTATCATAACAATAAATAATAATTGCAAATAACTCTGAAAAGTGTACAAAACAACTATAACAAACAAAATAAGAATGAAATGCGATTGATGAAAAGAAAAAAAATGTACAGAAATATACAATATATACACGATATATAGTGAAAAAAAAACAAAGAAAGGGAAATATGACGAGAGAGAGAGAGGAAAGAGAAAGAAGGGATATATGGAGGTGAAGAGGGAGAGTGAGAAGGACACAAGACTGGTGAATTAACAAAAGATACACGAGTGACTTTTGGTTCAGAAAAAAAAGAAACAGAAAAAAAAGAAAAAACACAAAGACATATAGAAATGAATTCATACGCTAAGTGAACAAGAATGAAGGAAATATGGACGAGAAGAAGAAGAAGTAGAGAGGGGAAGAAAAAAAAGGAGGAGAGAATGAAAAGACAAATAAGTTACATATCAATTGTAAAGAAGGCACAGCCTGTAAAAAAGGCATGTAGTATTTCCAAAAAGGATAAAAAATACTAATAATCTAAACATGTGTCATTATATAATTACAAAACTTGGATAAATTGGAAAGGACTGTTTTCTTTTGACAATTAAATAATTGATCCATCTTCATAGTGTTGGGGTATTTCCAGTAATATTTTTTTAAGTATTTCTTTCGTTGTTCATTAAAGAGTCTACACTGAAGAAGGTAGTGAAATTCATCACCAATTTTCTCTTCATTACAATGGGTACAAAATCTTTCGTTTCTTGGAATCTGATTGTATCTTCCAGAAACAATTGGCAGTTTATGATTAGCGCAACGAAATTTACATAAAATTTTTGCCTGTGAATCATTAAGGTGTCGAAAATACTTCTCAAAATGAAGATCCTGCTTAAAAATTCGATAATTTAAACATTGAGAATTTTTGTCTACATTACTATGCCACTCTTGTTTATAAATATCACTTAATCTGGTACTAACTAAACTTTTGAAGCCAGCTAAAGTGAGATGTGCTGCTTGGCTGTTCCAAATTGTAGTTAGACCTAAGTTGTTAAATATTTCTTTTATCCTAATTACCCATGTCATCGAATTTTCTTGCCTCGCCGATAAAACATATTGAAAATTATACAAAATATGCGCTATCTTTGACATATTACTGTTAACAAGTTTAAACCAAAACATTAACATCCGAAGGGTCACTGTTTTTTGTAATCTATCTTTACCTATTTCTCCGTAAACCATACAATTCGGAGTTCGCTTATGTAATCCAAGAAGTTCCTTACAATATCTACAAAAGAAAGTTTCAATTTGGGCGAGGTCTTCAAGACCCCAAATTTCACTGCCGTAAAGCAAAATAGGCATGATCAAACGTTCAAATAGCTCTAGTTTTACGTCGATTGGAAGGAGGAGAGGTAAAATTTTACTTTTCATGGAATACAACGCTCTTTTGGCTTGGGTTACTTGTTTGTTTATAGCTTTCTTAAAATTATTATTATAATTGAACGTCGTTCCTAAGTAAACATAATCATCGCAGACACAAATTTTGTCATCTCCGAAATGAAAGGTAGGAGCTGTTCTAACTTTTCCACGGGAAAAAATAACTATCTTAGTCTTAGCAGTATTAACGGTCAGATGCCACAATTGGCAATAATCAAATAAAGCATCAAGAGCTGACTGGAGTTCCTCAGCATTTTCAGCCAACACAATCGTATCATCTGCATATAGTAATGTGAATAAATCAACAAACATATTCACTTCTTCGGTAGAACACGTTTCATTGATACCTGACGAAAGAAAATCCAGGCCAGGGTATCTCTGAGACAGAAATGACGAAAAATCATTTAAATACAACGAAAATAATATTGGCGATAAATTCTCACCTTGTTTTACACCTATGTTACTCTTAAAAAAATCTGATTTAGAATTGTTATAAAAAACGCAGGAATTTGACTTTCTATAGATATCCTTAACGACCCGGAGTAATTTACCATTAATTCCATGGTCAAACAATTTCAACCACAGTGAAGATCTATCAACCAAATCGAATGCTTTTTTGTAATCAACAAAAGCTGTATACACCCTTTTCCTTCTCTGTAAATAAAAATCAAGAATAGCATGTAATGAAAATACATGGTCCATAGTTGAATATCCGCATCTAAAACCAGCTTGTTCCTCTCCTAACAGGCATTGTGATTCTACAAACAAAGTTACTCTATCATTTAATACTGCCGTGAATAGCTTCCCAACACAGCTCAATAATGTAATACCTCTGTAGTTGTCAACACAATCTCGTGAGCCCTTCCCTTTATACAATGGTTTTATCAAACCGTTTACCCAATCTGTTGGGACAATGCCACTGTCGAATATAAGATTAAACAATTTGGTTATCAACTTGACCAGATTTTTTGAACTATTCTTCAGAAGTTCATTCAAAATCAAATCAAGGCCTGGTGCCTTGTTATTCTTAAGTCGTTTCATTTGATTGACAACTTCCGATATTTCAATCTCTCTGTCTAATTCTTCATTTGACATATCATTAAGCAGTGCTTCAATACCAGCATCATAAGATCGTACGTTACCACTACCCAAACTTTTAAAATGATCATAAAAATCATGCGATGATAGTTCTTGAGATGTTTCACAGTATCTATTCTTCCTAGCTTAATCAGTTTCCAATAATCTTTCGGATTTGAACTTTTTAAATTCCTTAACGCTGAATTTAATTGCCAGGTATGATTTTGCTTCTTTAAACGGATACCGGGTAACATTTTTGTACAGTTTACTTTTACGTTTCATTTCACTCTCACTGTGATCAGTTTTATTTCGACGGAAGATATTTCTTGCTCGTATAAAATCTTTTCTTGCATCAGAACATTCCTTATCAAACCAAGAATTTGCGTGAAATTTGTTTCGGCGTGCCTTGAAATTCTTTGTTTTAGACTCAATAACCATATTACACGCATCTGCAGCATCTAAATAGATATTACGTAGATTACCAGCGATCTTATCAATTTCACTTTGAGAGATGTTTCCTTTAGCAAGTGTCTCTATGTAATCTATTGATGCAAGTATTTCTGCATCATCAACATAGAAGAATAACTCGCCACCCGTTTTGTCGCCGTCGCTCGACTCATTGTCACGTGACGTCCGCCATTTTGCTTAGCGGAACTTTTTTGCGTGCAAATCCCAGCAGACGCTATCCACATACAGTGACTGCATGTTGTACCGTGTTTTTCTGACGTTCCGAGACCTTGAGCGAGGCATTCAAATGCCATATTGTGCGGCTGTAAACTGCACAAATCACTTGAAAAAAGGATTTGGAAACAGGTAAGTTTGACACCAAGCCATGATGAGAATAAGAAGTAGTAATTCCCCAAGTAACGTTACAATTAGGCGGATCGGTCGTATGTTGGCTTTCTTGTGAGCGCAGTAGCAAAGGTAGTCCCAGACACTGGATTTTGTGTTTGCCGTCGACATATCTGTTTACCACCAACTACTATGCAAAATAAAAAAAGATCAATTAGATCTAGGCCTAATTTAGGCCCTGGGGCTATATTACACTCTGTACGTTGTGAGTTGGGGCAAACAGCTTTGTACATGAAAAAAGTGTAAATTTATGTAAATTTGAGCTTAGGTGTAAACTTTACACGTAGATTTATTCTTGTCTAGGTAGTTAGAGTCACAGTACCAGCAGTGGTGGGCCAGTCTCAGTGTCAGTGACAACACTATGGTCGTTTAGATACTAGATTGTCTAGACTGACTGTGTACTCTAGTATTAAAGTAACCCCAGGACATTGCTTTCGCAATATGCAATATTTGTCATACATGTATTTGCGAGACTTGTCTTGCCTACATATTGTTGCCACGTTAACATTTCGTACTATACCATATAGTATGTTTTCACACTCATAAGGATTTCATTTTGAATTGTGCTTGAAGCGAACAAGTGCAAGTGAAATCTTGGATTATACAGTATTGCCTTTGGTATTTTTTTTAATATTCTTGCCAGTGTCCATTATTCATGGTTTTATTTTGCTGCCATATTGTATGCTAAGTGATTGTACATGCATTTGCTTTCATGATATACAATACATGTAGTTGTCTTATTTGTGACACTTGTTTTGCCTACATGTACATACTTTGAGATGCAGTGTAGTATGTTTTCACACTCTTTAGATTTCACCTTGAATTTCGTTTGAAGCAAATGGGTGCGTGTGAAATCTTGCATTATACAGATGTTCATGTATTGCCTTTAGTTGATATTGTTATGCCAAGAATGCATTTGATATTCTTGCCCGACAGTGTTCATTCTTTATGGATTTTATGTTGTTGCTATATTGCATGATAGTTGATTATACAGGCATTTGCTTTCGTGATATACAACATTTGTTGTATATCTGTGATACTTGTTTTGCTTACATGTTGCTACCAAATTATGTTTTCATACTACACAGTGTATGGGATAGTGTTTGTTAAACTCATTACTAAGGATTTAATCTTGAATCATGCTGAGCTAAGTACGAGTGAAATCTTACATTTACAAATGTATTGCCTTTAATACTGTTGCCAGGAATGCCTTTGGTGTTCTTTTCAGTGTTCATAATTCGTAGATTTATATTGCCATAGTGCATGCGGATCAACACAATATGTTTTCATACTATACCATAGTGTGTTTTTACACTCATTAGGATTTTCTTTTTGAATCACGCTTGAAGCTATCAAGGGCAAGTGAAATTGTGCACTATATTGATGTATTGCCTTAGATAATCTTGCCAGACAGTGTTCATTATTCATGAATTTTATGTTGTTGCCCTATTGCATGTCCATTATAGATGTATATGCATTTGATTTTGTGATTACAATAGTTGTCACAAATTTGCGACACTGGTGGTCTTGCCTATCATTTGCATAATATGTTCCTGACGCATGTACTGCCTGTGATTATAGCCGCCGTATTAGGTATGATAATGGTACGTGTACTTCAAGCAAATGGTATATCACTTTACTGTGGTTGATTCTCAGCAATCAACTTTGACCTTGATGAATGTCAAATAAATTGTAAAAAATCATGAAAATTAACTCTGTCCAACTTAACTTTCTGTTTTTTGTGGAAGACAATCTTGAAAGGAGTTCATGCTTGTAATGTGTGTGTGTGAGTGTGTGAATACATATATATATATATATATATATATTATGTATATATATATATATATATACATAGATAATTATATATATATATATATATATATATATATATATTGATTGAGTACCAGGTAGTCTACATGTTGGTGCAGCAATATCATGATATCGAAAGTAAAACAGAAACTAATTTCATGTTGATCACCAACAATTTATTTACAGCACACAAATATTTGAGCGATTCACTCTTTCTCAAGTGTTGTTGCAAATCGCTCAAAAATTGGTGTGGTGAAATAAATTGTTGGTGATTAGCATGAACTCGATTTCTGTTTTATTCATGTATACAGATATACAGTGTATACATGCCTATAGGCATATTGCTTCCTATACCAATATGTGCAATAGTGGTAACTACATTGTACTACACACTACTAATGATAATGATAACGGCAGGAATATAGATAATTAAGGTGATGTTGTCTTCCAAATTTCTCATATGTTGAACGAGTGTCAGATGGGGAAGATGTATTACATGATCATATCCACAAATCACTGATTTTTACAACTGGACTGACTGGAAATTTAATTTGACCTGTTTAATGGGAGAAAAATCAAAAGCACGAACACACATCTTCTTACAATATCATTGGAGGGGGAAAAATGCAAGACATAGGGGTGAGAGGGGTATCAGAAAAATGGCAGGACACAGACAAGGACAGGCGCGCGTCTTAGATTATTTTATACCAAAGCAGATCACGTCTCCGAAGTCAAATAGATCTATCCGAAAGGGGAAAAAACACCTGTTTCAATACAGACAACTTTCAGGGAAGAGTGTGAAATAAATAACATAAATGAGTACATGAATCTGTGGTCAACGCTGGATTGAGAAGTACCAGTTTGACAGTTTACAAGTTCAAGTAAATATCAAGGGCTATAGCGGCTGTCATACTGTCCGATCAGTGAGTTGACCGTACCGTACTCGCGAGGAGCTGCGGAGGTACCGCTAAGCAACATGGCGGCGTGTGCACTGAGGCGTCGCATCCGGGGTGCGCGGTGGCGACACCGAGCTCAGCGGGTTGTGAATGGGTATGATTCTTCTATGTGTAAGAGTTCTGTGGGCACGGCTGTCAACTTGGTGAGTAGGGCATGCACTACGTAGCATCTTTTTGCCGGCTCTTTCACGATCGCTTGCAGGAATTATTTTCAAAAATCGCGTACGGAGACAATTTTTGATGTCCAAGCGTATAAATTGGTGAAAGTTTATATTTTTTACTCTTCTTTATTATCAGTACAGTGAAAATCTCAGGACTGCTTCCCTTTAAGGAACACTGAAGAAATTTGAAATTTGTGTGAAGTTGTATTAGGTTTTATTGGCCACACAGCCTACTCTTTCTGTATGATGTATTCACCTTATGAGACTCAAATAGAGCTTTTCAGAAAATGCTGAAAAACCTTTGTTGTGAGTAAACTTCAGTTTAAGACCAACCACAACGGCGCTAAAGGCCAGTTGTATAACACATTTAAGTAAACATTTTCATCAACCGTGCATTAAACATAACTTTAATAAAGTTTATGTCAACAAGTGGGATATGTAGCTTGGATTACTTCTTTTTCTCCTGCTTGATATCCTCTTTTAGATACAAATTCAATTCAACTCAATTCATTTATTTCATTCTCATTTTCTTTCCAACAAAACATAACGCGAGGTAAATCAGAAAATCCATCATAAGCATGTATACAGTACAAAGTGCGAAGGATTAACGATATACAACAAACTAATAGAGATGAATCATGTATACATACGGGAAAATACAAAGTTATATTTTGAGGAGAAAAAAAGAGAACTGAGAGGTCCACTAAAAAGCAGTGCTTGTAGATTGTGGACCACTCAAGAATTTCTTCCAAAAATACAGTACTTCACATACAATTGCAAATACATTACACACAACAACATGGCATAACTAAACTAAGGAGATACAATCGAACGGAATGGGACAAAAACAAAATTAGTGGAAGAAAGGGAAAGGAAGAAAGAGAGAGAGAGAGAGAGAAATGAGAGAGAAGGGGGGGGGAAGGGGGGAGAGGAAAGATAGAGAATGCCTACACGCTGAACAAGAGAAACGGAAGAGAGAATTGATGAGGTGCTTCGAACAGCTGGTGACTGCACGCAGCTGTGTAGAAATTATGCAAATAACATGCCGTATTTCATTGCCTAGTAATGCCGTTTTCACTGCGTAATAATGAATTAAATAACCGATGATGACCCTCATGTTTGCTGTAACCTGTATAGGTAATGAAAATAAATATCTCAGCTAGAATTTAACAAAAAAGATTTCAAATTACGCTTAAAAATGTATAACGATGAAGAATTTTTTATTTCAGGACCTAATGAATTCCAAAATTTAGGGCCGATGTATAAATGTGTTCTGAGCTAATAAGGTTCTCAAAAGGGGTAAGTGAAACTCATTAGACCTCCTAGTAGGATAATCATGAAAAGATTGATTTCGTGGAAACATTGAATTAAAAATATTGGGAAGAGCATTTGTGTTATAATTGAACATAAACTGGCCCAGTTGAAAAAGAAACAAATCTTTAATTCTTAAAATCTTATATTCAATGAACAATGAATCTGAATGAGAACGTGGCGAAACCCCACGAATAATACGAAGTACTTTCTTTTGTAATAATAATAGTTTATCTAATAAAATTTGATGGGCGCTACCCCATGCTAAAATTCCGTAATTAAGATAAGGTAATATCAAAGAAAAATACAACGTTATCAAAGACGACGATGGAATGTGAAACTTAAGTCTGTTGATAATACCAATATTTCGTGAAATTATTTTACTTATGTTAATAATATGAGGCCTCCACGAAAGTTTATCATCCACTGTAATACCAAGGAATTTTATGTGGGATAAACCTTATACACGTTCTAATTGAGTACCATCAAAAATAAGATCTGTGCTTAATGTTTCTATGGATTTACTAAAAAGCATATACTTAGTTTTCTGAAGATTAAGTGATAATTTATTAGCTCTTATCCATTGAGTCACTTTTTTCAATTCAGAGTTGACGGTGTCAATTAAAGTAACTGGGTCTTGATGAGAAAAGAAAACATTTGAGTCATCAGCAAAAAGTATAAATGAGAGTGTATCAGATGACCTGCAAAAATCATTGATGTAAACAATAAAAAGTAAAGGACCTAATATACTACCCTGAGGGACGCCACATTTAATAAATTTGAAACTTGAGTTATTCTCGTTCAGAGATACATATTGTTTTCGGTTTTGCAGGTAACTCCTGAACCACTCCAAGGCCTTCCCCCTTATGCCATAATGTGACAATTTATGAAATAAAATGTCATGATTAATTGTATCGAAGGCCTTGGAGAAGTCCAGGAAGATACCAACAACTTGATTATCTATTGTATGCGCGGCATTATCAATAAACTTCAATAGAGCGTGAATAGTGCTATGTTTCCGACGAAACCCAAACTGAGAGTTTACAAAAACATTATGAGAGTTAAGAAAATTGTTCTTTTAAATATTAATTTTTCTAAAATTTTAGATAAGGATGAAAGTAAAGAAATGGGTCTATAATCGCTTACATCAAGATCATCTCCTTTTTTAAATAAAGGGACAACCTTAGCAATTTTCATTTGATCAGGAAAAACACCATATAACATAGATTTATTGAAAATATGTACAAGTGGGTCCACAATTGAAGATATAATACCCTTTAAAATGAAATTACTTATGTCATCATATCCCATAACCCGCACTGCGTTTGTTATTCATTCTAGTAACAATATCCATTATTTCATGTTTCGTGGTTGGAACGAAATAAATAGAACTAGAATTAGATTCACCTAAAAAATGTGAAAAATGTGTATTAGACGGTGGTACTTCTTTAGCCAAATTCTCTCCAATCATTAAAAAATAAGAATTAAAAACATTTGCCATATCACCAGAATCTTCAAAAATTCTATCATCGAATCGAATTTTTGTAATACTTGATTTCTTTTTTGATACATTCATGGCCTGTTTCAATACCTTCCATGTATTCTTCATATTATGTTTATATTTTTCTAACTGAATCGCATAATATTTCCTCTTTTCAAATCGTATAACTTTAGTTAAAACATTTTTATGCGATGTATATTTCCTTTTTGACTCTTCAGTTTTTTTCATTTTATATCTGTAATATAACCTATTTTTCCTATTTACAGAACGCAAAAGGGATTTAGAAATCCATGGAAGCTTATATAGGGGATGTTTTATAATTAACTAACTTATCTTTTATTTTGGGAATATATTCATCTAAATTTCTATTAATTATCTCTAAAAAAATATCACATGATACATTAACATCATCATTGTCACAAACACCAGACCAGTCAACTCTTTCTAAGCTAGCACCAAGGCTAGCTAAATTTTCTGGTGTGGCTCTTCGTCTAGTTGGAGGAACATGAAACTTATTAACCGCATGCTTAAGATTAAACCAAGCCATAACTGGGAAATGATCAGTCATATCGGATAAAATTATAGAAGAATCTAAAAATTGTAATAAATTACCAAAAATATTATCAAGGAGGGTGGCGGAATGATTTGTAACACGTGTGGGTTTCGAGATTAAAGGCAAAAATGAGGCTGATAAAAGTATTTCCAGAAACTCTTGTGACATGATATCATTTTTTATCAAATCAATATTGAAATCACCCATTACAAAAATATTTTTATTAACAAAAAGGGGACTCTTTAACACATTTGTAATACAATTCAAAAAATCATTAGGATTAGAACTAAGGGGTCTGTAAACAATACCAATTATAATATTCTTACTTTGTGGAACAGATATTTCCACAAATAAAGATTCTATAATATCATTCATTGAATTTAACTCATCGCAAACGTTGTAATCAAATTCATGAGACAGATAAAACGCTACCCCACCACCCGTCCTATTCAATCTATTATTAACAATTAAATTATAACCATTTATTGCATACGGTAAATTAATATCAGATGATAACCATGTCTCAGTTAAACCTATAACTGAAATTTGTTGTTTATTTTGATTATCTAATAATATCTGTAATTCATCAAAATGCTTATTAATACTCCTGACGTTTAAATGTAACATAGAAAAAATATTTCCAGAAAATTTTTTCACAATACCTTTAAACTGATCAACTGTAACATACTTAGAAGAAATTTGGGCCGGATCATATTCAAAATCAAAATCATTATATAAATCTGGATGAAGACGAATTAACATTATTGGCAAAACAATTATCAATAAAAGCAGATGAATGGGAATTATTCCGACTTGATTCTGTAGGGGAGTGTCTAAACAAATCAAAGAGTTCATCATCATCAAGGGAATCAAATGCTATATAGGTTGGGTCTATTAGCCATAATGAAAAGCAGGATCTACATAACGGCATATCAATCGGTGAGGTTGCAAGAGAAAGACATATTCTGGCATAAGTGAAGCACAAATAATTCCGAGTTCATGGAGAGTATACAGCGAGTAGGCAAACACAAATAAACAAAGAATTCTGACGACATAAACAATGAACATAGAACACATAAACAGACTTGAATAAGTGTATGAAAAAACATTAATTTTCAGCACAAAGCATAATATGTCTGCGTTGCAGGTCTCATAAATTAATCTTCTTGTTTTTCTACATGGGACATTGGCTATCCTCTTGACAAAATATAGATGTAATCAAGGTGTCGATAAAAAATTGTTAATGGCAAACAGATATTGCAGAATGTTGGGTTTGTTTTTTTTTAAATAAAAAATCAAGATACACATGAAAATGAGCTATAGCTTATCATGCCAAGTGGATGAGAATTAAACAGATTAAACCTTTCACGCAATAAATCCATTTTGGGAGAAAAATATACAAAGAAAGTGTATATTATTTGTGTTGAACAAAAGGAGCGACAATGTGGAGGCCACAAAAAAAATATAAAATCACACATTATCAACTCAATATCAGAATAAGTTTACACATATTACACAGCACTGTTATTTCCAATAACAATTCAACAGTAAATCTATTCTGATCACTTAAAAAAAAAAAACTTGAACTGCTTGTGAATAATAATCAATATATGTTAAAAAAAAAAACAACATGCAATACCCTCAGAGTACATCGTTAACCGATAAAACCCGTACACCTGTTTTGCAGTCAATCACCTCACAAATGATTGTGCATACTACAGCCACCGTGCAAGTCATGGTGCATGACCGGACGGCCGCGCACAGAGTACAGTCGAAAAGGTATAAGTGTGCCAGCACGGACGGACAGCAGTACAGGTAAGTAGTGAGGTAAATAAGAATTCCTTTCATAATCTGTAAATACTTTTCATGCGTGTTACGTTTGTACTAACTATTATCCTATGCATCAACTTACTATAACCTATCAATCATTTAAAAAAAATACGTTTTAGATATAAATTCATCAATATTCAAACCTATCATATGAAGTGGATGACTGGTAACAACTACAGACAATGTCATTCTCATCGTATTAATATAAGCTACATATTGTATATGCTTAGAAAATACGAGGGAAAAAATGTACAAGTACAGACATCGAATAAAGAAAGCACCGATATAGGAGTCATGAACTCGATTCACGTCGAACTATCACACAGCTGACTCGATCATCATCGGGATATAGGCCAATATACATGTACCGATGGGTCTGTGTATTAAACAGTACCAGCCACCATTTGTAAAAATACCTATTCTTATCAATAAATTCCTAGATTACTTAATACTATCGTAGTCAAAGTAACACCACTCTGAGCCTATTCCCTATTACACAGACGAGCGTAAAAAAAGTACTCATATATACTGCATGCACAGTACATCACCTTTCGCCCGCGCGTAATCATTCTGAAAAATACATGTTGTGTAACAGCAGGGATGGACGGTAACACCACCCTTTAACATGCGCGCACACCCACATAAAGTTACATGAAATGATTACGACTAAAATCTATAAGAGTGCCAAATGAAACAACTGATTTCTTAAAATTCTTCTTGTTAATGTTTATCGGATTCATACATAAGATCCAGATGTAGGGCTATTACTATAAGCCTCGGGCCTTCCTCCCCATATCATGCTATTGCACTAATACTATGTGCAGTGTCGATACGTGAGTCACCGTCTTCATCTATGCATGTGCAAAAGAATTTTAAAATCTAGACAATTTGCGTTGGAAAAAAAAAGCAAATGGTTTTATAACTTGTGGTCTCAGTACAGATTGTTGTGATAAGAATGTAAACCATGATGAGAAAGACGAAGTCTATAAACTGCTCTGGATGTCAATTTCAATCTGCCCAAAAAAAAAAAAAAAAAAAAAAAAATATATATATATATATATATATATATATATATATGTATTCGGCTGTTTTCCTAACAAAAATGTTTATATATACCACAACCCGCGCACAATCGTCTTGCCTTTTACATGCGGATATCTAGACTTATTACTCAAACACAAAAACAAAGACTGAAACGTTCAGAAGAAAAAAAAAACACAAGGAGAATTATCTAACTGATCCATACTCACTCCCACCTCAGTTTGATAACTTTCCCCCAAATTGAGTGAGCTGCAATTACCGGAGAGGGGATTTAGATCATAAAAGTACACGTATTCTTCTTGGGCGACTTATATAATTCATGCTGACAATCTATTCATCTAGTGCTTTATACTTACTGAAAAAAAGTTACCTTAAAACTGAAAATTCGAATATCAAAGGTAAGTCATGGTGCTTGGCTGTATGGCCGCGCACAGACAGTCTGAAAAGGTGAGTATGCCAGCACGGACGGACAATAGCACAGGTAAGTATATATGAAATGAATAAAAATTTTTCTTATAATCTGTATGCCAGCATGGACGAACAATAGCACAGGTAAGTATATATGAAATGAATAAAATTTTATCTTATAATCTGTAAATATCTCTCATACGTGTTACTTTTGTAATAACTGTAATCCTATATACCAGCTTATTATACATCATTAATTAAAAAATATAATTTACGTTTCGGTTATGGATTCATCAATACTCAAAATAAATTGTCCTGTCATATCAGATGGATGACTGGTAGCGACTACAGTGAATGTCATTCCCGTCGTGTATATAAACATATTATTGTATATGCATATAGTAAATACAAAAGAATGTACCAATTCAGACATCGAACAGAGAAAACAGCGATGTAGGAGTCATGAATTCAATTCATGTCGAGCAATCACACAGCTGACGCGATCATCATCGGGACATAGGCCTTATACATGTACCGATGGGTCTGTGTATTAAACAGTACTAGCCACCATTAAATAATAATACCTATTCTTCTCAATATATTCCGAGATTACCTGATACTAACGTAGTCAAAGTAACACCACTCTGAGCCAATACACTAATACACAGTCGAGCGTAAAACAGTACTTGTGTGTACTCATGCTGCATGCACAGTATATACACCACCTTTCGCCCGCGCGTAATAATTCTGAAATTCTGAAAAATACACGTTGTGTACTGTAACAGCACGGACGGACGGTATAGCACCACCCTTTAACATGCGCGCACACCCACAAAGTTACATAAAATGATTACTACTAACAAGTCTCAATCCTAATATAAGATTCCTTTGAAAACCTCAAACTAATAACTTTTTGTGTTTTTGGCTGATTAAAACCACCCTTTGATGTATAAAATAGGCAAGGATTACAGCATCCATGCCAACATTTCCTTTATTTGACTCTAATAAATTCCAAATCAGAATAAACTGCATAACATAAGGAAGGAGCTTAATGGTTTTGGAAATGATATTCATCAATTTTCATACTCAGTAGTGCATGTCACCTCATAGTTTTGGGCAATAGATCTGCATATCTATAATACTAATGAACATGTAATTACGGTGTTCTACATGTATTTCTTCCTTGGAACCTCAAATAACAAGCTTCACAATAGAATGCTAACTTTCTGTAATGGAAATAAACAGGCCAAGAGCATTTACTTTGATCTAGTGTTCTCTTCATCTCTTCAGCGCTTTTATTTTTGGTCATCTTCTTATTTCTGGAGATATATTTTATTTATAATAGTTCCCAGCCCCACACAAATGGTGTCACATACTGCAAAGGCTGCCAATGACCGTGACCAGTACACACCAAGTTGAAAAATAATAGCTCTCTTTTTATATAGCATATAGGCTGAAAGTATTAACTTGGTCTTGTGGTCTCTTTATATCAGCAGTTTTGTCAACTCCTTATTTCTGGAGATACACTGTACTTCATCTTCAGTTCCCCAGCCCCACACAAACAAAACTCAACCTACGGTGTCACACACTGCAAAGAGCGCATCATAGTATATGATTGCCGTTAACCCGGGACATATACACACAACGTGAAACATAAAATTACCAGCTAAATGAAATGTTAGCTTAATTTCTTTTCTTTAACAATAGCATGTACGTTGAAAGCATTTACATGTTGTGTTCTCTTTTATATTAGAATTTTTGTCAACTCCTCATTGAGATACTTTGTCTACCCCCCCCCCCAAAAAAAAAAAAGATAATACTTCCAGGGTGTATACTTCCAGGGTGTCACATACCATATACAGTTACAATGCAGGTCCTAGTTCATATTTATGATTTAGTTGCTATTCAAAACCATGGCAATTACACATCAAACCATGCATCACACTCTATGGAAGACTAAAGCTTACATAAATTACGTATAATGTATATGGCCTACAAGCATTGCACATGTTTCAGTTGCAGTCTTATGATTCCTGAACTGACCAGTATTTGGCATGAATTGATTTCATATAATATAAAACATAATTTCACATTTTAGTCTATCATACAGTATAATGCATGATTTGAGAAACTGAAGTCTACTCACTACAAAGGGTTTATTTCAGCATTTTCCAAATATATATATATGTATATATATTTGTCTTATATGGTGGATACATAATAAAGGGTAAGCAGGTTGTGTGGCCAGTAAAACAGAATACAATTTCACACAAATTTCAAAATCTCTTCAGTGTTCCTGCTTGAAGGTTCACTGATAGTATCGATGTAAAACATTCAAAACTTATGAACATAATAATTATAGGTATGTGCAAGGTATCATGGCTGTATGGAGAAACCACTGGTCATGTTTTGTGTTACGGTATTCTTAGTATACATAGAGTCATGTGTGAATGTGTGTGTGTGTGTGTGTGTGTGTGTGGGTGTGGGTGTGTGTGGTCAATTTGTGCATGCAAACTACCCTGGGTCCCAGGGTATAACTGGTAGTTTGCAGGCACAAACCCTTGTTGGGCGTAAAGAAGTCTGCGCCAAGACTACTACATGCACTAACTGGCACTGTCCGTCAGCCTGTTGGGAGACGCTACAGTACAGGGCCTATGGGACAGTGTAGTCTTGGCGCAGACTCCTTGACCAAAATCAATGTTTTATGCCTGCAAACAAGCGGTCTGGCAACCCCTTTCCCGACCAGATATTTTGTCAGTTTTTATATTTTGATTATGTACACTCATAGGACATTCATATAGGCCAAGTTTGGTCCATGGGCTCTATGGGGCAAATTACACCCGCCGGAGGGCCTTTTCGGGGGGTCCCTGGGGGCCGAACCCGCCCTCAGGGACCAGGCTGACGGGCATTTTTTTAATGAGGAGGGTGGCCCCAGCAACTCTGAGGGGTCAAACCTTATGGGCTTGATGGGGTAAATTGACCAGCAGCCAGCTCTCAGACTATTAGGCGTTTTCACATCAGCCCGATGTTTCAAAATCGCCCGCTATTTTCTGACTTGGGAAATTAACCCGATCACGAAATAGCGCGCTATTTGATAATGTGAGCACAAAGTAGCGCGATATTGTATCGCTCTGGTCCAGAAAATTTCGCGAGTCCAACTCGGTAAATTTCTGAAATAGCGGGATAATTGGCAAACTATATGATATAGCGCGCTACAGGATAATGTGAGCGCGATGCATCCCATCATGCCTACTTTTCTCGGCGTGTGTGACCCGATCGATCGAGGCAAACTGCACACAAAGCATGAGTATATTTTGTGAAAGTGCACACATTACTGATGCTGTTTGCACATGCTCAGCTGCCGAATTAGCTCGAAAAAAAAAATCCGGCTAATTCTCTTCGGGCTGATGTGAATAAGAAATGAAATATCGCGAAAAATATCTCGAGCTTGGATTTTTATCGGGCTGATGTGAAAATTGTTGTTTCGGCGTCAGGTGATGGCGTCAGATCACAACCGCAAACAGAGCCTTCAAGGCTCTGACCGCAAGCTTCAGATGTACACTCTTTAGGTGGGTCTTCATCAGCTCGAGCTTGAAGAATAGCCCGCTATTTCTGATCCAAAGAATTAGCCCGATCAGAAAATAGCCCGCTAATTTTGCAATGAAGACCGAAATAGCGAGCTATTCCGATCGGAAAATAAGCCAAAGAAATCTTGGACTTATTTGCAGAATAGCCGGCAAATTTGCAAAATAGTGCGCTAATCTTAACGCGTCTTCATCAGCTCAAGCTTAAACATCGGCACTGCATTGCGTTGCGCACCAAGCAGGAATGTGGGCAGTCGGGTCGGAGTGTGTTCGTGCCAGCATCGAGCTTATAAACACGACCGTGCCATGCCTGAAGCTCGAGCTGGTGAAGACGCGATTGCACATTTCAGCTGACTTCAGGCTTGCTTCTCTGATCCCCCATAAGCTCGCTATTCTTCAAGCTCGAGCTGATGAAGACCCACCTTCTGATACATCAGTGATTAAATTTTGTGGTTATACGTGTGCATGTAGGGAGTGCATGTTGTTCGGGCATACATTGCTATAGCTCGACAAACGCCCCCCCCCCCCCCCCGTAAAAAAAAAGAAAAAATGCGGTAATAGTGTGTGCTTTTTGACAATAAAATACACGTTAATCGTACAGCATATACCTCCCGTGTGGGTAATGTCAATTTTAATCATTATTTTACTCCAATATAATGACCTAATTACAATTTAGACCAAACTGATATCTCGATCAGTGTGGTCGTTTCTTTTGTTTGTGTGTGTGTGTGTGTGTGTGTGTGTGTGTGTGTGTGTGAACTGTTCAGTAGGAATTATTGGAAGGTCCTTTAACATTTGGATGAGAAATTATAATTTTTTTAAAGTTTTTTTTATTGTAAGACATATCTTGGAAAAATCCTCTTCCTCTTTTTTTTTCTTCACTGTTTTGTTTTTCTCTCTCTATCTTTCTCTTTTATACTAGAGAGGTTGCTTGTGTTTGTTTGTCCGTCTGTTTGTTTGTTTGTATAGGTCTGTATGTGTTGTGCACCTTTTTTATGTCTAGCTAATTACTTTTTAATGTTATTTAGTCTTTTTGTCCACGAGGAGACAGCAAAATACAAGCTTAGCTTTTTAGCATGTCTCCTCCATTTCCTGCAACTTTAGTTTTAATTCAGTTTTCATTTGCTTTTGTAACGCGTATATTATTGTTAACGTCACGTATTTTTCTTTGTTACTACATTGTATTGATGTTGTGTTATTTTGTGTATGAAAATGTTGTTGGAAATGAAATAAATGAAATGAAATGAAAATGAACAATTACGATCAGACTGTGTATGCAGCAGGGGCGGGCCCCTCCCCCATTGTTTTTATTTCTTCTGTTTCGACAAAAAAATAAAAATAAAAGGGGAGGCGTGCGCCCGGTGCGCTCCCCTCTGTATTCACCACGGGTATTATGGTCACCATTTTCAAACTGTATAGGGGAGCAAAGAAGACGCGACAAGCCTTCTTGTAAGAATAATAAAAGACCACTTTTTTATGCCTATCCCTAACATCTCTCAGTTAGACTACAGGCGAAAAAGAGGGCGCATGATTAATGTGTATAAATTTGGCATGGTCATTATCACACTATCAGAGGCCTGATTATGTTTGGCATTATACCTGAGTCAACACTATCAGATGGGAGAACAGGCGTGTTCACTCAAAAAAAGCTTGGAAAAGGCGATAGGCCCTATACTATTGAGAATGTTTGCCATTGCATGTAGAATCGAGTGGTCGATATATAGTCTGGTATAGGAATGGGGTGCATAATAAATATGCACCCTCCGAACACATTTTGTTTAACCTTTGTAACTCATAGGTGTCTAGTAAATTATTATTTTTTTTTTGTTACCAAGTAAAACTCGTGTCCCATGGGGGTCACTGGCAACCATTTTGGACTTTGAACGAAAATCATTAATTTCCCCCACTTTTGAACTATACATCCAGGGACAAAGAAAACATTTCTTCAATGTAAATATAAATGGATACTGACATGATTAAAGCAATTTTGATACAAAAAAAAGTAAAAAAAATATGAAAAATTCAGCGTCGTTTACACCGGAAAGTATACTCAAATAGTTTAACTTCTGAACAATACACAATATGGACAGGGACAAATAAAATATTTTGTGGCACGAGGAATCGATTGAGATGCTTATTGACATACATGAATCAAGTTTAATGCAAGAAATGTCCAAAAATGATACAAAAAAAGTAAAAAAAATATAAAAAATTCAGCGTCGTTTACACCGGAAAGTATACTCAAATAGTTTAACTTCTGAACAATACACAATATGGACAGGGACAAATAAAATATTTTGTGGCACGAGGAATCGATTGAGATGCTTATTGACATACATGAATCAAGTTTAATGCAAGAAATGTCCAAAAATATGAAAAAATCAGTGTCGTTTACACTGTAAAGTACCCAAATAGTCTGTATACCTACATGACAAACTATATACACACCTCACAAAAGTGACTTTGTCTTTAGATTACAATATAGTCTGGTAAGTATGGGGGTCTATTTATAGCACATTGTCCTATTATATACAACATTATTTCCAAGCATTTTGACGCCTATAACTTGGTGAAATCGAATGAAGAATGTAAGCACATGGTAATTCATATAATACCTTAAAATAAAAGATCAAAAGAGGTCAAATATGATACTAATGTTGGTTACAACATGTGAAAGTGACTAATGGACAAAAATAGCATTTGAAATGAAATTGAACACTTTGTTATTCTATTTTGTGTCATTTTGTATTTAAAGATTTGAAGAGTTTGTTTGCAAAAACAGATAAGTCCATGATATTTGCCAAATGGAGAGATTTGCGATTAAAGGTCAAGAACAATAAAGAAAATAATAAAAATTCTGCTTCTTTTGACCATAACTTCAAAAATGTACCTTTATATGTTAGTGACCATTTAAAAGGTATCATAATTTTGTACTTCATGACAGAGACTGTACTTCAAAATCTTTAAAAATGGACTTATCGGTTTTTGCGAACAAATCTGGGGGTATTTTCATGAAAACAATCACTGTGTCAAAATATTCAGTCGATTTCAACAATAGGTGCCCAAAATGTTTTCATTAAAACTTAAGTGGTCCATTCAAGTGTATTTTTTAAACCCTTGTCGGAAAACAAAGAGATGAATTGCACTTGATTGTAGCCAGGAATCCACTCTGCGAATAAAGACTAGTATAATGTGGATTACTGCGACTTTTATTTAAGGATATTAGCATAATAGTTACGAATCGCTTTTGTGCTCACATTTCTGTATGGAATTTCAACAAAAGGAAGTTTAAATTATTGGAATTAAATTTTCTTTCAAATTTTGCTAAAAGTTGTTTGCTACAAGACATAGTCTATGAGCTATGATCAAATAACAAAGTGATTATTTACAAATTGTGTGAGGTGTGTTATTATGTTTTCCATGAAATATAGAATTAACGTATATTGAGAAAAAAAGTGCTCATCATGCTCAAAGTAACAAAGGTATTCTGAATTCCTATCCTGTCTAAATATACAAATATAAATTTGCTTTTCATTTCACACTTCTGTATATAGATAGTCATTATCAAAACGATCATCGTAATCAGTGTCTGGCTCCTCCTCTTCTTCATCCTTCTTCATCTCCTCAGTAATTTCCTGAAGCAAGTCAATGAGGGAAGTGGGAAAGATAGGGCCACTTGACCACACTCACACCTATAGCTGGCTCCATGATGACATATATTGTCCCCTGTCTTCTGCCTTGTCCAGGATCAAAGGGGTTAGGACACCAGAAGACTGGCTGGTCAACTCTCTCGAAGATGGCTAGGTTCACACATTGAAAGTGTGGGATAAGGCTGTTTCTGCAAGATGAGAACATGGAGAAATTCACCGTGGATTTGGTCGTCAGTTGCACGCCCTCTCCCACCATCTACCTCATCAGCGATACTCAAGGGCTCACACCCGTAAATACAATGGAATGTCCGAAACCCCTTCACAAATTCGTACCAAAGATACCAAAATAAATGAAGAAAAAAATTAATTAAAAATCAATGATGCAGTTTGGCAAAAAACTGAATAGCTGTAGATATTGAGTATGAATTCCTCTACAAATTGCATTTTGGTTAGAAGATGAAAGCTTTTCTGGTGGAATTTGAGGGGACTATATTTCATTGGGTACGTGCACGGAAAATGGGTGACTTTTTGAGTGACAAGAACTCGTAGTCTGGCTTTTCGTACCCCTGAACAGAATTTGAACTGAATTATCCACCCTGAGAATTTGATGGATGAAAGGGTACATCTAACTTATCCAGGTTAGTGAAGCTGAAACACCTCATTTCTCCCAGCTATTTTACAGAATTTTTTGAAATTTGATTTTTAACACACGTCCCTATGGGGAAATATTTATGGGTGTGAGCCCTATAGAGGATGCATGCAATGCACACAAGTCTATGGGAAGTATTCATCCCATACAAATTCTGCTGGTTTATGTTGTTGTATTGTGTCAGATCTCTTCCTCCCTCCCCCCTTCCCCTTCCTACCCCCCCCCCCTTCTCCTCTACCCCCCCCCCCCCCCCCCCCAACTCTGTTTGGCTATAATTTGTTTTCTTATTATGTTGTTGTGTTGTTGTGGTATAGATAGACCTTTGTACATAGCAGTCATCAGTATCACACAACTTTGAATGACTGTGTTATTTTAATGTATTTCTTTGTTTGGCTACCACTGGAAGAGGTCAAAATTCATAAAGTTAGTCTGTTTGACAGAACAAAGTCTTTTCAAGTATTTTGTAGGCAATAATGTGATGATGACACCCCCATAATCAAAGATTACTGCCTGCATCTAGGTATTCATCTTATGAAGAACTGATCAACACTACATTTTTATTTCTTTAAAAAACCTCAAAGGGTGTGAGTTTCAAAAGTGTCCCTTTGAGAAGCTTTATAACCCTAGAATGTGTAATTTCCCATAATATGATGTAGGTGCAAATATCATCAAAAACACATTTATGATGTTTAAAAGTCAAATGAGAAATATGACCTTCACTATAGGGCTCACACCCGTAAATACAATGGAATGTCCGAAACCCCTTCACAAATTCGTACCAAAGATACCAAAATAAATGAAGAAAAAAATTAATTAAAAATCAATGATGCAGTTTGGCAAAAAACTGAATAGCTGTAGATATTGAGTATGAATTCCTCTACAAATTGCATTTTGGTTAGAAGATGAAAGCTTTTCTGGTGGAATTTGAGGGGACTATATTTCATTGGGTACGTGCACGGAAAATGGGTGACTTTTTGAGTGACAAGAACTCGTAGTCTGGCTTTTCGTACCCCTGAACAGAATTTGAACTGAATTATCCACCCTGAGAATTTGATGGATGAAAGGGTACATCTAACTTATCCAGGTTAGTGAAGCTGAAACACCTCATTTCTCCCAGCTATTTTACAGAATTTTTTGAAATTTGATTTTTAACACACGTCCCTATGGGGAAATATTTATGGGTGTGAGCCCTCAACATGGAGGTGCTTTGGGTATTAGTGGTGGGGGGGGGGGGGGCATTTCATGAAGCATTTTGGTCGGATATTTTTCTTACAAACTGCTCTGATTGGCTGAGAGCCATTTTGTCCGACAACTTGTCAGACAAAAATGCTTTATGAAATGCCCCCATTATGATTCTTGTTCTGTTGTGGCCGGGGTTTCGCTGTAGCCGTGTTTGTTGTAACAGGAGTGCACTGTAGAGTTAGATAATATAAATTTGTGCAATCAAACAATTAATATTTCAGCAATTATGAAACTTTGGAATAATTTGTTATTCGTAACCCATTTGCATTTGATACCTGATTTTGATTTGATATGTGTTTTGTGCAGTTGGGCAATCAAGCGTTTCAGCAGTTATAATCTTTTGACATTTTTGAAATCACATCACTCAATATATTTGAACAGATAAAGCCTCATTGAGCTCAATACATTTTGTAATCTGATATACTGGTATTTTACCAAGAAATAAATCTCTTCACGTGTACGAGTATACGAGTGTGTGGAGTATATGAGATTGTCTTCACCCTGAAATGGTAATAGGCAGGGGTGGGAAGGAAATCATCCGGGTGAAGTTTTCTTTTCTTTTCTTTCCTTTTTTTTTTTCTTTTGGCAGTTCGGAGTAAAGTTTCAGTATTATGCTTAGGAAGGGTAGGCCTATACTTAGGTCAGCTAAGGAGAATTGTTTTGAGGGTTTGTTTTATTTTGAATCTAGTATACCCCCATTTTTTTCCTTCGGTTTGCTGTACAGTTGTCATTTCTATTTGTTGTATTGAAATGTGAAAATGATTGATCAGTTATTTTTAAAATAATTATTCTCTCTTATTTGAATAATTGAATAGATGTGTTTTTCTATTTGTTATATTGAAATATGAAAAGGTTTAATCAGTTATTCAGGTAATTTTGAAAGAATAATTCTCTTATGTTGAACAGTAATAACAAAGTGAATAGAATTGATGTTTTTCTATCATTGAAATATGAAAATGTTTAATCAGTTATTCAGTTATTTTTTTAAAAAAGATTAATTCTCTAATGTTTACAGCAATACCACTTATACCAGAGTGAAAAGAATTGATTTTTTTTTTCAATCATTCGATTGGAAGTGTATATATTACTCAAAAAACAAAAAAGTCTCGATCACTGATTTCAATATTAATTTTATAGATATCAGTGGTGTCGACAAGCTTTCGGATTCCCCCATAAAAATGTACTCAATAAAACGAGCGGATCACCTCAAAATACAGTCTGTCTCACCTACACAACGTATTGGCGGCGCCCTTCCCCATGTACAAAATTCCATTGATAGCTATCTAGCCAGCTTGCCAGCGCCAGCTAGCTCTAGCTGCACTACTAGCACTGAGTATCCTGCACGCAGCTAGCTCGCAGGTCGTGCGCTTGGCTTTATGGCTGTGCATGTACTTTACTATGTATGTGGGCTTGAGAGATCATACATGTCTCTATGACTGTATACGATACGCATCGCGATGGGTATCGATATCGCATCGACGTACAGTGCATCATGCAGCAGTGAGGAGATCCACCGTTTTTGGTTCGTGGGAGTGAGGTGATCCACCGTTTTTGTTTAGTACAGTAATTTACTTCGATCTTACATTGGAGACTCTCAACATAACAAGAGGTTAGTATGTTTGCATGTGAACCAAATTATATGTGCCAAGTTTATGTCCCCCTGGCCCCTCACACTTCACTTCAGAGGGAAGCTGACACTGATGATGTGGACGTGGACAGGGCTGAGGAGTGGATAGGTGGATGGGTGATTGTAAGCCCATTGGCAGCCGGAGCGCCGGGCCGAGCTTTGTACGATAAAACCGTGGCGGTGTGTAATTGACCGAAAGATCGGTCTGTAAGACTGTATCTGGTCGTCGGGGAATGTTCCGCGGAGACCACGGATCCCGCAGAGGTACGGAGCCCCTAAGGGGACATGAAATTATTATTTTTTTTTTATTTATCTCGGGGCCCCGACTTATTATCACGGGGCCCCGACTTATTATCACGGGGCCCCGTGTTATTATCACGGGGCCCCGACTTATTATCTCGGGGCCCCGACTTATTATCACGGGGCCCCGACTTATTATCACGGGGCCCCGACTTATTATGACGGGGCCCCGACTTATTATCTCGGGGCCCCGACTTATTATCACGGGGCCCCGACTTATTATCACGGGGCCCCGACTTATTATCACGGGGCCCCGACTTATTATCTCGGGGCCCCGACTTATTATCACGGGGCCCCGACTTATTATCACGGGGTCCCGACTTATTATCACGGGGCCCCGACTTATTATCTCGGGGCCCCGTGTTATTATCACGGGGCCCCGACTTATTATCTCGGGGCCCCAACTTATTATCACGGGGCCCCGACTTATTATCACGGGGCCCCGTGTTAATTATCTCTATACGATACCGTATATGCCACGCGTACAACCATACAGCTACACATGTTGCCTATACTATGCTACAAGTACAAGTTTTAGGCCGCGTTCATGCGAATTTCGTAGCCAGAATCACAAACATGAATCATGATTCAAAACGGCGTTTCAAATCACGGTCTCAGCGGAAGAGCGTTCATGCGGGCTTTCGCAACGCTGATTCTGGCTCTGCTCATCCTTTGCCACTGCGCAGCGCACTGCGCAGTTTGACCATGTCTCCGCAACTCGAGCCAGTAGACCTCCTTATGCCAACTGATCAGTCAGTTTATCAACTTCAAGAACTGCAAAATAATTGAGCTGTATTCATTTTCAATTTTATCTCTGTAAAGCTGGAATAGCTTTAATGTTTGCTAACATAAAAAGTGTTATAAACCTTTGAAACCTTCCTGAGGCATGAGATAACGATATGAACAAAACTCTGAGAAAATAACTAATTAATTTTGTAAACGCGCCCCCTCTTTACGGAATTCCTGGATCCGCCCCTGTATTGGGCAACACTAGAAAAGTGAACACCAGCAAATAACACTGTAACCAAGTAAATGTATAGTTTTTTTAAAACACCGCGATATATTTAACACCAAGGATAATCCCTACATCTTCTTTCTTGCATTTAAAGGACAAGTTCACCTTCATAAACATAAGGATTGAGAGAATGTAACAATATTAGTAGAACACATCAGTGAAAGTTTGAGGAAAATCAGACAATCCGTTCAAAAGTTATGGATTTTTGAAGTTTTTGTGCAGTAACCGCTGGATGAAAAGACTACTGCAGTGTGTGAAAAACTTAGATGTCACATGCGTACAACAATATAAGGAAAATATAAAGAGAATTTCACAAAATTTCATCTTATGAAAAAAGTACACATTCCCCCGACTCGTTACCAACAAATGTTATGGGTAATATTATTGCCCCTGCATTTAGAAAGAGGCAAGTCAAGTGCTCTTTTATTATGCGAAAAAAGTGAAAATATGTTGAATTTTCTTTATATTTTCTTTATACTGTTGTACGCATATGACTCACAAGCTGTAGTAGTCTCCTCATCCAGCGGTTCCAAAACAAAAATTTCAAAAATTCATAACTTTTGCATCGATTGTCCAATTTTCCTCAAACTTTCACTGATGTATTCTACTAATATTGTTGCATTCTCTCAATCGTTATGTTTATGAAGGTGAACTTGTCCTTTAATGTGATGTGCCAAACATTTTTCAAACATCCATCGGTAACCATGTAGACGACCCGAACCCTCGACCTGTCTTTGGACAATTCAACAACCTCACCAATGTGACTGTAGTTTTTTCTTCGAGACAGACCAAGCTGTTTGAGGAGCCGTTTTAAATGACGGGTAGAAATGATAATTCCGCACTCTGTTGCAAGAACAGTCACTATATGTCTTTATACAAAAGTCCCATTTCGAAACAAACCTTAATCATAGCATTTCGTACTTCTTCTTGTCCGTCCATTTTTTTTTTTTTACTGTAAGCTATGGTGACTATAACTTGTACTTGCAGCATAGTATAGGCAACATGTGTAGCTGTCTATGGTTGTACGCGTGGCATATACGGTATCGTATGTTGTTCAGCATTCTTTATTATATCAATAAACAATGTCACATGAAAGGCCTAGGTTGTCTCCTGGATTGAACAGGAGGCACAAGGCAAAGACAAAGGACAATACATAAAAATATGTAAATACATCATACATTGTAAAAAAAACACACTCAGTTACAGTTGCGTATACTCACAAACAAATTTACCAAAGATACATTTATACACACACGAATTAAAATATGCAATACATATATTTCATTTCAAAACATACCTTATTATCCAAATAATACAACTTCATCTCATTCTATTATTTTCATTTCTTTACGTTCTACATAAATCGTTCTCATAAAACCTTCTCTCTCTCCCTCCCTCTCTCTCTCTCTTCTCTCTCTCTCTGCCTTCCCCCTGCTTTTCTTATACCTTTCTTTTACTCCATTACCATTAATTCACTTTACACCTTCGTAACTTCTTCTCCAAAAACTCTACTTTAACTTTCTCAATAAGAATAACAACAATTAACAATACCAAATCCTATAACATCACATCTAACATATCATATATACTAACAATGAACTAAATCTCAAATTCTTTTTGCCTTATATAAACCTAAACATGAAATCATAACACTAAAAAAACAACTTTACTAATAATATAAATGAATATACAATCATCCTATCTAAAATCATCAACCGCCATACACGTTTTATACTTATAATAAATCGAACGCCAATACTTGTTTTCAACTTCACAGTGTAAGTAAAGCTTTAACATTCCACGTGACTTCTTTATGTGCATAATAGATGGCATAAGAGGAAACAATAGATATTTTGGACAGGGCCTGGATGTAGGGTTTCATTTTTGCTTGTTCGTCTGCGAATCTTAATATGGAACAGATTTTCTTTTTGTTTTCTTTCGTAACTAGTCCTCGGGAGCCAATACATTGCGAAGCAAATGAGATCACACTTGTAACCATGGGATTCAATGTCTGCTTGAAGGGGCGCATATTTTTCTTCTTTTCTTTTATTTGCATCTGTGATATTGGGCTCAAATGGAACTGTCAACTCTGCAATTACAACTTGCTTATCTCTCTTGTTCACTATCCCAATATCGGGGCGTTCTGCTGTAACCACAACATCAGGGGGTATGGCGCCACCATTCACGCGATGACCATCTAAATCTGCATAAAAATACAGATTTCCAGTACAAGTAATGTTATCGCTGATAACATTCTTCACATAATTCAAAATGCTGTCATGTCTGTAATTATGTCGCTCATGTTCCAACGCTTTTTTACAATTGTTCAATATGTGGAAAAGAGATAATTAAGTCGGGGCCCCGTGATAATAAGTCGGGGCCCCGAGATAATAAGTCGGGGCCCCGTGATAATAACACGGGGCCCCGAGATAATAAGTCGGGGCCCCGTGATAATAACACGGGGCCCCGTGATAATAAGTCGGGGCCCTGTGATAATAAGTCGGGGCCCCGAGATAATAAGTCGGGGCCCCGTGATAATAAGTCGGGGCCCCGAGATAATAAGTCGGGGCCCCGAGATAAATTGGAAAAAAAAAATAATAGTTTCATGTCCCCTTAGGGGCTCCGTACAGAGGAGAGTGATAACGTTAAAAATATAAAAGACTCCTCCGGACAGACGGATCTTTCTGTCTAGAGTCTAGTTGGTATGTGTTATGTTAGTAAATCGTGTAGATTTCTAGTAGTAGATAGAGTGCCAGGGGCGGGCCGGGCAGGGGATGTTTCACCAAGAATTTGGGTCAAGAATGAGATAGAAAGATCCATCTGTCCGGAGCGGAGGAGTCTTATTTTTTTGACGTTATCACTCTCCTCTGAGTAAAAAATACTGTAAGGTCAATAACAGTTCGGGAAACCCACTCACAAGGGGGGCCCCTCCTTATAAGTAACCCTTCCCCCTTATAAGTAACCCCCGGGGCACCCCTTATAAGGAGTCTCCACGCTTTTTTGCAATGCAGCGCGAAAATGAAAGGACTGCGGCAATTCGCTTGATTATGTCCATAAAGCTTCACAAGTTTCCTAGTTACTCACGAAATTTGAGCAAAATCGGTTTGAGGCATCATATCTAAAATCATGGATTTAAAATGCGATGTCAAACGACCCATGCGAATGCTGAAATGCGAGCGATTACTGGCGTGAGTGTCGCCAGGCGCGGCGGCGCGGCAATGCTTGAGTGCAGACGTGGCGACTGACCTGTCGCCACGTCTGCACTCAAGCATTGCCGCGCCGCCGCGCCTGGCGACACTCACGCCAGTAATCGCTCGCATTTCAGCATTCGCATGGGTCGTTTGACATCGCATTTTAAATCCATGATTTTAGATATGATGCCTCAAACCGATTTTGCTCAAATTTCGTGAGTAACTAGGAAACTTGTGAAGCTTTATGGACATAATCAAGCGAATTGCCGCAGTCCTTTCATTTTCGCGTTGCATTGCAAAAAAGCGTGGAGACTCCTTATAAGGGGTGCCCCGGGGGTTACTTATAAGGGGGACGGGGTTACTTATAAGGGGGACGGGTTACTTATAAGGAGGGGCCCCCCTTGTGAGTGGGTTTCCCGAACTGATAAGGAGGGGATCCGTGAAGCCAGACAGACGCAGTCTCCGTGGAACATACAGACCGATCTGTCGGTCAAGGTCAAGAACTACTAGTCTAGTACTTGCACAAGTTGCAGGTTGTTGTGTTATTTTCTAGTTACAGTCGTATCAATGTTTTCAGGAATTTACTGCTAACGTTAGACCTAGCAATGTTCTCAAAATTTTGTGCGACTGATTTTTCGCGCTCGGCGGGATTAGAATAGTTTTGGCTTTGCGTGTTTTTAAATTCCACAGAATCAAGTCATCAACTGCTGGAACGGGTCTAGGGCAATTACCCCCTGGGCAATTACCCCGCACCCTTTCCCTGGCCCTAATCCTAATCCTAATCCTGAACCTAACCCTAACCCTATTCCAAGCTCCTAACCATAAACCTAACCCTAACCCTAATCTTTACTCTAACCTTACCACTAACCAGTATTTGGCCGGGGGGTAATTGCCCTCTGGGGGTAATTGCCCGGATACGGCTGGAACATACCCGGTACAATGTAAGTAAAAGAATGGCGAACTTTAGCCCGACCAGACGCTGTGCACTGAGCGACTGGGCTGTGTAATAGGCGGACTTGGAACTCACTGCCCCCTGACATCATTTAAGAATATTACATAATCAGCCCCATCAGTGTAAGCCTTCCGGCTTAAACTCAAAGCTGATGACAAGCTATGCAGTGTAGACTGACACTGCTAATCAATTTTTACTTGAACCCAGAGATATTAGATCTAATATACACACAAGCACAGCATGCACATCATGAATCATGCCTGTTATTATTTTTAGCTGTAGTTAGGCCTAATAATAACAAGTTGAAGAATGTTGTAAAAAAATTGCCACACGACTAGCATTGCTGAGACGCCTGTGGAAGTACTTAAATAGCCGAAAGTAGCGCTAAAATCCTGGCGAACGCATTAATCCTACCGTATTTTGATTATTGTTCTTGTGCATGGTCAAACTGCTCACATTAAACAACACAAGAAAATGGCCAGAGTGGTAAGGAGAGTGGATCACACAGTGCCAACCAACCAGATGCTTGGAAGGTTACGTTGGATGACGCTTGAAGAGAGGTGGCATTTGAACACTTGTAAAGCAGTCTTTAGACACTTCATGGCAACATGCCCGAATATGTGCAAGAACTCATCACACCCCTTGGTAACATACACTCATATCGTACGCGAAACACATGTTATAATGGTCTCATAATTCCACAAGTTA
Source organism: Diadema antillarum (assembly GCF_040938485.1). NCBI lineage: Eukaryota > Metazoa > Echinodermata > Echinoidea > Diadematoida > Diadematidae > Diadema > Diadema antillarum. The sequence continues at coordinate 357,821 of NW_027271006.1, read as the reverse complement.
AAACTCAAGCAGGAAAAAAATCGTTTTCACACTATGCATCATGTATTTGGAATCAGCTCCCCGCTGAAGTCCGAAACGCCACCTCTCTTCAAGCGTTCGTAAGAGCATACATATCTCACTTGGGGTAGAATTCGGGTATTTTTGATATTCCTGTTTAATGTTAAGGTATTATTTTTGCCCGGGATTTTTTTTCCTCAAATAATATGAGTTTGTGTATTATTATCGTCAAGGATTAATTTTGCATTTCTTTATTTATATAGAGTATTGATGTTGTGTTGATGTTATGATGTAAAAAGGAATGTCCTTGATTTGTTATTTTGTGTTTGTTGAACTGTTATATTTTGTCATTCTGTTGCAGGGCCCCCTAGGATAACAGTGTTTAAACCACTGATGGGGCTACCCTGGGTAAAGAAAACTGAATAAATGAATAAATAAATACATTGATGTAAATAATCTTCAAGTATGTAGGATGCAGGACTAGGCCCTACCTGAAGAAGAAGAAGAAGGAACAAAAATATTCACGTGCCTTTATTTTCGCGCTATTTTTGGGTTGTGCGAAATGCGTGAAAATTTCAACACCGTGAAAATTTTCACTTAAATTACAGTAGCGTGACAACGATGTTGCACCAACTCCAGTAGCCGGTAACAACATCAAACAGTGGACACTCAACAGCTTCAAATACCCTTTGCAAGAACCCTACTCTACCAGAAATCATTCTTTCCTGACTCCATAAAGCTTTGGAACTCTCTGCCAGAATTGTCTAGAAGCCCTCATCAAATGTACCTCTGCTGACAGTTAAAGGCACGAGCTACAGAAACTAGTGTACAGCTCCTACTATAGAAGGGGAATGCTGTGTTTTAGCTTCACTTAGTTATCATGTAGATCAGAGTAGATGTACGTAGTACTAGTTATTTTAAGTTTATTTACATGGCACTTTAGTCTTTACATACACCACACCAGACCTGCCAACAGTGCGAAAATACACCAGATGGTTGACTGCACTTGCTTGGATTGGAAGAAGCAAGAAGAGGAAAAAGTGTATGAAAAGTGTTAAAACCATGAATATTCCATAATTTCTATTGGACTTTGGTCTCACGCAGATTTTTATTCGTGCCTCGCCCTGTTGGATATTTAAAGTGAGCTTGTGCATGTTTGGAGATCAATTCACGAAGGGGTGCGAAAATACACTGGAACTAAAAGTTAGAATGTTATTGAAGTCACACACATCCTCCCATGATTTCAAGTTAATCTCAAAATGTAATAACTTAAATTCTGGTGAAACGTGCAATTCACTACATGTAGAGTCTAAACGTAACTGCGTTGGAGTTGGTCGCAGTTCAGGTTGCTTCCTCACTGGACTGTACTGTGTAACCTCTCCCAACATTAGGAGAGGTTACAGTGCCAGTGATGACCATCTCAGGGCTGCCAACCTTGAGTGAGAGTTTGGCGTGAGACACTGCACGAGCGAGGGAGCGGACAACAGCGTAGCCAGGATTTCATGTTAGGGGGGGGGCGGTTAGTCTGCGAGGGAGCGAAGCGACCGAGCCCGAGCGAGCGGAGCGAGCGAGGGGGGGGGGGGGAGGGTATGGGAGGGGGGTGTCGCCCCTCCCACGGTAAGAACTTTTTGCATTTGGATGTTGTAAATGGTGCAATTTGATGCATGTTTTTGCGCGTTTTATCGACGTGAAACAGTCCCACTTGTTTATGGTAGCAGTTTATTTTGATGTAGATTATTATTGAACAATTTGCCTATAAAATGGCATAATTTAGATACACTTCTTGTATTGATTCTTTTCACTGAATATCATGAACGCGACTGAACCCGAGCGAGCGGAGCGAGCGAGGAGGTAGGGGAGGGTGTGGGGGGGGGTGTCCCCCCTCCCACGGTAAGAACTTTTTGCATTTTGATGTTGTAAATGGTGCGATTTGATGCATGTTTTTGCGCGTTTTATCGACGTGAAACAGTCCCACTTGTTTATGGTAGCAGTTATTTTGATGTAGATTATTATTGAACAATTGCCTATAAAATGGTATGATTTAGATACACTTCTTGTATTAATTCTTTTCACTGAATATAATGAACGCGACTGAACCCGAGCGAGCGGAGCGAGCGAGGGGGTAGGGGAGGGTGTGGGAGGGGGGTGTCCCCCTCCCACAGTAAGAACTTTTTGCATTTTGATGTTGCAAATGGTGCAATTTGATGCATGTTTTTGCGCGTTTTATCGACGTGAAACAGTCCCACTTGTTTAAAGGGAAGGTAAACCCAAAAAGCAATGTGGATTGAGTGAAAAAAAGCAACATTAGTAGAACACATCAGTGAAAGTTTGAGGAAAATAGGACAATCGATGCAAAAGTTATGAATTTTTAAAGTTTTGGTGTTGGAACCGCTGGATGAGGAGACTACCAGAGGATATGACGTATGAGTGGACAACAATACAAAGAAAATATAACAGAAATTCAACAAAAATTCACTTTTCTAGAATTATGAAAGAGCAATGGACCAACCTCTTTCAGAAAGCAGGGGGAATAATTGCTACCCTTAACATATGTCAATATCAAGCTGATGGAATTTGTAATTTTCATGAAAAATGGATTTTTGTAGAATTTTCTTTATATTTTCTTGGTATTGTTGTCCACTCATACGTCATAACCTCTAGTAGTCTCCTCGTCCAGCAGTTCCAACACCAAAACTTTAAAAATTCATAACTTTTGCATCGATTGTCCGATTTTCTTCAAACTTTCACTAATGTGTTCTACTAATGTTGCTGCTTTCACTCAATCCACATTGCTCTTAGGGTTTATCTTCCCTTTAAGGTAGCAGTATATTTTAGTGTAGATTATTATTGAACAATTTGCCTATAAAATGGTATTATTCAAATACACTTCTTGTATTAATTCTTTTCACTGAATATTATGAACGCGACTGAACCCGAGCGAGCGGATGCGAGCGAGGGGGAGGGTAGGGTGTGGGAGGGGGTGTTTTGCTTTTGCTTTTGCGTTTTTAGAATTGAAATAAAGCGATCTGGGTATAGCCACAGTCTACTTCTTTGCATGGCCGGGGGGGGGGGGGGGGGGGGGGGGCGAGTGTTATCTCCACCCTTCCCTTCCGATGGAGCTTTTATCTTTTTAAGGTTGAAATTGAGATATCTCGTATACGCATATTTGATGGAATCAACATTTGAGAAATCACCAAAAAAAAAAAAAAAAACCTGATTTTTTTTTTTGGGGGGGGGGGCTGAGGGAGGAAAGGGTCGATTAAAAGGGGAAATTCCCCTGAAGATACATGAGGGAACCTTCAGTTTTCGGAATATAAGTGATAAGTCTTGTGCACTCAGAATTATTCAGAATTTTTTGTGAATCCAAAAAGTGTACTTGGCTAGGGAAAGAGGCACAGAGGGGGAGGGTTTGGGAGGGGGATACCCCCTCCCAAGCACGAGAGATTTTGCATATTTTGAATTGAAATTCAACGATCTGGTGCACACTTTGAGTGAAATATTAAAAAAAAATATCTTATTTGATGAAAGGTTGCAAAGGAGACCCGCTTCATGTGCATGCATACAGTATACACGCATTTTTTTTCCGCCTCCCAAATCCCCGGTCCAAATCTTAGGGGGGGGGGGGGCGACCGCCCCCGTCGCCCCCCCCACCCCCCCCCCCCCCCCCCTGGCTACGCCAGTGGGAGCGGAGCGACCTCCTGGCTAGCGCATGGCTGCCTGCTGTGCGGCCGTACGAACGTACGTACTACTAGTATGTACACAGTACGTCAAGCGATGTAAAGCACACGTCATTGCTATACATACTGTAATTTGCCATAAGTACAAGCTACGCTCACGCGGTATGGTAGAAACCAATCGTAATCCAATAGCTCGTCTTTGCGCGCGAACCGAAAACGATTATTATTGGTTAAGCTTTACACCCGCGCGGGAAAATCTCGAAACTTTGGGCTTGGGCATATCGATATTCGGAATATCAGAGAATTTAGAGATATATTTATTTTTTTTACATTCCATTTTGGGGGTTTAGCGTGAGATTTCGTTTATCAGAGTGAGACAGTCAAAATTGGTTGAATTGCGTGAGTCTCACGCTGATTGCGTGAGAGTTGGCAGCCCTGCCATCTTGGTGCAAACTCTTTTACGACCAGCAAGGGTTTGTGCCTGCAAAATGGGGAAGTTGATACAGCCTGTTACTTGAGAGTGGAGGGGGAGGGGAGATGGGGGGGGGGGCTATTGATGTGGGGTTTTGCAGGAAAATGGCCGCCTGTCTCATTGTCTAATGGCAAGGATACTTCACCACCAGTCTTTAGAAAGGTGTTTTACATCTGACAACGAATTCTTTAGCTGCTTGTTGGTGCATAGCAAGTGAATAGTATACAAGTTTGATTGACATGGAACAAAGCTTAACCCTAAAAAGACGGGGGGGGGGGGGGGGGCTAAAAGGCCCCCCCTCGACATTTCGCGCGATTACTCTGCAACACGCAATGCTCTCGCCGCGATGCTCTATGACTTTTTTCTTTCAAGTTTCCCGCACATTTTGACACCAAATTTGTGACGCCAGGGGGTACGGTTCTGAAGTTACATAACTTTTTGTACATGCACGTGAGGCCGAAAATGGCTCAAAAATGTGATTTTGTGTACAAAGTCAATGCAAATTGAGTTTTTTTCACATGGTTCATATAAATATGCTTATTTTTACTCTCAATGGCTAAAATTAATTTGTTTTAGGAGTATTATGCTTCAAAAAGTGTCTGCCACAAATTTTGTTAAAAAAACAAAAACAAAAAGTCGAAAAAACAAAGAAATGCATAAGAAATTCATAATACAATAAAATAAATAAGAAATTAATTTTGATACCAAATTTTTTTTTCAAGTACATTTGCTAAGAATGCCACAAAGAAAAATTAGACGAAAAATGAGCACTTTTGGAGCTTTATTTACTGATATAGATCAAAGAGTCTGATTTCTTGCATAAATTAGCATAATTAATCAAAATAAAGTAAAGAAGACAATTTTGTAAAATTTAAATATACGATCTTGTAGATTACATCGCACACTACCATTGTGCAAATTTCCGCGGCGATCGCGCGATCCACGGCCGAGATCTTAGGGGGGGCCCTTTAGCCCCCCCCCCCCCCCCCCCCAGTCTTTCAAGCTACCAAAATAGCCCAGTCTTTTTAGGGTTAAAGAATAAGGCTTCGCGTGCTTGCTAGAACTCCCATGCAAATCACAGTTTCCAGGGTACCATGTCTATGGACCGCTCATTGTGATCATTAATATTAAATTACAATCAATTCATTGTTCTAATCATCATTCTAACCTACAGTATTTCTTTCATAATGTAAACCACTCTGTTTCCTCGAAAACTTGTATACAAATATCGACTGCTGCAGAGGGAGATGGTAAAACTATTTGCACCGAGGTGATGTCTCAACAGTGCTATGTCCCGAGACGAAGTCGAGGGACATGGCACTGTTGAGACATCACCGAGGTCAAATAGTTTTACCATGGCCCGAAAGAAAGCAGTCGATATTTGTTTTATATCCCTCTCGAGCATTTTACTAGAGTAATGACGGTTCCCTTTTGGAAAAGTGTGCAGGTTTTGTGAACGATAAATCTAACGTTAGGCCGTAGCAGTGCAGCAGCAGTGCGTGCAGCGCGTAGCGAACGACACCGCTGCGCTGTTGTTGATTCCTACACAGAGCTACACTACAGCGTGCAAAACTCCGAAAGATCGAGGAGGTCCAGGACTACGTTAGAAGTAGGCCTAAAGCGGCTTCGTTACCCAGATCATCTTCAAAATCGGTTTTAGTTTATTCCTAATTCATACCTGATATGGTGTCCTCCTGCGATCATTCTTCCGTTACTTGAAGCAGTCATTGATCACACGTCCACTAACGTTACACACCCACGCCATTGCGCCATCGCACCACAGATTTCTGTAATGCTGTCGCACACCGAGCGCTCCGCGCTCTCTCTTAGCGTTCGCATGCTTACGAGCTAGCTAGCTACAAGCCACAGGACTGTCGCTCAAAAGTATCGCTACTACGCGCACTGCGTACATTCTTAAGTGAGAAATGTAGATATCGATCACACGATCACGATTGGGTGCAAATCATGGATTCCCAAAAGTACTATATCCCTCTGGCTAGTAACCAATTGCACCGCATCCAGCTGCTCGTAGCTAGCTAGTAAAACTACACCATGTTCGTGCTCTGTACAATCATATGGCAAGAAGCTTCACATGAGGGATATAATATCTTATACCCCTTTCATATTTGCCAAAAACACAGCACGTCCTCCGGAGGACGTGCCGTGTTCATCCCAGACCACTGTCAATATGAAAGCTCGACTCAGCCTTAAAACAGCACGAACAGTGGATGAACACAGCGTGAAGTTCGTGCTAGACTGTCTAGCACAAACACGGCACGTCCTCCGGAGGACGTGCCGTGTTTGTGCTAGACGCTGCCCGGACACGGCATACAACCGGAACTGGAAATCTCAGATAAACACAACTGCGAGCGCGCTAGTATGTGAACAGTACACGTGTGTGCTTTGTCAACATACAATGATCGTTTATTTATCGTATATTATATGCCATGGCAAATTGTTTGCCAACTAGCAGAGGTATCAAATTTGTAAGAACAACAAATTATCACATAATACAAAAAATAAAATATGTGTCGACTACAAAATAATTAGTTTATGCTTTATTAATATCTAAACAATTTCTACGCTCATTTCACATGTAAAATTGCAAGGCAATTAGGTGTGCCTGCTTAGAATTAGGTCAGTCTGCGCTAGTAATTAACATGATTACTGACGACTGCCATCAGTGGCTATGCATACACTGTACTGATTGCTCTCAGTTGTAAAATGTATTGCTGTAATGCATTTCGAAAAATTTGTGGATTCGGCATTTTGGTGGACTGCCAGACTGTCGCTTTCATGACAAAAAGCGCGGGAAGCTGGCTGCAAGTTATCACGGAACCGTATCCCAAGCGGGTTGCTATGGGAACGTGTGCCGAGTTCGTGCCGTGTTCGAGATCAATATGAAAGGGTACCGCGGGCTGTACCTCGTGTTTACAAGGATTTGGGAGGGCAGTCACGCCGTGTTCATCCCAGACTCGAGTCTGGCATGACATCCGAGGATGCCAGATATGAAAGGGGTATACAACGTAGGTATAAAACCATGTTCATTTTGATAATTTGCTATAAATTTGAAAGGTCTGCTTTCAGCTTGTCATTATTTTTGTAAATAAAGACAGGTGCGTTTGATAATGTTTTAGGGCAATGTCCAGTGAGGAACTGGATTTCAGACACCATCTTGTTCTGTACCCACAAACAAAGCAGATTAGCCTGCGGGGTCCTGTACAGTGTACATCATGTACATGTACTATTTTTTTGGTGTTAGATGATAATAAAGAAGCTCACAGGCTGCTTCTTTAATACGATTTTACACTAAGTAGATTTGAAGCTGAGATCCGAGGGAAACTGGCAGATGTTCAAACAAGTTATTAAAGTACAAACTTTGTACCAGTGTTGCAATGATGAATTGTTCTTGATCAAACTGAAACTTGTAGTTTACATCATACAGTAGATACTATGTGCCAATGGTATATTGGGTTTGATACATGTGTATACATGTCTCTTTAAATACAATGTTGTAGTACAGCTGTACATTTATTTTTTGTATTTTGTAGGCCATACAGTGTATGAGATCAAACTATGTGCAATTGTATTGTGTATCTACTTGAATGGTCAATTTGGCTTTTGATCACTGCAAGAATGAAATTTGCAATATGATGATCAGGCCATTATTAGTCTTTAATAATTTGCAGGAGTGCCAGCTGATTCAAGGTGCAATGTACAATGTATTTTGATCTGGACAATGAGGTTATTATTATTTTTTTTTTTTCAATGAATGCCAATTCTGTATTAAAGAGGTGAAGTCGTGTAATACTTTGCCATCTATGAAGAAAACCTTAAATCAATGTACATCTGTCTGCAAAGACAAATGTATTCAAGTGTAGGAAATACAATATGGTGCATAATACACAATTCATTTTGATGAAATGGGCTCAGTTCACAGATTCTGTAATGTATTGAATTTATGGATATTTAGTTTACTACAGCCTCGTACAGAGCATTTGATGAATTCTATTCACCAGCTCCCTCCCATGGGAAGGAATTCACTGTTAGTTGTTGCTTGGTACAACAATTACTATAGGACAAGCTTTGTGGTTGGCAAGGACAGCTTTTTAAAACAAATCATGCATACCGGTATAATCTGAATATCATTACAAAACCAGTCTGTTTGTAATAGTTTGATATCCATGCACTGTAACATACTAAAAGAACATTTCCATAAGACCTCACTTTATACATACTTACAATGTGTACACTGTATGTACAGTATGATCAGTGACTTTGAAAGCTGTGCATGTGTAGCTGTAGTTCGTAGGAGCCTTACCTTATAGTTGTTTTTTTTTTCTGGAAAGAACCAAGAGAGAGAGAAAAATACTCATACAGTACACATCAAAAACATGTTTACAATGTTTATCTTCAGGGTGATAGATTTTTTTTTTAACCACTTGCCTGGTTGGGCAAGCAGATTTTCATTTGTTGCAAAACACTTGCCTGAACATGAATTCTACTGGCCCCCAAAAGTCCAAAATGATCAGAAAGTAGTTGATTGTAAGTTGAAGCCTTAATTAATAAAACATGATTATTTGAATAGGCAAGACATTTAACTGTTGTTGTGCAGGTTTTTTTTTTTTTAACGTTGGAATAAAAGACTTGGCATGATTGAATGTTGGTGTTGCCTTGCATTGGGTTTATCCACATAAATTTTTGAAAGTTGCTGAAATGAAATACATGCATTGCATGAGTCTAAAAAGTGGTTTTCACAAGGCTCTTGTATGATTGATTTCCTCGGGTTGTATGAGGGAACTGTAAAAAAAAAATAATGATAAATGAAGAAATGGCTTCAAAACTCTTTACTTGCCCAATTCTGGCATTTTTTTTTTGTCACAATGTTTCACAACACTTGCCCCCTTTAATTTTTACTTGCCCTGGGCAATCAGGCAAGGACTTACTGTATATTGCACCTTGATCTTGAAAAGAAAACTCGTCTACTTATGTACATTAAGTCCAGGAATGTACCAGTGAATTAGTAGACCTATAATGTCCGTGAGATGTAATATGTTTTCCTTACTGTCAGACACTATTCTCATTTTAGATCACCATGGCGACAGAGAGTGGAGGCCATCACCTGCAAGTTGCTGTGATAAATGTGGATGGGATGACCTGCAATTCTTGCATCAGGGCCATAGAAGACAAAGTAGGAGACTGCAATGGTGTTCATCTTGTTAAGGTAAGGCCGCCCTTATCAATTTATGCATCAACAATGACGAGAACGGCTGTTACGATAGGGTCTTGGCCCTGACATTGTAAGAGATGCAAGTTCTTTACTTCCTTGAGGACGAGTCCCGAGTATACTCGGGCAACTGTCTATGGGAAATGCGTGTTGTAACAAAATCAAACCGTCCTCAACGGATTAATACTCTACAATTCTACAGTGTAGGTACAGTTGTGCATCAGTTTTCCTCTTTCTTTTCTGAACCTGAACAGAAATGAGGCGTACACTTTGCAATTGTATGATTATTGACATGTACAATGTACATGTACTGCATAATATTCTTCTTTTAGATTAAATGAACTTGCAGACCAAAATAAAAAAAAAGAAGAAAATGATATCGTGTATCAGATTCAGAGAACTGTTAAAAAGTCTGCAAATCATATTCATCATGAATTTTCCTGTGCATGACCCACAATCAAATTCGCATCAACCATGTAAATGCACTACAGTCTGCACAGTGTGTTTATGTCCGTGCACACACTCTACTGGTGTACGCATCAAGAGATGTACACATTGAATGATGTGACATACAAAATTTTATGGGTTAAGTGTTGTCCTTGAAAATATTTTTGTACTCTTCCCCACACATCAATAATGATCAATGCCAAGTTTTATGGAGCGGCTGCTTAGGGAAAGAGAAACAAAAGGCGGGGGGGGGGGGGGGGGGGGGGGACTGTGTACTGTAAAGGCAAACATACAGTACATGCAAAATAACAGAGAGAGAGAGAGAATGTGTACAATGTATTGTAAGGCTAGCATACGATATGTTTAATAGGCAGCTTTTTCAGCCATAAATCAAAATTGATTTGTTAAAGGCTAGAGGGATGCTTTTATCTAGCTGGGATCTAAAAAGTGGATAGATCAAGATAGGGTCATATAAAATACTTGTATGTCTTGAAGGATACCAATGTTTATATGGTTGGATTTACAGATTAATTACAAGTACTGTAAAACATGACATATTCGCGGCATGAATTTTTCGCGAATTGGAGCCGACGGCCTTTTTTGCGGCATGAAATTTTCGCGAACTGCCACTGGCATTCAATGCATATAGCGTAGACAAGAACTTTTGTGTGCATTTTAATTTCGCGAATCTTGGCGCTCGCGAAATTCGCGAAATTAAAATGCACGCGAAAATTTCTTGTTTTACAGTAGCTGTCCATGGAAGTTCATGTACACGTAAGTTGTAGATCTATACACGCATCATGTCGCTACATTGACCTTGCATCACAAAACCAACAAAAAGTCACCAGACATGAATTAGTTATGGGCAAATTCTGAATGAGCAGACTTTTAGCTTTAAAATGATACTGGTGACGTGACTCAATTCAAATGGACTCACTTAACCTACTTAATGTACAAGTACATGTCTAAATATTGGTAAATAGAAATATTGGCAAAAATAAAAATATTGGTAAAAAGATATTGCTTGAAAAAAATATATTGATAAACAGGCACACACCAAAAAAAAGTGTGTTTAGTGAGAAAAGAGACTGAAACTTCGGGTTTATAGCACTTGATATTACCAAGCCGTGCTAGCTGTGCAATGAATAGGACAAAAAACAAACAAACCCAACAATAACAACAACAACAACAAAAGATGAAAAACACTCTACAGTGTAAAAAATTGTACATTGTTGTAGCATCAGCAATGAATGGATACATTGTGCTGTAATGATATGTTCAGTCCATGACTAATACCAACTGTCAGGGCAGTATCCGTTTTAAGTGTACATAAATCCAGAGGGGGGCTGTGAAAGTGAAGAGTGCGTGTGTTGAAAAAGAGTGTAACGTACAAGTATAAGGGGATTTTTAAGAAATGAAAAGGGGCACCTACATGTAAGACATATATTAAAACTAATTACCACTATTAAATTACACTATTATACCAACAGGTGTTCTCTGAGACAAAGTGAAAATTACAGCTCTCCATCTGTTTCATCATCCCAAACTTTGAAATAATGCTGACGAAGAATTGCTCATAATTTCAGTAAATATGAAAGACTCAGGATTGACTACAAGTTGGTTTACTCATTTCACCCATTTTATGTCTCACATGATATTAGGGTGTGCCACTTTTTGTTGGTTTTGTGATGCATGGTGATGAATATTACCAATGACTGGAGATGAGCAAAAAAGTGGAGGATGAAGGAAAACCAATAATTTGAGAAAGAGCTGAAAGGGACTGTACAGTACTGGTTGAGGTGGGGATTCAGGTTTCAACATTCCTAAGTGAGATAATGAGAAACCTTATGAAAGAGCATGAAGAAGGATTCAATGTTATTTGATGAAAATTGGTTTTCAAATGACCAAGAATACATGTATATCAAACAAAAATTGATGATAATAAAAGGTGACAGGCCACACCTTTTATCAGGATCTCTTTTTTTCACTTTGTTTTTGGATATCTCAGCCATTTAAAAAAAAAAAGATTTTCATCAAGTAAACTTTTGATTCCCCTTTTAGAATTGCATGCTCTTTGATACAGTGTACCTCATCAGAGTGGTTTCTGAATATCTCACAAAATGTTAAAAGATAAATCCTCACCTCAACCAGAATATTACTGGGAATACACAAAGTGATCAATCATGTTCCACATTGTCCGCAATCCCTCAGGTACTGTGCTTCTCTGATGTAAGCTTGTTTTAATGCCCTGACAGAAGATAACAAACGTGCATGTCACTTTCAAATGTCAAAGGTTGCAGTACCAGCGATGTGGTCTATGATCTTTAAATGGTGCAGACACTGTCTTGGGGTAAAAAGAAGAAGAAGATACAGTGTAATATTCAGTTATCAGCAGTAGCACAGAGCTACATACAGTGTACCAAGTCTCACGCATTCTGAGTGAGACTCAAGCATTTAGGGGTCGTCTCACAATCTCACGCATGGCACCCATTTCTCTTACGCATCGGGCAACGTCTGCAATTTGGGCCCATAATAAGGAGCATAGCTCGAAGGATTAAAGTGATAGTTACAATTGAAGGTATATTTTCCTTTTGTCTTTCAAAATAAGTAAAAAAATCGCACCATTAAGAGCTAAAAATTGAAAAAGCTCGTACCGTGGGAGGCAAGGGGGGGGGGAACCCTCCCACACCCTCGCTTGTGCGCACATTCCCTCGCCGAGATGAAGAGTCATGACAATCTCACTCATAAGAATTTTTTGAACTTGACATCCCTGGTAGCATCTAGCCTGGGTATACAGTTGTATGGTATTTCACGGTGAGTGACATCATACACTTTACACATCAACTGAATCCACACAAAACCTAATATGTGTGATTGTACCAAGGAGGTCTCTCCCCATCTCCTTGATGGTACTACAGTAAAAGCTGTTTAGTGCTGCATACAATGTACATCAGGCTAGGCAGTGTTTCTGTTTGTACAGATACTCCTCTTTCTCCCATTTATCTGATGCATAGTTTTGTCAGTAGCCAAGTAAACACCTGAATGAAGTCAGAAATCGAGATTGTCTGATAATGTTTTGCTTTCCCAATGTGCAGTGGAAAAAGCCATGAGGAAAGAAACATCTTTTATGCATATGTATTTGTTTTGATTTAAGAGGCAATGCTTTGACCAAATAAATACAAGTCTCAATTAATATCATGAAGCAAGTTGTGATCTAGGTTACAGTGTATGCTCTAAACTGAACATGGAATGCAAAGCAATTGTTGCATGCATACATTGGTGTGCACATTTTATGGCATTTGATTGGGGATTCCAATGTGATTTTTTTTTTAATAATATATTGAAAGAGCATTATTTTTAATACCAGAACGAGACACTAGTACTATTGAATGTAATTTCTCAGTATTTGAAAGGATATTTTGAACCAGTACCTCCCAAACTACAGTGTATGATGCCTGCCTTGCTGTGTATGTAATTGTGTATTTGATTTGAGAATATCCAGTGAAATCAGTCAATTGATACTCTATAACCAGGGAGGTGAGACCCCACCTCTCTGCTATAACATGTGGCATCACTTCTAAAAATATAAACAAAATAGAGCCCGACAAATGTTAAACGTAATGACACCAATCGTGACCACAAGGAAATGTTAAGGTACATGAAGGAATCCTGTTTTTATCAAGAAGTTTTGAGGGGTAAAGTCCACTTTGCATTCTAGTGTCCACCCATCGTGCTACAATGTGTTTTGTATAAAATGTTAGTGTGACAAGCGTAAAGTCTAGTCAGGCTGTGATAAGGTGTAATTAACTGCAGACATTCTGTACAAGATTGATAGCTAAACACACAGCCGCAATAGGGGTAATTTCATCAGTGTTTTTTCTTGTCATTTTCTCTATTGGTCTTTGTGCCATTTTCAGGTATCCTTAACGGATAAACAAGCACTCGTATCCTTTGAACCCCACCATATCGATCCTGCATCGCTGCGAGAGGTTATCTACGACATGGGTTTTGAGGCCAGCCTAGATAATACCGATCACCAGCATCTTTGTGGCATTCTATCAATCACAGGGATGACATGCGGATCATGTGTACAGTCAATAGAAGGCAAGATTGGGGAACTTGAAGGAGTGCGGAAGATAAGCGTGTCACTCGCCCAAAGTCAGGCTGTTGTTCTGTTCAATGCCAGAGTCATCACTCTGGAGAGGATTACCAAGGAGGTGAATGGTATGGGGTTCCAAGCAGCTGTTCTTTTGAGTGATGAAACCATGCCTGGATTGAACAGGAAGACATCTAGTGAACAGGATGCGGACATCGTTGCTATTCGTATTGAAGGAATGACATGCAATTCTTGTGTAAAGTCCATAGAAGGCCATGTGGGTACACTTCCTGGTGTGAGAACAATACAAGTGTCTCTGGACCGCCAAGAAGGGGTGATTATGTACGGCTCATCCCTGACCAACCCAAAAACATTGAGGGAAGCCATTTACGATATGGGCTTCGAGGCAACACTTCCTGCTACCAGCCAGTCAGTCAATAGCCCAGTGCTCGCAATGGTCATCATCGGTATCGAGGGGATGACATGCAATTCTTGCGTGCGGTCAATCGAAGACAAAATAGGATCCCTAGCAGGAGTTCGGAGCATCAAGGTCTCACTGCAGGACAAAATCGCTGATGTGAAGTATGACACATCAAGAGTGAAGGCAGAGGAGATTCGCCTGGCAATATATGATATGGGCTTTGATGCCACGCTACCGCACAGCGATGACGATGACGAAAAGGATGACGACATCCAGACAGCAGTTCTGCGTGTGGAGGGCATGACATGCAACTCGTGTGTAAAGACAATAGAGGGAAAGATGGCCGACCATCCTGGACTTACCTCCATCAAGGTGTCGCTGGAAGGGAAAACTGCAGAGGTGACCTTTGACCCCAAGGTCACCACCGTTCTTGCCATGCGAGATTCAATCTACGATATGGGATTTGACTGCTTCATGCCTGAGCCGTCACAAGAAGACATCTGTAAGACAGTGGTTCTCAGTGTAAAGGGCATGACATGCAACTCTTGTGTGAAAAGTATTGAAGGAACTCTGTCCGACAACCCTGATATCAAGTCAGTGAAAGTGAGCCTTGCTGATGAAAATGCTGTCGTGACCTTTGATCCTGTTCACATTACTCCACAACAGCTGCGAGACATGGTGTGTGATATGGGCTTTGATGTCACAATTCAAGGTAACACTAACAGTCCTAAAAAGTTCTTGTTCTCAATTACATTATAGATGCAATTATTTGTCTGCACTATAGACATTGATAAATTATGGTACTGTACATTGTATACATGTACATACGGTACTATACATTGTATGTGTTTCACCATGAATCACTGGAGAAAAACTGTGATCATTTTCCTATTGTAATTTAGATTCAATTCTGTCCATTGAATGTAACATTTTGCAAGATTTTTTTGTTTGTTTTCACGACTCAAATTTGAAATTGTGATGAATTTATTTCAGTCATTGGGGTGGAGTGCAATTTAATGTACAGCTGGAAATTCTTAATGGGAATTTTTGATTACATACAATTCACATACTGGTACTTTGCAAATTGCAAGTGACATTCAATGCATAGTATACAAAAGCAACAATTCCCATCTATAATCTAGACAGGATTTATTGTTGCTTGCATTTTGATTTTGGGAAATGAAATTTATGCACATGAACATTCCTCATGTTACAGTATATGGTGCAGCAGAAATGTGTTGTCAACCCCAAAGGCAAGGACAGTTCACATTTTAAGCTTTGAGATCTCCTGGGACCCATTTCATAAAAGATGTTAGGATGGCAACTCTTGCTGAAATGACAACTTCCAATAGCAACAGCCAATCAGTAAGCTAGATTCTTGTCGTTACTATGACAATTGTCATTCCAGCAAGAGTTGCTATCATATCAATTTTTTAAATGAAATGGGGCCCAGATCCTACAGTTTGTACTTACCCGTTAACTTCACCCTCCCAGAAAGTCTGGACATTGTATCACACTTTTTATACTTTTTTCTTTAACCCTTGCAGCATTGATTATTTATCACAATATGTGTACATTGTCTACCCTGTATATCAACAGCTCTGTATTTGTTTTGATGACAGAGAGGAGTTAATTAAAATTAAAGTCTGTTTTATGTACATGTATACAGACTTTCATTTTAAATAACTCCTCTCTGTCACCAAAACAAATACAGAGCTGTTGATATACAGGGTAGACAATGTACCCGTACACATCTACAGACTACAGTACTGCAGTACATTTGATTAATTGCTACAATACACTAACTTCCATCACAATCTGGTACACAAGCTCTGTAGTGCTCCATTTTGGGCATGCATGGTGGTATTAACTCAAGAGAGGGGGATAAAGTATACTGTCAGACTATACATAAAATTTGCGGTACTACAGCTTGTAGATCACAAAGCTGTCAAAAACATGTGCAGTAGTGCATAGATCTTTTGAATAATTTGAGAGAAATACTGTGAAGGTACAGAAAAAAATTACAAACACTGTTGCATCCATAGATACTGTGTGTGCTCTAGTACTCAAACTTAGAATGTTCATTTTGTAGTGTATTAAAGGACAAGTTCACCTTCATAGACATGTGAATGCAGCAATATTAGTAGAGCACAGTAGTGAGAGTTTGAGGAAAATGGGACGATTTGTGTAATAATTAGGAATATTTGAAGTTTCTGCTCACTCACTGCTGGATGAGAAGATGGATGAGAAGACTAAACTAGAGCTTTTGATGTCGCATGTATAGAACGATGTAAGAAATTTTTATAAAGGAAATTCAACATATTTTCACTTTTCTCGCATAATAAAATAACACTTGATTCTCCTCTTTCAGAAGGCAGGGGGAGTAATATCCACGTACTGTACATCAGTCACAAGTCGAGGAAATGTGCACTTTCTTCAAAAAGAAAATGCAAAATTCTCTTTATATTTTCCTTTACAGTTGTCTTGTATCATTCTACATTGTATGTACATGTATGTGACATCACACACTCCCATCTGTAGTCCTTTCATCCAGCAGTGACTCTGCAGATGATACAATGTACTGGTACTTTAAAAATTCATAACTTCTGAAGGGACTGTCCCCCACACTTTCACTGAGGTGTTCTACTGATATTGCTGCATTCACTCAATCCACATTTATATGGAGGTGGACTTGTCCTTTAAGCCTTTCATGAATTTCACACTTGACTATATTCATAGGAAAAAAAATAGTGTAAAAAGGGCTGCTGAAAACTGCTTAAATCCAATAGTGGTGAGCCAATGGAGTAAAATGGAGTCAAAAGGGGCCTGAGCTCTTGATCCTAGCAGAATCTTCATCAGAGGCAAAATTGCAAACAGGCAGGGAAAGCAATCACATATCAAGGACTTCACACAACAAGAACAGTCAGGGACAGGCTGGGTACTGTACACAGAACATAGAAAACAAAAGGAGAAGGTTGTAGGTCATGGGCAAGGAGCCCAACTGGTAAAGGGAGGGGGATTAGAGCAGGAGGGTGGACAGACAAAAGGCAGAGGAGAGAGGACAGACAAAAGGCAGAGGAGGGTCAGTAATAATCCTGAGGACCATGGGGGCAACCATTGAAGGAAAAGGATGAATAAGGAGGCAACATCAAACAAGATAAGGAACAATCAGAGGGATAGATAAAGAAAAAGAGTGTTATAGCAACAGCAAGGGGAAGTTGGGGGGGGGGGGCTGAGCAAACAGTAAGCCCTCGTAAGGTGTAGAAGAGACAACAAAAAGAGAGTGAGAGTCAACCAACAAATGCAAATAATCAAATATACAGTACTGTACATGTATACATAGTTTAGTAGTAATGATGATAATAATGATAATGATATTATCAATAGTAATCTTGTTGTGTGAATTCCTATTATATATGTGATTGCTTTCCCTGCCTGTTTGTCATTTTGCCTCTGACGAAGATTCCGCTGGGGTTGAAAGCTCAGGCCCCTTTTGACTCCTTAAAAAAATAGAACACACACACACACACACACACACACACACACACACACACACACAGCTTTGTGTACATAAGATCAGATTTGGTACAAGAGAAGACTGTGATCCGGATGAAAGTGCATATTTCACTTTAAATTGGCCTTGCAACCAAAAAGCTTCATGATGCTATTAAAATAAAAGTTTTCACTTTATAATGGTGTACACTGTATCTAGTATTCTTCATTGTGTTAGGGGGCATTTTGCTTGGTATCATAATGATGAGTGTTGTCAAATTTAATTTTTATATATAATTCTCCTTGTGGAAAAAGACATATTTAATATTGACAGGCATGTGCAGTAAACTGTGATGCAGTGTAACATGACTCATCTCCGTGAACCATGGTAATGGAGTTTGCATTTCAAGGCTTGACAGTACCGGTAACTTTTTCTCTTGGTGGCCTGACAATGAAATATGTATCAGTATGCATGGTGACCCGAAACAAAACACACACTGTATCTTTCCCTAAAAAGTGGTGGCCCATCATCTATTTCTGGTGGCCCCTGGCTGCTATAAATGTCAAGCCTTGCATTTCAAGTATGTACAATTATATGATACATTCTACACTGTAGGGCCTTCAGTATGTTGAAGGTTGAAAGTGAATGTGTGTTTGTTAATATTTTTTATCTCTGCCTGTTATCTTTGTTATTATTTCTACTCTGCACAGATGCTTGCCAAGTTTTGTCTTCACCCCTTAACAGTCCTCCCGTCACACACAGTCCGCCAACACACACCCTGAGCTCAAAGCAGGGACAAAGTGAAGCGCCGTCGTCCAGTGACGATGCCTCCCGTGGGGCTTTCATGAGGGAAATGTCCCAGGAGCCGACCCCTGCTGAGGAGGGCACAGAGAAGTGCTTCCTGCAGGTCACAGGAATGACCTGCAGCTCCTGTGTGGCTTTAATTGAAGGCAGGATGGCCAAGCAGAAAGGTATCAAGTCACATCATTGAGGGTTTTAATTACTTTGTGATAATGAACAATGACACATTATAAGAGAACAGGCAACCAGTAATAAGAATCTCTTGTGTTGCTATGTTTGTTTAGTATTAAAATGTTTTAGTAGGGATTTGGTTGTGTGATTGTGTAATCAGTTGTCATGTGTTCCTGCAAAATGTTTTTTTGACGTTGAAACAAGCATGCTTTGAATGAGCCAGTGAGAGGGCAGTTTCATGTACAAATGTACATTTAGTACTGGCTTCTGTTCCTTGCGGGCAGTAAGGGAAATATCATCACTTGGGTATCTGAAGATCAATTATCCTGTAATATTGTACCTACCCGCTGCTGAATTGGGAGGCTTCTGAGGAATAAAAACTTTTATACTGTACAATGATGTCTGTCTTTATTGAATAGCCTGAGGACCATTTGCTCACCTGTAAAAAAAAAAAATATGACTTCAAATTTGTGAACTAACTCAGTCTAAATTGCAGAGGTCAAGAGTATTCTAAAGTTGGAAACCTTGATGGAGTCCATGCAGCTAAGAGATAAACTACTATTCATATTATGGTGTTTTGAATATACCTCTCATTATATTTACAACACAGGGTAAATTCTAAATTCCAAACTGATAGTCTCAAAAGTGTGCACATTTTGTTGCCAACTCTCCTGTTGAAGATGAACCATGTGCTGTGTTTGTTTTAATCCTCAAGGTATAAGAACCATTTGTGTGTCCCTCATGGCACAGAAGGCTGAGGTCACCTTCAATCCAAACATACTGTCTCCTTCCAAGATTGCAGACCAGATACAGGACCTAGGCTTCAATACTGCCGTCCTACATGATGAGGAGCAGAAACACAAGGAAGGCATGGTGGAGCTACAGGTTAGTCTCTCTTCAAGGCAGTTGAGCTTCTAGGTCTGTCCATTGCAGTCTTACATAGGTGTTCTGGAATTCGTTCAGTTTCATGTAGATACAGTGTAAAAATGAAGTATGTTAGGATTTACTTACTAGAACACCAGGAGTCTGTTGCATAAAATGTTTAACCTGAGAAATACTCCGGTATCCAGAACTGAAAACTCAAGTTAGTATGATGCTGCCGTTGACTCTAACACAAGAAAAATTATGTGATAAGTCAACCTAAGTTTTCCTCAGGCCTAAAGAATTTAAGCAACAGACCCCAGGGGAACAGAGGAGAATTGGAATCTGTACAGTCCAACCTGCTGTTCTAGCCACAAGTCTATTCACCAAGGCACAACTTCACAAGACAATATCATGCGTCACAGAATTGCGGGGGGGGGGGGGGGGGGGGTAACGTGGCTGCCAGCCACTGTGAAAAAAATCATCTATCAAGAGAGAATTAGCAGTGGTGTGAAATGATGGATTGATCACATCCCTTGATAGAAATCAGGGTCTACAATATGTGTGATGATGTACTATTTGCTTCAGGAAAAGGTATCTGTATTGTGTAGTGAGATTCACATTCAGTATTACACCAGCAATGCATCTGAAATGTGGGCAGTGCAAAGTGCAGTGCCCCATGGTGTACACTGACAGATGAATGGAGTTCAGCAAACCCCTTTTATTAGAAAATAAAACAAATCAAGCAACTATGCTGTTCAATGTAACCAGTCAGGACAGCAACCCCATTATTGATGTGGGTTTTGTTTTGTTTTGTTTTGTTTTTGTTTTTGTTTTTTTCATTGTTTCTTTTGGGGATGGATTTTTATTTTTATGCCTCCGCCACGAAGTGGTGCCGGAGGCATTATGTTTTCGGGTTGTCCGTCCGTCCGTCCGTCCGTCCGTCCTTCCGTCCGTCCGTCCGTCCGTCCTTCCGTCCGTCCTTCCGTCCGTCCGTAATGAATTTTGTGGACAAGGTAACTATCGAAACCTGTTGAGGTATCCTAATGAAACTTGGCATGTATGTGTATTAGGGGGTGAAGTTGTGCCTATCAACTTTTGGGTGCACATGCTCAAGGTCAAAGGTCAAAAGGTCAAGGTCAAATACATAAAATTTCACTATTTCCACCATATCATTGAATGCCTGAAGATATTTTCTTGAAACTTAGTGTATACATGTTTTACCCAATTAAGATTCTCTGGTGAAAGTTTGGGTCATGAGGTCAAAGGTCAAAGGTCAAAAGGTCAGGGTCAAATACATAAAATTTCACTATTTCCACCATATCTATTGAATGCCTGAAGAGATTTTCTTGAAACTTAGTGTATACATGTATTACCCAATTAAGATTCTCTGGTGAAAGTTTGGGTCATGAGGTCAAAGGTCAAAGGTCAAAAGGTCAAGTAAAAATATCAAAACTTCTTTTTTTTTCTCCGTACCTTGGAAAATTGTTCAAGGTATCTTCATGGAACATAGTATACAAGTATACACGTACTGACTGGAAGTGATTATCTAGAGAATGTAGGGTTCATGGGGTCAAAGGTCAAGTGCAAGACTTCAAAATTTTACTATTACCCTCATATTTATGCAATGCCAGCAGGGTTGTTTTTTTACACTTGGTGTATGCGTGTGTAACCTACATGTAATAGAAATTCTCTGGAAAGTTTTTTTTTTTCTCTTTTTGCCTCAAAGGTCAAAAGGTCAAAGATCAAGTGAAAGTGCTGAACTAACTTTTTCCTCCATATCTCGGAAGTGGCTCAAGTTACCTTGAAACTTAGTACATATTATGCATGTTCTACCTGAAAGTAATTATCTTATGAATTTTAGGGTCAAGGCCAGATGAAAATGGTAACAATTTACTATTCAATTCAGAAATTGCACTTTTTCTCCACACCTGTACCTTGAAAATTACTCAATGCCTAAATGTATGAATGGGTCAAAGTCAAGTTAAAGTCCTTAAATCCCTAGATACATGCTCTCCTATTCATCCAATTAAACCTACGTCAAGGAAGGTGAACATTCAACACATTTGTGATGAACTTGTCATTCAAATATTTTGCCAATTTTGTGAAAATGTAATCACGCAGTGTCCACATGTACTATCTAGACCTATTGGGAAAATCATGCATTATGGCGGAGGCATACCAGTCGCCAAAGCGACATTTCTAGTTTAGTATTTATCTGTGTTTGTTTTTGTTTGTTTTTTTTCAGGGGGAGGGGGAGCAGCATTCCCTATTTAGTGAGAACATGGTGCAAACTGGAGCAGTCACATGAGTGTTCCAATGTTCCTATCGCTTTGTATATTGCATACCCTGTGAGAAGTTGGTGTTCGTAACTATTGTTATACATGTATATTACACAACATACTTGTACATGTAGTGTACCTCCTCCAAGGGGGGAGGTTATGTTTTCGTTACAGTTGGTTTGTTTGTTAGTTAGTTAGTTTGTTCGTTTGTCCGTGTGCAAAGTAACTAAAAAAATGGTTAACGGATTGGGTTAAAAATTGCAGGAAAGGTTGAGAATGACAAAAGTAACAAACAATTAACTTTTGGTGTGAACCAAGCATTTTGGGGGAATTTATGAAGGATTTTTGATATTTTGGCATGTAGGGTCAATGAACTTGGGAGTTCAGGCTGCGCGTATTCAAGATCAGTGCGGGTGGAAATGGGCTGCATGCTTGGCGGAGATCTGCGCTCTCAGAGTGCTTCTCTAGTTTCCAAAGTGATATGTGAAAATCTCTTTTCCATCTGAACTTTACTCCATACTTCCAGATATCTGGCATGACGTGTTCATCCTGTGTGCATCTAATCGAGTCAACCCTCGTGAAGCAGCCAGGTGTAAAGTCAGCAGCGGTTGCCCTAGCAACCAGTAGGGGTCACTTTGAGTTTGACCCAAGTGTGACAGGACCTAGAGACATCATAAGAGCTATCAAGGTTTGTCATTTCATCACAGGGTTTTTATTGCCTGTTTCTCTTTATTGCTTAATGGCCACTCAGATGTTGCAAATATTGCACATGGTACTGCCGTCCCGCTTATTTTTTAAGAAAAAAAAAAGAAATCTTGCAGTAGTTTCTTGGGGACAGTTACTTTTTGTCTTTCCTATATCATTGTCAAACTTGTGTGTAATGTTTGCAAGGATTGTGGTTTGTGATTAATGGTTACTGTCTTTCATCATGAAAGAAAAAGAACAAAAGATATAGACTCAATAATGTTTGAAGGTTGATTGTTAGCAGGCTCAACTTTGAGCTAGGCTATAGATCTAAATCCTAACATATCAATGCATGTAGAGTTTGTGCCTAAAAATAGCTACAGATTTTTGCACATATAATTGCAATACATAATTAATTGAGCATTAAGTTTGTTTTCTGAATCATTTACAAAGGTATATGAATTCGAGTTTTCAATTTTACAAATATGTGTAGGGTGTGTGTGTGTGTATTTTTGTGTATGTTTACAGGGAATACAACTTGAATTTGATTAGAAATTTTTGCTGATGAATAATATTTCAAATGGAATCGTGTACATTACAATGGAAGAAAACTGCTACACAAAAGATAGTTTGTGTAGCAGTGGTATAAAAAAAAATGCCTAGCAAATTGGGATGCGATACCAGGAAATATATTTCCTGATTTGGCATATATACAATGTTTGGTTTGCATCCTGTTGGGGTCAAGGAAATGTTTGTACTTCTTTCTTATTTGAGATTTTCATGGATTTGGTTTACCAATGCTAATGTTGCTGAATATATTTATTACTATTTAGTTTTCAACGCAAAGTAGTGGATTTCAGAC
The DNA here is from genome assembly GCF_040938485.1 of Diadema antillarum. Classification (NCBI taxonomy): domain Eukaryota; kingdom Metazoa; phylum Echinodermata; class Echinoidea; order Diadematoida; family Diadematidae; genus Diadema; species Diadema antillarum. The sequence goes on along the minus strand of NW_027271006.1, from coordinate 334,330 downwards.
TTCTTTGTAAGCATTCTGAAAATAAAAAAATAAAATGTTGAAATTCTTACCAGCATTGCTACAAATTTGTTTAAGATTTGTAATGGATTTTGTTTACCATTGCTGAAGTCACCAAAGACGTTTATTATCATTTCGTAGTTTCACTCAAGTTGAAGTTTCAGAATTCTCCAGATTGTAAATATTTTGAAGATAATGAAATGGCTGTGTGGATTCTTGGTTGTATTGCTACAAAACTGAAGATGTTGTTATTGCCATCATATTGTGCGCTTTCAAATCATCTGGAAAGAAAACATCACTCATGAGCCCATTGGCAAAGCTCCAACATAACCCTGAGAAATGGTATGGATAGATATGGAGGCAAGGGAAAGTGATGATAGACATTAGAATGATATGAGAGGAAAATAATGAAACAGTTTCATTTTTAGGCACAAAATGAACCAATGTTGATGTATTTAGTTTGATAGGAAATTTGATTCATTCTCTCCTATCAATAACCAAGTAGGCAACTGCAAATCAATGTCAATTGGAAGTATAGATGAATTTTTATGGAGGGTAGCAGTCAGGCATTAAATTTTGACTTTTGGAAGTGATTGACTATCGTTTTCTTCTTCTTCTTCTTCTTTCTTTTTATGCCTCCGCCACGAAGTGGTGCCGGAGGCATTATGTTTTCGGGTTGTCCGTCCGTCCGTACGTCCGTACGTCTCTACGTCCGTACGTCCGTCCGTCCGCTTTCGTTTACGCGATAACTTGAGTAATATTTACTGGAATTTTACCAAACTTGGTCCAAGTATGAAGTATGATGGGGCAATAATTTGATTAGATTTTGGGTGAAATCGACTAAAGGTCAAAGGTCAAAGGTCAAGGTCAAATCATGAAATTGTATCCGTTTACGCGACAACTCAAGACTGGATGGAGTAAATTTCACCAAACTTTGTTGGAGGATGATGTATGATGGGACAATTACTTGATTAGTTTTTCAGTGAAATCGGACAGAGGTCAAAGGTCAAAGATCAAGGTCAAATCCTAAAATTTATCTGTTTACGTGATAACTCAAAACTGGATGAAGCAGCTTTCACCAAACTTGGTCCAAGGATGATGTATGATGGGACAATTAGTTGATATGATTTTAGTGACATTGGCAAGAGGTCGAAGGTCAAAAGGTCAAGGTCAAATGCTACAAATGTTGCAATTTCCCCCATATCTACATTGTATGCAATGCCCAAAGGTATTTTCTTGAAACTTGGTGTGGACATGTACTACTGTGTAAAGATTCTCCAGAGAGAGTTTCATGTCATAAGGTCAAAGGTCAAAAGGTCAAAGGTTAGGTGAAAATGTTGCAATATCACTTTTCTCGCAAATGGTTCAATGTATCTTCGTGGAACTTGGTACTTACGCATGTACTGACTGGCAGGGATTATCTAGGGAATTTAGGGGTCATGGGTCAATAGTCAGGGGTCAAAGGTCAAGGTCAACTCCTCAAAATTTTACTATTTCCCTCATATGCTAGTATATGCAATGCTTGCATTATTAGTTTCAAAACTTATGACATGCATTACCTAAAAGAGATTCTCTTGGAAATTTCCAGCCAGAAGGTCAAAGGTTAAATGTCAAAGGCCAGGTTTCAAAGCCCTCCCCCCCCCCCCCAAAAAAAAAAAAAAAAATCCATTTTGTACCGTCATTACACTCTTTCTTCATACCTTGGAAATTACTCAATGCATAAACTTATAAAAAGGTCTGTCAGAATTCAAGTAAAAATTCTCAATTCCCCAAATATGTGTACCTGCACTCTTAGAAAATTAAAGCAAACCCAGTTCAAGACATTTCTGACAAACCTGTCATTTCAATATTTTGCCAGTTATGTGAAACTGTCATGGATCACACATTGTGAAGACATTGTACTATACGCCTATTGGGAGAATCATGCATTATGGCGGAGGCATCAGTCGCCATAGCGACATTTCTAGTTTTTTGTTGTTGTTGTTTAGGATGCTGGCTTTGAGGCCTCGATGATACCAAAAGATTCAAATGTTCACTCCAGCGTGGATCACTCCCAAACTATTAACCAGTAAGTGGAGTAGTGTTGTGTTTATTTCTCGTTGCTCATTCTTGTTTTCCGTATACTTTTTCACATGTGGTTAACGCTTGATGGATAAGTTCAACGCATTATTCAAAACCAATAAAAACTTAATGTTAGCTAGCATTTAAATTGTTTTTTTGTAAGTCATTTACATTCAGCCCTTGCTGTTCAGCCCTTACATTGGAAAACAATGAAATATGCAGTGCTTTGAAGTCATCTGTTTTCGTTTTTTTCAGTGCACATGTTATGTTTGACTGTTTTCCACAATTCTAGGTGGAGACGGTCTTTCTTCATCTCACTCCTTTTTGGTCTGCCAGTGATTGGTATCCTCCTCTATGACATCATCGCTCATCCTCTTCCTGTCTGCATCTTCCCGGGCGTGTCCGTGATGAACCTCCTCCTCTTTCTCCTCTGTACACCAGTGCAGGTAATAAACTCATCAAGGATTCCATAAGATAGGGGATGCTGTGGCATAATGGATAAGACTCCCGACTCCCAAAAGTTGCACATCCTGACTTTATGTACATGAGGACTCAAAATAGGTGAAGCGGGTCAATCATGTCAATTTGTAGTTTCTGTATTTTCTTCTATTTTGGGATCATGTAAAGAATATTAGCTGTGGGGTTTTTTTTGCAGCTTTTCTGGGATACTTTTTTTTCATAGAAGAGTGTGATTAGGTATGACTAGAGGTCCCTTTTCATTTCTTAAAAGCCCTTTCAATACAAATTCTTCACTTTGAACTCTAATAGCTTTTGAAAGAAAAGAGCTACTGCTTTGAGAGATGTGATCAGTCATGCATAACGTGCTAATGGAGGATGCACAATTGCAGGGTAATCTGATAATCCCTTCACTGCCATTGCCTCACAGTTATACATCCTGTTTTTTGTTCCACTCATTACAAACAGCACAGCACTTCTCTTTTTCTCAGCTAGCACTTTGCAAGAATGCATACCTGTACCTTCTTACCATTATTTACACTATGTAGGTACACTTGGTTAGGAATGTCTGTTTGGAGTTACATGTATTTTTGTTCCTTATTCTAAAGCTTAGAGTCTGCTTTTTTCAATGTCTGCCCTGTCAACGTTTTTGTTGGTTTTGTAATGCAAGGTCACATAATTGTTTCGGTTTGATTATGATATATTTGATTTTTTTTTTAAAGAAAACATATGCATTTTAGAGCAGATCACACTCCCAATCTTTGCTGATAAATACTGGGTCAAGATTATGTGAGAAAGTGGTATCTTAAAAGTTTGCAAATATTTCCAAATGCTTACACAGTCCATGTGACTGCATTTGAAACTTGATCTTCGGCCTTGATAGACTACAGCTGTTGGCTGTTTGCAAATATGCAAAAAGTACAAAACAAACATTGCAGAGCACACTGTTTAAACTTGACAGTGAAAACAGAGGTTGCTCACTCTGTAAGATCATGTCACAAGACTGTATTACAGTTTTGTCTTTCCATAGATTTTCACTACATGCTTTATGGAGGACATCATCTATTGATTACGAGGAATGGGTGCACAGAGACATGCTAGAAAAATGTATTTACAGAACTTATGTTTGTGTATGACAAATGAAGCATGACTGTAGATGACAGACTTGATCAAACATAATGACGACATTGAAACATATTGCAGAATGGAAGAAGGAAGTGTATTGAGCATCCACATTTGTGCAAATGATTTAGAAAATATGTGTACATCTTTCAGAGTTCAAGTTTGGTAGACCCTATAACTACTGGTTTGGTAGAACTATTTTCTTGGTGTGTTGTACTTTCCATTTATGCACAGTATACTGTAATAGGAGCATTTTCCAAAATTACTTCAAGGTACCTTGTTTATCAAAGCAGATAGTGTACATCATGGATTTTCTTAATGAGGTTGTATATACAGGTGTATCAATGATGATATTTACAGGGTTGTGGTTACATATTTTTGTGGTTTGTGATTTTGAAGAGTTCTTTCATGGCTTTACTCTTATTTTCACCGTATCTGTCTTTTTTAATGTCAGTTCATTGCAGGGCGATATTTCTATGTCCAGGCCTACAAGTCTCTCAAGCATGGTGCAGCCAATATGGATGTGCTCATTGTTCTGGCGACAAGCATTGCATACTCCTACTCAGTCATTGTGCTTCTCATTGCCATGTGTCGTAACGAGAAACTCAGCCCAAAGACTTTCTTTGATGAACCCCCTATGCTCTACATCTTTGTCACCTTGGGCAGGTGGCTGGAACACTACACCAAGGTTTGTTTTGCACTGGAGGATGGTTCAGGTGTATGGCTGGTATGTGAGGTGTAGGAAGCAGTGAAGCGAATGGTTCCCCCAAGTGAATCGTGTCAGCGTGTTGTCTAAATTGGTTAATTTCATATTATTTGTTGAAGTAGACAAGGTTTTATGGACAAGGTGTATGAGTAATATGATGTTGCAAAGTGTTGTGTTTGTGTGGGAAGTGACATTATGTTATTTATTGTAGTGCTGTAAGTAAGTTAGGGTAGCGTAGTGTCGAGAGGTGTAGTGTCGAGAGGTGTAGTGTAGTGTAGTGTGGTGCAGTGCTGTGTAGGGCAGTGTAGTGTTGTGTAGTGTGGTGTAGTGTACTGTATTGTAGTGTACTGTATTGTAGTGTACTGTATTGTAGTGTAGTGTAGTGTAGCGTAGCATAGTGCACTGTACTGTACCGTACTGCACTATACCGTAGTGAAGAGTAGTGTGTGTACCAGTGGTGATTTTAGTGCAGGATTATACAATGACCTGTGTTGTAATGTACTACTTTGAAATGTAGTGGCTGATGTGTCTCCCCTGTTTAATGAAGCTCTGTGTAATTTGTGTCACATATTGTGTATTTTCTGCTTGTACGTATCAACAGTATGATCAATTCAAATTTTCAGGGTTCAAATTTCACTAGTTATGTTTTCTGAGGTCATTTCCTTAGTTTTTAATTAAAGACAAAATAATGTCTTTTTCACAGGGTAAGACCTCGGCTGCCCTAGCCAAGCTCATCTCTCTTCAGGCCACCGATGCCACTCTGGTAGAGACCGACGACAAGGGTCAAAGGTTAGAGAAGCAGACCAGCGTGGATCTGCTCCAGCGAGGGGATCTGGTGAAGGTGCGGCCTGGGGAGAAGATACCGGTAGACGGGGTGGTGGAGGAGGGCATGTCCATGGTGGATGAGGCCCTCATCACAGGAGAGTCTATGCCTGTCACAAAGAAAATAGGTGGGTTAGCTTCACCAGGGCCCTGTTTCATATTAAAGCAAGTGATAAGTTGTGATAGTTGTTACAAGCTACTGAAATCCTTGCATGGGATTGGCCTAGGGCAAGTTTGTCTTAGAAATGTGGCAGTTTCCACTGAAAACAAGATTTATGAAATGGGGCCCAGGTTAATCACTTCATGTGCTTTATGTCTCTGTCGCACCCCCACCCCCTTACCATTGTTAGTCTTTTTCTGTAGTATGAAGTGTTTCACAGGTATCCAGGTCTGCTAAATTATCATGTCAACGGACCATGTATTGTAATGAAAATGCATAATGTGCGTAGTATTAGTACAACCAACTGTTATGGATATATGGAGTGTGGTACAAAGTGAGTGTTCAGATATTCACAGTGCTGCTATACTCTGTAATGTGATGAACTCCAGTTGAAAGATTTCAGTAATGGCTGACAATAGCAGCAGAAAGGAAGCAACATTACAAGATCATCCCTGAGGAGACAAGACCATGTAAATGTATCTCAATTGGCATGATGTATGAAAAAGCCTAACTTAGTTTTGAATATCAAGAACTCGTAATTGAGTTATAAAACAAAACAATTATTTATATGTCATCAACTTTGTTTCAAAGTGTGTGTGCAGTGATTTTGTATATGAACAGATACTGAAAAGTCGTCAAGAGATAAAGAAAGGAACAGGGTAATATCATATATTCATGTAATTTTTGCTCTCATATATCCCAGGGAGTAATGTAATAGGAGGCACCATCAACCAGAACGGCGTGCTCTTTGTAAAAGCAACTCATGTTGGTGCTGAGACAACCCTTTCGAACATCGTCAAACTTGTTGAAGAGGCCCAGACTTCAAAGGTAAGATACGAGGAATTTTATAGTCTCTTTGTTTCTGACTGTCAGTTTTGATACTGAAAGGATATTTTGCTGCTATAAACTGGAACAATATGAGGTCGATTGAATCTAAGATTGCTGAGATAGTGGTCTTTGTCAGACTTGAGTCTTGTAGTGTGGTAGATGTGTAGATTTGCTCTCAACTGATGATGGATTTTTTGGAACAAATATATAAACAAGCGTTCAATTGACAAATTTGTCATACGTAACATTTAATCACAGCCCATGAAGTTCCCGATTGAAGGAAGCTTTGCTGTCTGATAATCAAAATGTTGTGCACCAAAGTTTTATCTTTGATTGCTATGCATCAGTTGTTGAGCATATTGGCAAAAGTTTGTCCTCATAACACTGTGGTTTATTCATTTGTTATGTTTTGGGTTTTTTTTTTTCAATGTCTTTTGTGTTTTCACACCCCCACAGGCCCCTATCCAGAAGCTGGCTGACAGAATTGCGGCTTACTTTGTGCCGGGTATCGTCGCAATCTCGGTCATCACACTTATCTGCCACGTTGCCATGGGAATGTCAGGGGCAGGAATGGTCCACCCAATGGCTACGCCTGAAGTGAGTAGGATGTAGAGTCAACCGCATCACACATCTATGCATTCTTATGGCAAAGTTTTGTGTTTGTGAATGTTTTCTATGAAATGCACCTGCTGTCGGTCATATCCACACTCATATCAGTGCCGAATCCAGTGGGGGGCGCACCAGGCGCACGCCCCCTCTTTATTTTTTGTTAAAACAAATGAAATAAAAAGAAAAAAATGGGGGCGCGTGCGCCCCAATTTAATTTTGTAAAGGCGCCTCCCCTTTACGGAATTCGTGAATCCGCCTCTGCACACTGGTGTTTACATTTGCTTGAACTTGCTATATGTGGTATTAAAGTGATATGTGACAAGTTTAAAAATAACAGAATGATGCCATTGCAACAGCTGTGATGCTTTTAGATGCAAGTTTCATGTGAGAATCAAATGTGAATTAAGTTCAAATTCATGTGATGCTTTTGTGGTAGATACTAGTATTGGGTGGAAAGGTCATTTCAATGCATTTCATGGGCGAAAGAAATCATAATGATTTTGCGTTTGTTACTTACACCAGTCTTTACACATGATGTGTTGTATACTTTTACTGGCACATATGTCAGATATGGTCCATGCTTAGGATGGATCCTTACACAGTAAATTTAGCCATCCAAAATTTGTTGTTAAGTTGTTTCTTTGTATATACATGTACATGTACAGTCAGCCAAACTGCAGGTAAAAAGTACCTTGATTATCTTGTGCATATCAGAATTTAAATTTGGTTCTATTCAAAAGAGCAATTGATATATTGCATGCAGATTGATAGTGATAGAAAAGATATTTGTGTGATATAATACACTCTCCTTTGATTGTAGTTGCAGAAGCTCCTTCAGATGAAATCGTATCTCTTTTTTATGCTCATCTATTGTTATCTCCTCACTCAGGATGCGAAAGGCAGTAAGTCCATGATGGTGTGGCAGTATTCATTCCAATGTGCCATTGCTGTACTGTGCATTGCCTGCCCCTGTGCACTGGGACTTGCCACCCCTACAGCAGTAATGGTGGGAACCGGAGTGGGAGCTACCAATGGTATCCTAATCAAGGGGGGTGAGCCACTGGAGTTGGCTCACAAGGTGAGGGAGAAAAATAAAACCAAAAAACCCAGAGCATAGGATAAACCCATTGAGGATGAGTCCCGGATATACTCAGGCAGGTGTCTATGGGAAGTATGTGTTGTAGCAAAATTAGTCCGTCCTCAAAGGGTTAAAAGAACTCCCACATATGTGTATTTGTGATAAAGTTACTCAAACAAAAATAGCATGATTCCCTCATGCCAAAATGATGTGATCCTTTGATGTGCAGTTCTAAATGTACCTGCAGTTTTACTCTCTCCATTGAAATTGTGTTTTTATGTCTTTCAAGTTAGCATTTTCTTTGCATGTTTGTCAGATTATTTTACATTTTCCATTGTGTTAAATTCCAAAGATCTACGGGATATACAGTTTATGTAGGATTTGCCATTCATATTTTTTTCAGTACCATATGGAGTAATTTGATGTGTATTTGACAGTGTTATCAGAGTATGCGGTGTAGTGTGAATCTTGGAGTTTTGTTGTGCAGTTGTTAACAATGCTCACCAAATTGAAGTCGTTCACATTTTTTGTCTGTCCTGCTCTGAAGTTTAGAAAGGAAAGAGTACAACTGTAGCTGTTTTAAAGTATTGCTTTAAAGGGACTGTACAGTACTGGTTGAGGTGAGGATTCAGATTTATAATATTTTATGAAATATGAAAGGGCATGTAATTTCAAGAAGGATTCAATGTTTATTTGGTGAAAATTGGTCTTGAAATGGCTGAGATATCCAAAACAGCGATCCTAATAAAATCGACAGGCCGTGACTTTTATTAGGATCTCTTTGTTTTACCTTATCTCAGTCATTTCAAAACTGATTTTCATCAAATAAACTTTTGATTTCCCTTAGAATTGTATGCTCTTTAACATTTCATAGAGTGGTTTCTATGAAATATCTTGCAAAAGGTTACAAGCTGAATCCTCACCTCAACCAGTACTGTACAGTCCCTTTAACTATTGATCAGATAGGAGATTTTAATCTTTTAGAAATGTCAAGTGTCATCTGTACATATTATGATCATGGGGACCAAGGAAAATTATTGCAGTTGCAATGAAGGGATGAAATTAAACCATTTGGTTTATGAATCAGTTTACCTGTTGGTACACTGTACTCTAAAGCAAGATGTTTTCGCGAATTGGAACTGACAGCCTTTTTTGCAGCATGGAATTTTGACGAATTACCACTGACGTTCAATGCATACAGTGTAGACAAGAACATTCGCTTGCAGTTTAATTTCTCGAACCTTAGCTCACATGAAATTCATGAAATTGAAATGCACGCAAACATTTTGGCCCGAATTCACGAAGGGGGGACAATCTTGTCCATGGTTTAAACCATGGACAAAGACCATAGTTTTTTAATGGGGCGCCAAGGTCCATAGTTGTTATGGGGTGCCATTGTCCGTGGTTTAAACCATGGACAAGATTGTACCACCTTTGTGAATTCGGGCCTAAGGGTTTTACACTATTTTTTGTTCACTCCTTCATCATTTCCTCCAGGTTAAGACCGTTGTGTTTGACAAGACTGGAACCATCACCCAGGGTGCACCAAGTGTCACTGATGTCTCAGCCTTCCAAGCAAAATCACAGACCTACTCCACAGACAGACTGCTGGCCCTGGCCGGGTCTGCAGAGATGGGAAGCGAGCATCCGGTAGGAGTTGCCATAGCAGCAAAGGCTAAAGAGGTACGTCATGTTGATCATGTATCTGTGTATGTTTATGAGAGGTTTTAGAAATGTTTTATCCCAAATCTCAAGGGAAATCAGAACCCCTTGCATTCATTGTTGATTTGTTTGTTTATTTATAGGAAAAGTATCTCAAAAACCGTTGTTGTATTTTCCCATTTTCCAATTATTTAGGCAGATGAAGTAGAATAAAACCAACTGTGAAAAAAGAAATGGCTTGACAAGTGACAATAAGTCTTTAGGACTACTAGGATGAATTGACCAATTATCTGAGAAGATTGTCAAAGTTCCTATCTTTTGTGTGTTTTTCTCTCTCTCTAAACCATCCCTTCTCTCCAGGTCCTGTGCACTGAGAGCCTGGCAAAATGCAGTGAGTTCCAAGGAGTGCCGGGCTGTGGGATCAAGTGTCTGGTGGATGGAGTCTCTCTGGAGCTTCTCCTCCAGAACCGGCCCAAGGAGGGGGTCCCCACAGACGCAGACGTGCTGCGGGTGGAGATTGAGCGTACCACCGTGGATGTCTTCTCTAGGGGGCCAAAGAATGGCACCTCAGCAGTCATCACTCCAGAATCAGCCGGTGCATGAAATACAAATTTTGCATTACATTTTCTTCCAAATTATAGATGCCTTTACTTCAACAGTGCAGAAATTGTTTTGTTTTTGTGTTGTTTTTGTTTTGTCGTTTTTTTGTTTGTTGAACAGATAGCATTTCTTACAAATTCTGGGTTGCGTGTTTCCTAATCTGAAGATTTTTGGCTTATTTTATGTGACTGTGCATCACAAAACGAACAAAAAGTCGCACACACTGATTTTGTGTGAGGACTGAAAATAAGTGAAATGGGTCAACCTATCCAATCTCGACTTCTTCATATTTCCTGAAAGAACAAGTCTTCTTTTACATTATGCTAAAATTTGGGATCATGAAACGGGCGGGAAAATGTGTTTCTTAGCAGTTTATCTCGAACATTTTTGGTAAAATAGTGTGATGAGGTGTGTCTTTAGAGTCCCTTTTTCATTTCTGAAAAACCTTGAACACACTCTTCACTTTCAACTCTAATAACTTTTGAAAGGATAGTGCTACTGCTTTGAAAATTGGCATTGATTATGAACAGAATGTGTTAATGAGGCATGCTTAATTTCAGTTTAATTTGATAATCCCTTCATTGTTGTTATTCCGGTGGTTTACATCCTGTTTTTTGTCCCATTCATGGCACAGCTAGTGTGGCGTGGAAAAGATTAAGTGCCTGAAAAGACTCTTTACTTCAGAGCCTCTTTTCTCAGTTCACACTTTTCCAGAGTGTGTGCTTTCTTTCCAACATTTAGATAGGTTAGGAGAGTCCGTTTGAATTGAGTTATACATCATTTCAAAGCTTAGAGTCTGCTCTTTCAGAATCTGCCCTTAATGAAAAATCCATATCTTGCGACTTTTTGTTTGTTTTGTGGTGCAGGGTCACATATGTTCACATGGTTTCAAACTGATGCTAAGAATCTGGTACTTCAAAACACCGGTATTTATATTATGATGAAGTATATAAATGAAGACTGGTCACGTGTGCTTGGATTCTTCTCTATAAGATATCAAGACATCCAGATTGAGAAATTCAGCGGGCCACCTGTACACTGTACTTGTAGAATCTTGTACATGGATGTCAGTTCCACTGTTTGTTCTATAGGTTATATTCGTAGCAGCACATATATGCCAGTAACCCATGTATAGTTATGGATTAATAATAATGATAATGATAATAGCAGTACATTGTATTTTTTATGTAACACAGTATTTTTTGCAGATTATTAAAGAAGAAAAATCCAATTGCCGGTTTGTGTGATATTGTGAAATTTGATCGTGGCAAAAGAATTCTGGTGCAGAGTTTTTTGCACAACATTTCCAGATTGTATCTGAATTTTTATGCATCCCGGCAAAATGGCCCTAAACTTGAGATATTGTAAACATAATAAAAGATGAGCTCTATGGTGAATTCACGCAATGCCTAGCCCAACCAATGTTTTATGTAGAGCCGGCCCTGAGTTGTATCATCATACTAGTAATGATAATTAAATTGATAGCGATATATTAGTAGTCTTCTTTATACGGGGTATGCTATACGGGGTACCCTCTTCAGTGTTGCCACTGCTCTACCAGAGTTCCCCGCTATTGTTATTAGTGTTACCATGTACCCATCAATACCTCTTGGTTGAGAGGGACATGGTGGGCAAAAATATCTTGTCCAAGGATGTAGGCACTTGACTGGATTTGAACTTGGGACCTCTAATTCAAAGCCAAGAGTCTTATCCACTATAGCACTGTGCCACCAGACATATGATATAATTATATATAGTGTAATGTACAATATTTTATGTGATATAAAACTATTTCCACTGTTGATTTTTATGAACTTTTTCACAGCATTGTACAATGTACTTTCTTTTTTTGTGGATGTAGGGAATATCCGCAACACCCGGGGCAATCAAAGTGACCAGTACCAGGTTGCCATTGGCAACCGAGAGTGGATGCATCGCAACTTTGTGACAGTGACGGAGATGGCAGATGGGGCATTGAGAGCCAGGGAAGAACTGGGGCAAACCGCAGTTCTCGTAGCTGTGAATGGTGAGAAGAGATGGGATGATTATATTATATTGGATGGCTATGAATGGGATACCAGGGAATATTGCACGAGTTAGGGCCAATATTGCACGAATTGAAGATGATCACTGCAATATTGGCCATAGCGAGTGCAATATATCCTGGTATACCATGAATTAATGCCATCCAATATAATTATTATCTACAATCGAGTGGAGCAAGCATAAACTGCACAAAAATACCGGGCTTCTACTCGTCCTTGAAGTTGACTCGGCAGTCACATCCCAGCGCTGAAAAGGGGAGGCCCCTAAAACTGCGTATAAGCAACTAGCAAGATATTTGCGCACTTGTATACAAATGATGCACAGGATAGAGTGCGTTAGTGTAGGCGTATAGTGCACTCGAGGGTATTTACAATTGTGAAACATGCACGAGGCGAAGCCGAGTGCATGTTGCACTACATTGTAAATACCCGAGAGTGAGCTACGCCTCCACTAACGCCACGAAATAATCCTGTCCATCATTGTTTTATAAAATGGGTCGAAAATTCGAAAACTAACAGCATTTTTCAGCGTTTTTCACGTACCTTTGTGGGTCAAGACGTCCGAAGATGTTCGTCCCAAACATTTACGCACGTCGCACTCGGAAATCCCGCACATACAGTATAACTAATGGGGGGTTGGGTTTCCAGACACTTAAGTTCCCGCATGAAAACTTACTTATTTTACATAGAATATGCCCCCTTTACCTTAGAGACTTCATGTAGACTCCTCATATAGGCCTACTAGACAACATACTCTGAAAACAGCGTGAGAATTAACTTGCTAAATCGTTGGATTTGCCTTTCAAAGTGACTCCATGTACGCGTCCGGTCCCACAACGCTTGGTCTACTGTACTGTACAAAGTGTACGTATAGTAGAGTATACGTACGCCACACAATACATGTTATGCATAAGGGAAGAAAGGCCGGCAGGCCGGCAGCCCGAACTAGAAGTTGTTTACAGGATTGACGGCGCGTATGCGTGCAATTCAAAGGAGCCGCCGCGCGCACAGACGATCGGCAATAGGATTTAACATGCAGTGCAATGGGACTAGAATAAAGGAAGCACACGGGACTCATTTCAGCGCTTCCTATTGGCTACATTCTTGAACCCATTTTATAATGAATTGTAACAAAATGCCGCGCAGTAGTAGCAAGCATTTGCGCACTCAACAAGCGCTTGCGCAACAAATGAGACGGCCAGTAACAACGGTAGCCTATGGGGAATTAATATGTTGGCCTATGTGTTTCGTTCAATATGCTCTGATATTGAACGGTAAAAATTGAGCGGACAACAATACGCATTTTTAATCCGCCGCTTAAACGTCCTATATAGATGATAATCTGCAATGATGTAATATTAGGGAGCTCTATATTTGCGATGCGGATGTTTGACACGACAATTACGTTGGCTGTTCTCCTCTCTCCCTGCGTTGTGCTGAAAAGTAGCCTTAGATTACGTGAAAACATAACCTATAAAAAATAAAATGGCACCCCCATATGATCAGTGCATCAATTAGCTCTCAGCGTCATGAATTGGGCGGACTTAAGAATAACCCAGAATGCATAATGAAAAATCAGACGATGCAAGCTTTAAATCGATCACTTGATAAACGATTTTGCGCATGCTCAGAACAGGTTTTCTTCCTTTGAATGTCCCCATCGCAAAAATCTAAAGCTCCCTATTCAGTGGTTCAGGAGGACAGAATGTGTCCTTATAACCTATCTCTGATGATGTCAATCATATGACATGTTGAATGATATTTTCCACCTCCAGGTCATGGAAAGAGATGGATAAACTGAGTTGGAAGTATTTATATACCTCATATATAGAATCCTCTCATCTGATTAGTTAAAAGCGGAGTCATGAAAATAGCTGTGCCCCATTTTTGATTGACTGTGCTCGGCACCGGGGCGCAGTAAATCAACTGTGCCCTGTAAATAGGTTGGAGACAGTCACGACCCTGTACACATAGATCGCTCATATGTACGCACCAATGATACGACCACCGCGCATTTGATCAGCGTGCTGTAAAAGAGACTAGCGGTCACTGTGCCCTGTAAATAGGCTTGGAGACAGCCTAAAGTCGCAACCCCGTACATATACACTGTACACATAGATGATCACTCATATGTACGCACGCACCAATGATACGACCACAGCGCTGTCGATCAGCATTGATTACGAGTGCTGTAAAAGAGACTAGAATCTATATTTTCGGTATCTATATTTCGGAATCTATATTTTCAGTATATAAAACAAATAATGACTGCTTGATATTTGGGGCACAGTTAAAATTATGTAGGCCCTCGGTGATGTGAAAACCATAACCATGCCCTCAGCTTTGCTTCGGGCATAGTTACGGTTTTCACATCACCTTGGGCCCATAATTTTAACTGTGCCCCTCATAGCAGTCATTATTTGAATATTAACTCATTACATATATGAAAATTGATGTGTCACGTATTAGCTCTAATGGGAGTAACCATACAATGAAGGTAACAAGTAAAGCTTCCAATATTGCACAACTTCCATTCAGATCTCCAGGGGAGGTAAAATTTGAATGTGAAAGTGAAGCACTTTAAAGCCAGAAACATTCATGGAATGAATCTGTCAAGAATTGGAGCCAACGCTGCATATGAGTGGCCTCTAATTATATGTAAGTTTGTGATATGCACTGTACCTGTTTACAGCAAATCAATTCTTAATAAGATGAGTAGTTGTGGGTGACACATGAGAAGTGTGTAGTATGTTGGTAGGGACTAAGGTCGTGAGGCGTCTGTCTCATGATCCAAAGGATCCCGGTTTGATTCCCGGGTTCCACCTAGGAATGGTATGTGTAATCATACCGCTCCCTCTAGTAAGAGGCAAAACACTCTGTCCCTCAGATATGACATAAAATGGATGTCTTGTGTGTGAGAGAGTCACAACTCATACACGCAACAGGTCCTGGGTCATTTGTTCATCGCAGAGAGTAGGGTATTTATCCCGGTGAAGTGGTCCCGCCTTACATCTAGCTGGACCCCATGGAGTACCAGCTATTGCAGCTGAATATGGGCTTTCTTCTCAGATGGAAATGAAACAAACTAGCACAATATATGTCTGTCTCGATATTATCCTGATTCCAGGGGAGCTTGTAGGGATGATCAGTGTAGCAGACATGGTGAAGCCAGAAGCAGCGGCGGCTGTCTGTGCTCTGAAGAAGATGGGTCTGGATGTCATGCTGCTCACGGGAGACAACCAAAAAACAGCTCAGGCCATTGCTGGACAGGTGTGTGGTGGGACACAGAGGCAGTGTCTGACTCCTTCAATGTGGAGCACATTTTAAGAAATACTATCTGGGGAATGTTTCACTGGTATGACAACTATATTGAGCCAAACAATGAACCTAACGTTGGGACAGATTCAGATCAGATCTGATTGGGAAGGATGCATACTAGATATTCAAGATGTATTCTAGAACGTAGCTAAGTGGGGCAAGACATTGTTCCCAAATGGCTTAGGAAAATATTTCCTACAACTGGTGTAACTTTTGAGGACTGATTGATCTCAAAACTGTTCCCAATATCAGTTGAATTAAATTTAGGATTGACTTTAGAGCTTACTGAAACAGGCCCAAGACTGATCAAATTGATGTCATTACTGTCTTCATCAAACATTTACATGGCTGGATAATTGAGTGGAGGAATGTAGACAAAGTGGAAGAATGGATACAATCTTTTCTTTTTTACTGTCAAATTTTTCCATTAGAATTAGTTTTTCATTGGTGTATGGGAATTGAACTGGCAGATCTAAAGGGCAAAAGAAATGCATTGATGGTATTGCTGGTATTTCGTGTCTGACCAGGTTGGTATCGGGCACATCTTTGCTGAGGTGCTTCCCCAGCACAAAGTGGACAAGGTGCGCGAGCTGCAGAAGAAAGGTCATCTGGTTGCCATGGTAGGCGATGGGATCAACGACTCGCCCGCCCTTGCGCAGGCGGAGATCGGCATGGCGATCGGCACAGGAACAGATGTAGCGGTGGAGGCAGCAAATGTGGTGCTCATCAGAGTAAGGAAACCTTTGGTGCATGATGAATTAGGGGAATGTGGATTGTACACTGCAAAGCAATTTGCATTTGAGCAATACGCATCATGAAAATGGTAGAAAGGGTTCCAAGTTTTCTTTCTCTGCCATTGACATGCAGTGGTAGAAAAGTTGGCTCTGATGTAGTCTGCATTCATCATCATCACTTTAAAAAAAAAAGATCTCCTACCACTACATTTTTTTTTTCAAACACTCAGTTTCACTCACATTGCCCTCCTAATAAAAATTATAGGTAATCCCACACCTTGTACAGTTGTATGTGAAGCCCAAAATGAAAGAATAATCCCCAACATACATTTTCTAAACTGCTACACTCAGCTGCACACGTTCCAGATCTGAATTTTTAGAGTAAGAATTGCACATGAATCATTGTGCAAAGATAAACTTATCTGGAGGGTCATGAGGTCAAATTTTATTTTCAAAACTTTTGATGATACAGAGTTTTACCCAGAAAATTCGGAAGCATTCAATGAATGTCCAGTCAGACAGTAATGTGATGTAGACATTGATTCCTCAGTATACTTCTTGGATGAACTGGGTGAATGTCAAAGGGTTAGAATGACAGGACTTCACACCATGTCCTCCTTTGCCCACTCACAGGATGATCTGAAAGATGTTGTGGCAGCAATCGACCTCTCCCACAAGACCGTCAGACGGATCCACATCAACTTCATGTTCGCCCTCATCTACAACTTGGTTGCGATCCCGATTGCAGGAGGTTGGTATTGATGGATGTCTCTGTGTTATGCCTGTACATAGACTGATGAGATCCCTGAGATCTCTGTGTTAGTTCTGTCCATTGACATTGTCAGTATTGCATTGTTATATGACTGTTTTGCCATTAAGATATGAACCACCAAGTTATCATCTCCACCAAGAAAGATATGTTTTTGCTCTGGTGTTGATTGTCTGTCTTTTTGCATAATAACTAAAAAATGTTATGAATAGAGTTGGATGAAACTTTGAGGAAATATGCTTATAACACAACAAAGAAATTACTAGATTTTCACCGTCTGAATAGTGATCACCTGATCACCGTCTGAATCATTTTCATCTTCTTCTTGGAACCCCACGACCGATTTTGTGGCAGGTAGCATTTTTTTTTTCAAATGGGCACCATGGCCCACCTGGGGGGCCCCATTCTTTATCATTGAGAGAATAGGGCTATTTTCAGCATATATGTATATAGCTCCACTATAAATAGCCAGATTACAGTAAAAGTAGAAATTTCGCGGTGTTGATAGGATCTTCACTTTGTTGAAATTTTCGCGCATGGCCCACCTCGCGCAATCAGAAACCAGCGCGAAAATAAAAGCACACGAATATTTTTGCTAGCCATGATATTCCTGTGCGTGATGTCTTGATTCTGCAGTTTCAAGTTTATTCATGGGATTGGTGGAAGCAGAATTAAAAACATGCAAACTCTTCTCACATCCAGGCCAAGCACGAAAAATTAGACACGCGAAAATATCCACGCGAGACCCAGTTTTACAGTACTTGGCATAGCCAACACTCCTTTGTGTGCTACATCATGATGATGACCATTAAAGGACAAGTCCACCATCATTATACATGTGTATTGAGTGAATGCAGCAATATTTGTAGAACACATCAGTGAAAGTTTGGGGAAAATCGGACAATCCGTTCAAAAGTTATGAATTTTTAAGTATATGCACAGTCACTGCTGGATGAAAAGACTACCAGAGTGTATGATGTCACATGCGTAAAATGGTATCTGGAAAGCATAAAGAGAAAATTCACAAAATTTTACTTTTTGAAAAAAGTGCACATTTCCTCGACTGATGTATTGTAACGGTAATATCATTCCCCCTTGCCTTCTAAAAGAGGGAAGTCAAGTGTTCTTTCATTATGCGAGAAAAGTGAAAATATATTGAATTTTCCTTGTACTTTCTTTATATCGTTGTACACATGTGACATCACAGGCTGTAGTGGTCTTTTCATCTAGCAGTAATAAGCAGAAACTTCAAAAATTCATTACTTTTATACGGATTGTCCGATTTTCCTCATACTCTTGCTGATGCGTTCTATTAATATTGCTGCATTCACTCAATCCACTTGTCTGTTAAGGCGAACTTGTCGTTTAATAAATTTTCATTACACAGTGGGAGTGTAGGACTGTCATAAAGAGTGAAGATCATGATATGGGTGGAAATGAACTGCTTGGCAGAAGTCTGCACTCTCCAAGTGCTTTTCTAGGTGAAATTTCACAGAATGAATTAAGATGAAAAGATATAATACAACTGGTGGAGTCACATGAAAGGTCAAATTGCTGTACTTCTCAAGGGCATGCAAGACATTAACCTGTTGAGGACGAGTCCTGAGTATACTCGTTCAGGTGTCTATGGGAAATACGTGTTGGAGCAAAATCAGTCCGTCCTCAACGAGTTAAGATAGTCTTGGTCAGTGCCTAATTTTTTTTTTTTTTTTTTTTTTGGGGGGGGGGGTTGGATTGCGTCATTGTACAGAAATCAAGAAGAAAAACAGTATTTTCATGTAAACATGTGTTACTGTGTACAGACATGGTAAGTCCTACAAGGCTTATGATTAATTGTTTTGTAGAGTTTAGTGGAGGCGTTTGTTTTTCAGTAACAGTCCTTCAGAATCCATCCATGATTTGGATCACAGACTGACCCCATTGATAAATGGTCTGTTTGGCCTCGACTTGATTTTGTCTTTCCCTCCTCTGCTTCCTGTTAGGTGCCCTGATGCCCTGGGGCATTGCTCTCCAACCTTGGATGGCCGCTGGGGCCATGGCCATGTCCAGTGTGTCCGTGGTCACTTCCTCGCTGCTCCTTAAAATGTAAGTTTTCAGAGAGACAGCCCCCCACTCCCCCACACATGCAATGTGGACTATCTACATTCTGCGTACTGTGAACTGACTTCACTGCAACCATTTCCTTCCATTGTGTACTGCATTAAAGGGGACGGCTCATTTAAGAGTACATTATAAATCTGTTGTTTTGTGAAAATTATTTGCTTCAGAATGGTCTCATATTCAAGTAATGTGCAGTTCAATGTTTCCAGGTTAGCATGCCTGTACAGTGTTTGGGCGATCGTTAACGGCCCATCACGATCGCCTGCTCTCATTCCGTTAATATAGCCTGCGCTTATCTCATTCCAAAAAAGTTATATCTTAAAAGCGATATTATCCTAAGATTACAAAACTTATGTACACATGGCAATGAGGGGTATAAGCTGCTTGAGACCAAGGACCTAATCTGCAATGTAATTACTCATAGACAATTGTAACATCCTTCATACAGTGTGAAGATAATGTACAATGTACATTGTATGTGTGTGTGTGTTTATGTACTACATCTGTATTGGATGTATTCGTGTTCACAGTGGGGTCTATTCAATTAGATGATACGATATGAATTAGTACACATTGTGTGTAGGAACAAGAATCCCCTGGTATTTAAACCTTGTTCCCACGCCATGTATAGTGTATTCTTCAGGCCATCTATCAAGTCAGTTAAAATTTCATTTTGCCACAATCAGTTGCAAATTACCTGTTCTTGATCAGACTTTCACCTACTGGATCTGTAGGCTTCAACCAGGTGATATTCCAATCAGATGAATCTTTACAATGACATGTATCATGTTGTTCTCCTGTCTATGTTGCTGCAGGTACAAGAAACCAGACATAGAGCAGGTTTCTGGCCACCAGCTGTGGATGTCAAGGTGGCTTTTCTCCACCCAGGACCGACACCAGAGGCTGTCGGCCGACGATGCGGAGGTGGGCGTCAGACAACCCACCAGAGGTGCGTCGTGGTTGAAGAGGGCCGTTGGGCAGGGGAGCAGAGCTGGGCACGGCTACAGCATCAAGCTACTACAAGAGGAAGATGACGGGACATTATGATGTGCAAAAAATCTTCACCATATTTCCAGTAGAATCTTTGTCCAAATGTGGATAAAACTTGGAACCGGGGTTCAGAAAACTCTTGAATTGCAAGTCAGTCTTATCCCTGCGATAGTTGTTCACATTAAATCCTGCCTATGTGGGTGGTAAGAAGCACCATTCTAGAGATTTGCCCAACATTAAACAAGTTCTTGGGAAGAAGCTGTTGTTTGCTGCCATGTGAAAACAAACAAACAAACAAGTGGAAAGATAACAATGTGGCAAAGCTGATGTTGCTGTTGTGTACCCAGTTTGTGAGCCACACAACAGCTGAGAGTCCCTTTGGAAGGGCCAGAGAGGGTTGTAGATGCAGGTTGTAGAAGCTGAAAGTTTTTGACACCCATTCCAAACTGCCCATCCATGGAGAACTTGTCAACCATCCCTCCTTTTTGTGTTCTCTAGTATCACATGGGTGCTTCACTCTGAGCACATTGTACAAGAGAATAGCTCCATTGTTCATCCTTGAGACAAAATAATGGCAGATTAATAAACTGGCTTCATATGTTTGTCTGGCAGCCTGACACAGAACAGCACAAACCAGCTTGCATCCTGAATTAGAAAATCAAATTTCCTGAACAAAGGAAAAAAAGAAAAAGAAAGTAAAGAAATGACAGCACCGCCATCAGCAAAGTAGGATATGGCATGTTATTCCATAGCATTCTGTAGAACCTCCTAGAAGACTAGTGACCAAGTTAGAATAGTACTTTACATTCCGACATATAGCATTCATAACACATAGGCTGTTTTTAAACAAAGTTTATTTTGTGTTAGTGCCCAGAGAAGGTTATTATTTTGTATTTGTAGTGCCTCAGAAATTCCTGCCTCATTTTGAACAAAAAGACAAACTAAGAACTTCTATATTCTCAATCTGTGAATGTTAGGAAAAAATGATACATGGTCTGGCAGGATGTGGATTTCATATCATTTGAATCCTTGTAATTGTAATTGATTTTCATGAGAGTAATGTGTGGTTTTTGTAGCAAGTGGTTTACGTCCATGTGGGACAATTTGTCTATCAGTTGCAATAGAAACAAACAACTGGACGCAAGAATTTTTCAATTTGAATAATCATGTAATTTTGTATTGCACCGTGCTTCAGTCAATCCTACAGGCGTTGTGTGCAGGAAAGAGAGGCTTGTAAGTTGTGACAAAGGTCACACAATGGGGTCAACTCATAGAGGTCATCTGTGATGGGGTCAGTCGCCTAGGTTACCTTTTTTATGGGGTGCATGTACTTGACAAAAAATGGCCACCTGGTTATCTGAGTGTTAGGTTGGTAGATGTATGCATAGTGGTGTGTTTCAGATGGCAGAGGATGTCTGGTATGATACAGTCATAGCAGCAAGGAGTTGATACACTGAACTCCTGTTTCTCAGCATAAATTATCAAAATTGGCTACATTAGAGTTTTCAACACAATAATAATAATAATAATAATAATAATAATAATTATAACAATAATAATAATGATGATAATGAAAAAATAACTTTGATGATGATGATGATGATGATGATATGATAATGATGATGATGATGATATGATAATGATGATGATAATAATAAGAAGAGTGATAATGATATCGGTACTTGTCATACACCAGAGTCCATTATGAATAGATCTTCATGACACAGAGATAGGCAGATAGGAAATATCCATGAAGAGAAATATGAAAAAAAGGAATAAAGCAAATATTTACAAAAATGCTCATTTTTGATGATCATGATTTGAATGAAATCTTGAAGTTACTAAGAAGACAGATTATGAATATCTTATGGGAATTTATTCCATACGAATGGATGAAATATTTTTTTTTTTAAACTTTCATTGCAAGAATTAGTTTGCGAAATCAGGTTTCTTGATAACTAGAGTCCTTTGCACATTTGACTGCAACAAAAGTTAATGTTTGCTTTCATGGGTGTGACAGATGCACCAAGTAGAATGTTATGTTTATGACGTTGATCTAGTCCAGCAAATACAGTACTCGATGTAGTATCTACAGTTGATGCTTTATGATGCAATTATGTACTTAATCACTGCTTTCATCTGCCGATAATGTTCTTGCAGTACTCAAACTCTGACGGCGTATAGATACAGATGTGATTATCAAAATGTGTCCAAATTTTGTGGTATCGATGCACCTGTGGTATGATGTCAGTGCAGTAATATGAATGCAAGTGCAATTAGAGATGTTTAATCAGAGAGAATATTTCAGATCATATGTGCTCAGATGAAAGGTGACCTCATCTATATAATTCCTGCATGTTGAATTGTGCTCTCATGTTTTGTTTTTATCTTATCTAGCTTTTCTCTTGTTTGTCCAACTTGTAGTGGGTCTGGAGGAATTGTGTTGAATTACCCTGCCAGAAATGTTTATATGAGATCAAATCTTTATATTGTATTAGTATGATGTGTTATGAAACTCCGCAAAATGGAGTGAAGATGAAGAAGAAGAAGAAAAATATATAAATATATGCACATTTGAATATGGGTATATAATCATGACGGTCGATTGAGAGCGAGAATGGCATTAATGCAAGACTCCATTAGTTTTTATGTCCTTTCACTTCTTACCTGCCAAGATGTTGGTGATTCCTTCCCTCTGTACAAATTGTACATACTCAGGTTCTAAAAATGTGTACAACACAGTTCTATTCCCAGAGAGAGAGACAGTCGTGACATGTTAAATATTCCAATGACATCAAAATTCAATCCTTTCCAAGTCCAAAATTATAATAAAGTTAATGTTTGTGTTTATAATGAAATGTTCCCATTCTTGTGCATATAGTATTATTGTCTCATGCAAAATGATCCCTGCCATGTATAAGAATTGTAATGCACCAAAGATGTTGTATCTTCAGCATTTTGATAATTTCTGAACAACATTTCCCACTAGAAGGTATCATTATTTTTCTTTGCCCATAAGACAGGGTAAACATAAATGCACGTAAACCCTCCTTGATATACCGATAAAATGTAAATTATTAAATTGTCTATTACTTCTTTCAAATGCCTCAGTATGATTTTGTACAGCTGGAAATGCTGGTTGTGCTCTATTGTTATTTGTAATCATTTTGTAGCAAACCTATTTTATATTATAACTGGATTATACATGATTATAAAGTGTGTAGCTTTTTGCATATTATAGTCTTTCAGTGAAAAAAACAAAACAAAACGAAAAACAGGAAAATAAGCGAATGCTGTCATGCCGTGTTCAATGTTGTAAAGATAGCGCTTGGAAAGCAAATTACCATGCCCTTAGTGTGTGTTATTTATCTTCTTTGTTCAAATTATTATTATCATTAACCCATTGAGGACGAGTTTGGAGTTTACTCAGGCAAGCATCCATGGGAAATGCTTGTTGTAGTAAAATCAAACCATCCTCAAGGGGTTAACAGATTATGTCTTGTTCACATAAAGGAACAGTGTCGTATATTATATGGATCATTGCATATTTAGGAGTTATAGAGTTTATTTTTTCATATACATTGTACTCGTAACCAAATTGCTGCTGAAAGCTTTCCCAATAGAGTGTATGCGAAAGTAACTGATTTCTTGTCAACAATGTTTTATTCATTATTACAAATAATAATTAGTTTTGTTTTTATTTGTTGTCAGTATCATGAAGATATATGTTGATTTTGCTTTAATACATATTATGTACAATCATATATTTTGTATGCTTACATGCTGTCATGGCAACATATTTTAGTCAACTGCATACTAAGTGATGCATGTCTCTCAGCTTTGAGTAATCCTGTACCATCACAGTTGTAACTTTGAAGATATGAGGGAATCTCTCACCTCAATGCACCCTTCAAAACAAACAAACAAACAAACAAACAAATTAACAAACAAACAAACAGGAAGAAGAAAAGTAATAGAAATTATTTCAAATGTTTATATATTATTTAGTTTATTAAAAGGAGCTTGTTTCATTTGAGGAATAATGAAAACAAGTCTACAGTGACCTGTAGATGACTTTAGGATTATCAATATTCATGGTTTATAAATCATGACTTGTAGCAATGAAGTTGGTGAATTGCCCACAATTGTACATGAAAGACATGGCTACATATAAATATAATTAAACTGTCAGTTATTTTTACTGCAAATACTGATTCATTGTACATATGAAGGGTTTGTTTGCAAAAACCGATAAGTCCATTTTTGAAGATTTTGAAGTACGGTTTCTGTCATAAAGTACAAAATAATACCTTTTAAAATTGGTCACTACATATAAAAGTATATTTTTGAAGTTGTGGTCAAAAGAAGCAAAAATGTTCTTATTATTTTCTTTGTATTTCTTGACCTTCAATCGTAAATATATCCATTTGGCAAATATGGACTTATCGGTTTTTGCAAACAAACTCTTCATATAGAGTAAATACTTAAGATATAGAATTTCAAATCTTTGCTACGAAGAAATTGCCTTTTGGTGCAATTTGGACATTCTGCTGAGGTGCTTGTGGGAGCATAGGATGTATGTGTCTGTGATCATGTGTATGCAGGGTGGTCCACAACTTAAAATTTTAGCATGTTGCAAGCTCAGAATTTGAGAATATTGCAGAAATTGAATATGCGCGGAGCGCACACGATGAGTACGTAGTACGCAATATTTTGCTGCTTATCTCTCTTTGTGCTGCTTACATTCAATGTTCTCTCTCATGTTTTGCACACAAATATCTAAGTACCTGGTACATAGTTTGATGTTTCTTTGTTATGCACATGTTTTGCACATTTTTGAATACTTTTACTTTGAGCTTGTTGCAAATTCTTGAGGATGTTGCATAGCATGTGGCTGGCTTTTTAGGATGTTGCACAAGAATTTTAGCATGTTGCAGCGACATGCTAAAGCCCCTCGTGGACCACCCTGTGTATGTCATGTGTATGTATGCATGTGCATTTTAAATGTTTGTGTGCATGAGTGAGTATGTTCAAGTGTATGATTCTGTTTGCAGCAATGAAATTGCTGAATTTCTCCCAGTTGTACTAGGTGTTTCAAAAAACATTTCCTACTTTTGATTCTTAATAATTCATAAATTGTATATCAGATAACACTGTCATTAATATGAGTAATAGCTGAATAATGTACAATTTGGTTGGAGGTGGTTTGAATATGAAAACATAAATCAGTTTCATGAAATCCATGATTAATTTCACAGTTAGGTTCCAGATTTTACTCTATTTTCAACCCTCTGTACAAAATTTCACTTTGCACAGGGGTCAATGGGTGTGTATGGGAGTGTGTGGTTAACACCTTGACAATGGTCCTAAACAATGGTTAGGGTTTGAATGCTTCATTCTTTATTCATGAGAAATTCCACTATCACAACTAGTCTTTATTCAGCCTCTGGCAGTATCTGGTAAAGTCAAACGCCTGCCGATACTGATGTTGGGTCTCGACAGTGCTCTCCCTACTTCAGAAAAACGAAATTACAATGAATACCTTCTGTTCTATCGTAAACATGGTGACAGGAAGCAAAGAAAATCACTTAGAGTATACACTTGTGTAAATGGAGCCTTGAATAAATCTACTGTGAAACATATCGCCCCAATGATAAATGCTGCTGAACTCTTTACCAAAAATGATTTCTTTTTATCAAAAAGCGAAAAAATTGTCAGACTATTTAATTAGTAGACAGTTGTATTAAAATGAGGAACTTTAGATCATTTATGCTTATTTATATCCCAAATTTAGTGATATGTGAAGCAAAAATTGAAAATGATTGCCAGCTGGAATGGAATGTGGTGTTTGCAAGCACATGGAAAAGTGTGCTTCCTTTTTCCACGTGCATGCAGTTTACCCTTTCCCGTGCATGAATCCAGACTAGCAGTGCCCAGGGCAATCCACATGAATTATTCATTAAGCATTCATGTGCCTGGGAGCGCGAGACTGACGCCTAGTCAACAGGTGGTTCAGGCATGTCCATTGTTCAGGGCCATTGTCAGCACACACTCACATACACATCATTGGTTCCTGTGCAAGGTTCAATTTTTGTACAGAGGGTTAAAATTTGACCAAAATCTGAAACCTTACTTCAAAATCAATCTTAGATTTAATGAAACTGATTTATGCTTTCACATTCAAATTACCTCCAATCAAATTGTACACTATTCAGCTATTATTTATATCAATGACAGTTTTATCGGACGAATAGTTTTTGGGCTATTAGTGATCAAAAGTGGGAAATGTTTTTTGAAACACCTAGTACATATAAGACATGCATACATGTATATGTGCCTGTGAGCATGTGTTTGTGTGTATGCACGCGTGTGTGTGTGTGTGTGTGTGTATGTATAGTTATGTGAGGATGTATGTGTGTTTAATGTATGGATTATGTTGTTACTATTGGATTTTTTTTGATGAGTCCTTATGATGAAGCACTACCATTCATTGAACAATAAAATCTTTGCTCTTGTGCTAGTGTGTATTGCCCTTTTTACCCCCCCCCCCCCCCACCAAAAAAAAAAAAAAAATAATAATAATAATAATAATAATAATTAATAAATAAATAAAGTAGAGATAGGGGTGATTTTCTGTTTACTGTAGCAGCAGCAGCTGTGGGAAAGAAGAAGAAGAAAGAAAAAAGTTCACGGCTGACAGTTCCCCACACCAGTTCTAGAAACCGATTAAAATGCCTTTCCTGAAGTCAAAATCTTGCACTGGATTTCTTTTCAATCCATGACATTAATATGCAGAGCTGTGAAGTCCCCCTGAATAAGCAATATAAGCCTTTCTTGACACATTAGTTTTCTCTTTTTTTTAATCTGAAAGGAGAAACATCAAACTTAATGTCAGTGTAATAATAAAGACAATAACACCATTATATTATCATCATTATTATCATTATTATTATCATTATTATTATTATTATTATTATTATTATTATTGTTATTATTGGTGTTATCATTATTGTTATTATTATCATTATCATTATTATTATTATTATTATTATTACTACTACTACTACTACTACTACTATTGTTATCATTGTCATTATTATGTATACATTTCCCTATGGCTTTTTGAGATCTCCGTGATTTTGATATGATATAGCGAAATTGATGGCCGTATAGTATAGAGTGCAGCATCTCAATAGTGATGATAATAAGTAATAGTAATAGCAATGACGCTGACATTAAACCCGAAACATATAGAACTAGGAACCAGTTGCATTACCCAAAGCAAAGACGACTACTAGTACTTAAAGGGAACCCAAACCCAAAGGCCAGAATTCATGAAGGTGGTACAAATAAAACCATGGTTTAAACCATCGACAAAAACCTCAGAGCGCCAAGTGTGGCATGGAATATTTCATTACGAAATTGATCATTCCGTCAACAAAATCCTTGTTTTGTTAACAAAAGTGTCATTTCTTGGACGAAATGTTCATTTAGTTACAAAATATTGTCACTTCGTTCCAAAATACTGTAAATCGAGGAATTTTCGCGTGCATTTTAATTTCGCGAATTTCGCGAGCGCCAAGATTCGCGTAATTAAAATGCACGCGGAAGTCCTTGTTTACACTATATGCATTGAACGCCAGTGGCACTTCGCGAAAATTTCATGCCATGAAAAAGGTTGTCGGTTCCAATTCGCGAAAAATTCATGCCGCGAATATATCATGACCCTGTTTTTACAGTAATCATCTCATCGACGATATGACTGATTTCGTAACGAAATATTCCATGCGACACTTGGCGCTCCGTGGTCTTTCAATTCAATTCAATTCAATAGTTTATTTATTTCCATCATCATAAAGAAAAGAAAAGAAAAAGTTGACATAATCCAAAGTGATACAATTTTTTTTCATTTCTCTTACACTCGTCTGATAAAGGATTCTTTTTTTTTTCAATACAATATGAAGTATATACTCGAGTGATGTCGCAAAAAAGAAACAATGCACTTCGCCATGGCAAAAAAAAAAATAGTAAACAATCATCATGATGGAAAACAGTGTTCCACTAAAAAGCCAAGCTTGTAAGACGTGGAACACTGGAACAAAACAACAACAGCACCAATTTGTTATTCCAATAAAACATATTCATTTTAAATTCTTCTATATTACTATTGTACATTTTACTCATTGATATATGATGCTGATACTATAAACATTACTTACTAGGATTTTAGAATGCAAACGTGTAAACTATGTAACATATCACATTTGTGGCACGGACACTATGGGGCCAGGTGTGCCAGGAAAATTGAAAAGGAAGATATGCAATCAGCTACAAAAACATAACGACGACAACAACAACAATAACACAATACACAGAAATAACAGAATTTGAGGACATGCACTCAGACAGATACAGGACAACAAAGAACGAGGAAAAAGGAGCAGGGAAGAATAGAGAAGGAAAAATAGAGGGAAAAGGAGAGGTATGGAAAAGGTCTGTGGACACACTACAAAATCTCAAGGAAAAGTGAAACATGACGGGTTTTTTCATTGAACAGAATTAACTGGTATATTTAGAAAACAAATATTTTTTGAGTTTATACTTAAATGTAATTAACTTCACAGATTCTTTTAGATCATTATCTAAGCTATCCCAGAATCTGTGTCCGGTATAAACAAATGTATTTTGAGTGTGTTCAGTTCTCACTAAGGGAAGATGAAATTCTTTAGATTGTCTCGTGGGATAATCATGTACGTGGCTGTTACGGTGAAATAAAGAATAAAATATTTTTGGTACATGGTTACAGTTGTAATTAAACATAAATTGACCAAGTTGAAACAAATACAACTCTTTTATTTTCAGAATTTTGTGTTCAAGGAAAAGCTTGTCAGTATGTGCTCGGATATGAAGGTTAAAATCGATTCTGAACGCCATCTTTTGCAGAAGAAAAAGTTTATCTCACAATGTGGAATATGTGTTCCCCCAAGCAAGAATTCCGTAATTCAAGTACGGCAATACCGAACTTGAATAAAGCGTAATCAAAGCTGAAGAAGGAAGATAATATTTCAATCTATTCATTATGCCTATGTTTCGTGCAATTACATTACAAATCTTGTTTATGTGACACTTCCATGATAACTTATTATCAACACAAACACCTAAGAATTTAATAAACGAAACCTCTTCTAGGGGAGTAGTTTCAAATATAACATTACCTGGTAATCTCTTTAAAGAATTACTGAAAAACATATACTTTGTCTTCTCAATATTCAGTGACAATTTATTTGCATATATCCATTGTGAGACATTATTCAATTCATAATTCACTGTACTAATTAAAGTATTAGGGTCAGGGTGGGAATAGAAAAGATTGGAATCATCCGCGAATAGTATGAAAGAGAGTTTATCTGAAGATCTGTAAAAATTATTAATGTAAACTATAAATAACAGTGGGCCTAACAAACTTCCTTGCGGAACACCACATTCTATTTTCTTCATAGAGGAATCAAAACTGTTCACATGTATATATTGAAATCTGTCAGATAAATAACTCGTAACCCATTGCAAGGCTTTTCCGCGAATACCATGATGGGATAACTTAGAGAGAAGTATACCGTGATTAATCGTATCAAAAGCCTTGGAAAAGTCCAGGAAGATGCCTATTGTATGCGAAAATGTATCAAGTGCATGTGTAATCTTTTCCACAAAGGTAAGTAAAGCGTGGGTGGTGTTGTGATTTTCTCTGAATCCAAATTGAAAATTCGTAAATATATTACTCATATCTTTGTCCATGGTTTAAACCATGGTTTCATTTGTACCACCTTTGTGAATTCGGGCCAAAGAGTAACGTAGATTGAGTGATAAAAGCAGCAACATTAGTACAACACGTCAGTGAAAATTTGAGGAAAATCGGACAATGGACGCAAAAGTTATTAATCTTTAAGTTTTTAACTTGGAACCGCTGGATGAGGAGACTACTAGAGGTTATGGCGTATGTGTAGACAACTATAAGTGAATAAAATTCCCCCCAAAATCCATTTTTCATTAAAATTACACATTCCACCAACTCGATATTCTGACATATGTTAAGGGTAGCAATTTAATATTCCCCCTGCTTTCTGAGAGAGGTTAGTCAAGTGCTCTTTCATTATGCTAGAAAGTATTTTTTTCTTTATATTTTCTTTTTTTTTATAGATCATGTGTGTGTATACATGTGTATATTATTGGCGTTGGTATGGCGTTGGCGTTGGAATAATGATGTCAAAGTTACGCACCGATTTCTCCTTTCTAATTCTCATATCTCACTATATATATATATATGTATATATGATAAAAACCTAAAATGACATTCAATTCAATTCAATTCGTTTATTCATCTCAATCATCATAAAACAAAATACATTGTGAGATCAACATAGCAAAAAAAAAAAGAAGTATTGATGAGGAGAACGGGGATTTCAAAAATCGATAGCTTGAAAAGGCGTAAAGCCCCCAGATTACAATGGTAAATAGAATGCATGTACATGTACATGACGAAGTGAACAGAATTTTTAAATGAAGTAAAATAATAAACTGTTTGAAATCGTACATAAAACACAGGAAAATACTATACATTGAAATGGAAAAAATAAAATAAAGAGACATTAGACTAGAAAACGCTTTATCCTGGCGAGGAAAGCGCATGATTTAGAAACAAGACACTAAACAGGTTAGTCATCGCATTCATGATCAGCGACCTTACTCTCGTTACATATATATATATATATATATATATATATATATATATATATATAACGAGAGTAAGGAGGCGGTAGACGTTGCTTTGAGTCCTCACAAGTGATTTTACTTCAAGCTTACGGGTTTTCTGCCCTTTGTCAAGAGGTATGAGATGCACACTTCACACCCGGTTACATGCCGGCAGTCAATTGGCAGCCGGTTGTGGGGAAACGAAACATTTAGTAGTGGTGGTTGGAGTTAAGCCTGATAAGCGGTGGGGTGTTGTGTGTCTCGACGTCGAGACATCGAGACTCCTGAAGAAGGTGGAGGCCACCGAAAATTTGAGTTGCTCAATAAACTCCTTCTTTCTTGTATAAGCCCTATTGGCGAAATAATGCATTACTGGTTTATTTCTTGATTCTTCGTTTTATATATATATATATATATATATATATATATATATACAAATACAAATGCATAGACAGGGCAGATATATTCAATATACTCTCTAAAAAAAATCGAGTGAAAATATTCACTCTTAAAAGAGTGAATTTTGAGTGAAAATGTTCATTTTCACTCGTTTTAGAGTGACCTCAGGGATCACTCCAAAATTTTCGAGTGATCCCTGAGATCACTCCAAAATTAGTGAAAATGAACATTTTCACTCAAAATTCTCTCCAATTTCACTCTAAATTCACTCTTTTTTGTATTCACTCTTTTAAGAGTGAATATTTTCACTCGATTTTTTAAAGAGAGTATACGTTATATAAAAGTTCTTTTATGAGTGTCATCAGCACTGGGTGAGAAGATTGATAATAATAATAATAATAATAATAATAATAATAATAATAATAATAATAGTGGCTACTTGTATATAGCGCACAGGTCCACTTTTCAGTGCTCATGGCGCTTCAAAGATGAAAAGATATATATTTACATGCATATACATATTCAAACATTTCAACAAAGAAGAAAATGGCAAACAAAAACAAATATATACCAAATAAAGAATACAACATATACCAATTAAAAATACAATATTGATCCCATATTAATAATGACTTACAGCAATTACAGTCCTCAGTATGAAAGGAACAGATAAGTTTTAAGTTTGGATTTGAATGAGTCTGTAGAAGACAGTTCCCTTAACTGAAGAGGTAACTGATTCCACAATTTTGGTCCCATAACGGAAAAAGCACGATCACTGGTGACATGGAATCAAACTTACTATAGTAGTAAAAGTTAACAATCGGGCAGCAGAATTTGCAACCGTTGAAGTTTTGTGACATCTTTTTTTTTTGAAAGATTACACAACAATGAATTCGAAAAATCCAACCGAGAAGAAATCAAAGCATGAATAAGTATCTCAGCTGCAAATTTAGACAAATATTTCCTTATGAAACTTAAATTACGCAACTGATATCGAACATTCCGCTGAATATGAGTTACATGACTTCGAAATGACATTTCCTGATCAAATATGACTAGCACCTAAATTACGGGCTGTTTTCAACGGAGTAATGCAAGTATACCGATGTTGACATGACATGACGGATAATCAACTTTGCTTAACATATGCTTTGATCCCAATAACAGAAACTAAGATTTATCATCATTTATTTTAAGGCCATTGGATGTAAGCCAGATTTTCCAGATCTTGCAAACATGCTTCGAGTTTTGCAATGGCGGATGACAATGAAGACACAGTGGGTTTAAAAGACAAATAAAGTTGTATATCATCCGCATAACAATGATAACTAATACACTGTACAATGCTTGCGAAATAATTCACTAATTGGTTGCATAATATACAGAGAAAAAAAAACAGCGGGCCTCTAACAGAACCTTGAGGTACATCAAACTTTGTCATAGCTTTACAAGAGGTAGAATCACCAATTCTGACATAATGAGATCGATCACATAAGTAGGATAGGCCTATAAACCAATCAAGAACAGTTCCTTTGATTTCTACACTATGACCAGGCTTGTACGCAGATTGAAATGAATCAAGATCATCAGACGTCACAGATGGAAAACCATTTATGGCTTACAATGTATATTTCACAAAGTATATTTTTAATTAAAAGAACATGCATGGTGTAGATATTTCCTCGATGCACTGCCATATAGGCCTATGTCCATGATAATATCATTCCCTCTGCTTTATATACGAAAGCGGTAAGTCTATACTGAATAATAACAATTCAAAGTGACGCCGCCGGTATCACCTCGAATATTTCATTAGTTGAAACTGTCGGAATGGAAACACATCGAGAGGTGATTCCTCGACGCCGCACGTACAGTAATACCATGCATGGAGGTTTGAGAAACGGAGCGGTGACAAAATTCGAGGTGTGCCGGAAGTCTTGAATTCTACGCGCGTTATTCAATTGAGATTACACGGCTGTGCAGCAGCGAAAGCCGCATTATGTTTTTTTTTAACTCGCTTATGGTTCCAAGACAATTCGACCACAGAAGAACCCTGAAAATTGAGAACTCGGCCCAACCACCAGAGAGCTTGACCGGGCAGGTCGGACGAGTTGTACCTCGCCCGATCGCCACAAACACGATCTTGGACAACTCGACCCGGTCGACGTGGCAAAACATAAGGACGAGTTGTTTAGGGTCGA
This sequence comes from Diadema antillarum, assembly GCF_040938485.1. Lineage (NCBI taxonomy): Eukaryota > Metazoa > Echinodermata > Echinoidea > Diadematoida > Diadematidae > Diadema > Diadema antillarum. The sequence goes on along the minus strand of NW_027271006.1, from coordinate 300,927 downwards.
GGTATTTTGAGGTAAAGTCGTTCAGCCTCATGCACCTGTATCATAGTGTACGTGCGTACAATCGATGTATGTACAGTGACAGTGTCGGTGTATGTGAATATACTGTAATCTCTATTTCCTGTATAGCTCAGCTTGATCTTTTGTATTTAACACATCTGTAATTTTAGAGTATCATGTCGGCGAATGTAAACTGGACACTGAACATGCAGCGGTTCTTGATAATAAAATGGCAGGAGATGATTGTAACGGGAATTTTGGACGGCAAAACGAAGCGAAATGCTGTCGCGTACCAGAAAATGGCGGACGCCGTCATATCACGGTTTGGAATCACAGTGAACAAAAAAGTATTGAGTGCATCGGTCAAAAACAAAGTAAAATACCTACGGGAACGATTTTGTAAAGCTGAGAGAATAAAAAAATTAGGGAAAGGAAGGGACGATGTTCTTAAGATTTGTCCTTTGTACTTCGAGCTTCTTCCCTTACTGAAAACCGTGAACGATCGACCACTTGATACGCTACCAGCGGTACTGGAGGAGTTGGGGATTGCCACGGCGGCGAGCGCCATGGGCCTGGAGGCGGAGGCTGGGTATGATAGAGCAAGCAGAACCGACTCTCGAGTACCAAGTAAGTACTCGTATACGCGTGGTCGTTCTTGTCTTTTGGCGCAGTCTTAAGCATGTTATGACCAAATGAAGTAGAGTCGAATCACACAAGTCTTGCTTTTTATGAAAGGAATCGTGTGATCTGAGTGAAAAACGAGTTACATTAAGTGAATAAGTGATTTTAAACACTATAAAGCCAGGGGGCACATTGTGCCCCCTACCAGAATCAGAGCTACCAAGTCTCACGCATTCTGCGTGAGACTCAAGCATTAGGGTCTGTCTCACGATCTCACGCATGGCACCCATTTTTCTTACGCATCGGTTGAAGTCTGCAATTTGGGCCAAAAATAAGGAGCAAAGCTCAAAGAATTGGAGTGATAGTTGCAATTGACCCAGGTATATTTCCCTTTTCTCTTTCAAAATTAGTAAAAATTAGTCACTTAAATATGCACCAGATCGCATAATAATTCAAAAAAGCTCCCTATGTATACTGTGGGGGGGGGACACCCCCCTCGTTCGCGCGCGCATGCGCGCTAGCGCCGAGACGCAGAGTCAAGAAAATCTCACTCATAAAAGTTTTTTGAACTTGACATCTCTGCAGAATTTCATTTGCCACTCCTTCGCCCTTTATCCAATTTCAACCAAATTTGGTGACTTTTCCTAAAATCTTATTGCGAACATTTTGATATATAATTTGGCTATATTTGATATTGCTGGTTGCCATGGCAACCATAAACTGACAACCATGTTAGTCAGATTTTGCATATTTTTCTGTTTCAATTTAAATTAACAATGTTATAGTGTGTAAAATGGGTATTTTTTGGCTGATTTTTGCTGAAGAAGCAAAATGTGGAGTAATTATCCATGAAATGTTTTTCCTATTATTTCCTTTGTTTTTGTGTGACATAGACATAACAGAGATAATTGAAACAATAGTATTTTCCCAAGATTGTCCTTCTATTTTGTGTCATTTTGATTCCTTCTTCCAAGTTATGCCTGTAATATCATTTGTTTATCATATTATCAATCTGCAAACTTAAAATTCCAATAATATGGAAATAATATATTATGAAATGTGATTACTATGTACACATACCTATCCCAAACAATGCATGACAGGTCTCATAATGTATTTCTTGATGTTGTAATGAATAGCGCCCCCATATCGGGACCTTAAGAAATTTCAACTATAACAAATTATGAGATTCGACTTGTACATCATTTGTGGCAAATATGAAAATAATCAATCTATAATAATAAAAAAAACCTTGTTTTTAGCATATTTCCTATATATTTCTTTATATTTTGGTAAGTACATCTGTAGTACCCTCTATGGGTGACCTTGAAAAAATGCATATGTGCGGTCATGTAGAGTATTAGTTTGTCTATCCATGTGCCTAATATGACGATGATTCATCAAACAATAACAAAGTTATATAGGGGGGGGGGGGGCCACAATGTGCCCCCCTTGGGCCTGGGAAGGGTCAAAATAGCTTGGGCTTTATAGGGTTAAAGTGGGGTAAGATAAATCTACCGGGGCTGGCACAAGGGAGATCGGCCTCCCATGTACTTTGTGCATAATACATAGGAATATAATAGGGTATTACGCTTGCACTTCTTGCACTTCTTGATATTTTTCCCCAGGCTAAGGGTAAAAGTTAAGAGTTTTATAGGCTTGGTTCCATTTGATGTGAGGATTAGGAAAAGGGTTAGAGTTATGTTTCTGGATATCTTTTTGTTTCTTTGTTTGTTATGTTGTTGTTTTGCATAGCGTGCAGATATTTAATTGGAACACTTTTATAGCCACTGGAGTGAATGTTTTTGTAGAACTTGCAAAGTGTGATCATCCGTCCACACTGATGGCCAAACATCTCAGAATAGGCCTAAGGAGAAGGCAGCAAGAAGTTTCATGCAGTTCTCGAAGTTTTGGTCACTGATGCGCCGCCGAATACTAGTAGATAATGATTGTGACGTAACAATGCGCACGTATACATCCCAATGAGCGCGTACTAGTACTTCGGATCGGGGGTACCGCCCGCCTAATGTGACAAAGTTCGCAAAGTTTCATGTTGCAGACGTTTGAAAGTCAAATTTTGAGAAGGTTCATAGCTCGGCGTCCATCGTGCGTCATGCGTCCTTTGCCCGTCATGTGTCTATATACCGTTGTGAGTCATGCATTAACGTTGTTTGTTTTTTTCAAAGTTTTTTTTTTTTTTTAGTTTTTTTTTTTCTTTACAACCCGTGATGGATTTTCACGAAACTTCGCAAGTAGAATCCCTAGAGAGGGTGATGTAGCATATGAGTTTGTTTAAATGGGCACCATGCACCTGAATTGTGGAATCTTTAAAGATATATTCTTCAAAGTTATATTCTTCTCTATCGAGCCAGAAATGAAAGAGCTAGTGCTATTAGTAAGTAAACATTGGTGACTGTATATTTCAAGTTTGTTCATGACGGATCCGGTGCATGGTGCCTCCTTGGAACGGGGGGGGGGGGGGAGGGGGGGAGGGGGGGGGGGGAGGCAGAGACTCCAACTCTCTCGCTTTCGACTGGAGATCTCCCGCCGAAAACCCATTTTCACAAAATCTCCCGTTAGACCGCTTGAGATTTAATTTCTCCCACCCTGGCTCTGTGTCTTCCCCTTATTATTTTCTCAAGCTTGAAATGATCTTTCTCCCGCCCAAACACCTTTTTAAAACCAGAATTATATTTTCATATAAAAATATCGAAGGGGATCAAACGTCTCGCGTCATTTTTTCCGCGACGATACCAAATAAAGTTTTATTGAGCCTAAATATATGAACTGAATTATTCAATATTTACTTTCTTAGCGCCATCGTATGTTGAAAAGTAAGCCTGAGATAGCAGGAGAGAGCATCTAGAACCCTGCAGAGCTTCCAGGGCCCGCTTAAGGACTCACTCAGTCTGGACCCAGCCTTCGCGCTCGTGTCCTGCGATTCGCGCACATCAAGTTGGAGTCTCCAGTTTGCTAGGGGTGTCAGGTGGGAGAATCTCCAGATTAGAAGGTGCTTGCGGTTGGAGTCGGGGGGGGGGGGGGGACAAACTTTGATATTAATATCTTCAGCTTCTCAAGTGGAAACCCCGTTAAAATTATTCACTATAGACTTGGAAGGTAGCATTCCCATGGGGTTTGATAAATCTTGCTTTTTTAATCGGGCACCACACCCCCCACCCCGTGAAACTTATTCACTATAGACTTGGAAGGTAGCATTCCCATGGGGTTTGATAAATCTTGCTTTTTTAATTGGGCACCACACACTCCCCCCCCCCCCCCCCCCCCGAAAATCGCCGGAATGAAAGATTCGTTTGAGAAAAACAAACAAAAAAAATCTTCTCTTGAACCAGAAGCGGTGGGGCTTCTTGAAAATTCATGACAACATTTTCACCACACGCACTTGATAGAAATTTCGCCACGACGATATAATAGGCACCATGCCCCACTTGAGACTATTACGCTATATTGTATCAAGGGAATGTTACAGCGAAAACATTTGAAGTCGGTGTAATGCCAGGATGATGTTGGGGTAATTTCGGGGTACTTATCCTATAGCTGGCTAGGCCAGAATTTGGCAAAAGTAACTGCGACAACGTCCGAGCAACATTTTGCGGGACCGTTGTATAACAGGCAGGGTGAAAAAGATTGCCTTGGTCACGTTGAAAAGGCCTTTTTAAAACGGGACTTAAGTGAGCGCAAACCCGGGTCTCTTTCTTCTTTATGAATTCTTGTCAATCCTGTGGATAAGTGTACTTCGATGATCTGGTATTTTGGAATCAGCAATGCAACGTAAACGGCGTCATGCAACCAGCACTTTGTGTACACCTCCGAGAAGTGTAATGTCATACACATAAGGTATCATGAAAAACATTCTATAGTTGCTTTATTTTGTTATCTTTTTCAAAAGGACTTTCTCTCGGTGTCAAAAGTTACTCATCTCTCCCAACATGCCCATGCAAGTTGATCCTTCATCTCATCCCCTCCGACCTTAACTTCCTTAATGCGAAAAGAAGGAGAATTTTATATTTTTTACTCACTAGAGTCCTAACAGTGCATTCGATGGGCCGTTACATGTAGCCCCTTTGAGAGAACTTAACCAATATTGATATCAATTTATTATGGTAGTGGCGCACATGGAATTAGTGGTAATATTAGTTTAGTAGTGCCATTCTCAGTGGAATTTATCGCGAAGTTTCACTTCGCGAAGTTACAAGTGTCCATTCACACTGTCACGAAACTTGGCAAAATTTCGCACCCGGGAATTAGAGTAAGCGAAATTTCGCATTGCATTGCACATGCTCGAGGGATAATCCCAGCATGCAGTTCGGGTCTGCACATCGAGCAAGGTGAGTCACACCGGTATTTTGCTCTAACTGCAGTCCTCCTTTTTGCATCATTCTAACTTTGCACTACTAGTATAGCACTGTTAAAGGGATGGTACAGTTTCGGTTGAGATGGGGCTTCAGGTTTCTAACGTTTTGGCTGATTATTTTTTTAGATAATGAGAAACCACTTGTGAAAATGATATGAAAGAACATATAATTTTAAGAGGAATTCACAGTTTATTTCATGAAAATAGGTTTTGAAATGGCTGTGATATCCAAAACAAAACGATCTTAATAAAGGGTGGGGTCCACCTTTTATTTATTCGCTTTTTTTTTTTTACTTTGTCTTTGGATATCTCGGCCATTTCAAACCCAATTTTCATCAAACAAACTTTGCGTTCCGTTAAGAGTTGTATCCCTTTTTAACATACCTCATAAAGTGGTTTCTAACTCATCTCACAAAAAGTCAAAAACTAAATCCTCCCCTCAACCACTACTATGCCGTCCCTTTAAACAGTGCAACACTAAACTGCATTGTCAGTCAATAAAACTAACTATAACAATGACTATACTGATTTAGATGGAAAACAGGAACCAATAGAATATCAAATGGCAGACTCGAGCCAGCATAGAAGAAAACAATCTTTTTGCGGCTTCTCTGTAAGGGGGCGCTGTGACATAGTATGGATATAATTCCCGACTCTCAATCGGAGGACCGGAGTCCGATTCCCGCTCAGTTTCTACGTCCTTGGACAAGATGTTTTTACCCACATGTCCCTCTTGGCCCAGGTATATAAGTGGGTACATGACAACGCTAGGGTAATAATAATGGCAGGGCCCTCTGGTAGAGCAGTGGCAACACTGTATAGAGGCTACCCTGGATAAAGAAGACCTTATTATTATTCTCTGCGCTGTACTACTCCTACGCCGGCAGCGCAACGTTGGATCATTTGTGTTGCCTAATGCATACGTTATGCTTTTAATAATGTCTGGAATCTAGATATATCAATCTTTCCAATCTGCCGTACTTTTTTTCAAATTAATTCTGGCCTTAATCACATATATTTTATCTCTTTAGGCACAGAGACGTCCATACAAGATTACGAAATAATATAGCGAAGAAGACTGTACATTGTATTAAGTTTTGAAATATTTTTTCTTCTTTTTATGGCAACAAAGAGAGTGCAGGGAATTTACAACAGCGATTGTAATAAAGGTGTGTATTTAAATCATCATTTACATAGAGAGAATGATGGCGTGGTCTATAGAGCAAATTTCTTATTCTATTTTGATAAAGCTATTTTTATCGTACCGGTACTCTGTATCTTTTTATCAAAAAAAGAATACTACATATTTATAGAAACATAGAGATTACGAGAGTAAAAGATGGGATGTGACAAGGCATGACAAGATTATGCATAGCCCATGTTTGCTCGCTGACCAGTTGTTATTCAAGAGGAGAACCAACCTTCTCAATGCTAACAGTGGAAGTCTCCTTAACATTACAATACAATTTCCCTCGGCATATATATCCTGTGGATTAGATACAGCTATCAGTTTCTTTCGAACTGTTCCACAGTGTATGGTCGTGAGTCCTGAAAATGAAGTTATTGCATACAATTCGGTTGACCAGCTCATCGGACATGACATCAGGAAGCCTGTTAAAGGAGAAATCCAGTCCAAATACACAAGTTAGTCTGATTAAAAAAAGAGTAAAATCTTACGAGTTTAACAGTAAAAAAAATTGACTGAAATTGGATGAAAAATAAGGAAGTTATGACATTTTGAAGTTTTGCTAATTTCTGCAAAACAGTAGCTGTTCTTGTACAGTGGAATATGCAAATGAGTGAGCTGACTATGTCATAACCTCACAATATTTTCTGTTGATCGTGTACAAAAAAATACGAAAATTCAATGTTTCTGCCATTGAAGTCTGAAACATGATGTTATTCCTAGTTGAATAAATGCAGAATGGTGATCAGTTAGATATACGAGGATTTGAGCCTCGGGTATAATTGCGTTTGAATGGAAAAACGGGAAATTTTAAAATCTTATGAATAATAAGTTGTGAGGGGATGATCACTGTGCCATTTGCATATTCATATTGTTCAAGAACTGTTTCCCCCTAAAATAGGGAAACTTTTCTCTTTATTGATCAAAATTCCAACTCGTTATCTCTTTCTTATAGGCTTGTATTTCCCCTTTACTATGACAGGGCAAATTAAGGTCAAACAGAACGGTTAAAGCTTTATCTATCAGTATTGTATTTTCACAAATTTGAGAAAATATAATGTCACACTAGCTGCATTAATCTTGACACTAATCAAAGACACAGCTTCTAGAATTGGCTTGATTCAATCAATTAATTTCACCTATAGGTACTGGGGACGTAAAGTTGTGAAATATTATATGCCTTAAACATGATTATTTCAATAGTTTGTTAACAGAACAATGGGGGTCGTAAGGTGGTGACACCACGTCTTGCTGTATTGTCGACATAATTATGACTGATGATAACACAACAAAAAAAATTAGTAGTCAACATTCCGTGACTTCGAGTTGATGAAAAGTCACCCGTATGTTTGTTTTTATGTAGTGCATATACCTGGTTCTGATAACCCTGTATGGAGCAAACATGCTCAGACACGTCTCTTTACATTAAGATTTTGCGGACAATAAAAACTTTCGAAACAACGAACTGTAGCCGCTTTAAAGCGTCGTGATTTATCTGTTTATTATTTTTGATAAATTTCTGTCGACCATTGCGGAGAACCACCGGATATTTGATGAAATGGCAATGACTGAAATAAAGATCCGATAACCAAAGGTTGAATTGATCGTGCTGTCCTCCGTATGTATCGTTTGCAGATGAGTAACCCAAACCCAGTGTTAGTGCGTCAAAATAGTTCTAAAACGTGAGTTAGGGAAAGAAACAACTAATGTAAAAATGTTGATCAGTACAATCAATTTTAAATATTGTTAGATATGCAATATGTGAATAATGGTTTTATTGAAATTATTTCTTGAATAAACCGTCTTCATTTTATTTTGTGGTTTATTGAGAAAGAAATAGTGATATCTCCTTCTATTCTAGGCTTTTTTTGCGAAATTTTAATTTGCCAAGATGTTTTGTGATGCTACTGAACTACACATACTGAACTATCAAATGTGATAACTCGAACATTTTTTGAATCACTGCTCCCAATGGTAACAGTGGCTTTAAGCGCTTGCGGAATGTAAATAGCTTTGTCCCTTTAGCGTCGATGGTATTGTACACCATCGTGTGTATACGTGCAAACAATGATACTAAATTTTCTCCCCTTTGCCAAGGTTCAGTTATCCACATTAGTTTACACAAAAGCTCCATTCAACTGAATATAATAAGCAGTCCATGGTGGCATTCCGTTCACCTTCTTTTTCTTTTATTCTATTATATTAAATGGGTTAGTCAAATACCGGTTAGTGATTGGCTAAACACAGTCACGTGATGGAGGTATATTCGTTATGTTCGCCCATGGGCGAACATTCTTGTAATTAATGTTCTCCCACGGGAAAACATTTTCACGTAAGACAGAAGGCCTATGACCGCGCGCGCACAGTAAATTTGGCTCTGCGCGAGCGAGCGATCGAGTGCGTGCTGGTGGTTGACGTTGACGTAGACCCTATTTGACGTATTTGACTAACCCATATAATATTATAACAGATGATAACTTTTGCTATCGGGAACATGTACCAAACGTGCCACCCTCGGTTTGAAATGCTATTTCGGGAGGCTATAACTCCCTCGACTTCGTCTCGGGACTTCAATATAACCTCCCTCAATAGCATTTCAAACCTTTCGAAATTGATTAAAGCACATAGAGCAGATCTATCCTTGTATGAAGGTGTATAAAGTAAATATGATTAGGGTATTTTTTTTTTTCTTACACGTGCCCACGGAGATTAGTTCTCTACCTCCCTGGTGTGTCCGATCTGTGTTGAAATACTTTACATGTATTCTTTCCCAAGTATCTGGATTAGGAAAAACTGATAGAATGTGAGAGGTTATAGGACGGATGGGGGGTGGGGAGTGATGGATCAGGGACAGGGAGAGATGGACAGGGTGAGGGAGTTGGAGGGGGGGGGGGGGGTGGATGGGGAAGAGGCCCGGGAGAGAGTAATGCAGGAATGTAACGTGAAGATGCTTTTCTACTCGATGGTGGTACTTATGTTCGTGTAAATTAATCCGCGTTGAATCGAGGGCATCTGCTATATGTATCGATTGTCGATTGGAGCGGGACAGAGAGGGACCAATAAAAGGGTGTTATATTAGCGCGCCAGATGCAGCACACACACACGACGGCTGCTCCAGGCAGTGTTCTACGCCTAATTAGAAAACAGCTTTGTGTTTGGAAGAGAAGATGCAGATGCGGAAATACAAGTACATCAAGGCCTGACACCGTTTTTCGTGTCCTCGTGCCATCTAAAAGAAGGAAAACAATGCAAAATGAAATTAGATATTATCTCATGGATACAGTCAGCATACACTGTACGGTTTAAATCGTCTAACGACCGATGCCATTCTGTGCGTTCCTGTTATTACTCGTATCATTACACATGTCACATGATAACGTGAGAAAATTCCCATCAGGTACAGCTCAATGTAGTCTGGCACAGCAATGGATTTGATTATAATCAAATATGACTAATTTCTGTTGTTATCTTGATCAGCTGCGTTCCATTAGAATCGAGTTAATTTAAATGCTTATATATATATACAATGACTTAATATTCCAACTGCATTGATAGCAAGGTTTAAACTAGAAGGGTAACGATTTTTTTTAAAGAAAAAAAAAACATGTATGAAAGACGAGAAGAGGAAAACATATTAATAGCAGACTCGGAATCAAGACAGTCATGTCGCAGTTTTGTTTATTGGCCTCAAATCAGTAAATTGATTGGACCAGAGGTGACCCGGAGCCCCGTCACTTTGTGGTATATTGTGCATGATACCAAATTTGGGACAAATTTTGTCAACAGATAAGGGATTATGATAAAGTACCAGGCTGGAAAAACTAACAAAATGCTGTTGATTATTGTGAATATAAACATGTACTCCTTTTTGGGGGGTACTTCAAAAAAAAAATGCAGTTTTTCCAAGAGAGAAGCCGTGGATGAGTTTGAGCTGCAAAAACCCTTTGCAAATTCCAGGGCTGACGTAAAACAAGACAGTTTTGATACGAAACACGAATTACATCTAATTTTCCGTATGTATAATTTTTTATAGACTCTTTTATTTATAGACTTTTTTATATATACTCTTTTTATTCATTGACTTTTTAAACGAATGTTTAGGGAGAATCTTTACAGATGATGTGATATACCTTATGTGCAGAGCTTTCGAAGGCTAATGTTCAGTGTTAGCTGCCTTTGCGCATGACCCCATAGTCATGGCCGGTGATCAATATTAACCAGGACATTGCGTGCCGTTATCGTGACCTACCTAAACATTGGGTTCACATTATATTCCTCACGTCAAGTTTCGTCTTCCGTACAACGTCGAGCGCAAAGCTGCGTGACGCCATTCTGTAGTCTGCACTTCGCGTACTTCATTATTTTTACTCCATGCAATCAATTTTGCTTCGTGTCATTTCGCTTCGTGTATATTCATAATGCTTTCAGTCGTATTAATTACGAGGCAATCGAAACGAACAATACGAAAAAAAAAAATAATTTACGAAGATACATTCAATGAATGGTCAAAATACTGTATTTCTCTGGTATATTGAAAGCGATCAATATATTCACAAGATTTGAACTTCAGATCATCATTCTGTGCATGATCATCAGGCATTAAAATATTATTATGTGGGGTGCAAATCATCCACCAGACAGTATAGGTTTCGATACCAATAAGAAATATAGTAGGCCTAACGAAAATTCGCCCCACTTTTATGCCCAAATACATAGGGTGTATCCACTTCGGCGACTCCAAACTTTTTTTTTTTAACCCAGGAAGTGGCACCTGAAATATGACCTCCCCCCCCCCCTATTTTTAAAAACGTGGCGCCACCCGTGATATAGAACAATAAAAAGAACATTTTCAAGATATTGACGTCAATGCAAACTGTATATTAAGTTATGAGCCGCCAATTAATATGTTGTATATGAAATTACAACAAAAGGAGCTTTCTTCAGCTTTGAATCAAGATTTGAATCAATCTCGCTTATAAGTTGCTTGCGACATATCATTTCAAGTGACAGTCTTCATACTTCAATATCCCTTTTGAAATCCTTAGTGTTGATAATATGATATGGACTGGTCGTTAGGGGGATATACATTTTTTATTGCCTGAAGTAGAATCGTTTTGTCAAAGACAGTCGCAAGTCGAAGACGAGGGCAATATACGATTCTAGTTGGGGGCAATTTTATCATCCCCCGAAAGTAAGCAATTGATATTATATCGTTACTTTTAACCAAATCAGATATCTATCGAGCGAATATTAAGATATTTACAATATATTAAAGTAATCACATCTTAATAATTGCGCTTCAAAGGGGAAAACAAAAAGATTACCATGATTTCTGCATGTACTTGAAGTAAGAGTTTACTTTCTTGTAGCCTCAGTTCGCGCACGTATTGATAGCAGGCGTTCCCGCAGCATCGAGACAAAATACTAGTACACACCCCGCTATCTTACACGTCAGATACCATTAACTTTCGTCCGCGGGCAATAAACGATTTTCGTCCTGCAATTTTATTTCCTTGTGGAAGAGGGGTATGTGAAAAATTCATTGCTCAGATGTCTGATAGTATTAAAATCTTCTTTACGTTCGAAATGCAATGTGTATATCTTTTAACTCTCATTTTCGTTTTCATTTTCTAATTTTCTTTTGATAATCCACGATATAGGGATGATTCGCAGGTTTTAGAAGTTTCTTTAGTATAATGAATTGAATAATTTAATGAAATATATAGGCCTATAGTCAGGTGAAGCAGTGTACGGACAAATCCGGTCCAACGAGACATTTGCAACGAACCTATTACTCTTTTTTAAATGTGAAAACGATGGGACTCGCTTGATGCCTTTATAAAAATGCTTGAAACTCGACCAATCCCCACATCCAATGCAGTAGTGACGACAATAAAAGTACACACAACACGTGCAGCAAAGTTGGTCAAGGATCATAATTATTTTGGTTATTTTTTTAGTCAGAAAATCCTAAAATCCTAAACTAATTGAAAATATATACGTACATTGTATAACGTGCAAAACTAATTGAAATATACATATCACAATATAATGGTCACATGCAGTGAAATGCGACTGGAAATAAGTGACCTCTTCATGTTTCCTTGATCACCTTTTGTCCTTCCTTTCTATCATACTGACCACTATAAATGGTAGATAATTGTGATGCATGATATTGTGTAATAGAGCGTGACCTCTCCAATTTTTCAGATTTTCTTTCCCAACAAGTGCGATTCAATCTATTCTTTTTTTTTTTTGTCAGCTGTTCAACAAGAATTAATCGTGCGCATTAGTATAGGCCTACTATATTTAGAATATACGTGCACAAAGGATGCCATCCCTGTGTGCGAACAAACGGTGTCACTCCCGGGTTGGAGTATAGAACGTGAAGACTACTGTAACCGATTTTAGTGGATGTCCCTCACCGACAAGCAGAACCTGTTGATTCGCCGCCAGGGATCGGCAGCATTTCACATTATGGTGAGTGAATGTGGGCGTCAAGCTGTATAGAGACCCTTTTCTGGCCCCGTGCATAGCAGAAAGCAACGTGTACAGAATTCGACTTCAATTCATTCAGCTCTGGTGCAGCCAAGAGGGAGAGCGGGAGCAAAGTGTTTCTCTACATTGGCCAAGTCGAATGTGAGATACAGTTAATTTACCTTCTTTAACTGATTGTACTCGTTATACACTATATCTTCCAATCAGGCTGTCTGAAGACGGATGTATCATTCGTTTGTAAACTTTGATTTGTCGCATCTGGGCGGAGTCATTCAACACTCCCAAGTGACTCGGTGTTGATAGCAGATTTCATACGTGCACGGTAACACATTGCACTTTCGTCTTCTTTGCAACCTTGTTTACAGTCGATGTTGCTTTTTATTGTAGATTATAGGCTGATGCAATTAGTACATGTAGACATCTTAATGTCAATTTAGGGAACCTGCAATTATTACACACAGTCAGTATAATATATGCACTGCTACTCAATTATTTCTCCATAAATTTGTGTGTGTGTATGTATGCAATTTCCATTTCTATTTATATTCTCTTTGAGCTGGCATATTAGTCTGTACGTATTGAAGTTCATCCACAATATATACTGAGCAAGAAATTGCAGTTTCTAATATGATTGCGTCTGTAAAAACTAATTGGCTAAATGCGTAGGACTTACATGTCGAGGTAATTCATAGAATGAATAGAATGAAAACAAACAACGTAAAATGGTTTTGTATCCTTGATTTGATTTTGATATGGCAATTGATAGAAAATACTGTTCAGCCCGTTCTGAGGATGGTTCAAATGTCTGTGCAGTTTTGCTGTAGGCCAAACAAATTGATTCTGTGGAGAAATTATTTCAAATTTCATATTCTAAGTATATATTTTCAAAGCATTGATTCGAACCTCTTTTCAAGTCTGTCGCTTAAGAACATAAGTTTAAATCTCTTCAAATTTATTCAACTTTTGGGCGTCACATACAATATTCCTTGAATCACGCATAAATCAAGATAAATGAGTCTCTTTTTGGAAGATGTTGCTAGTTATCGGGAGTGATGAGAATATGAATTTTAATGATGATGCTAATGCTACTCATAATAGAAGCAGTAATTAAAGTGAAAATAGAAATGTCATAAATGATAACGATAACGATTATAATAACAATTATGTTTGTATTGATAATCTCTTGGGTGACATTTAGTATGACATCTAGCAATAATGTTTAGGGTGGCTTCACCAGTTTATATTTTTCTTCAAGAGAACCCCGTTATTGTCATGATCCAAGACTCGCCTGGAACCCATTTCTTCTTGTAAGAATCAATTAAGATCGAATTCTGCCAGTCGGTTATCAGATAAAAGTATGCTGTTATACATGTAGGCCAACACCAACTAACTTAATTGGAATGACTATAGTCTCACGAGTGAGATAGAAGTATTCTTCTTAATGTTCTTCTTAACATTATGCAGAAAGTACTTTGACTCCTGAAAATTATGAAAACATACCAAAATTGCGGAAAAAAAGGCTACATAGTCGCCATCCATCTCACAGATAGGTATTTCAGAGGGAGGTTTCTGCCCCGACTTAGAATCGTTTAAAAGGAATCGAAGTAATGTGAAAAGTTCGAATCAGCTGCGTAACGTCAATCTCCCCTTTGGAGTCTAGATCTGTAAACGGCAACAGTCTGACCTGCTGACTTCACAGTCGCGTACATGTTCTTCTCTGCTCCCATGTTTTTGTCACTATGGTCAACATCTCTTCTTTTTTATATTTCGTTTTAATGTAAGGTTGTCCTATTGAGCATTGTTTGTTTGTTTGTTTGTTTTTTGTGATTTTTTGTTCTCTAATTGGTAAAGTTTGACAGCTGCTCGTCCGAATGAGAACGCTAAAAGATCGTTTGTTTTGACGACTAAGATCCCTGTCCATGGAAATCCGTTGAGTGCCACTTGTTCGACAGGTTCGTCACCTCCTGTCCGAACGAGTAAAAGATCAAGCATCTTTCCATCCGCATCAACTTCCACAACTTATTCACTGCCACGTTAATTCATTGATTCTTGATGCATCACGGCTTGCAATATTATTTCATAATAATGCTGTGTTCACGCCATTCATCCCGGCGGCCACGGCAGTCACGTTTCAGGCTACCATGGACAAAACGGGATGGACGTGAGACAAATCTTCGAGCGATCCCTGAGGTCACTCCAAGATTAGTGAAAATAAACATTTTCACTCAGAATTAATTCCAATTTCACTCTAAACCCATTGCTCTTCTATCTATCTCTATGAAACATGCCCTTGGGCTTCTAAAGAAAGAGGAATAGATTCGGGATTCTGTTATTCACTTTTTTAGAGAGTGCACGGCGCACTTCGTTTCGGGCAAATGCACCCGGGGCTGCCATGGCCGCCGGGAACATGATGTAAACGCAGCATAAGGATAAAGAGACGTTTAACAATACTAACAAAGAAACACATGTCGCGTAGAAAAAATGTGCAGGGGATTATATCGCTGCGAAGAAATTGTTGCACATTTCTCTATGGAAACCTCACGTCGAATTGATCGGACATCAAACAGCTGACGACGGATATCTGCCTAGAACAGTTAGACCTCTTTGGTCGATCAACTTCAGCAGATGTTCGGCAACCAATCGATGCATAAACCATGATTGGTTTATGAACGGTGGCCAAAGATTCACCGTATAGCCAACATCTCAGTGTAACATTCTCAAAGGGAAAATAATATGTCGTCTGCTTGTCCAAATCCCGAGGGTGACTAAGCCAGCTGAGGCCAATATCATCCCATTTTGATACAATAATGAAGTGATTCATTTAATACAGCTAATAAGTCATCTTTGTTTTGAATTCTATTTTGTAACGATAGACTGCTAACCAGTATAGGTCAGCAAAGATAAAGGTATTCAAAAGTCATGAAATGCCCGATGACATCAATATTTGTGGGCTGGTTGTAGCATGGAGCCATACTAGATAAACTTATTTAACTTCACGGTTGTAGGGAGAAAGTATTGGTGACTTTAAAATAACATGTAGTCTTGCTGTAGTGAAGAACATGCTTGTGTTAGATATTATGTAGATATGTTTTATGTTTCATTATTCTGACTTTATACGTCGGTATTCCCGTCTGTAGCATATTTATCTCTGACATCATAAAACCTCTTCTGGCGGTTTTTCATGGCACTCGAGTGATATCTCAGAAGAGAGTCTCCAGTACATGTACATTGTATAATATACATATACAATACTATATACAATATACAATATATATATATATACAATATATATATATATATATATATATATATATATATATATACAATATACAATATTATTCAGATGTTAAATGTGCGTTGCACTGTGCTGAGAATCGTTGTGACCCATGCGATCGTGCTTGGTATGTGCTATGGATATTATTACCACCTGATTATGATGACTATACAGACTCATTACTGTGTGTCATGTAGGCCCTATGCACTCTCTATAGGGGCCTGCTTCAAAGAGAGTTTTGATAAATCTGACCGCTCGATTTATTGAGCGTAACTCTGTGAATCGAGGGTAAATCAATCCTGATCGTAAGTCTGTTTCATAAAGATACTTGCGCTTGATTTAAAGCACAGATTTGATAGCAGATAGAGCGTGACCTTTTGAATCGCATCAATCATAAGATCGATCTAACAATCCATCTTTATGAAACAGGCCCTTGGGCTTCTAAAGAAAGAGGAATAGATTCGGGATACTCATCACTCTGGTGATGATCTACTGGCATTCAATCACTCGAGAGTATGTTCATTACTGTACGCATATCACAATCCATATGACTTGTAGCGGATACTCAATGAGTGAGTGTTATTCAATTTCTTATGAAATCATTTTCAGGCAGAATACACTCATTTGAAATTTGAAGATTGGCGTGAAGCTGACTGTTCTGATCTCAAAGATTACTAGTATCATGCTTGTCTCTTGGTTCTCTTCTTATATTCCCCCACAGCAATAGATAATCCACAGAACCTCAGGATGGACTCCAAAAGGACCTGTGAGGAAATCCTTCTGGAGATAGAGAAGGAGGATATTCTAGCGGTGCGGTTTGAGCAGACTGACATGAACGGAATCGCCAGGTCCAAGACCATACCTAGCTGTCACTTCAGGGAGAAGGCAACAGGTGGACTTAACTTCTATCTGGGTCATGTCGCCCTTGGCGTGCAGGCAGAGCTGATAGAGGGCGCTGGGTACAACGAGGAGACAGGCTACGCAGATGCGGTAATGTTTCCCGATTACGACACCTTCCAGGTCTTGCCATGGGTAAAGAGGACAGGACGCATTCTTACCGAGCCAACGTACAAAGGCGAGTTCGTTGGGGCTCACCCTCGAGTGGTGGCGCGAAAACAGTTGGAACAGTTAAAGACACTTGGGCTGTCTCTTTTTTCTGCCCACGAGCACGAGTTTTACCTGCTAGATAAGGAAACTCTACAGCCGTTCAATAATGACGTCAACGCACACAGCACTATCCGAGGCGCTCCCGTCAGCGACTTCCTCAACAGTCTGATTGAATATCTTCCTAAGGTTGGCGTCAACGTCGAATGTGTGGAGAACGAGTACGGCCCTGGCCAAGTGGAGATATCCTACAAACCGGCCTTTGGTATTCGTGCCGCGGACAACGCCCACACATACAAAACATCCATCAAGGAGATTGCTCTGCTCAATGGCTACGTTGCCACCTTCATGAGCAAACCCTACCTCGATAAAGATGGCAGTTCATGTCATTTTTGCCACTCTCTCTGGGATCTTGAAGGGAAGACTCCTCTCCTGTACGATTCCAGTGATCCTCAGGGACTGTCGCAAATTGCAAAGTGGTGGATTGCTGGCCTTCTTGCCCACTCGCCTGCCATTCACATACTCATGGAGCCAACCGTTAACTGTCTCAAGCGTACTCAACCCTTCAAATTCTGCCCGGTCAACGCTACGTGGGGAATGGATAATCGCTCTTGTGCTATAAGGGTGAAAGTGAACGGCGGGAAAGGAACCTACATCGAGAATCGCATGGGTGCCTCGGGCTGCAATCCCTACCTGGTGCTGGCAGCAACGGTTGCGGCTGGAATGGACGGCATCACCAACAGGCTGCCACTCCCACCCGAATGCACCGGCAACGCCTATAACGAGGAAGACTTGCCTCCCAAAACCCCGGCACTCCCGAACAACACGGAAGACGCTCTTCAGGCGTTACTTAGCGACGAGGTAATCAGAGAGGCTCTGGGAGAAGACTTCATCAAGTGTTTCTCCGCGATCAGAATCAACGAAGCTAAAGTAGAGAAAGAAGCTCTTGAAAAGGGAGAAGAGAATTGGGATTTCAATTACTTCTATGAGTACTTGTAGGATGTTAACCAGTATAACGCACAAACAAAATGAGAAGCGGGATTCTTTTGGAGTTAGATAAGTCCAAAGCTGATGGAAAATGGTTCCAAGTATCTTTCAATTGCATCCCGTTGCTCTCAATTAGCCATTGTAAACGGCAGATGTATAGTATTGCATTGTCGACCGATACAGTCCGGTAACCCGCAGTGACATTGTACACATCGCGCGGCTTAACTCATCATGAACAAACAACTCGCAAGAAGCGTGGTAAAAGAAAATGGCGTCTTATTCTTGTGTTTGAGTACTGTAAAGCGAGTCCAAAACAGTCAAATCGTGTATTCTGTTATACTACGCAATGATGGAAGGTTGTATCAGATTTGATGTACAGGATAGGACAATATCTGTGATGCTGCGCACAACTATCCTATCTAATACGTTGATAATTTTGTTTTGTATTATTATGCTCACATTAATTGTGAACGCTTGACTATATTCTGTTCTGCTGTAAAAAGAAAGAAATTACTTGAATGACTTGTATCTACAGAGTTGACAGATACCTATCTATACAGAGTTGATAGGCAAAGCTACAGGGTATAGTATGCTACAAATCAGGCGCTTTTTGGGAAGTCCGAATGCACAATTATACCGGTATGTTTTATGTAGTAATGACTATATGATCTCTAACTTCTTATTAATGACAATATAATCTCCAAATTTTGGGTGCATATTTTGGAGAGTGTATAGAGACATGATTTCCGAAATTATTACTTTAGTATGTTAATGCTACGCTATTATTGTCAATCTAAAGAGGTGCAAAATCATGATTGCGTTGTTAGTAAATGCCGAGCCTGTATCATAATATACAAGGTGACCAGTGGACCAAAATTCAAAATTCATAGTCTGCCCCGTCAAAAAGATGAAAAATGCCTATAAATCACTTGGATCTGTTGACAAAAGCCCAAACTGACTCAAATCTCAAGAAAATAAATGGTCGGATTGAGCAACATTACGGTAGCACTCATGGCGATGCGAGTTGGTTGTGGTGTAGCTGATGAAATACCCAGAAGCTCATCTATACTTCTTCCGCGTATGGCCCTATATGCATGATGCGTTATACCTTCAAAGATTGGCAGAGTACGGACATGCCTTTCCTTTGGTATATATGCATTTGTTTCTTATATGAAGCCGTACAAAAAAGGGGGGTGTTTTCTCGCTGTGAGTACTTTCGTAGACACACGCCGTCTGATCTTCAAAGTGGTGGGTCTCGTGATCTAACATTGTTTCGGTCTTTGGCGAAAATACTATTTCGATTCGTATTATAGACATATTGCTCTTCGAAGCTCCTGTATCAGTTGTAATTATGTCACGTGTTATAGTTTGTAATCCTTTGTCTTGAGTATAATACTATGTGAATGCGGTTATGCTAATGTGCTGTGCTGTGTTTGTTTTCATCAACTCCAAGTTTCCCATGATAAATTGACGTTTTTTTTATGAAGGCATTGCCAAATGATCTGTATCGAATGCTGTCATATTTCTTTTGAAAGTCATCACGATTGAAGCGCTACAATGATTAAATAAATTGCATTGGAGAATTGGTATCATTATTGTTTTGTATAGTTTTGTGTTCTTCCTGTAAGAATTGCTGCTTTGAAAGTAGAGAAAAATGAGCTAAATCCCTCCAGTGTATTTCGAGTATACTCTCAGGCAATAAGGCCATAACGCAATTACTGTACAGTTCTCCCGTAAAACTTGTAAATTTGTGTCGCGATCGTAATCCTGATTGCGATCCGCGATAAAAAATCGCGTTATAAAAATAACACGTTAATTTGAATACAGTGACATCAGCACTTACTATAGTCTAAATTGTATTTTGTAGTGCATGATAAATAGAAAGAGAAAAATACCCCCCACCCCCCCCCCCCAAAAAAAAAAAATACAGAGGTATATAGAGGGAAATTAGGAAAACGATAGGGAAAAATATCTATATTAATACGTAATGCACGCAGGTGTTTGTATCAGACTATTATGAATTGATGGAATTATGTGTATGCGTGAGTGTTTATGTTTGTTTTTGTAAGTACATGTGTGTGTGTGTGTGTGTGTGTGTGTGTGCGTGCATGTGCGTGTCTTCAATGATACGCTGTGGTACTGTGCTACAGCACACATTGCAATATTCGGGTTCGTGTCTTCTGCGTGTTCGGGTAAAACGGTCGAAAGTATCTTACACGGGACCTAAGGGGGACAAGTCTTGTTAGAATACAATGATTTTTGATATTATTGAAAGTCACATATTACATTACATCAAATGGTAACAAGAAAAAAAGAAGGAATTACATGAAATTACAGCACATCATTAACAAAAGTTAAATCCAACAAGATGATTAAACGATATTGGTGGAACGTAGAATAGTATTTTGTGATATCTAACACGGAATTTCTTTGTTTTATACCTTGCTTCAAAGAGCTTTTAAATGCCAATATGTTCTCTTGATTCATGTCATTTTTTTTGTAAAACCTCTTATACATTCTGTTTGTTTCAGTTTACCATATCTATAATGAAGGGTGATGTTCCTTAGTCCGAAAGTTCGATATTCCGAGACAATTTCCTGTAGGTGGATGTTCGTTTATCCGAAAATGACAAAGATTAAGGTGCCTGGGAACCTTCGAAAACACGAACCTAATATTAAATCATTTTTGGATAAACAAACATTCTAAATAGCATACCCTATTACGTTTTCAGAATAGCGGACCTTCGGAATAATGGACCCTATTCATTTAGGGATTAACGAACTTTCGGAATAACGAAGTAGAAAAGGTAAGCGAACCTTACAGCTGTATTTCACTCTCGGATGAACGAATTTTTGGAAAAACGAACTGTAATGTGGAGTGGAGCTGAACTTAACTTCAAGATGATCCTTACGGATTGTTGTGTCAAGAGAAGCAGGCAGAAGAACGGAAAATGAAATTGAGTGGGACACTCCACCAGGGGAAAAACAGAGAAGAAGGAAGAGCTGGGGGAGAAATCCATCACGAGCACTCAATCTGACCTCTCTTGACGGGCTTAAACATTATGAATCCATTTCAAGGGGTATAAAAAAGTAGGTATTTTGTATTAATGTGTCCGTAAATTTATGGATGCGTGTAAAATCTCAGTCTCGATCTCAAGAAATCCCACAATACATGTAACCAAAATTCAGTCACAACGTTGTTGTTCCATTATCCTGAATAGTTTTAAATCGACGTGGGTTTTTTTTTTTCTTTCAATCTTGAACTGTTCAAAGTGCACGCACATTCCAATTACATTGTATGTTCGAATGTAGACAACTGTATGCCTTATTGTTTTCGGGAAAGAAATGACTGTATTTCGTTTGTATATTCAATGCAGAAAATTCTGGATGAATTGAATTGAAATGAAGAAAAAAATGAGCATCATAGGCAGTTCTTCCCACGCACTTGGTATTTGTAAGGACTAATGATAGCATTGATATAAGGACTTGGAACTCAATGACCCGTGCCAACATAAACCTGCCCCATTAGTGGTGGATATAATAGCGTGTGCTATGACATGGTCGTGTAAGCTTCATTCTGTATACATGGAATTTTCATTTCTGTTGTTACATTAGATTTGTTTGATGTGTATAGATGTATTTTATGTCACCATAATTTTGAAATAATAATGAATGAACAAACGAATGAATGAATCAATCAATCAATCAATCAAACTATTTTTCAATTTTCTATAATAAATTTATCATAGATTTGTGATAAATAAGAATAATGTACAAGGGGTGATGTGCCGAAAAGTAGATCCAGATACTATGCACATAATTACGATAATCAATCATTCACCATAAGCACCATGCAAGATTGATCAATTAATTTATCATAACTCAAATGCCACTGGCAGAATAATAGAAATTGTTGCATTAGCCTTTGTGAAATCGATTGGACAGGTTCTTACGTATGGGAAGTTACCGTGGTCTCCTGACATGAATTACACCATATCTTGATGATACTAAAACCAAGGAGGTTCGAGAAATGGAGTCACAATCGCTTTGATCCCATGCTCGAAGCCGCCACTCAAAAATATTTGAAGTATGTGTCAAACATTACTGGATCTGCCGCTTAGATGCGAAGACAATTGACTTGTGTCTCATTGCATAATCACCAGCCACTTTCCAAGGAAGATATGTCTTTGTGACGGTAATTACTTTTTGCTATCCCTACTTACAAACAATGGGCGGTAAACAATGGTAAAGGCACGGGGGTGAGCGAATAGAAATTGCTCAAATATTGCTGAAATAGATATCAAAATTACTCCACTGTACGTGTCTGTGCGCTAATCTGACATAAGAACTATACTTGGTGAGATGATACCATATTAGTTTCATTTGGCGGAAATAAGGAGAAAAGTGATAAAACCGGCTTTCCATGAGGGTAAAATTTCAAACACTTTCACAAAATACAGCTCAGATTTACACTTTTGCACTTATTTTCGAACGGAATTGACTTTTGTTTTATATGCTTTATCATTAGGTGAAATTTCATTGCATTTGATATATAAACGAGCAGCATATACCTGATATTATGTTAGCGTTAAAAATGAATCTTCAGATTGCTCAGAAAGATGGCGGCTTCGAGCATCGAACATCAAAGGCACAAATGATGCACCTGTGAATTCTTTTGTCCATCCATAGAAAACTGACAGCTGATGGAATAATTATAGTCAGTTGTAACTCCACCTCTCGAACCTCCTTGCTAAAACAGACGGATCTTGAAGCGTCTCTGACCCCGTTTACAGTGCGAGGCTCGGCCCAGCCCCGCTAAACGCGCAGAAGGCCAAATGCGGGGCCAAAATTGGCCTCGCATTTGGCCTCGCTCTGGAGGTCGTCTCGGCCGCGGCCGAGCCCGGCTTTTTCTCAGTGTAAACGCAAACTGGGCCAAATGCGCGGCCAATCTTAGTCTGGCTTCCAAACCCTCTGCCCTACTATTTCGATATTCAGGATATTAACCTCCTCAACGTCGAAAGCTAGTATAGTTTAAGGTGGTTTTGTCCTGCAAAGGATTTTTCCTTCGGCAAAGGCCTTTGCCCGAACGGCGACTTCGTCTCCACGGAATCCAGTTGGCAAAGGGTCTGAAAACGAGACTATATCAAATTGCGTTTGTTTAAAAGCAGAGTGCCACCACAACAAAGTATTGAAAGGTTTGAATTAAAAGCGCGGCCGAGCCCGGCAGTGTAAACGGACAAAATTGCGGGGCTCGGCCCTGCAATTGAGGCTGGGCTCGGTCGCGGCCCGGCCCAGCCCCGCACGGTAAACGGAGTCATTGTGTATACCTACATAGGAATGCAGCGAAAAGGAATCAGAGGTTTAAAAAAAAATGAATGCCTCGCGAAACTGTTGACTCTTCTCAAGGGAGAACAATAAATAGATGATGACAGCTATTTAATACAACAACATCTATACATGCACATTATGTGATATGCACCAAACACTGTGTACACACAGAGAAATTACGGTTCTAATTTGCACCCTAGAGGGTGCATATCGTTGTAACACCAGCGGCTCCATTTAGGGTTCTATTTTTTGGGGTGCTTATTTAGCACCATATGTGGTGCAGATTTGCACCCCTCCATTGGGTTCCCTTTCTGCACCCAATAGGGTTCATATCGTTGTAACACCAGAGGCTCCATTTAGGGTTCTATTTTTGGGGGTGCTTATTTAGCACCCTATATTTAACACCATATATGGTGCATATTTGCACCTCTCAATTGGGTTCCCTTTCTGCACCCCATAGGGTGAACAAAAATTCAGGTGCAAATTTGCAGTCTTTCTGGTTCATATCGTGGTAACACCAGCGGCCCCATTTAGGGTTCTATTTTTGGGGGTTCTTATTTAGCACCTTATATTCAACACCCTATAAGGTGCATATATGGGCCTCTATACAGGGTTCCCCTTCTGCACCTTATACCTGCACCCATTATGGTTCATATTGTTATTGTTGTAATTTTGCACCCTATGGGGTGATAAAGTCACCACAATATCGGATGCGATACAATTTGCACACGTCTCTATATATTAGGGAAACCTTTCTGCACCCCATATGTGAAAATTATAACCTTTTTTTTTTAAACCAAAATAATTATATACTGGCTGCCTTCACTGACTTCACAAACAATTACCTAAGGTAACACTCCAGACATGAAGCAAAATAGCATGCATAGATTTACACACAGTTTCTCAGTCAATTAAATCCACAATCTTTCGAAAACTGAAGTCACAGACTTCAATTTAACAACAAATAGAACATAAACATGATGAATACAGTGCATACTTACATATGAATTATTCACATTATAATATAATATGTCTCATGGAAGAGGGACAGTTTAACAGCAATTTTCTTTTTCATGGTATACTTTAAAGTGAACATCAAATATACATTGTATTACTACAAACTCTAATACGAGATGCATATTCTGTCATAAAAGGGGCAATGTAAATAAAAAATGTATGAAATTTGGTCAGTAAATTGAATAAGAAAAAATATTTGTTCTTTCCATCAAATGATTACTTTTTCTTCTTTTAAAAGAAGTTACCACATTGACAGAAAGCACTAATACTAAAATCCCTGAAGTTTGTGCAGAGAAATAGTAAACTATGTGACAAATATCTTTCACATTGTCCTTCTACTTCTAGAATGGATCATAGATATGTACCTTGAATTTACCGGTACATCTTACGGTAACCAAAAGCACCTTTATGACGCTCTTAGACATTAACAGCGATATGTCAACTCTGATTTCTCGTACACAAGTTATTGCCAAAACAATGAAGGGTATGGCAAAGTTCTGTCATATATATTTGAAACTCACTACTTGTACTGACATATTCCACCCAACACCAAGCTTGAGAGCTTGCGAATGTGCCCAATTATACAATTAGTAGTTTGATTTTCATATACAATTACACTAATGATAAGAAAGGTGAAAAAATGAATTAAAAAATGAAGAATGAACATCTAAATTTGGTTACTTTTTTATGCACACAGCTTAAGATATGTCCCAGTTATAAATCTCGGGCAGAATAGCACATCTGAAAACACTTTTCATTGCATCAAATTAACATTCACAATTCCACAGAAAATGTTACCTCAGAAAGGGAAAATAAGGTTAACCAATCAGTGGTATGACAAACTGGACATAAAGAGGAAGGAATATGTCTTGTGAGACAAGTTTAGAAACAATTTTTTGTTGATACATTGTTGTTATTTTTTCAAGCGATGGAAACAAGAAGCACATTGTGCTCAGTAGACCATAAATATAATTACACAATGTATGCAGTTTAGCCCCAACATTCAAAATGTTGTAAAGAGCAGTCGATTTTTCACATTTATAAAGCAGGAATTGGTATTGACACCATCACAAGCATAATGATCAGGAGCAAAATATATTATTATTACTATTATTATCGTTATTATTACTATTATTATTATCATCATTATTATCACTACTACTATTATCATCAATATTTTACAGAGATTTATGATCATGCATGAGAAATACCTCAAGTGTTGATGTTACAGTCTCACAACTCTTCCAATCATTTTAACACTTGATTTTCCCCAAACATTACACAAATATATCAGCACTTTATACTAAAAATTATAATCAGAGTTATCTAGAGGGCAAGTCCACCTTCATATAGACCTACATGTGGAATGAGTGAATGCGCAGCAATAAGCCAGTCCGGAGATAGCTCATGTGCACATAGGTACAAATGACCTTTCATTTTCTCAGTTGGTTAGACACTTCACTCAATTCAAAGTGACATAATGCAGCAGCTTGCCCACCATAGCCATTTATGGAACTCATATTCAAACAAAGAATGAACCTAACCTGTATAGATGAAGTGACCAGTATGGTTCGTCAATCAACACTTAGGGAATCATCTATTTTATTAAGTGCCGTTTTGAATATGTTAACAAACTTCTTTTTTTTTTTTTGCTAACATTGCCAAATACCAGGCTTGCTGTGAAGTGGATGTACTGGCAGGCACCATTTATAAGGATTCCATGAATAATCATAGCATTACAGATGTTTATCTCAGTGAAATTAAAAAACCAACCTGTCTCTCGGTACAAATGACCTTTTTCTGCTCATGCTCAAACTGGTACCCCGAACTGGCTTTACTATTAGAACACATCAGTAAAAAAACTGAAAAGCGGACATTCAGTTCAAAAGTTAATAATCTTTAAATTATTTGTGCAGTCGCAGCAGAGTGAGAAGAGTACTACAGTTTATGATGTCACATGCGTAGAACAATTCAAGGAAAACCTAAAGAGAATTTCACATTTTTTTCTTTCAGGAAAAACATGCACATTTCCTCGACAAGTCACTGACGTATGTAAGGGCAATTATAATAGTTTCTGCCTTCTTAAAGAGTCAAGTCCAGTGTTCTTTTATATGCAAAAAAGTATATATAATATGTTGAGTTTTCTCAGGTTTTGGAACAAACTCTATTTTTCAATCCTTATATACATAAAGGGTTTGTGAGAAAATCATGCTTTTGTCAAGCGTGCTATGAAAATGTGTGCATTTGTCACAAAGCTACTCCACTTATGACATTGCATTGCCAGAGATTGCCCAAAATTGACATACATTGTGTGGCTGTCTACTACAAAAACAGCAGGCGACTTATTTTTTTTTTTCGTTTCCCTACTTAAACAATCAATTCAAAGTGTGCATGTGTTGTTGAAGCACTGAGGCTATCGATGGTGAAGAAATATCTAAAATATGAACACAAACTAACCCCATCTAGTATGAAAAATATTGGAAAGCATACTTTATGAGTATTTCATATCCATTAACAGATTCATATTTTCATCCATAATCCACCCTCCCCCCCAAAAAAAAAATAAATAAATAAATAAATGAAATAAAAGTGAATAGAAGTCAAGTTCCCTTAAGGTTGTGTTTTAAATTTGTAATGTGCAAGTTCGCTCTCTTGTATTTTTCTATTATATATTTCTTTAGAGTATTCTTGTAAATATTCAAGGCCAGTGCATTCTAAGAAAGGGAATAACCTGACAACAGTTTAGAAGACAGAATAAATAGTTATCTTTATTTATGAAATTAGACATTTTCACATACATTTTGCAAAAAAAAAAATGCTAATCTTCATTTCATGGAGTGGCTTCATGCTCATCCTCGGCTAAAAACAGGGAGGTGATTACTTTCTGGATTAAAATGGAAAGATGTTTCTAGAGCCGTGGTGTTTATCAATTCTAATGGGGGGGGGGGGATTCAATGTGACCCGTCTCAAATTTTATATGGTTTAAACATACATGACATATGGGAGTCTCATTATTATGCCTCCGCCCTGAAGGGTGCCGGAGGCATATGTTTTCCGGTTGCCTGTCTGTCTCCCGGTCTGTACGGATGTATCTACGGAAAAACTGATGGGCTTTCATCAAACCTGGTTCAGGGATACTACATGATGCTGATGATCTTATTGGCTATTGGACTATATCTGCTAAAAGTCTAAGAAAATTTGAAAATAAGTTTTTACTACTTCTCCAGTCAGGGAAATCGGTTTACTTGTGTGTACTCGTTGCTTGGCGCATTCAGTTGGGTACAGCAAGGTTTCATCCTCTGCTTTCACAGGAAAGCCGACTACCAACTTCTTGTTCTCGTAGTCAAGGTATATCTGCTCCTCTGCTTCAGCAACCTGCAGCTTGGTCTTCATAGCTAATCTCATCTTACGCTGCATAAGTCGAAACTCCTCGAGCTCTAGTTTTTGATGCGTTTCTATAGCAGCTGCTTCAGCTGCCAAATAGCATGCCCTTCTGGCCATCACTCTTAGAAGAACTGGCATGGCTTCCACACTGACTCAACGAGGAACCAGGATTGACATCCTGAACATCTTCCATCTCCAGCTCTGGCATCCTATATGGCTCACCAGTCTCTCGAGGTTGACCTGCATCACTCATCCTGAAGACCATTATTGAACTTGATGCATACTGAACTCGATGATAAATAATCAATCAAACACAGGTCCCTTTGGCCCAGTATGAGACCAAGCTAACACCATGCATCAGCATGGATCAGCAAGGTTCAACCTGTAATTAAATAAAACAAAGTTCGACATAAAATCAATATTTGAATATCTACCTGCTAAAGTATGGGATCAAGTAGTTGTACTTCTGAAGTGATTTACCGTTTACATGTATACCCTAGGCACGTGGAGGGATTAGGAAGAAGAAAAAAAAAAAGATAAAATGAAACAACAAAAGCAGCGGACCAGCTTGGAAGTGAGAACACTTTTTTTTTTCAAAAGGGGCTGTGGAGTTATAATAGCAAGAACAACAGTCATGCTCATGCTCTCTTTAAACTCCTCATATTCTAAGCTTCGTCAGGAAAGGGGCTTTACAAGCTCAGGAGAAAAAAAATATATACATATTATATATATATATATATATATATATATATATATATATATATGTATAATATTCTTATTTTCAAGAGATTAATTAAATATTTTCTCGTAATTGATATACACTGCAGGATTAAAAAACAACTGTGCATTTCATCAACTAATTGGAAAAATTATTTTAGAGAATACGATTATGCTATAAAGACTAACACAGGATCGCTGGAAATGTTAATGTGTGGTGACAATTTTCAGTGGCGTATCTAGGGAAAACGGCGCCCGGGGCAAGCGCGAAAATTGCGCCCCTAATTTCTGAAAAAAATGTTCAAATCACCCAATTCCGGTAGGGACTTTAAAAAAAGTCCACATGATGTGCTTTTTCAAGCACTTAAAAGGGGTCTTTTAAGGGTGATTTAAGTGTAATAAATTTTGATAGATTTTGGCGAGCGAGCCGAAAAATGTTGTATTTCAGCTTACAAAACATAGAATTCTTGTCATTTTTTGGTTATTAAATCCTACAATTATTCTAATCAAGATAATAGTAACGGCTTTATAGATAACGATTTATACCACTTGAAAAAATACTCTATATACGAGCGAGTTTCTGTGTAGGAAACATTGCACTTATCTCATAGTTCGTCTGTTCGTTGTACTTGTAAATCATACAATGCTGGCACACTGTTATTATGGTGGCTTGCCCTGTATATAAGATAACAGATCATGCGACAATTGAATCCAAAAGCTTGCTAAAACTTACAAATCAGTGTGAGCATTTTCTGAACATGCTCGTATATAGGAAGTACGGGATTCATGGTTGATAATACAAGTATAATTATTAACATTATGATATGAGGGCTGGTCCGGCTGGATTTATGAATGGTGATGATACTGACAAACTGAGAAAAAAATCGCAAAGCATAATAGTTAGTGCAAGCGAGCGCAGCGAGTGAGCTCCTTTTATTTTTCACTTAGGTTGGCAAATAGTTATATCGTATAATGCTCAATAATGATATGGTGGATAATATTGATAAAATGCATATATAAGTTGGAGAGAGGCATATATAAGTTGTAGAGAGTCAAAATTCTTGTATTATTGCAAAGGAAACGCTGGAGTTTTCTTCAGTACAGTGCACTCCCGTTATAACGAAATGCTCGGGACCGACGGTTTTCTTTCGTTATAACGAAATTTCGTTATAACCGAACAAATGCAATATAACGAAAACAAGGAAGCCGCGCATATATCTGTTTGTTGAATACTCATCATACACTGGAAATCTTTGTGAAGTGGTATTGTACCTTTTTAATTTCGTTTAAATATTACATTAAAAAGAGAGCATAAAGTTGTTAGTATTGTCACACATGTATAGAAAATGGTGGTTTAGGATTCAGTTACAGTTCGCTATTCCAAAGGTTCGTTTCTTACTAAATTTCGTTACTTCGGAGGCTCCTTATTCCGAAGTTTCGCCATTCCCGGGATTCTGGATTTCTTTTTTGTGATCATCTGTAGCTTCGCTCTTCCGAAGATTTGTTTTTCCGAAAGTTCGTGATTTAGATGGAAATATATTGTTCGTTTTCCGTAGATTCGTTGATCGGAAAATGAAATGAGGTTCGTCATTCCGAGGGTTCGTAACTCAACAAATGAGAAAGGTTCACTATTCCGAAGGTTCGTTGTTCCGAAGGTTTTTAATCCGAAATGAAATAAGGTTCGTTATTCCGAAGAGGGTTTGTTAATCAAGATATGAGAAAGGTTTGTTATTTTGAACGTTTGATCTTATGACGATTATAAGGTTTGTAATTCCTTAGTTATGTAAGTGGAACTCACCTTTTTTTACTTTTGGATTAATAAAACTTTTTTTTTTTAATGTTAGATTACGTTTGGTACTCCTATCATTTTCGGACTAACGTAATAAGAACAATATTTCATTGTCGGATTAACGAACCTTAATACTAAAGCGCATAGGGAACATTCGCTTGTAATAATTATGCGCTATACAAATTTCATTACATGTACATGTATTTGGTTGTGAATCACGTTTTTCCTAGATACGCCACCGCTATAAAACTGCGCCCTATAGACATTTTTGTGATCACCGCAAGGCAACTTCATATGTATACCTTAGATTTGGCAGAACTGCAGAAAAAGGTGGAATAATTAAGCACCTAAGTCGTGCTTAAACATGAAACTTGTAGGAAATAAAGTTGATCAACTTTATTTCCTTCAGTTTTTACCACGATGATGAACATCTTCCGTACTATGAAACTTGTTAAATTTGTCATAATTATATATATTTCGTTTTGAGTGGCGCCCGGGGCACGTGCCCCCCTTGCCCCCCCCCCCCCCCCCCCCCCCCCCCCCCCACCCAATACGCCACTGACAATTTTGATACTGTATAACAGAACTTGCATTCACCACTTTGCTATAATGTTGGAGTTAGTGGACAAAAGATGGCGGTCTCCACAAACTTGACACAGAGCTGCCGTAAATACGACTCTGACGTGATAGCGGCGGCGTACATCACGACAGAGCATTGCTTGAGTGTTTGTCATGGGACGGACGAGCTGAGATTGCGGAGGCGCGATACACCATGATACAAGGCCTTATTTTGGTTTATCGATCCCAACGCTTAGCACCACGCTTGTCCTTGCCATGGCGGATGTTCAGGATAACGCAGCGGAGAATGCCATCGGTGCATACTTTGGGGTAAGTAATTGGATTCAAACTGCCGGCAACTTTGTAACACTCCTTACAAACAGCTTTCTAGGCAATTTGCCATGTG
Source organism: Diadema antillarum (assembly GCF_040938485.1). Taxonomy (NCBI): domain Eukaryota; kingdom Metazoa; phylum Echinodermata; class Echinoidea; order Diadematoida; family Diadematidae; genus Diadema; species Diadema antillarum. The sequence goes on along the minus strand of NW_027271006.1, from coordinate 269,690 downwards.
TATCAATAGGAGAATAGAAACTGAACATAACTGACGTGTCGTATGCCTTGATTGACTGTCGACGGGAATTCATGATTGGTACAAGTTAAAGACCATAAAGTCCTTAAAAATTTCCAAAGCTCGTGGAAAATGGATTGATTATTTAGAGGATACTACGTTTCGTATGCGCACTGAGTGGATAACTCAATTAATACATATATATTTCGTTATATATAATATGTTATAGCTAGGGGAAGATTTCTCTGTGTATTTTGCTTATCAAACTCTTGTTTGTCTTACCTTACACTAACTATTAAAGCCGTGCAATAAATTCAACCACTGTACGTCGATCGGAGGACTACCTGGTTTATTCAGATTTCAATTCCATATCATATTTTTCATGTTAGCGATAAAAGAGAAATCATGCGGCGAACATACTGGAAAGAACATGCTGTGTGCACACAAAAACGAAAACATACACTAATATGCTGTTTCTTCCTCCATGTGATTATTTGTTTGTTTGTTTCTCTCTCTCTCTCTCTCTCTCTCTTTTCTTCTGATTCTCCCTCTTTTTTTTGACCAGTAATAATCAAGCCTCTAGAGTATATATCGTTGTCAATAGTGCCTATACCCTGAGTGTATAAAGTGCGTATCAAGTATAGGAACATATATAAAATAGTATATACATATATATTTGTATATAATATATTCTCCTTTTCTTTATATCCATCATCATCTTGCATTGTTCTTATTCTGTGAGAAAGAGTTGGCAATTTATAACACATGTTAAGAAATATGATTTATCGTTCTGATAAGTTTCTGTACCCAGCTTTATTTGTTTCGCTACTCGTCTCTTTGTATGCGTCTTCTTCTTCTCAGCTTCTCTCTCTCTCTCTCTCTCTCTCTCTCTCTCTCTCTCCCTGTCCCTAATACATGCATATGTCATGATATAAAGTATGATGATGAAAAATACCGTAGAATTGGTTTATTGAACATAGTTGGCCAATTTATGCAAGGGCGACAGTCTAACTTTGCAAAAGCAGAAGATCCTGAATCTCCACGGGCGGACGGTAGAACATTGTGAATTTCCTCCGAGTTTCCGTCTTGCCCCAATATACTTCTATTGAACAACAAATTATATATATATATATATATATATATATATATATATATATATATATATATATATATGGTAATATCGTATTTTATTATGACGTGTTCTACCTGCGGCTGCTTTAAGGAAGCAAAAAAAAAAAAATGCTTGTAAGCAAGCAAGAGCAATCCAGGGACTGACACTGTCGCCTCCGAAGGGCTGGGTAAACTTTGAGGATTAAAGTTCACTCCTTTTAATAGGGGAACAACTGCCTACCGTATAATAATATACCAGTAGTCGGGGAACTCGAGACACGGACCTAATATTGGATCGACAGTAAGTTGTCTTAGCTACTGAGCCACAACAGTAAATTATTCCTGCTATTTTTGTGTATAAACCATTCGGAGAGATCAGTATTGTGAGATGATGACATCATCTCTCCAAATTTGCTTGTATGATTGTTAGTGACATCATTGTTCCATGTTAACATGGGAAACTCTAGTCCTATTTTGATAAACTTAAGTGGTTTGGTCTATTTTTTTTTTCATTGTAAACGTCAAATGCAACTGCACTGCAACCGATCATATAGAGTCAACCTCAAAACTTAGTACAAAACCGCAAACGTTGTGTATACGTAGGCCTATCCAGGGCATTGGCTTCCATTACAGTCGACCCCGAAATTCGATCATCAGAAATTTTGCAGAGTTGATTCAGGGTTCGGTATTTGTTACTTGTGAAGATCACGCAGAGTACTCTCGGTTAGTGAATTTTCACAAGTAAGTCCAGTAAAACGTATTTAATTACGCGTTTTTGGTTACTACTTAACTGGATGAATCGAAATCTACTTCGATACTGTTTATAGGATTTAGTATCATTGTATATCATGTTGAATTGATGCTGGACGCTGTTTCCTGACTTCTCACATGACCATTATGAGTAGTCATTTCAATGTTCTTTACTTCCGTGGTAACATGTGCCAGTGTAACATGACTGCAAAATCCACCCACGTTGTAGTAATGAGTTTATTTGCGTAAAATAATCATGTTTAACTGACTGACTCCAAAGGTTTGTATAGCTGTTCAAAGCGTCTGTCACTGATATGGCTGAATATTTGTGTGTGTTGTGTGTGTTTTTGTGCCAATAAATGCGCATTAAAAAAAATTAGATACGCACTGTAGACGTAACATATTATGATAAAATATTATGATATAATGTAATATGATATAATATATATGTAATATGATAGAAAATGTAAAGTATCTTGTACGCATTTGACATAATACCGTTTATTATTTTCATTTCTGTATTTTGTTCAAATAAGAGTTAACATTCAGTGCTAAAAGAATACAAAGTGAATAAAATGTACAACATTAAAACATTGTGTCACAAAATATCACGAAAGGGAATTTAGGTTTTGGCCAAGATTTTGTCCAACATATGTAATCGCCATTGCAGATCGTTGCGCTCTCATTCATTGAAATGTTTTGCTGAGCCAATAATTTCGCTCTCGTCGTGCATATTATAACATTGGGTCGTTATGTGTATCTCATAAAGTTCGTACCAGGGTTGGGGGGGGGGGGGGGGCTGCATTTTCTATTCTTGATTGTTCAGTTTGTAGACAGTCCCGAAAAAAAAGATCATTGCTTTCGACAATAGACCGTTTTCATTCAAACTTATAGTAATTTATATTATAATTTACGCCATGTTCAGACGTATTTCTAGTCGGAGTAAAAATTTATGGCTCGGTAATCAAAATTAAAATCAATGCACATCCTACCACGACCCTAATTGTGTTCACACGACGGTCGTGGGAAGAAACTCCGACCAATTTATATGCGAGGGTCTGTGTAACTTCCGGAAGTGGTAGCGCCGCGCACGTCAACCATGCGATTGTTTTTTACCAGTGGCATTTGTCTTCTCCATTCTTGGTGATGGAAATTTTGGCATGAGCGGTAGCTTCTTCGTCGCGATCGATTAGGTTAGAATTGCGCTACACGCGCACGTGTACTCGCAAAATGTCAACATTGCGATTTGACCCAGTGGAAGTTTTACCTATGTCGTAAGGTATGTGAGTTCAGAGATACTCCGAGGACTTGTCCGCACGGGCAATTTACTCCGACCGGCTAGTCGTGGTAGCGAGATGCTCCTGAGAAAATACAGGAGTATCTCGTTCGGAGGAAGAGGTCGTGGTAAGTTCCTCCGATCGGAGGAAGTTACCACGACCTTTTTCAGACGGGCACTACTCCGACCTATCCTCCGAAGTTACTCCGACCAAGCTTCCTCCGACCCTCCTCCGAAGTTACTCCTACCAAAACTGCCTCCGTCTGAACACAGCTATAGTATAGAGACGAGCTATTCCCAACCTGCTCTTCTTAAATGAAATTCAGTTGCTGGAATCCAATTTGCATAATACATAATAATATTACGTGTTTCTATGTCGTACAAGCCTCGAACAAGCTCTCATGTTGTCAAGAACAACTTTGGTTTAAAAGGTATGCATAATAGAATTTGAATATGTTACGAAAACCGCCTATTTTGCCTTTCAGTTTCAGTTTCAGTTTTAGTTTATTTTATTTAATCATGGCAATTTGCTTCAGCAAAAGTTAAAATCTCATGAGGGCAAATCACGATCAAAGGTTGCCTTTTACACACGCGTTGGTCGTCAGTCAGGGGACATCGTTCAAGGACAATGAATGCACCGCAACAATCGCAATCCTGCGATGTGCTTCTCATTGAATATCCGGAATTACACTACATCCGATCATAGCTTTGTAAGCAGGTGCCTGTGCGATTGTGGTCAGTTTGTGAGCGCCATCCATCTGTTGTGAAGAATACTTGAAAAAGAGACAAACAGCCCCTTGATGTTTGTATGTAACAATATTCATATATAGTCCATGGGCCAGGCAAGATATTGGTACCACCTGAGGTGGCAAAACCTTTTTGGTGTCATTTTGTTTGTCGGGCATAGATATACTTATCAAGCTATGATAGCATTTCCAAATGAGTAGCTTAGTCATAATGAATGCATTTTTAACCAATTTGGTCTCTTTGTTATATCCCTATACTTCTGAATTGAAACTAACCGCTATACAAAGGAGAGCACTGTCGTCTGTATGTTCACAGGTGTTCTGTTGTAAACGCGGTGCGCTTAGTCTTTCTTCAAGGCAGCGAAGGGAATATCCAAAGGTTATGATGTCCACAGCGCTCAATCTTTATTCAAGGCGGCGAAGGGAATATCCAAAGCTTATGATACAGTGTATATCCTTTTATCTAAAAAAAAAAGTCATTCCTCGTGAATTTTACTGTATTTTTCAATTATTTATCATTTTCCGGTGAAACCGCTACGGTGAAAACGCTAACACCACGCCAATGTCGCTTTATTTCCATCCAACAATAAAAGATAATGCAAAAACAATGTACCGGTACACTACAATACATTATAATGAATAATATTGTAAATGAACAGAGTGATTTTTGTTTAAAACTGATGTATTTGTTGAGAGGTTAGTATAAAAACAGTAAAGATAATCCCTTTTATTAGGAACTTTAGATATGATAACGGTACATTGGTCTAGATAAAGACTAAGCGCACCGCGTGACAGTTGTGGACATAATAACCCATTGGATATTCCCTTCGCTGCCTTGAATAAAGACTAAGCGCACCGCGATAACAACAGAACACCTGTGGACATACGGAATACTGTGCTCTTCTTTGTATAGCGGTTAGTTTCGATTCAGAAGTATAGGGATATAAAAACGAGACCAAATTGGTTAAAAATTCATTTATTATGACTAAGCTACTCATTTGGAAATGCTATCATAGCTTGATAAGCATATCTTTGCCCGACAAACAAAATGACAACAAAAAGGTTTTGCCACCTCAGGTGGTACCAATAACCCATTTTTCGGGTCTTGGCCCATGGACTAATAGGACTCTTTCAGGGGCGTCACTAGCTTTTTTTTAAGGGGGGTGCGTTTTGATACTAAATGTAACGAGATTTTTTTGACAGACATTTGGAATATAGGAAGCTCTCAATCCCTAGACTTTTACGGGTTTTTTGAGGGAAGCCAAGCGGGGAAAGGGCACCGGCATATCTAGGATGGGGAGGGGGGGGGGGGGTGTTAGTATGCGAGGGAGCGAGCAAGGGGGGAGGGGGAGGGTGTGGAAGTGCCTGTTGTCCCCCCCCCCCCTCCTCCCACGGTGAGAACTTTTTGCATTTTGATGTTGTAAATGGTGCAATTTGATGCAGGCTTTTTGCGTGTTTTCATCGACTTGAAACAGTCCCACTTGTTTGAAGTGGCAGTACATTTTGATGGAAATTGTTGTTGAACAATGTGCCTACAAACTATATCATTTCAATAAACTTCTTGCATTGATTCTTACACTGATGTCATGAACGCGACCGAGCCCGAGCAAGCGGATCAAGCGAGGGGGGAGGGTGTGGTAATTAAAATAATATATCATCCAAATAAACTTCCCGTTTTAATATTTGCACTGAATATCATGAACGCGGCCAAGCAAGAGCGAGAGGAGTGAGCGAGGGGGAGGATGTGGGAGGGAGTGTCCCCCTCCGTTTACGGTGAGCACTTTTTAGGTGATCCGAGTATCCTCTCGGATCACCTTCTGTATCTGTACGGATTCTTTGTTCTTCTTCTTCTTTTCTTTCTTTATTTCTGGACAAAAGTTGTGTATCTACGTACTCAGAAAGTACTCAGAGTATCAACTTCAAACTCATACCATATATGTATCATGTCCCAAAGACGACAAATCTAATGTATCATTGTGATTGGTCGAACGTGACGTCACTATGACGTCATTATATGAAAACACATTCTCAATCATATCTCATAAATGGAATAGAGTTTGTCAATGAAATTTACGTCACATATATTTCAACTGATGCGCATTCTACTCATGTTCTCAAAATTCACATTTTCTCTTGAAACGTGCGCGTACGTGCGCGTTGAAATATTTGTATGCTCAAATAGAGCTCAAATTTTTTTTGCACACGTTTCAGACCATTTGGAGCATTTTTTGAAAAATTGAAAAAATTGGACGGACGCGTACGCGCGCGCGCATATACGCACGCACAGCTCATATGCAATAGAAATTTCCACCTTTTTTACACAGATCAGATGCCTGAAATGTCAAGGAATATTTCTACCAAGTTTCAAGTCAATCCGACTCAATATGACGTCATACGGGCCCGTCAAAGTTGAAATTCCGCGCGCGCGTCAATGGCGATATACAGTGCAACAATGCCAAAAAACCGCCAATTTTAAATCCGATGTTACTCGTCAGGATGGACAGTGACCTCCCATTTTCTTTTTATATTCTGAAAGCTGATGAGATGTACATGTCATTTCATGGGTTGGCGATGCTGAAAAAATGATTAAAAGATATCAAATTTCTTAATAAAATAAAAAAAGTAAATTTTCAAAATGACGTCATCAAGTTTCAAGTTCACTCGAGCGTATCGCACTAATCCTTCGCCAATTTTCACCCAGATTTCAATATGATGTAGCTTATTAAATACTCTTTCACTAATGTATAACAAAATTTTGATTGGATGACGGCATCACCTCGTAAAAATGGATTGAAAGTAATCTTGTCAAATTTGACCAGTTTACGTGTTATCTCTATGGGAGTGCAGTTTTTCTGGAAATGAAAATTGACATGACGGTCTTTATCGAGCACTAGCTCCCTTATGCTTCGGTGAATTTCTCCCAGATTTTAATATGTTGTAGCTGAGACTTTGGGCTATCGTAAATGTGACCTCCATTTTTTCATTTGATGTCGGGATCACGTCCAAAAACTTGGTTGAAATTAAAGCTTATCTTCGATGTATTGAGATATTCCTTTCTTTTTGCAACTTTCTTTGCAATAACTCAAGAAAAACAAGCTCTCTCAGCCCAATATTTTGCACATGTTTAGTTCATGTCACGTACATTATTTCATAAAATAACAACTACTTAATCAGACACCATCTTGGGTATGTAAATTAGGGTCAAAGGTCATAAATGTTTTATCTTGTATCTTGGTGAATACATGTCCTTTCTTTCCCATATTTTGCACACGCAAAGACCATGTTACAAGAATCATTTCACAAAATAACCACTTTTTGCTCAGATGCCATCTTGTCTGTGCAAAGTGGGGTCAAAGGTCATATGTACTTTTTTTCTCTATCTTCGTTATGACGTATTATCTCTATGGGAGGGAATTTTTCTAGATGTGAAAATTGACATGGTTGTCTTTATCGAGAACTATAGCTCACTTACCCTTCGGTGAATTTCTCCCAGATTTTCATATGTTGTAGCTGAGACTTTGGGCTATTGTAATGTGCAATTTGTTTCTTCATACGACGTCGGCATCATGTCAAAAAACTTGGTTGAAATTAAAGCTTATCTTCGATGTTTTATGATATTTTTTTCTGAAACTTCTTTGCAATAACTCAAGAAAAACAGCCTTTATCACCCCCATATTTTGCACATGTTTAGTTCATTTCACGTACATTATTTCATAAAAAACAACTACTTGATCGGACACCATCTTGGGTAGGTAAATTAGGGTCAAAGGTCACAAATTGTTCATCCTGTATCTTGGTGAATACATGTCCTGTCTTTCCCATATTTTGCACACGCAAAGGGCATGTTACAATAATCACTTCACTAAATAACCACTTTTTGCTCAGATGGCATCTTGGGTGTGCAAAGTGGGGTCAAAGGTCAAATAAACTTCAGTCTGTATCTTCGTTAGTGGATACGGAATTCGGTACCAAAGATGGCAAGTCTGACTTCCTTTTCTAAATGACAATCCAAACATCACACGGCCAATGTCTCCTCGACACAAATGAAACCGGTATGGTCATGCCTATTGGGATCAGGACTCAAATCATTGATTTTCGAAGAGATCGGATCACCTAATTTGTCAGTGTTGACAAATTCCGGTTCTAGTTGCATTTTGATGTTGTAAATAGTGCAATTTGATGCAAGTTTTTTGTTGTTGCGTGTTTTATCAACTTGAATCAGTCCCACTTGTTTAAGGTATCAGTACATTTTGAAGTAAATTGTTATTGAACAATTTGCCTATAAATGGTATAATCTAAATAAACTTCTAGTAATAATTCTTACACTGATGTCATGAACGCGACCGAGCCCGGGCAAGCGGAACGAGCAAGGGGGGAGGTTGTGGGAGGGAGTTGTCCCCCTATAAATGGATAATGGAATGACGGTGTGAAACGACAAATTACTGGCAGCAATATCAGGAGAATGGCATAACGACTACATGCGAGCGAGAGGAGCGAGCGAGCTTGAAATTTTTGACATTTTACAGTCCAAAAACTGCCGTTTGTAGCCATATTTTTTTGATTTGGAAATTGGGGGGGGGGGGGGGGGGGGCGCACCGGGCGCAACTGCTGGCAATTACAGACAGCAACATCAGGTGAATGGCATAACAATTATATGCGAGCGAGCGAAGAGAGCAAGCTTGAAAATTTTGACATTTTACAGTCCCAAAACTGCCATTTTGAGCCATATTTTGCGCAACTGCCGGCAATTACTCCGGGCAGCAACATCAGGAGAATTGCATAACAATTAAATGCGAGCGAGCGGAGCAAGCGAGCTTGAAAATTTTAACATTTTACAGTAAAAAAAACCCTGCCGTTTGTAGCTATATTTTTTCGCTTTGGAATTTAAGGGGGGCACATCGGGCGCAACTGCTGGCAATTACTGGCAGCAATTATTATCAGGAGAGCATAACGATTACATGCGAGCGAGCGGAACGAGCGAGCTTGAAAATTTTACATTTTACAGTCCAAAAACTGCCGTTCTTAGCCATATTTTTTCGCTTTGGAAATTAAGGGGGGCACCTGGCGGAACTGCTGGCAATTACTGGTAGCAACATCAGGTGTATTGCATAACGATTAAATGCGAGCGAGCGAAGAGAGCGAGCTTGAAAATTTTACATTTTACAGTCCAAAAACTGCCGTTCTTAGCCATATTTTTTCGCATGGAAATCAAGGGGGGCGCACCGGGCGCAACTGCTGGCAATTACTGGCAGCAACATCAGGTGAACTGCATAACGATTCAATGCGAGCGAGCGAAGAGAGCGAGCTTGAAAATTGTGACATTTTACAGTAAAAAACTGCAGTTTGTAGCTATATTTTTTCGCTTTGGAAATTAAGGGGGGGGCATCGGGCTCAACTGCTGACAATTAGCTTGAAAATTTTGACATTTTTCAGTCCAAAAACTGCCGTTTGAAGCTATATTTTTTTTCGCTGTGGAAATTAAGAAGGGGGGGGGACGCCTGGTGCGCCCCTCCCCCTGGATCCGCCACTGGTAGTCAAGGGTGTCGGTTTATGTCCATGACTGGGGGAGGTATGACCAGCGAGGTGGCGTCGAAGTGACCAAGCGGGGGAAGGATGTCCAAAATCTGCACTTTAGAGCATCCCCTCCTCCGTATCGTACGGATGTACAGTACGGTCGATAAATAGTACACACTGTATAGAAAACTAGTAGATATGTATAAAATCATTGCTGCCAGAACCAGGGGTGCGAATTGTTTTTTTTTTTAATTTATTCATTTTTTGGGTCCCTGGTGCAAAATAGAAAAAAAAATAGAAAAGAATAATTATTTAGCGTCCGGCGTTGAGGTCGCTCGCAGACTGATTTTTTTTTTTTTTTTTTTTTTTTTTTTTTTTTTTTTTTTTTAAGGATCTGAAGGGGGGTGCGTTCGCACCCAACGCACCCCTCCTGGTGACGCCCATGCTCTTTTCTTTTTTTATTGACTTTTTGACACCTAGGCCTATAATTATATCGGCCAATATCCTTTTCAACAGTCATCGTTTCTGCACCATCATGGCCGGCGGAACCGGGAAAGGGGGGGGGGGAGCCTCGCCCCCCGCTTTATGTGCACCATACAAAGGAATACATAAGGTGTCATCACTTTGGGACCCCCCCCCCACTTTTTTTAACCCGGAAGTACGTAAGTGGCACTAAAAAGAAATAGATATAGAGATCTTGAAATGTGAGCGCGATAAGCGCTGAAGACCTTTTTTTTTTTTTTTTTTTTTTTGCTTTTTTTTTTTGCTTGTGAGTGGAAGAAACCCGGAAGTGGAAGGGGAGAGATGAGCTTAGGACTCCTCCCCTTTTTTTTTTTTTTTGCTTGTCAGCTCATGAAACCCGGAAGTTAATTCACCTTAATTCAAGAAGCTTAACTAAAAATTTTGATACGTTTAAACTATTTTTAAGTTCCCTCAATGATTTTCCATTCTCCGTTATAGGAGTCACCGAAACATGGTTGCACACCAATTCCCCGGACCTATTTGGCATTGAAAATTATAATTTTATTCGTAATGACAGAAAGCATGGCATAGGAGGTGGGGTTGCCATGTACGTTAATAATCAAATTAGATTTAAAATTCGAACTGATTTGGGTATTCAGGGAGCAGAAAGTTTATTTATTGAAATCTTAAATGATAATGAGAAAAATATTATAGTTGGTACTATTTACCGTCCTCCACAAAATGACGTCAATCTTTTACTGACAACTTCGACCAATGTGCTAACGAAATTTTTGGAGAAAGAAAATCCATTTTTTTGATGGGAGATTACAATATAGATTTATTACAACCCACCCATTTCCATGAAATATTACTTTCCAACTCACTGCATTCCCACATCAATAAACCTACCAGAATAAATAACACCACCAACAGTAAAACATTAATAGATAATATACTGTCTAATGTTATAACTGAAACCTGTATGAACGGTATCCTTTATTCAGATATATCTGATCATTTACCGATTTTTATGATTAATGATAAATCTGTAATAACTCCAATACGTCGCCAACCCAAACAATATTTGAAAATGTATCGAAATGAAACGCCACAAAATATTGATTCATTGAATCAAGATTTATTCGAAGAACAATGGAATGACGTCTTTGAACTCCAAGATGTTAATTCTTCCTACGAAATTTTTTTACAAAAACCATTAGATTATTATGATAAACATATTCCTTTAACTCCCAAAGTAAATGGAAGGAAAAGAGCCCGGCAACCGTGGATTACTCAAGGTCTTATACATTCCATTCTTACTCGAAACCGTCTTTATAAAATATATCTGAGGAAACCTACTCCTGAAAACGTGAAAAGGTATAAAACATATAGAAATAGATTAACTTCTTTGATTCGAGTTTCACGTAAATAATATATTTCAAATAAACTCGAATCTAATAAGGATGATAAAAATGCTCTTTGGCGGATTGTTAATGAAATACTCAAAAAGAAACCTACGGAATGTCCTGATAGCATTACCCATAATGATTAAGTTATTACTAATCCTGATCAAATTGCAAATATTTTTAACAATTTTTTTTGTTAATGTTGGTCCTTCTCTAGCTGCATCTATTCCCATAAATGATATCAAAAATTATAAAGATTACTTACCTGAAAGTAATCAAAACTCCTTGTTTTTTACTCCAATAAATGAATCAGAAATTATTGATATTGTTCGATCTCTGAAATGTAGTAATTCCTGTGGGCCTGACAACTTAAGGGTGAATTTTTTGAAAAAAATAATCTACCCCTGAGCAGCCCCTCTCACCCATATATTTAATTTATCCTTACTTAACGGTGAGTTTCCAGACTCTTTTAAAATCGCCAAATTTTTCCCACTTTATAAAAGTGAAGATCCATCACTGGTGAAAAATTATAGACCCATCTCATTGTTACCTGCAATATCGAAAATTTTAGAAAAATTAGTTTATAAGCGTCTCTCCTCGTTCATGATTGAAAATGAAATATTAAATGTGAATCAGTTTGGCTTTAGGAAAGGATTTTCTACCGATTATGCTATAATCAAATCTGTTGATAATATTATTGATGCGCTTATTAAAAAGGAGCACATAATTGGAGTTTTTATGGATCTTATAGTAAAGCATTCGACACTATTGATCATGACATTTTATTTGAAAAATTACATAATTATGGCGTGAGAGGGATTACTTTGTCATGGTTTAGAAGTTATCTAAGTCATCGAAAACAATATGTTGCATTTAAATCCAGTCATTCGTTCCATTTGAACGTGTCATGTGGTGTCCCTCAGGGATCTATCCTCGGGCCCCTACTTTTTTTGATTTATATTAATGATATCATTAATTCCTCTCCTCGTTTAAACTTCATTTTATTTGCAGACGACACCAATGTTTTTTATTCCTCACAAGGATATTGTAACATTGGTTGATACATTTAACATGGAATTAAGTAATATTTCGAAATGGTTTAGAAGTAATAAGCTTTCATTGAATATTGATAAAACATGTTTTATACATTTTCATACGCTTCAATCCCAACCCACCCTTCCTCAAAGTATTTCTATTGATGATATAAACATTGCTGAGAAACATTCAACCAAGTTCCTAGGAGTGACCCTAGATAACAATCTAACTTGGAATACTCATGTCCAGAATATTATAACAGCAATATCTAAAGCAACTGGTGTGTTAAGGAGAATAAAATACTTAATTAATGATCAAACTTTAATGATGTTATACAACACCTTATTTCTACCATGTAATTATGTAATGTACTGTAATATTGTATGGGGCAACTGTAGCAAAACCAAATTGAACACAATTTTTCTTCTTCAGAAAAAGGCTCTTCGTATATGCACACATTCAAATTTTTTGGCTCACACTGATCCCATATTTTATCGCCTAAAAACTCTAAAGGCCCATGATATACATTCATACTTAACTGCTATATTTATGTACAAACACATTCGAAATTTGTTACCATTTTTCCATAATGCCCTAGTTACTAATGATCATATTCACTTATACCCTACCCGTCGTTCCCATGATTTTCATTTAAGTAATCCAAAGCTTTTACTTGCTCAAAAGTCGATTAGACATCACGGTCCGGATACATGGAACACTCTTCCTGAAGAGTTGAAACAGTGTGCCTCCTTGTTTTCATTCAAAGCAAACTTAAAGAAGCATATTTTATCACAGTATACTTCAAATACGAATTAAGCCCGAATAATTTCTATGACTTATGTTGGTCTCCCGATAGTAGCAACATCGTAAGTCATTCCCTCTTCCAGCAAACCAATTTTATCATTCCAAATCCCAGCCTATCTGCCCCTGTGCACTCTCAAGCACTCGCACGCACATTCACCACCTTCACACATCAGAGTTTATTTTCCCCTGCTATCCTCGCAGCAGAATTTGTATTGTTTACCAATTTACCTACCTACCTTTTCCTCGGGCCGGCCATCTTTTCAAGCAATGCTTACAATGGCGGCCCTCTGCATTATCATTTCCTAAATATAATATTGTTATTGTAATCCCAGCTGCATAGACATGCATACTGTAATATCATTAATTTCCTTTTATATCATTGTTTATGCAAGTCAAACGACTCTGTTTCAAATAAACTTTGTATATTTCCAATGTTCACGATTATTCAGTTTATGTATATTGATTTGCAGAAAATAAAGTATCTATCAAACAAAGTGGGTCCCCCACTTTTGAAAACGCTCCGCCGGCCCTGACCATTACATAGACCTCCGGATGATTTAGAGATTTTTACATCTGAACAACTATAAATTAGTTATACTGAAGACATATTTTCAGAATTTATGATAATTGGGATGAAGAATGAAGAATATTTTGCGAAATTTATAACAAATTGCAATGAACAAGGATGATGACATGGCAGGGTCACCATAAGGATGCATGAGTTGGGGCTCAAGGAAGCAGAACATAGATTATACACAGATGAATTCGCAAGCAAAACGATATTGTCATGGAATTACACTGCTACATTTCTGAAATACGTGAGCCTCCTGTATATAATATTATGTCATCATCTTTCTTCAGTGTAATTTGTGGGAGGTTTTTCAAAGTATTGTTTCTCTGCTCAAGAACCACAATAAATTCCACAAATCTATACATGGAGCTGTTGATTTATGTACTACATGATGTGAAATTAAGAAAATCGTCTGGAATGCCCCTTTAATGATGTTAAATATGTATGCCATTCCTTCAACTCTTTCGCCTTCAAAAAAAAGGACAAAGTGTTACATGATTTACATTTAGTGAAGATTTCAGTCAAAGAAACTACATGACTGTATAGGCCTATACCATAATGCAATGCAAATGTTGACTTGTGATGACTGATGATAATACCTTCAACATCACTATGTGGTCAAATGAATATCACAGTAAGTAATTATATCATGTATTTTATGATAACATTTCCATACTGTTTTTATTTCGATAATGTAGATGTGCCCATAAAAAAACAACTTCCAAACCAAGATACTGCCAGTGACATCTATCTGTCAGTCATTATAAGTGACAGATGTTAACAAATATGTTACATGCAATCAAGTGGGTGACACGTTTCTTTATAATAGACAGACTATTGCATGTTTCCATATTAAACAAAAGATGTAAAGCAGGGAAACATGCAAGTTATTCTCGGTCCGTAGAAAAACTAAATTCTAATTTCTTTTGTTAGTAATAAATACTGTAAAGTACTTCACCAATGATTGTATGTTGATAGATGATGTCACGTGTAGAGAGACGGCTTGGAAAGTGCTTGTGTATCCCAGTAATCTGAAGAAAAATATAGTAGAAATATTATCATATGACGCACAATTCAGATATATTGTTTTGGCCATCATAAGTAGTGATGATCAGGCTATAGTATGAATCAATACAATTAAGTCAACATACATTTGCACTGCATAGCGCCTTTAAAGCTTGATCATACGGGAGAGTTTTGACAATCGAGACATCTTATGATGGCGCGTATGATTGTAATACAAGGAGGTTCGAGAGATGGAGTTACAACTGACTACAATTATTCAATCAGCTGTCAGTTTTTTATGGATGGACAAAAGCATACCACAGGTGCATCATTTGTGCCTTTGATGTTCGATGCTTGAAGCCGCCATCTTTCTGAGCAATCTGAAGATTCATTTTTATACGCTAACATAATATCGGGTATATGCTGCTCGTTTATATATCAAATGCAATGAAATTACACCTAATGATATAGAGTATAAAGTTAAAACAAAAGTCAATTCCGCTTGAAAATATGTGCAAAAGTGTAAATCTGAGCTGTATTTTGTGAAAGTGTTTGAAATTTTACCCTCATGGAAAGCCGGTTTTATCACTGTTTTCCTTATTTCCGCGAAATTAAACTAATATGGTATCATCTTCAAGTATAGTTCTTTATAAATTAGTATGTCAGATTAGCGTACAGACACGTACAGTCGAGTATACAGTCGAGTAATATTTGAGCAATTTCTATTCGCGCACCCCCGTGCCTTTACCATTGTCTTCCGCCCATCGTTTGTAAGTATAGGGATAGCGAAAAGTAATTGCCATCACAAAGACATATCTTCCTTGGAAAGTGGCTGGTGATTATGCAGCGAGACACGAGTCAATTGTCTTCGCATCTGAGCGGCAGATCCAGTTTGACACAATACTTAAATATTTTTGAGTGGCGGCTTCGAGCATGGGATCTAAGCAATAAGACTGTTGTGACTCCATTTCTCGAACCTCCTTGGTAATACTATAATGGCCGATGATGTCAAAACACGAGAAACTTTTTAAAGTATTCTCGGAAATTTTTCTACGTTGAGAGCATAACTTCAGTGATTTCCGGTCCACCTTCCGCAAGCACCAAATTATTCCGGAGTAAGAAGTGATCTCTGTATAAAGTGCGACCTTTCTGCACTCGAAAAAAAGAATTCGGCACATCCATGGTGGACCGGATGTCACCAAAGTAATGCAATTTTTCAGTTTCCTGACTTTTTGCAATATCGATTTTGATGAAACCTCCACTCTTTAACTTATGATTTAGTTTTTATTCATAGCTCGAGTCAACTGGACCGTTGAGTAAAATGTCTCTTTGATGTACTATTAATTCAATTCATTCTCTTTTCATCTCTCAATTTTTGTCTATTAGGCCTAATAGGTTTTCTTTTATCCCTTTATAAATTCGTATCTGCGCTTCATTTTGATTGTGTTGTCCTCCTCGGCTAAATGAGTATTTTCTAGTATTTTCAGTCATATTGAAAATAGAAGTTGAAGTTGTACATTATTGTGTGCATGTGTTTTGTTCATTTTGTTGCGAATAAGGGAGAATTCGATATACGTTTCGTATCGCCCAGAGCTGGGCTGTTGCATGACCAAGTCCAGCAAACCATGCTTACCAATAATGGTCTCCTCCATCGCCATGCATGGTGAAACGTAACATACGCAAATTGTGTAGGGCCTATAATACTAATAATAATGATAATAATAAATAATAATGATAACAATAATGATAATAATAATGATAATAATCATAATCATAATAATCATAATAACAATAATCTTGATGATAACAATGATAATAACGGAGCGACTCTTATTATGTAATAAGTATCATATCAATTTCTTTTGGGCACATTCGTTTCAATGTTTTGATGTGAATATTATCGATTTTGTCACAACGATTTCACTTTGGAGAAACAAACAAACTTAAACTGATATTTCGCGCTTTCTCAGATAATGCTCGTAGGCCTATAAAATTTTGATGGCTGATTGATACCATCTGTTCAAGGGGGCATAGCTTGTCCGCATTTTATACTCGCGACCTGTCTTCACGATCGATAGAAATGGAAGAATTCAAGAAAGCTTTTTATTCTTTCTTTTTTCAACTGGCAGCAGTTGTACAATTTCCTTTTGTTTTTTTGAGTGCTTGGGTTTTTGTTGTTGTCTTTTTTTATCCATACGAAGCGTGTAAAATGAGTCTGTAGAAACCACATCGTGTTTTTCAATTGATTAGCCTATGGATGTATAGGCCTACTGAAAAGGTGCGGAGGCCTACATTATATAGTTTATCTATTATAATGCCACTGAGCTGTCATTATCTGCACTGAAGTTTTTTCTCCCCCCCCCCCCTCTCTCTCTCTCCCCCTCTCTCTCTCTTTCTCGCTTGTAAAGAGTATGTCTTTCAATTTAATTACCTCCTTGATTGAATCAACTCTCCGTTTATAATGACACCGGAATCCTTTATGCAATTCAATTCAATTTAATTCAATTCAATTCAATTCAATTCAATTCAATTCAAATGAAATTTTATTTCCAATGACGCATCTTTTTTTTTGTTACTGAAATAGATTCAAAGAATTTAACGTCTTAGGCCCTATATGAATATATTACAACCATAAAATTGCATTTAGGCCCTATACTTAGGGAATTGTTCAAAAAAATTGCGTCATTGGAAAAGAGGGACCCACGTAAAAGACAAGCTTAGGGTGATAGAGGGAGATAGGATTAAGGAGAGCTTTATTGGGAATTTGGCCACTCAATACATCGAACTTACAACAGAACGAACGTTTATTGATAAGTGAATTCTAATTCTAGGCCTATTTGTCGATATCCAAAATAGAAAAGTCCAAGACTTTGATAACAATTAAGTTAGTAGTATTCGGTGTATTATACCGTTTGTATCATGATGCCATATTTTGTCTTCCTTCGATCTCCTCATTATATTCGCCGTTGCAGAAGTCTCATACGATAAAGTGAAACACAGTGCTTCGTTTTCAAGTCGTGACTTCAAGAAAATATAAGCTTAGGCTTATATAAAAATATGGTACAACCAAACATACAGAGTGGACTTAGGTTGAAAAAAAAATGAAGTTATCGGGCCTATGTTTGAAATGAAGACTGGGTTAGTATATATAGGCCTACGGGCCTAATTTTGGTATCTTTACATCACAAATTTGAATTTTCAGTATAAACCTTCATAATAGGCCTAACACTTTCATGTTAAAAACTCATCTTTTTCCTTAAATTATGGGTCTATCCTATTCAGCTTTGCTATCAAAAATAAATTGCAAATCGAATGGTAACCTGAAATTGCGACTGGTTTTAATCTCTCTAGCGAATTGCTGAATGAAAGGCCTATCAATCACAAAATTTTCTGGGGGTTTTTAATACAAAAAAATAATAACATGGATTTGAAAGTACGTATCAAATACAGTAACTGATGAGGGATAGGCCTACGATCATTTCGAATCAATCGTAACTCTTATCTGGGACCCAAAATGTACACCCACGTTCGCTGCACATGACGTGACCAATGTAAACATTGAAACAACAGTGGCTGATGACGCGGGTACCCTGCCGTTCTTGTCACGATCGTCGAATGTGTATTCGCTGCACTGAGCGAGCGCTGCGCTGGTATGGTGGGTGTGGACCGGATCAGGTTCCACCGAGAGGGCTAGGGGCGGCCGGCCCGAGCCGTGCCGGCCGCCCGTACCGTGCGTGCAGTGCGAATCGAATCAGTGGAATGGAAACACTTCGACTTGGATGTTGCGGAATGAATAAGAAAAAAAGATGAATTTCCATGTCAGAAAGTGACGAAGTGATACCAATGATTTCTATGGGTAGATGAATCATCATTTTATCAAAGTTCACAGGTAGGTAACAAATGCTGTCAGCTTTGTCGGTTTGAAACATTTGTATTCAAGAGTAGAGTAGAACTTTACTAACTGTGTATGGGTTGTCACGACTGTAATCCCATACACCGGTATTTGTGTTTCAGTATGAAACCACCTAGATCTCTACACAGGTATGTGTCTAGAAACTAGCTGGCGCTGGCTTGATGTTGTCACATTCCATATGATTATTCTGATTTCTAGTAACT
This sequence comes from Diadema antillarum, assembly GCF_040938485.1. Classification (NCBI taxonomy): domain Eukaryota; kingdom Metazoa; phylum Echinodermata; class Echinoidea; order Diadematoida; family Diadematidae; genus Diadema; species Diadema antillarum. Next base: position 250,898 of record NW_027271006.1, on the reverse strand, counting down.
AGTTTTGCTCCGCCGATGAGACAGAGTCATTTTTCTTTGATGATCTTTTAATGATGCAGTAGTGATGCAGTAAATTTAATGGCAGTAATTTGGGGGTAGTAAATGTTAAAATGCATGTTATTTCGTTGAAAATTAGATTATTTTAGTATTAGATATAATATATGTTTGTGTTCATTATGTTGAGAATAATATGTTATTCATGTGAGTTTGTGTAGGAATTCTGTTTGAGTTTGGAATCCCCCTTTTCCCTGTAAAGTATCAGATTAAAAAAAAAAAAATGCACATCGAAATCACGTCCCGGTAATATTGAAATCCGCATAGGGAGGCTGGAGGAGAGTTCGGACTGTACTACATGTATTTAACTTAACCAATTATACTTTTTATCCCCAGGCTGTTGGGATGACCATGTTGTTCATGTTAAATATCCAGGCAGTCAGTCTTTCTCCTACTCTGAATTCTATTCGGAGTACTAACATGATATTGTACTGGTGTCAAGTAAAACTGTGTTTTGTGGTCATGTGGTCTAGGCTATACCAATTACTGGTAGTGTACCATTTTCAATGACATTTAATAGTGAGAATTGAGAAGTTGAACTTGACTGACTGGAGTAAATATCCATGTCTCCTGTTTTAATTTTATGTCTTTTGAGTCTACATTTTAACAATTGGAACAAAGTAAATATATTAGCTACTGATGCACCAGCTTGTTGCAGTAGAGTGCACCGCCGGCGGCACATTTCCCAAAGTGTGTGTGTGTGTGTGTGTGTGGGGGGGGGGGTTCCGGGTTTCATAAGCTAGCAAGCCAAAAAAAAAAAAAGGTATTCAGCTCATCTTTCTCATTCCAGCCCAAAAACAAAGCCTTACCGCCCTCACACTTCAAGGTTTCTAGTATATTTCTTTCTAGTGCCACTTTACGCACTTCAGGGGTAAAAAAAGTAGGGGGGGGGGGCCCAAAGTGGTGACACCTTATGTATTTTTTTGTGTGGTGCAAAGAAAAGTGAAGATTTGAAGAAGATAGACTTTGATAGCTCAATGGATAATATGACATCTCATAGATGAAAAGAATGAGTTAATCATCAACTCTGTAAAATAGCATCTTGACAACTTGTGTGTGCATGTTAAAGGGATAGTACAGTATTGGTGGAGATGAAAATTGGGCTTTTAAATTTTTGCGAGATACCAAGAAAACACTTATGATATAGTACTACAATTGTAGCATACCATTTTAAGAGGAATTCAAAGTTTATTTGATGAAAATCGGGTTTGGAATGACTGAAACATCCAAAAACAAAGTAAAACAAAGCGATCGTAATAAAGTGTGGGTCCCACACTTTATTAGAATTGCTCTTTTTTGGATATCTCCGCCATTTCAAAACCAATTTTCATCAAATCAACATTGAATTCCTCATAGAATTACATGCTCTTTCATATTTCATAAGAGGTTTCTCCTCATCTCACCAAAAATGTTAGAAACCTGAAACTAGGTCTCGACCAAAACTATACGATCCCTTTAATCATTTGTCTGGATTCTTCATTGTTTATTTGTTTATTGGAATACTACAAGTACTTTCTTTTTTTTTTCTGAGGGATTTGATCTCATTTCCAGCAATTTTGTTTGTTTGAGAGATTACACTATTACATGTACCCATCTCCTAATTGTTTGTTATTTTTTGTTGCAATTATCATGACATTGAAAGACCACAAAGCACCAAATGAATTACAACTCATGAAAATGTCTGATGAACTCCCCTACATTGTTTTTGCAAAAACATCTGTAGAGTACTGTATGAATCATCAATACAGGATGCAATGTACAAGCCTTTCTTACAAGATCTCCCTCTTTCTTCATAATGCATAGAAACTCAGAAAGTCTGTGTCAGTACCAATGGTGCTACTTCTAAATAAAGAGCAGTAACCCCAGACAGGGAGGTTGATACAAGTTTCAAGGTACGTGTATCACATGATACAAGTGCGAGATCAACATTAATTTTCATTTGTGACCATGCGTCACAAAACCAACAAAAAAGTCACAAGACATGGATTTTTAGTTAAGAGCTGATTCTGGAAGAGCATACCTTTAAAATGATGTAAGTCCATTCAAATGGACTCTCCTAACCTGTCTAAACTGAGAAATGAATGGGACACAAAATGGGGTGTACTCAGCAACAATGAAGGGATTATTGGATTAACCCTAAAAGGGCAGAGAGAGGGGAATCTGCCCCCTTGACATTTCGCACAATAATTTGGCAACATGAGAAGGCCTCGTCATGAGGCTTCGCCACTCTTTTTTCCAAGTCTCACGCAACATCTGAGATGCAATTTGCAATGTCCATGTGCTTTTAATCACTGTTCAATCGGTATAGGCTAAAATATTATCTTTGGCTTTATCTTCATTTCAATCTTGATTTATTACATTTCAAGACATTGACAATTTTAAAAAGTTTTATGATGCAGTCTTGTTGATTACGACATGGACGCCGCGATGCCAAAATTTGTTCAATCATGCCACTAATGGCTGAGATCTAGACTGGGCAGGGGCGGAATCTGCAAAAAAAGCTCGGCCTGATTTAGAGGGTAAACTGACCATATTCTGTTCATTCTATTCATCGCTAATACTAACTGTCAAAGTAGGTTGTATCCTTTCAAAAGTTATTACCATTAGAGGTGAAAGTGAAAAATGTGAAAAGGGTTTTTATGAATTAAAAAGGGACCTCTAAGACGCACCTAATCACACTATTCTACAAAAAAAAAGTGTTCTAGAAAAACTATTTAAAACACAATTTCTGATTTGTTTAATGATTTCAAACTTTAGCATAATGTAGAAGACTTGCTCTTTCAGAAAATGAAAAAACTTTAAGCTAAACTAGGTTGACATTGTTTTTCACCCATTTTGAGTCCACACACAAAATCAGTGTGTCAAGATTTTGTTTTTCTTACTCATGTATGTGCAGACAGTTAACAGGCAATGCATGACATATCTCAAGGAATATTCGTCTTCGTATGTAAGCAAATATCTTACATTCAATCTGTAAGCATGAAGAATTGTGGTCATAATTAAATACAATCTCTAAAGAGCATTGGTACATTTTGTTCTTTCCTGAGCTATTTTTAATAGTGGCTTTTATTTCTCTTCCTTGATTTTTTTTTTTTTTTGTTCATTGTGTTTCACCTTTGTTGATGGTGCAGAAACAGAAACTTTTGTGTATAAGTTTACGTGATGTCACCATGAGCAAGTGTGCTGCATTCAGTATTGGTTACTCTTGAATATAGGCATCAGATTTTACTCCAATAGATATTCCATCATCAGATCATTAGCATTTGAAAGGGAAGACAAAAAGACTACTAGTATGTCACTCTGTGTTGTGGAGAAGGGATAATGTACACACTAGCTAGGTCAGGTGATCATCAAAATCCTGCTCTTATTTGCATTCTCCTGTCCTTGTGTTGTTTGTAGTCGAGAGAATTTGGGGCACTATATACTGTATAGAGCGACTTTACTACATCATGTATGTAGCAGGGCAGTAATGATGTCACAGTCTTTTGTTATGGCTTGGGTTGGAGCCAGGTGTGAGCATGGTTAGCAACAATGGTGTTCTCAGATATTTGAGCCAGGTTAGATTGTTTAGAACCAGTTTCCATGGTGATGAATGGCTGTGATGTCATACTCTGGCACTCTTGACAGTAACTCATCAAGGCCCAGAGAGCTCATTTCTGTGATAAAAATTACCTTTTTGTAATCAAATTTTATCCCTCTTTGCTCATGTTGTTTGACGTCTCCTCCATTTGAGCCCTACAATTGTTTTAGTTGCAGAATTTGATATAAAGAGCCTGCAAATGATGACACAAATTTATAGCTAATTCACAAATTTTCACCACACTTAAGATGATTATTAAAGAACAGTATGTTTCTATCTCATATTGGAATGTCCTTATTGAATTTGTTCTTATTTTGTGCCAGCAGGAAAATTAAGATTTGCCAAGTTTATACGGACAAGATAATCATTCTGCAGTCAAATTAATTATCCAGGACATAATGACCCAAATTCACAAAGGTGGCCCAAATTGACAAAGGTGGTTTAAATCTAATCCATGGTTTAAATGCAAATTTTTTCTACAGGTCCACTAACATACTGTTTACACTGTTATTTTCGCGTACAGATATTTTCGTGAATGACAAGGTCATAGACATTTTCGCAAGATGTTGTTTTCACGAATTAACACCGATGCTTTAAAGTATGTTAAAGCACTATTCACGGGGCGCATGGAGACATTTTCACATGTTGTTAAGTTCACAATCCAACTGTGATTCGCGAATTTGCGGAAATTTAATCTTCGCAAAAATAACAGCTTATACGGAATGCGCATGGATGGGCATGTCAAAGGTATGCATATTTCATGTTTATTTTAGATCATATTTTAAGTTTATACCACCTTTGTGAATTTGGGCTGCTGAGTGAAAACTATTAACTCAGAAACTGTAATGCTCAGTGACAAAGCCTGTTTAATAGAGAGTATTAAGTGTCATGTAGGAATTTTTCCTCGGCTCTGTGTGTATGGTCGTATGTTACTTGTGCGCCCAAGCAAAACAGGTAGAAAGTTGATGCGATAGTGACAGGTCATATCGTAGGTTTTTTTTTTTTGTTGTTGTTGTTGTTTTCGTTTTTCTCTTACATTTTTGGGCAGAAACCTACAAAGTAGTTTTCCAGTGCACTGTTTAACCCCTTGAGGATGGGCTGATTTTGCTGTATAACATGCATTTCCTTTGACACCTGCCTAAATTCAGGACTAGTCTTCCATGGGTTAATTTGACCTGCTTCAGCATGTTGCTTCAATCATACAATTAGGTGGTAACACCTTTAATCCCTCATGGAACCACGCATATGCCATTACCAGTGGCATTTTGAGAAGACGATACTGGAAGGATTAAACAAACGTATCACAACCTTCAGCACCAGTCACAGTCACCCACGGTGGTCTGTGGAGTTCCTGTCTGGAAGTGTAATTGAAGTTGAGGTTTCAGAAACGATGGCTCAAACCTTCAAGTTCATGTGACCTGTAGTTTATTTCAGTCAGCGGTGAAAAGAGTGCCATTTAGACACGTATGTGTATACATTTAAGCCTGCAAGTGACTTGATTGATCAAAACTGATTCCTTCTGTTTTGAGAGGTAGCAATGTGCAGTCAAACCTGCTTTAGTTACCATCTTTCCATAGCCACCAGCCTGCTCTTGGCGACTGCGTGAAAATCCCCCGTGCAGAGAAAAAACCTTATAGTGAAAAACCTGCGTGTCAGTTTAGCGACCTCCTGCCCTTACATGACCTGCAGCCAGATTTGTTTTTTGCTGGATTACCAAAAAGTGTGTGCACACCGACTGTCGAGTGTCAGACTGCAGCAGAGCAACCAGCTTACAATTTTTAGCAAGTAAGGTCGAAGAGAGATACTGTAGCTTCGTTGACTGTTACCTCAGACAAACTATTCAATTTGAACATGTCTATGGCACTTTTGAAAGGCAACCTGGGTGATTCACCAACACAAATTACTTCACACAAATGTACTCATGATAGTATTTAAGTGTCATAATCTCAGCCATGTGGGACTTTGAAAGAAAAATATCTATCACTCTGGCTACCACGTGGAACCTGTCTACAACAACCACCTGTCTGTGACAGCGACATCTTATGTTCCCTTTCCCTATTGCAGACAGGTTTGGCTGTACTTTTAGGATTTAGAGTCTTTCTATCTCAGTCATGGCGCTGGACAGGTAGATATGGTCATTTATGCTCTGTCATAATCATGCAACTCATGAGAAGCTCCCTACATTCTTGGTTGATATTCTACATTATGCCTGTTTCATCTATAGGAGAAGTCGGGCGACTGGCGGGAAGAAGGCAGCATGGACAACTTGAGTGAGGAGACAAGGCTGATTTCAGGGGAACATGAAAAGACCGACTATGGCAATGGCTGGACAGTTGAGAATGGCCATGCCCTGACACACAGCCAGAGGGGAGTGGACTCGGGGCAAGGTGATATATGGTGGGTACAATGTGGTATTTTATCCACTCTGATTCATCACTTCCTGTAGATTATGACCAAGAAAGACAGTATTGAGAATTGAAAATGTATTTCAGAAACCATTTGGTATCCAGCAGTTGTATTATTTAAAGTCAAATTAAGTATGAGTTAACTACAAAAGGCTGCCAGTTTGCTGGACAGGTATCTATTCTCATTTGGATCATAATATAGTTGTTGTATTCACTGGTTTACCTAACCCTGTCTCATTCTCACCCCATGAAAATCCTTAGACCTAGATTTTCTTCCAAAGCCCTTTTGTCACTTGTAGACTTCCTGTTGTACTAAAGTCAGTAATCCTTACATACAAATTCCTAACTCTATGCCATGTTAAGTAGAATTAAAATTCAGGAGACAAGCTGGTTGTGAACAGAGGAGATGATGCAGATTTTTTTTTCCTTTTAAAGAATCAAGCACTTTGTCACGTGATTGGGTAAGAAAGAAAATAAGTATCGTATAAGAACATCCTTGATCACTCACACTTTTAAATCCTAGGTGGTTTTTTTTTTTCCTATGCTTACTAGTCTTTTGTCATATTCTCTCACTGCACTTGTAATAATAACCCCACCAAATTTACAGTGTCACAATAGTCCTGAACAGTATACAAATGAGTGTTATTAGCTCTTTATGTGCCACGTTCGCACGCCCGACTCTGTGGACAGCGTGCTTACTTCGCATATTCTGCTCAAAAGCACAAACCCGTCCAAACCGATCGATAAATCGCCAAATGCCTCAATGGAAAGAAATTGCTTTTCGCGATTCCATTCCTCTCTCATACAGCTAGCATTTTATTTGGTGACTGACCAGCAATCATTGTTCCCTACTCAAAAAATCCTTTGCACACGCTTCACTTTCAACTCTAATAACTTTTAAAAGGATATCTTGCTACTGCTTTGAAAGTTGGCATTAATCATGGACAGAATGTGTTAATAGAGCATGCTCAAATCAGCTTAAAAGACACATCCACCTTCATAGACATGTGGATTGAGTGAATGCAGCAAATAGTAACACATCAGTGAGGGTTTGAGGAAAACTGGAAGACCCATTCAAAAGTTATGAATGTTTTCTCAAGGCATAAATGCGTTGGCATCTCAGAATAATGTGGCACACAGGGGGTTTCCACCAGGGCACATAAAGAGTTAAAGCTAGTAAGAAAGAAACAACAATAAATATTTCCAATTTAACTCTTGCAAATGAGTGGAACTGAAATGACCTTATCCCTATTAAACAACTGGTAGAAGGACAGGTATAATGGTGCAAGTGAGAAACCCTTTGTGCTTGGAGGTTTGTTCTGTTTTGTAGGAAGAAAATGATGCAGTTCATCTAAAAGTATAGCATGTATGCATCTACTATGTGCATATATTTGTGAAAAGAAAGTTATATAAAGTTTGTTTTGTATAATTCACTCAGCCAAGGGAGGAGGTTATGTTTTCATTACCGGTACCGTTGGTTTGTTCGTTCATTTGTTCGTTCGTTCGTTCATTCGTTTGTCCGTGTGCAAAATAACTCAAAAAGTGGTGGACTGATTGGGATGAAACTTGCAGGAAAGGTTGAGAATGATACAAGTAACAAACGATTAACTTTTGGTAGTGATCCGAGAATTTTTTTTGGAATTTATGAAGGATTTTTGATATTTTGGCAGGTAGGGTCTATGAACTTGGGAGTTCAGGCTGCGCGTATTTGAGGTTTGCATGCGCGCACTAAAATGCGTGCTCTAGTTTCTGCTAGGGCGATGCGCGCTGTGCAGCTGAGGGTTTGTGACGTAACAAAGGCTTCTATATTGGGAAATTGGGAGACTTTCAGCACACTATAAACAGTGTATTATAAACACTTTCAGCATGAAGTATAAGTACGTATGAGTGGAAATCACTGATATCTCTATGGAAGAACAAGATCAGTGACGGAAATGAGCTGCATGCTTGGCGGAGGTCTGCGCTCTCAGAGTGCTTCTCTAGTTACCTCTGCTAAGGAAGGAGGTTACATGTACATGTTTTCACCGGCATTGGTCTGTTTGTTTGTTTGTCTGTGTGCAATATAACTCAAAAAGTTGTTAACGGATTTGAATGAAACTTGCAGGAAATGTTGATAATGATACAACAAGCAGATGATTAAATTTTGGTTGTGATCCACAAATTTTTTATGGATTTTTGAAGGTTTTCTAAGCATTGGCATATAGGGTCAATGAACTTGGGAGTTCAAGCTGTCTATATTTGAGGTTTGCATGTTACACGTTCTAAAATAGTGCTCTGCTTGAGTGAGGTGCCGCCTAGCTGGAAGCTGATGACATAAACAAATAAAAGCTTCTATATTGAGAAATTGAGTGATTTTCAGCATGCATACAGTGTATGTTTGGGTATGAGCTGCTTGGCGGAGGTCTGTGCTCTCCAAGTGCTTTTGTACGTAATTTATCAAGTTCAGTTCAAATTTGATACCTAGTTGTATCATGTCTCTTTGAAGAAATTGTACTTTTGTCCTTTATTCATTTTGCTTGTTGTCCTTTGATGCATCTGTCATTCACAGTCAAAGTTTCCAGAGAAAAGAAAAAAAAACTGTGGAAAGTCTTGCAGAGTAATGAGGAATGACAATAATTGTAACAGATCAAATGTGACCGTGCACCACAAAACCAACAAAAAGTCGCATCCCTTGATTTTATGTGAGGACTCAAAAAAAAGATGAAACGGGTCAACCAAGTCATTCTTGAGTTTTTCATATTTTCTACAAGAGCTATTCTTCTTATACAGTAATACTTAGTTTGGAATCATAAAATTAATGGGGAATTGTGTTTTCAGCAGTTTTTCTATAACCCTTATTCTCGTAAAGTAGTGAGATCATGTATAGTGGCCCCTTTTCATTTCTTGAAAATCCTTTGCACATTCTTCACTTTCAACTCTAATAACTTTTAAAAGGATATCTTGCTACTGCTTTGAAAGTTGGCATTAATCATGGACAGAATGTGTTAATAGAGCATGCTCAAATCAGCTTAAAAGACACGTCCAGCTTCATAGACATGTGGATTGAGTGAATGCAGCAAATAGTAACACATCAGTGAGGGTTTGAGGAAAACTGGAAGACCCATTCAAAAGTTATGAATTTTTGAAGTTTCTGCTCAGTCACTGCCGAATGAGATGGCTACAACAGCTTATGATGTCATGTATACGACAATATAAAGAAAACATAAAGAAAATTCTACATACATAAATTTGTATTTTCACTCTTCTCACATAATAAAAGAACACTTGACCTACCTCTATCAGAAGGCAGGAGGAATAATTTTACCCATAACATAATGTCAGTGACAAGTCGAGGAAATGTGCACTTTAAAAAAAAACTCAACATTTGTGAAATTCTAGATATTTTCCTTATATCGTTGTACGCATCTGACATTTTGCACTGTAGTACATGTAGTTTTCTCATCCAGCAGTGACTGTGCAGATACTTTAAAAAAAAAAACAACTTGTGAATGGATTCCGATTTCCCCCAAACTTTCACCTAGATATGGGATGTGTTCTAATAATATTGTTGCATTCACTCATTCCGCATGTATATGAAGGTGAACTTGTCCTTTAATCTGATAATCCCTTCATTGTTGTTGCTCCTGTGGATGACATCCTGTTTTTTTTTTTTTTTTGGTTTTTTTTTTGTCCCATTCACCACACAGCCTAACAGGATTTAGTAAAGATTGAAGACATAATACTTGACAGAGCCTTTTTCTCAGTTCACACTTTTCCAAAGTTTGTACAGTGTACATTCTTTTCAATATTTAGATAGGTTTAATAGGAAAGTCCATTTGAATTGAGTCATACATAATCTTAAAGCTTAGAGTCTGCTCTTGCAGAATCTGCCCAATTTTAACTAAAAATCCATGTCTGGCGACTTTTTGTTGGTTTTGTGATGCAGGGTCACAAATATGACATGTAAGTGGATTAAGATTGCTCTATATATTGTGAGACAGCTCATTGGAAAAAGAAAGTAAGAGATAAAGAGCAAAGTTGAGCACAGAAAGGGGTAACCATATTCTCTGAATTTTAGGTATAAAATCTCTCTTTGATGTTTTTCTTTTTTCGAACAAATATCATTAACAGTCCGGAATCTGTGTTGACAAAATCCTACACATGGGAGAAGATGCTCCTGGACGACATCGACTTCGATGGAAATGAGTCCAGACCACCGGGCAGACTCAAGAGAGTCTTCTCATGGTGCAGCTGCAAGGTTTCAGGAAAAACCAAGTAAGAACATACTTTATAATTTATATGAATATTGTGCAAGGTTTTTATTTGTTCAAATTTTGCAAGTCAGGTGCTATAGAAAAATTTAAAAACATGTGCAGATATTAACTCTGATCCCGACATAAATGTGCAGTGCATGCAAACACTTCTCCATTCATTACCGTACACCCACAATCGCTAATTCAACCACTCACAAAATGAGCTATTAAGATGATAAATCAGCAGAAGTGCAAAGGTATTAGTGAGGAGCATTTCACTGTATTACAGATCATAATAGGGTGATGAAAGTCAAATTATGATACTGCTCAGTTTAAAACCCACATTCAAAAAGTAGGTTGAAATGCATTTCCAATTTTTCTACATATTTTAGTTTAAAAGAGTATAGCTATAAGCTTTGGAATTATATAAATTGTTAAAATTGGACCATCTTAACCCATTCAAAAAGTGATTGAAAGAGAGTTAGGAATTGCCGTTGCATAGAACAGTGAGATAAAGAGGATTTTAAAGAAAAGGGTCACTTAGGTGTGCTGTGCTGCAGTATATCACCTGTGAAAATGTATTATATTTTTTTCAATGAAAGCAGCACCTGTCCAAAAATGATTGAGAGATCAATAGATAGGTCTTTGATAGATAGACAGACAGATAAATAGATAGGTCTTTGATAGATAGACAGACAGATAAATAGATAGGTAGGTAGGTTAATGAATAAATAAGTAAATAGATTTAAAGATAAATACATAGATAAACAAATGAATAAGTAAATAGATTTAAAGGTAAATAGATAGATACACAAATAAATATATGAATAAACCAACAACAACCAACCAACCAACCAATCAACAAACAAACAAAACAGAGAAACTGGTAGTAATTTTGGTATTAAGCCACCAAAATAAACATAAGGCAGAGATTAGATTACTCTCCCCCCAAAAAAGAAAACTGTAAGAAAATGAGTCAGTCAACCCAAACTTGTTTTTGTCCATCACAGATAATCATATCTGCAACTTTTTTTGTGGGTTTGAGCTGGTTGGGCACAATTGAAACTGAAATTCACTAAGATTGTCTGTTCGCAAAGTGATTCAAGAATGATACCTCGTTTTGTGAAACTCTGTATTTCAATGATACTGGACTGCAATTTACTATTGAATTATCAAATAGGTTTGCATAGTTCCATGAAACTGCGTTTAAAAAAAAGATATGACTACAATTTCAGTGACAAGATATTAATTACAAATCAGAGCAAATTGCAGATGTAGGCAATTACTGTATACGCCAAATATTTCGTGAGGGTTTTATTTTCACGAATTTCGGGAGTTGGATGCTATTCGCGAAATTAAAAACACGCGAAAATATTGACTCTGTATGCGTCTACATTTCTCCGTTCAGCGCAGGACTCCACGATCGCGAATTTAACCACTCGCGAAATCTTCGGGAATTCCCGATTCGCAAAAATTTAGACTCGCGAAATATATGGCGTATACAGTAGTCAAGGTAAAAAATTCTGTCTCAGTCTCCTGGCTAGCATAATAACAGACATTGTATCGTATGACATCACAAAACTTGTGCTATGGTCAATCAAATGATAATAACTTCAGCAAACAGAGCCAAAGGGTAGAGATTAGAGTATATTTACTTTAATGTGAGTGTTTACTCTTGGTAATTAGTAAATGAAGTGATGAGCTAGAATTTGTCAGAGGATCAATTAACTGATGATTTGTTGTTTTTGTTGTTGTAGGTTGGGGGGGGGGGGGGAGGGGTGAGGAGGCATACAATCTGTCCCTGAATCTTAATTTTGTGCATATTGTATCTAAACATACTGGTGAACATTATGATGTCATATCATCACGTATCTTATTCTTAGTTATATTCTCCTTAGATATTCCTACATCTTATCTTTATAGTACATATTTTTTCATTGTTTTGTTCTATTCTTGTTCTTGTTTTTGTTCATGTTTTCATGTTATCATCATCATCATTTAAACTCTTTTCATTTTACTGCGTGTCATCAATATTTCAGTGGAAAAAGCATTCAACTTGATTTTATCATAAGGCCCCTTCAGACAAACCCAGGATCTGTGCCCCACCTCAATGCAGTCATGCACTGCGATTGACAAAACAACAAGACCCGAGGCATAAAGAAATGGAATGCAATTTCCTTTTGATTTTGCATGAAATTTTTCAAGAGCTGAATGATGTTAGACTGCTTTGTAAAGAAAGGTCAAGCATGGCGAGAGAACACAATGTCTTTCATGAGTGTTCAGATGCATTCTATGAGTGCTGATTATTTTTTCCCCTTTAACGTGGAGCGTAGTTTTGAATGGAAATACAGAATGTAGCTTACAGCAGTTTCGTAGTCCCAGTGTGAAATCAGAACTTGATATGGTTCTGTTGTCATGTGCTTGAGGAGTGTGAGTGTGTGTGCAGCTTAGTATTGTACAGTATTGTGTCATACCCATAAAAATGGTTTTGCATTTCAATAATAAAAGTGGAGCCTACAGATTTATTACCACAAGTCTTTTTGTCATGTAAGGCATGTTTTGCCTTCTCATGTGAGCTGGCACTATTATATGAAAGCACTTGAAAGCAAATTCTGTTGATGAGCCAACCCCCTTAAAGAATAGTTTATAGTCTACATTTACAATTTAATCATCATTGTACTTTAATATGTCTACTGTTAAAGTTTGTAATGCCACAATGTTGCATGGAAAGACCTAGAGTGCCAGCCCTACCTTTGCAAACAGTTGAGGGCAGATTAAACCTGATAGCTGTGCACTCTCTAGTAACCTTTGTACCTGCGTAGAATTTGCAGTCAGCTTGCAAATAATGCCGGTGATGGCACAACATGGGGCAAATCAGTGTTGGTTATAATTATTAGCGCAGCTTTGATGCTTGATTACCGTACAATGATTAATGAATTTCTAGACTTTTGAATTAGGATATTTTGTTTGTTTTGTCAAAATTAGGCTTCTTGTGTTGGCAGTTTTGAGAGTGATTTTGTTGGAAAAGTAAGGGGGAGGGACAGTGAATGATTGGTGTTTTAAAGGAACCACAGGTGAATGAACTTTCATGTGCATCCCCACAGCTCCGTGCAGGGGTAGTACAGACAAGTCAAAAGCCCAAAGCAAACTCTGTAGTGTATTAACTGATACTTGGAAGGGGTGTACTAGTAATATGCAACTTTATTTTCCGTCACTGTCTCGCATTCTGTGCTGTCCTAAATATAGCTATCTTAGTGTGTATTTTTCTGTTTGTTTGTCATGCGTTTGTGCATGTTTGTGTGTGTGTGTGTGTTTGTTTGTTTGTTTGTTTGTTTTAATGTGTCACATGGTCTGTTTGCAGTGGAACTTTAGCTGTGTTCAACAAAAAAAAAAACAAACTAGAGGCTTCTTGATTTTCACAACATAACAACATGCATTGACAGAGTGTACGATGTACCTTGTAAGTAAGTTGCTATGGTATATAAACAGACAATAAAAGAGATATGATGGCCTGAGTTGCTTCAGAATTTTAAAGATGAAATACACACAGTGAATCATATAGTATCACTTTACCTCCACCCCCCACCCCCCCCCCCCCAAAAAAAAGAAGAAAGAAATCACCTTTATTTACTGTTTTTCTCTTCTTTTAAAAGCACTTGAATTTAATGGGATCGTACAGTTTTGGTTGAAACTTAATTTCGGGTTTCTAACTTTTTTGGGTGAGATAATGAGAAAACTTTTTTGGGTGAGATAATGAGAAACCTTTTATGAAATGTGAAAGAGCATGTAATTTTATGAGGAATTCAACGTTTATTTGATGAAAATTGGTTTTGAAATGGCTGAGATATCCAAAAAAGAGCGAATCTAATAAAGTGTGGGACCCACACTTTATTACGATTGCTTTGTTTTACTTTGTTTTTGAATGTTTCAGTCATTCCAAACCCGATTTTCATCAAATAGACATTGAATTCCACTTAAAATGGTATGCTCTGTACTATTATTATAAGTGTTTTCTTGGTATCTCGCAAAAAGTTAAAAGCCCAATTCTCATCTCCACCAATACTGTACCATCCCTTTAAACTTTAAACACCATTTTACTGACTGAAATGGAGAACATGAAAGTTAATTTTTTTTTCTTAAATTCATAACTTTCTGAATTGAATGCCTATTAAAAATGTGAAGCATTTTAACAGTTTAGGCAGGCTATAAAGTATCATTTATCTCTCTGCCTCTACAGTAGGAGTAGATTTTTTACTGTGCTTGTCTGTTGATGCTGTTGGTACAGGTGTATGTGACCAATTTTTTACTTCAATCTTCTTTTTTTTCAGAGACAACCTTCGGATCTTCAAGATTGCTGTCATGTTCGCTATCATGTTTGTGTGCACAGTAAGTCCCGAATTCTCATACCTCTGTACTAGATTATTCCTCTTGCTGGCTATGGCTGCCATTAATGGGTAATAAACTGAACACAGACAACAAAAGGACTGCAGTCACCACATTGGTTCATCAAAGAAAGGCTATATGAATCACCGAGTTGTGATGATGCGCTGATGGCCTGCAAATTGGCTTCGATTTCTGGTCTTGATAATGGTTACTTGAGGAAAGCACTTCCTTGAGAGTAAACACATCCTTGAGAGTTTGCATCATTGGTTTCTGTTCTTGCATTGCACATTAAAGGAGACCTGTGGATGATTTTCAGACCTTTGCATTTGAACCTGTATATGTAAATGGTATAAATTGGTTTTATGTTGGATACATAGTTTCAGAATTTATAGTGACTGGCTGAAGGAATGAGAATGATTTCAAAATTCATAAACAAATCACAGTGAACAAGGATGATGACATAGTAGCTTCATATACATATAGACCCCGTTTACAGTGCGGGGCTAGGCCGAGCCGCGGCCAAGCCCAGCCTCAATTGCGGGGCCAAGCCCCGCAATTTTGTCCGATTGCACTGCCGGGCTCGGCCGCGCTTTTGATTCAAACCTTTCAATATTTTGTGGTAGTGGCGCTCTGCTTGTAAACAAACGCAATTTGGTATTGTCTGGTTTTCAGACCCTTTGCCAACTGAATTCCGTGGCGACGAAGTCACCGTTCGGGCAAAAGCCTTTGCTGTCAAAGGAAAAACTCCTTTGCAGGACAAACCACCTTAAACTATACTAGTTTTCGATGTTGAGGGGGTTAATATCCTGAATAGCGAAATAGTACAGGCAGAGGGTTTGGAAGCCAGACTAAAACTGGCCGCGCATTTGGCCCAGTTTGCGTTTACACAGAGAAAAGGCCGGGCTTGGCCGTGGCTTGGCCGCGGCAGAGACCACCTCCAGAGCGTGGCCAAATGCGCGACCAATTTTGGCCTCGCATTTGGCCTTTTGTGCGTTTACACTGAAATAAAGGTGGGCTCGGCCGCGGCCGAGCCGCGGCCGAGCCTCGCACTGTAAACGGGGTCTAAGACTCCCACATGTACTTTGTAAGAGTGCACGAGTGGGTGGGTGCTGAAGGAAGCAGAACAAAAGTAAATGCATTTAATTCTACTTGGGTAAACTTGTTTGATTTAAGCAAGTGCTACATTACTGGAATGTGTGAGCCTCCTGTGCAATCATCCTTGTTCAGTGTATTATGTTTTGGGTTTTTTGAGAGAATTGGGTCATCTGCTCCAGGACCACAATATTCCACAAATCTATACATGGCACTCTTGATGTGAAATCACATAAATCATCTGGACTGCCCCTTTAAGCCTTGTACAGGTTTTGCAAGTGTATGTTTGTTTAAAGATATCATTACTTGCTGCATTATGGACAGTATCACAATTTTATGTAGAAGTACTCTTTGTGATAGATAATTGGGTTAATTGGTTTGGGAAATAATCGAGAGACTCCAGCACTGAGAAGCAGTTTGGTTTCATTAACCCATTGAGGACGGGCTGATTTTTCTACAACACGCATTTCCCATAGACACTTGCCCGAGTATACTTGGGACTCGTCCTCAACAGGTTAAGATATATGAAATAATGGTTTGCAGTGAATTTGCGTGCACTAGAATTACTGTTGCTGGGAGGGGGGGGGGGGGGGGGGGGGTCTACCGGAAATGTTGTCCAAACTTCAATTTGATTTTACAGGAGAGATCTAAGTTCTAGATTCATTGAAAGCATGTGACCAAATTCTCCTTATAATCTCAGAGGACATTATGTCAAAAAAATGGGTCTTGTTTAAAAGGGAAGATCCCTTTTGATATCATGTTTCATTGTATGAAAACAGAAACTTGACAGAGTTGTTAATTCATCATACCTTCTAAATATTTACAGAATATATTACAGTTTTTTCCTGAAAATTTCACTGATTTACTCCTCTGATTTTTCTGTTTGCATACAAAGCAACATATGATATATAGATATAGGGATGGAATTTCACTTTAATGTCAAATAACTCAATAAGACATGCAAGTCATGCAAAGCAAAGACAATATCACCGTGCTTTGGGTGCAAAATGCTGCTTCTTGTTCTACATGACTCTGATCAATAGTGGGGTCTTGAAATCAAATGAACAGCATGGCTGGGAGGTTATTAAACGTAAGAGACGGAACCTGTGTGGCTGAAGTTCTGCATGTTAATTTTCACAAACTTGGGATGTTGTTGGTTGCAAACACGTAAATGCAAATTAGATGTTAAACTTTAGAAACCTGTAATGGTGGGGATACCATGGATTGGGGAGGCTGGCCCAGCTCTGATATATTTGAGAATCCCAGGATCAATTCTGTGTATTGCTTTATCAGTGATCTCTATGCGTAAAGTACACACGAAGCCAATCTCAAGTGGAGTCAACAATTGATACTGATGAGCATACTGTAGAACGAGGAATGTTCGCATTCATTTTGATTTCACGAGAGCCGAGTTTCGCGAAATCAAAATGCACGCTAAAGATCTTGTCTACACTACAGTACGCTCCCGTTATAACAAACATGGTTAAAACGAAATTCCGGTTATACAACGAAGTAACATTTAGGGCCGCAACATTATCAGCTCAGATGTATTTTGATTGTTTATTCATTCGGTTATAACGAAATTTTGATATAATGAAAGAAAATTGCCGGTCGCGAGGACTTCGTTATAATGAGAGTCAGGCAACTCGCAAAAATTTCATGCTGTAAATAAGGCCGTCGGCTCTCATTCACGAAAAAATTTCATGCTGTGAAAATGTTGTGTTTTACAGTATGCTCCGATGCACATACTTTGTTGATGAGAGCTCGTTTTCGAATGTACCCCAGTGGGCAGTGAGTGGAGATCAATTCAGTCAGACCACCCATGTTACCCCATGCTACCGTGTGTTTACTTCATCACACCATAGTGCTCTCACTGACTACTTGTAAAAAACTGAATAGATATCATAGAAGAGAACTTTATACAAAATCCATTCCAGTAGCTTTGTACAAATTGTAACTCTTTGTGTGCCATGGTGGAAACCTCCTGTGTGCCACATTATTTTGAGACACCAACGTATTCATGCTTTGAGAAAACATTCCATTTTTCAAATACTATATTCAACTTCTATAGATTTCTGTTCAGCTGGACATTTAGTGAGCATAGTTGTAGAGAAAATGCCAAGCTTTGCTTTGATGAAAATTGTGAGACAAATTGGTGATTGTTTTTCTTTGAAATGGCCAGTAGCTATAATGGCTTTGTACATTCATTGTAAAGGCATGATTTTTGCACACAAAACAGTGACAGAAACTTAGAATTTACATGCAAATCTATTAGAGAATTCTGCTTGATAGTCAATCACCACATAAAATGCAAGCTATTGCAAGACGAACAGAAGAGTGAGAAAAGGTTCATTGTACTGCGACATTTGGCAATTTATTGATTGTTTTTGGCGGGTTTGAGCAGAGTATGCGAAGTTGGCACGCCATCGACTGAGTCGGACGTGTGAACGTGGCGCAGAAAGATTTAGATAATGTCAGCAGCCACTGTCATTCCCTTGTGAAGCTCATTATTCATAAAAAGTGATTTGTACGACGCTTTGACAGTTGTGTGCCATGGTAAAGTCAATTCATCCTGACATCGTTTTTTGTTTTTTTTTTAAAGAGTATGACAGTGTAAGTTAGTGATGGTGAGTGTGCAGGTCATTGGGAAGACTCATGTTTTGTGACATCATCACTTTCTTTAGATTGTTTCTAGTTTAGTTTAAATAGATGTGCTGCTTACATCACAGGAGTTTCACTTTCACCATGCTACTTTGCCTTTTATTCAAATTGATAAATTATTGTGTCAAGTTGTTTTTATTGCAGCTGATTGACCTATTGTCCTATATAGATGTATTAACCCGTTGAGGACGGTTTGATTTTGCTACAACACGCGTTTCCCATAGACACCTGCCCGAGTATACTCGGGACTCGTCCCCAACGGGTTAAAATATGCACCAAATGAGTCAGTGTTTTAGTAGAAGCCGTAATGAAAGAGGATATCATAGGTTCAAATCTTGCCTAAGTATAAGTGTGTATGCCCATGATTTTTTTTTGTTGATATCATGGCTACTGATTAATATGGTGCATGCTTATGTTGATATAGGGCAGTTCGTCAATCCGTTTCTACTAAACTATGTCTTGTCTGCCTGCCACCCTTGTCTAGGTGTTCTTCACTCTCAAAGATGAGGTTGAAAAGGTGCCAGAGATTTTCCCGCTTTCATCGGACCTGCCCTACTGTATCCTTCAAATCAAATCATATATTTATTTCCAATATCCCAGTTGTTGTTTTTTTCAGATTCTATAATTACTACAGTTCAATGAAATACAATATCTATAAACATTTTATTATATGAAACTTTTTGTCCCAAATCATTGTACTATTGGAAAAGAGAGGCCTGCATAAATTGAATCAGCCACAAATTAAGACTCTGCATCACAGACCTTCAAAAAGTCACCAAATAATCATCTTTTGTTAAGTGCAAATTTCGATAGAGGATATTTAGGGTTTTAAATGATTCATGCATTATCAAGATAATAGTTTATTCTAAAGTAAAGATATCGAAGTAAGTGATGGAAATGAGAGTTTGCTTGCTATTGGTATGAAAAAAGCAGCTTGAAAGTTGAATATCTCTTTTAACCCATTGAGTATGGGTTGATTGTGCTACAAAACACATTCTCATAAACACCTGCCTGAGTATACTCGGGATTCATCCTTAGTGAATTAATTCATTGAGTTACCCTTTATGATGTTGGATGAAAGAAAAAAGGGTTTTCAAAAACCATGGCAACCACTGTAAATGGATTATCAAAACAGATAAGTACGTGGTACAAAAAATGACAACATTTTCTTCATAATTACATGTACAGTGTATACACTATGTCAAAGCATTTAAGACTAAAAGTGGATATTTTTGTGCGACTAATTTTTTACGCTCGGCCCAGTAAGAAGAGCTTTGTGTGTTTTTAATTCCGTGGAATCAAGACAGTAAGTACTGGAACATATGGCATGCAAAAATATTTATGTGCTTTTATTTTCGCGCTAGTTTCTGGTTACGGGAAATGCGTGAAAATTTCGACACCGCGAAAATTTCCACTTTTGCAGTAATGCTGACTACCAGTACTACATTTACAAAATTTGCACGGTTTCCATGCCCAATTTCTCACATCTACTCCAAAATAGTTACAAAATTTTCTGAATGGTCATGGTGCAACGTGCCCGTTAAACTCTTGATGACAGTTAGGTCAAAGTCAGGTAAAATTCTGAGACTAACGCATGCGCAGATTGGCCTAATTTGGAGAATGATATATATAGAAAAAAAACCAAGGTATAGCAATTGCTCTATAGACACAGTATTGTAAATTGCATGCTTTCAAAACTTCAAATCTAGATAGAAAGCAGGTTCCAAATAACCAGACCAAAACTGCTGTTTTCATGCAAATTACAAAATCAGTCCATTTTGTGTGTTTGTTGTGTGTGGGTGGGTTTTGTGGTGATACAGGGTGACTGGGTCATATTTGATGAGTGGAATGTTACCAGCAGAATTGACTGATTTATTCATGAATAGCTACATTCAATTTGATGAATGGCTACACCCAGGATCCAACATCGTTGAGAAATGTATTGTTAACGACTTGCCTATAAAGTGAGTACATGGACACATAGAATGTTTTACGTTTGGTGTACATTGATGACTAGTTGTGAGTGGATGTATACTTAGAAAACATCTTGTTGGTTGTACAAGGAGGATTTTATGATGAAATTATGCGTAATTGATTTGAGGAAAACTAAACGTACTGCATGAATGGAAATGATGTCGTTAATTATGAGCCAAGTATACATTTTTGTTAAACTGTAAACTCTGCATTTTATTAGTCAATCATGACAGGACTGAGGAAAATGCACTGACTCAAAGTGATATGCAACTTTGGCATGCACAGAAGAATAACATATTTATCTGAGACTATGAATATAAATTGGGAATTTCTAGATTTTCATTGACTCTGCCATTTATTGAACATGTATACAAATGCAGGGGCATCACCAGCTTTTTTCAATGTGTGGGGGAGGGGGTGGGGGGAGTGCATTTATATTTCTGGTTCCACTTCCTGGTTTCATCAGCTATAAACATACAAGCAAAAAAAAAGGGGGGGGGGTCTTCAGCGCAACTTCCTGATGGCACTTCTGGATTTCTTCAGCTGACAAGCAAAAAACAGAAAACAAAAAAAGGCCTCTTACTCATGCGCATGCGCGGGAGCGAAGTGACTGAGCCCAAACAAAATGTACAGGCTGTATGAGCGAGCCTAGATGGGAGTGTCCCACCTCCGAGACCATGGGGATTTAAATTGTACATGCTTACATAATAACTAAAACTTTTTAAAAGGTCTGAAGGGGATGCGTTCGCACCAATGCATCCCCCCCCCCCACCCCGCCCCAGTGACACCCATGAAATGCTGTAAGCACCATAAGCGTATGAAAAAGAAACAAAAACTTGCTGACATTTAATTTCTTAATTACACTATATCTTGAAATAATACCCCCTTGATATGTAACTTCCCATTGATTATTCAAATACATGACTCACCCAATTTTTGTTGCCGATGGTTTCAGTGGTTTCCCTTGACTCCAGTCTGTGTATTCAGTCACAAATATTTCAGAGCTTGGTAAAAATACTTTCATCAACGTGCGTTTCACCGGTCCTCTTCTTGATGTTGCCAGCGTCAACACGACGGAGAACGTGTCCATGTCGCTGTTGGTCAGAAATCCATCGGCATGCGACCTCCTCACCCCGGTGATGGGTTCCGTGGTATATGGCCTCAACAGGGAACACGCCTTCTCGGACTCCAAGTACTGGTTTCCGGTCGAAGGAAGATTTAATGTGGAGAGGTAGGGAGATTTCTGCTGTTTCTGTCACAAACAGTCATATCTTTGTAAGACTTTTCCCTTCATTTTTCTACACCTGTGCATATTCTCTATCAATCAAGATCATAATTTGCATTTTAATTTGATTCAATTCATTTTTGGTTTTATTAAAAAAATGCCAAATAAAAGTCCAAAGACTAACCATATTTGGTTTACATCAAACTTTACAGCTTTGCAACTTTACAGGGAGACAAAGAAATAAAGTAGAATAAAACAAACTGACACCTTTTACAACAACTGATTCATATTGACAACCCTCCCCCCCCCCCCAGAAAAAAAAAAAAACACCACACATTATAATTACGTTATCATAAAAATTGATAACACCAACTTTAACAACAAAGATATGGCATCAACAAAAGAGAAATTGCACACACCCTCACATACAGTGTACGTATGATAAAATTCATCATATGTGACACTGCACCTCAAAACAAACAAAAAGTCGCCAGACATGAATTTTTAGTTAAGACCATATTCTGAAAGAGCAGACTTTAAGCTTTAAAATGATGTATAACTTAAATCAAATGGAATCTCCTAACCTATCTAAATATTGCAAAGAAAGCACAAACTCAGGAAAAGCGTGAACTGAGAAAAGAGGCTCTGAAGTACAGTGTGTATTCAAGCGCTTAATCTTTACCAAACCGTGCTGGCTGTGCGATGAATGGGACAAAAAACAGCAAGTAAACCACCAGAGTAACAACAATGAAGGGATTATCAGATTAAAATGAAATTGAGCATGCCTCACTAACACATTCTGTCAATAATCAATGCAAACTTTCAAAGCAGTAGCACTATCCTTTCAAAAGTTATTAGAGTTGAAAGTGAAGAGTGTGGACAAGGTTTTTCAGAAATGAAAAAGGGATTCTAAAGACACACCTAATCACACTATTCTACCAAAAATGTTCGAGATAAACTGCTAAAAAAACACACTTTCCTGCCCGTTTTATGATGCCAAATTTTAGCATAATGTAAAAGAAGACCCGCTCTTTCAGAAAATATGAAAAAGTCAAGTTCGGCTAGGTTGACCCATTTCACTTATTTTCAGTCCTCACGTAAAATCAGTGTGTGCGACTTTATGTTCGTTTTGAGATGCACGGTCACATATATAATTCACACATTAAGAATCTCTTTTCAAATTGATAAATAAGTATTGGATTGAATAACCAACAACTAGAAAAGAATTAAGTCATAAACAGATATTTAAATTAATTTCACCCAACTGCAAATAAAGTTATGGGAGAAAATTAAATCCACCATAATTCGAACATCGTAAAAGCGTAATCTGCAATTACACACACACACACACACAAAATGCATGTCTATTTGCTGTTGCTGTGTTTGATGTATTTTTGTTCATTTGTTCAATACTGATTGCTTAATATATAAACCTCTTCCAGATGGTGTGCATGATACTACATAGTTTTCAATTGACATTTTGTGCTCTTACAATTGTATGTCATTAATATCGAATCTCTCATACTACTTTGAATTGCATGATAAAGATGATAGTATAATGGCATGATGATGTTCTTTCACATTTAATGTACACTATATACATGCAGGTAGATTTCAATACCTTTCGTGGAAAGTAAAGAATTTACAACAATGTTATTTAAATCCAGGAAAAGCGGATTCATGTGGGACATTTTTTTTTCCTTTTCCAAAAACAACCCCCCATACCCTTTCTATTGATATTTCATAGAATCAGAAAATCATGATTCTCTTCTTCACAAACATAAGAAAGTTATTTTCATGGTTTGAATACTGCTTGTATCAAACACATTATATAGATGATGACTGGCGGGGGAGGGAACATACCGAATGTTCCCCTAGAAGGGTTTGAAATGCTATTGAGGGAGGTTATAAGTCCCGGGACAAAGTCAAGGGACTTATAGCCTCCCGAAATAGCATTTCAAATCCTGAGGTTGGAACGTTTGGTACATGTTCCCGACTACGAAAGTCATCATCTGTTATATTATATGGGTTAGTCAAATACGTCAATGTCAACCACCAGCACAATGCACTTGATCGCTCGCTCGCACAGAGCCAAATTCACTGTGCGCGCGCGGTCCTAGGCCGGCCTAGCGCTTCTGACATTTGTTACGTAATAATGTTTTCCCATGGGAGAACATTACAAGAAGGTTCGCCCTTGGGCGAACATAACGAATGTACCTCTATCACGAGACTGTGTTTAGCCAATCACTAAACTGGTATCTGACTAACCCATTTAATATCATAGATTGAACTCCTTTCTGCCCCAAAAGCAATTCCAAAGTGAAGCAAGGAAATCTTTGGCTTGTGATGAAATGGAGATCATTGCTTTAGCGAATGTTGTCAAAAGTAATCACAATGTGTTGAAAACAAAGTCTTTTAGACATTCAACTTTAGTGGATAAGTAATCCATTTGAACTTGAAAATTAAACAAATAAAAACTTATGTTGATGAAATTGTTGTGTCAGTTAGTGTAGTGAAACGTGGATTCTGTTTCAGTACTTTCAATGACTGACTAAAACAATCTACTCTCCATAGTCACCAGCCTGAGTACACTTGGAACTAGTCTTCAATGGATTATGATAAGAACATGATTAGATGTGAGCCAAAGTGGTAATAAAACTAATGTGGCATATTAGAATTATAGAAGTTCCACTGTTTGGTGATTTGTATGATTTGAAGTCAAACATTTGATCTAAGTACCAAATATTTACCTGAGTGTGGAAATACCAACTGTTTGATAGTCTCTAATCTGCTAATGGACTGCCGTGAGATCAAAGTCCAGGGAGGTCAGTCCTCTGATGAAAGCTACAGAGTTAACAGCCTAAAATGTCGGACAGAAATGTTTTGTATTGAGATGAAAAATCTATAACATAACATACTAAATGTGGCTGTGTAATCCTTTCCTTTCCACAGTTGCCGCAACAATGTGGAATTCATTCTGCAGTATGAGACTAACTCGGTAGATGTAGTGACCCTGACTTCCATCATACACCCTCACCTCTACTTGAAGTCTAACTTCAAATCACATACTGATGTGGCTGTTTAATCCTTTCTTTTTCTTTCCGTAGCTGCAGTGACGATGCGGAGTTCTTGCTACAGTACGAGACCAACGTGGATGATGTAATAACCGTGACTTCCGAATACACCCTCACCCCTCCATCATCCAATGAGGAGGTCGTCTGGGCTGCCATTGTCTTGGTTGGTGTCTATGTTTTGATTGGTTTTGAGGTGAGTGGTAGCAGAAACGATTGCTGAAGAAGTTGGTACCCATGGTTCTAATACTGTAAATCCTGGGATTTTTGTGGTGTATTAATTTTTGCATATTTAAGGCCACTTTTCTAGTGCAAATTCTAAAACCCAGTAAAAATATTTTCACAATTTTCTCTGCACACCCTGAATGGGTTGACAATTGTGCAGGCCAAATTCAGAGACTCCAACTCTCCCATTTTCGACGGGAGATGTCCCGCCGAAAACTCATTTTTGCAAAATCTCCCGTTCTCCCGCTTGAGATTTGATTTCTCCCGCCCTGGCTCTGTGTCTCGCGGTGAAAAGGATTTCTTACTTATTGCTATCGTATGTTGAAAAAAATAAGCCTTAGATAGCACCAGAGAGCATCGTGAACCCTAGGAACTTCGCACACATCAACTTGGAGTCTCCCGTTTGCTAGGGGTTTCGGGTGGGAGAATCTCCAGATCAGAAGGTGCTTGGGGTTGGGGTCTCTGCAAATTTGAGAACCCGCCCGCATTATCTGGAGTCACTCAGCATGAAATATTAATGGCGTGAAAATATAAACGCTTACAATGTCATAGACTCTTTCTCTCACAATTCTAATGTCGAGTTTTTGCCTTTCAGCATATGTCACCTTGCACCACAAAACCAACAAAAAATCGCCAGACATGGATTTTCAGTTAAGGGCAGATTCTGAAAGAGCAGACTCTAAGCTTTCTTAAAATGATGTATAACTCAATACAAATGGACTCCCTAACCTACCTAAATACTGGAAAGAAAGCGAACACTCTGGAAAAGTGTGAACTGAGAAAAGAGGCCCTGAAGTACACAGTCTATTCAAGCGCTTAATCTTTACCAAGCTGTGCTGGCTGTGCCATGAATGGGACAAAACACAGGATGTACACCACTGGAGCAACAACAATGAAGAGATTATCAGATTAAGCTGAAATTGAGCATGTGTTAGTAGTACATTCTGCCCATGGTTAATGCTAACTTTCAAAGCAGTAGCATTATCCTTTCAAAAGTTATTAGACTTGAAAGTGAAGAGTGTGCAAAGGATTTCAAGACATGAAACGCGACCTCTTAGACAAGCCTGAGTATTCTACTCTTCCCCCAAAAAGGGTTGTAGAAAAACTGCTAAAAACACATTTACCCATTCATGTTATGATACCAAACTGAAGAGTAATGTAGAAGAAGGATTTTAACTCTTTCGGAAAATATGAAAATCTCGAGATTGACTTGGTTCAACCATTTTAGCTTTTTGAGTCCTCACTTAAAATCAAGGGGTGCGACTTTTTGTTTGTTTTGTGGTGCATGGTCACATATTCAACATTCATAACTTACATAATGATATTTAATTTGTCCTGCTTGGTCTAGTAGTGGGGAGTAAAAGTTTGGGTCAAAAACCCATCCTCTGTCTCATGTTGAATGCATAGCCATTGCATTCTCTCTGATAATACTGCTACTACTAACAATGATAATAGGTAATAATACTACAGGATGTTTGTAGTGCCTCTTTAATACCACTCTGTCTGAGTGCTCAAAGGGTATGAGGAATTCCTCACCCGGCATAAACGGAAAAGAGATATTAAAGATAATAAAAAGTTTTGGTACCTCAAAAGTGTCCTTGAATTTCCTTGTCTTAGTTTGTGTTTCAGGTTAAAGTACCTTTCATATAACTAACACTGTGAGACTTACTCGCCCCAAAGTGCTCTCATGTAATAGTAATCATGCAATTAACTGCGACCAGCAGCCCCATACGCATAGCGACCAGCAGTCCCATACGCATAGCGTAATCGGGCTTCGCATTGTAGCATTCGGGATCATGACAGATTTAGTATCGCAGGGTAAATGTCAACTTAAAATCCCATAAATTCTTCAATTTGAAGACTTACCAATTAAGTTGAAGTATTGAAAACAGGCTTCGGGCAACGTTTGGTTCTGCCTATAGTCCCTTTCTGTTCGAATTGATGACTGAATGTGACTCGGTCGACAGGACCTTAGGAGAGCTACATACAGTACACTGAATACTACAGCCAGTGCATGCGAACACATCACATGCACACAAATTTCAAATCCATGAACGGATAAGATGTTTGTGTGCGCATGCGCTGGCCATGGTATCCAGTGTATGTACAATGTAGCTCTCCCAAGGTCCTCTCGACTGAGTCACATTCAGTCATCAATTCGAACAGAAAGGGACTATTTGCAGAACCAAACGTTGTTCGAAGCCTGTTTTCAATACTTCAACTTAATTGGTAAGTCTTCAAATCGAAGAAATTTCTGGATTTTAAGTTGACATTTACCCGCGATACTAATTCTGTCATGATCCTGAATGCTACAATGCGAAGCCCCATTACGCTATGCGTATGGGGCTGCTGGTCGCAGTTAGCTATGCGTACAATGGGCTGCACGCTGCTGGTCGCAGTCAGTGGTTTCGTACAATATTTATCGACGCTGTACAGCGTTGGCTCTGGTACGAAACCATTATTGCATGATTACTAAGACATGAGAGCACTTTGGGGCGAGTAATTCTCACAGACAACGTACTTTAACCTGAAACACAAACCAAGACAAGGAAATTCAGGGAAGCTTTTGAGGTACCAAAACTTTTTATTATCTTTAAAGGAGATAAAGAAAGAGAGATGTGATATGATATCTTGTGCTGTGATGAATGGGATGATGATTATGATGATGATGATGATGATGATGATGATGATGATGATGAATATTGCTGCTCGTAATGGAGATAGAGTGGATGATGATAATGATTACAATGATGGCGATGTTGCTGCTGATGATGATGATTAGAAGGCGGTTTGATGATGATGATTTATCAGACGTAGATGATTAAATGGTTGTATAATGATGACGATTATGATGATGCAGTAGATGATGATTAGATGATGTAGATGATGATTAAATGATGGTATGATGATAATGACAGTGATGATGATGTAGATGATGATTTAGATGGCAGTATGATGATGATGATAATGTAGATGATGATGATTAAGTGTGTAGATGATGATGATTAAGTGTGTAGATGATGATGATTAAGTGTGTAGATGATGATGATTAAGTGTGTAGATGATGATGATTAAGTGTGTAGATGATGATGATTAAGTGTGTAGATGATGATGATTAAGTGTGTAGATGATGATGATTAAGTGTGTAGATGATGATGATTAAGTGTGTAGATGATGATGATTAAGTGTGTAGATGATGATGATTAAGTGTGTAGATGATGATGATTAAGTGTGTAGATGATGATGATTAAGTGTGTAGATGATGATGATTAAGTGTGTAGATGATGATGATTAAGTGTGTAGATGATGATGATTAAGTGTGTAGATGATGATGATTAAGTGTGTAGATGATGATGATTAAGTGTGTAGATGATGATGATTAAGTGTGTAGATGATGGTATGATGATGTTGATGACAGTGAAGTGATGATGTTTCAGATGTAGATGGTGAGATGGTGTTGAGATGGTAATATGATGCTGACAATGATATTAATGTGGATAATGTTGATGCTGACAATGATGATGATGTCTAGATGATTTTAATCTTAATTTCATTCACAGCTGGTGCACAGAACGACGGCCGCCATGCTGGGTTCTTTTGCTGCCCTTGCCATCTTGACCAGTTACAACCAGAGGCCCACCCTGGAGATGGTCATGGAGTGGCTGGACTACGACACTCTGGCCCTCCTCTGGGGCATGGTAAGAAAATGACCGGGATGGAGTGGTCAAGAAAACTCAGGCAGTTTTTCCATTTTTATAATCCTTTTCACATCCATGTACAAAGCTGTAACTTGCCAAGCAATCTTGTAAACATTTTGTTAAATTCCCTTGAAAGAAAATTGACTGTACAGTCAGGGAGGCCACGGTGTGGGATTTAGAACGTAATATAGTGCATTTTTTCATGAGGTTATACCTACTGTAAAACCAGAAATTTTCGCATGTATGGAACTTTTGCTTATATCGTGAGGAGTCAAGATTCACGAAAGTAAAATGCGTGCAAAAGTGTTTGTCTGCACAGTACATTGAATACCAGTGTTCTCTTTCTCTTCCATGCTATGGCAAGTGTGATGGAAGCCACGCATTCAATTTTGTTTCCCCTTGCAACAATGACAACACTTGACTGCTTTGTGTGTTTGTACTGTGTTAGATGGCTTAAAACAAGCAGAACCAATCTGAGGCACCGAAGTTCCTGCTTGAACATTTGCCAGACTGTCATTAATGGACAACATTACCCTGTGTGGTTGCCAAAATGTCACATTGTACAAGACATTAGTGTTCTCATCCCTTGAGGCATATATCTGTTATACAAAAACAGGATAACATTGTGAATATCTATACAGTGATGATCCTTAAAGATAATATAAAGTTTCGGTACCTCAAAAGTTTCCCTGAATTTCCTGTTTCAGGTTAAAGTACCTTTCATATAACTAACAATGTGAGACTTACTCGCCCCAAAGTGCTCTCCTGTCTTCTTAGTAATCATGCAATTAACTGCGACCAGCAGCCCCGTATGCATAGCGTGATGGGGCTGCGCATTGTAGCATTCAGGATCATGACAGACTATAGTATCGCAGGTAAATATCAACTTTAATCCAAAAATTTCTTCAATTTGAAGACTCACCAGTGAAGTTGAAGTATTGAAAACAGGCTTCGGGCAACGTTTGGTTCTGCCAATAGTCCCTTTCTGTTCGAATTGATGACTGAATGTGACTCGGTCGAGAGGACCTTGGGAGAGCTACACTGAATTGACGGTCAGCGCATGCGCACACATCACATGCGCACAAATTTCAAATCCATGAACGGATAAGATGTCTGTGTGCACATGCGCTGGCCGTCGATTCAGTGTAGCTCTCCCAAGGTCCTTTCGACCGAGTCACATTCAGTCATCAATTCGAACAGAAAGGGACTATTGGCAGAACCAAACGTTGCCCGAAGTCTGTTTTCAATACTTCAACTTAACTGGTAAGTCTTCAAATTGAAGAAATTTTTGGATTTTACCGGTAAATTGATATTTACCTGTGATACTATAGTGTGTCATGATCCTGAATGTTACAATGCGCAGCCCCATTTAGTTATGCGTATGGGGCTGCTGGTCGCAGTTAGCTATGCGTATGGGGCTGCTGGTCGCAGTTATGCATGCAGTAATGGTTTAGTACAATACGTGTACTGTATATTGATTCTCGCGGTACCGCGGTACCGTGACGGCTCTGGTACAAAACCATTATTGCATGATTACTCAGACATGAGAGCACTTTGGGGCGAGTAAGTCTCACAGTGTTAGTTATATGAAAGGTACTTTAACCTGAAACACAAACTAAGACATGGAAATTCAGGGAAACTTTCGAGGTACCAAAACTTTATAATTATCTTTCATTTTTTCCTTATTATTTCTATGTACTTTCTCAAGTTTGTATTGCTTGAAATGATAAAAATACAGGGTATTTATAATGTGCCAATTCCACATAGCTGACGTGCTCTGGGTGCAAAGAAGGTTTGCATGGTGAAGTAAATGAGGGAGAAAGATTTGCGGTGACACCATGTGTATGTAGTCCTTAACCGGATTGTTGTTTGGCAGAAGAAGAGCCTAGAAAGAGGAGAATTGAAGAGGGAATCGACATATGGGGGCTGTGAGGAGGGCAAAAAGTGAAGAATGGGGGATAGTAATGGGCTAGAAGTTGAAGTTGAGGTTTGTGTGATTACAAAACGATCATTTAAGCCCTCAAACTACCCTAGATTAACCGCTTGTGTGTTTTGAGTCCCAGTTGGCACAAATGACCCCATAGTATTGTACATTGTCCAAAGTCCCTAGCACAGAAAGATACATGTATAACCATCATTCAGTAGCCCTATAGACAGCAGTGGACATTTCTGCATGTTGTAAGGGATGTCCTGACTGTCCATATGATAGCTCTGCAGCTACTGTTTGCTATATCTCTGTGACATCACTCAAAAAAATTTCACATTGTTGAGACAAACCAGTTGCCGCCGTAGGTACTGTAAGTGCAGAATAGTATGTAGTGTGTACATTTTTGCATGTGATACATGTACTATCAACAAAAACATGCAAATGCATCAATTACTAAACTTTGTCTACGTGAATTAACTCTTAAGAGTAACTTATAGAAGACTTCTATAAGTAATGTGTTGATAGTCAAACATTTCGTAACATAAGGAGTCCATCTTACTTGATGGAACAGCAACAAAAATGGTCAGTGGGTAAAAAATTTTGACCTGCAGAACTCATGGAGTTGCATCAGTATGCCACCAATGTGACCTAACTTGATTGGTTCTCTGTGTGTTTGCCTTGCTATCAAAAGATGACCATAGTGGCCATATTTTCCGAGACGGGCTTCTTCGACTACTGCGCCCTGGTCTCGTACAAACTAGCCAAGGGGAGGATCTGGACGCTGGTCACTATCCTCTGCTTCTTCTCCGGCATCGTGTCGGCCTTCCTGGACAACGTCACCACCATCCTCCTCCTGACACCGGTCACCATCAGGTCAGCTTGACCCCTCTGATTTAGACCAGTACTTCTCCTCTAGCTGAACCCTCAAAGGCCCGAATTCAAGAAGATGGTGCAATTCTAAACCATGGTTTATGCATATTTCTTCTGCGCAAATATGATTGAGAGATTGTGTAAGCTCACAGATGTCCTGTAACAAACGCATGTTGATACATGCATGTCTAGGTATGCCTATTTCACTTTTTTTTTAGACCATGGTCTACGTTTAAACAAAGTTTCAATTCGGGCCTGTGTGAGTGGATTCAACACACCTCAGGGAAACTCACCTGAATTTTATGTTTTCTCAAATGTTTGCATCCCCTTGACTCCCATGTTTCTTTTGTGTCATTTGCTCATCTGTGTGCCAGGCAATTTGCATGACACTTTGCGTGAAACTGTCAAATAATGTAAGTCTCTGATGAGCATTTGTCACACGGTCAAGGGTAGCACTGACATGTTATAGTTGAGATGACGATAATGATAATGACGATGATGGTGATGATGATAATACTCATTCTTTCATTCATTTATTCATTCATTTATTTTTCATTTCCAACAGAAACATATAAATATATTACAAAAATTGAATACAGTGCATAAATTTCATCATACAAAGTAAAGGATAAATTTACAGAAAACTTGTAGGTATAGGAAAATGTTGGAAATGGGGAGGAATGGTAAAAAGCTGAGCTTGTAGGCTGCATTCCCCCCACACGTAATACAAGAAATCATATGATCGATAGACTGATAAGCATTGAAAATGGATGAAACAAAGAAACTAAGACAAAAAGACCTATAACTAACTATACTATACTAAAAAGAACTATACTAAAAAGAACTATACTAATGATATTAAGAATACTACAGATTGCCATTTTGTGGGCTCATGTGATACAATGTGAAATTAGTCAATGTGCCCTCAGGATATTCAGAGGAAACAAATGTTCCAAAGTATATGTACAACCCCAACCAAACAATGACAAGGGCTTTGGACTCCAACAAGCAAGTTCATTTTAATTAATATGATATAACCACCATAGAGTAGTAGTAGGAGTAAAAGTATTTTGAGGTAGCATTAAATCATTTTACCCATCAATCTCCTCCTTCCCCAGCTTGTGCGAGGTGCTTGAGATTGATCCCCGCTATGTCCTGATTGCCGAAGTTGTCTTCTCCAACATCGGCGGGACGGCAACCGCCATTGGCGACCCGCCCAATGTCATCATCGTTTCCAACTCTGAGATACAGGATGCGGTGAGTTTGACATTGACTTCTGGGGTTCATGCAGCGGGTCATGAAAAACCTCAACATGGTTATATCATCATGAACATAATTCACGCCTCACATACGGTGAATTGCAGTACTACATTGTACTGTAAAAGTGGAAATTTTCACGCATTTCGCGCAACCAGAAGCTAGCACAAATACGAAAGTATGCAAATATTTTTGTGTGACATATGTTTTTCAGTAATTAATGTCCTGATTCCGCTGAATTCAAAACACATGAATTACGTCTTTCCCAGCTGAGCATGAAAAATCAATTATGCAAAATATCCACTTTTACAGTACTTGTTTGATTTCAGCATGATGTTGTAAATCAAGAGTATGAAATATTTATTGAATCATTTGCTTAATTCTCCAGCCTATGAAACCCCATTCTTGACATTTTTATAAGCATGAGATATTCAAAAATGGTAATGAAAACCTAGGGTGCTTTGAATGCATGCACGAAAACCCATAGGGAGCATTTAATACTTTATTGCATGCATACATGACTTTATTGCATGAATACATTCCCCATGTCAGCAAACGTGTATCACATTGTGAAAGATAATGGAATGCAGTAAATAGAATGATGTGAAGTTCAATTGGTTCAATTCATTTTTGTATTGCAGAAATGATTTCTTTAATAGTGTGTATTATTGGGTAACGCTTACCACATTTTGATTTTTCAAATCAGGCTTTGATGTTGATCAACATTTGTCATTTGTCATTTTCATATCTGAAAGCAAGAATGTGTTTGTAGGTTTCTTCTTTTACAATGAGACGAGAGATTGCATGTGTGGTGTTTAGTAGTATGTGATTGAAAACAAGTATGTCTTTCACATACAATTTACATTTGTACATTGAATTTTTTTGTGATACAGTAGGTATCAGCATGGTGAGATACAAATATATTTCATGCCATTGCAAAGACAGTTGGTAACAGTGTCGTGGAACCGGTATGTAAGACTCTTCAAATGGGGTCATCATCTTAAAGATGCACTGTCCCGGTGGGTATGAGGGCGCTGTTGGATGATACTGCCGATCACCGTTAGCATTGATACAGAGATTGCCGAAGTTGAGCTGTCATCATGAGTAAAGCGCGTAGGTGTTGCTAGGTAATGTTTGCCTTCGTTGTCTTCTCTGCGTATCACACAGTCTGTAGTGACGCCAGATGCATGATTATGTACTTCTAATATGACGTCACAAAGGAAGTTCGCTGAAGCTGTCATCCCCCTCAGCCGAATCATGAGCCGAACTCAGATCGGACCACTGACTACAGTGGATCGGACTTGTAGACTCGGGGAAATGGGTCAAAGCATGTAGCACTAAAGAGGAGTCGATAGCATAGGTCTCTATAGGAAACTTGCGCAGTGCGCCCGCGTACACATTCGACTATTAAAACCACCGGGACCATGTGCCTTTAAAGCTGTTCTAACTTTGTAATATCATAGACTGCAGACTATGCAAGTGAGCATTTTTTTTTTAATGTTTTAACACTCTTAAAATCACTGAATTGATTCAAATTGGCAGCACCTCAGATATCCAAGTCTGGCGGTAAGTACCCCCTCCTTCTCTCAGGCATGGGTGTGATGAGCTCTCTCTAATTTACTTCATCTCATTCTGCTTTTAACAGTTGGTGTTTGCTGTCCGTATCAAACTAATTCTTCTCCTCCTCAGGTGCTAGTCTTTTGATGGCCTTTACCAGCATAACCTTCCTTCTTCTTCAGATATGATCAGTTTTCATACCTCTCATGCATGTATAGTGCATGTTTTCTAAGTTCTTTTATTATTGTATTGAAGTTATTAGACTTGACATCCTATTTTGAATACTCACAGCACTGCCATAGATTATTGTGACTGACATTTTCTTCTATCAGTTGTCAATAACATCATTCCTCCATGGAAATTGGCACAGGACCTGCCATGTGGTTTTCATAAGATGCAGTGGTGCATCATGGGATACTGTTTAGATGGAATCACATGGAATCAGACGAAACAAAAAACAAAACAAAAAACAACCAGTAAAGATGATAAGAAGTGTGTTGATTTTTTACATGTAAAATCATACCACTTGAAGTAGACTAAAAGTGTTTGTTTTTGTTTTTTTCAAAATCCGGCTCAGTGCAATCAAATCTTTCTTTGAATAAAGTATGGAAGACAGCATCTTGCGTGCATGGTGACATTTTATGAGAAAAATATGACTGATACAAAGGTGATGATAATAAGGTGATAAAGAGACTTGATTTTTTTTTTTTTAATGAAGCAATTCATCCTATGAAAATGACTGTGCCATCCTCACACCTTCTATGAAATACAGTCAGCTATTGTTGTGATTATCAAAATCTTTCACAAGGAAACACTTGCTTTTGACATCGATATTTTGTTTATCCATGAAACTGCAAAGAAAAATGATAATGCAAGGTTTACATTCGCTTATTATTTTTACTCTGACAAGTTTAATAATGACATAAGTTTGGAATCCGTGTTGGTTTGCCTGGAAGAATAACCCAGTAAAGCTTGCTTTGTGCAATAGTACCATCTGTATATCTAGAAAATATGCATTACAATTCTGTCTTGATTGCCGTAATAGATAAAATGAGTGATTTATTCTAAAATGTTCTCGGACAGAAAAATCCTTCTTCACAGTAGATATTTTTTGATCGATTTCACTTGTGTGTTACATTCCGAATGTCGATATAAATAAGATTATCATGGTCATTTCAGAATTGAGAAACTGATTGGAAAAAGCAAGAATGCATGAAAAAACTAGAAATGTCGCTACGGCGACTGATGCCTCCGCCATAATGCATGATTCTCCCAATAGGTGTATAGTACAATGTCTTCACAATGTGTGATGACAGTTTCACATAACTGGCAAAATATCAAAATAACAGGTTTATCAGAAATATCGTGAATGTTCACTTTCCACGAACTGGGTTTGCTATAATTGTCTATTAAGAGTGCAGGTACACATATTTGGGGAATTGGAAATTTTTACTTGACTTCTGACCGACCTTATTATAAGTTTATGCATTGAGTATAATTTTCAAAATATGAAGAAAGAGTGTAATTACCAGTACAAAATATATATATATTTTTCATTTAAACCTAACCTTTGACCTTTGACCTTCTGGCTGGAAATTTCCAAGAGAATCTCCATTAAGTAATACATGTACATATATTAAATTTTAAAACTAATAATGCAATCATTGCATATACTAGTACAGGCGTATATGAGGGAAATAGTAACATTTTGAGAAGTTGACCTTGACCTTTGACCCCTGACTATCGACCCATGACCCCTAAATTCCCTAGATAAGCCCTGCCAGTCAGTACATGTATGTACCAAGTTCAATGAAGATACATTGAACCATTTGTGAGAAAAGTGATATTGCAACATTTTCACCTAACCTTTGACCTTTTGACCTTTGACCTTATGACATGAAACTCTCTCTGGAGAATCTTTATGCAGTAGTACATGTCTACACTAAGTTTCAAGAAAATAACTGCAGGCATTGCATAGATATGGGGGAAATAGCAACATTTTTAGCATTTGACCTTGACCTACCTTTGACCTCTTGTCAATGTCACTAAAATCTACTCAACTAATTGTCCCATCATACATCATCCTTGGACCAAGTTTGGTGAAAGCTGCTTCATCCAGTTTTGAGTTATCACGTAAACAGATAAATTTTAGGATTTGACCTTGATCTTTGACTTTTGACCTCTGTCCGATTTCACTGAAAAACTAATCAAATAATTGTCCCATCATACATCATCCTCCAACAAAGTTTGGTGAAATTTGCTCCATACAGTCTTGAGTTATCGCGTAAACGGATAAATTTCATGATTTGACCTTGACCTTTGACCTTTGACCTTTAGCCGATTTCACCTAAAATCTAATCAAATCATTGCCCCATCATACTTCATACTTGGACCAAGTCTGGTAAAATTCCAGTAAATATTACTCAAGTTATCGCGTAAACGAAAGCATACGGACGTACGGACGTACGTACGGACGTACGGACGTACGGACGGACGGACGGACAACCCGAAAACATAATGCCTCCGGCACCACTACGTGGCGGAGGCATAAAAAGTATGGTTAGGTGGAGATGCTTGTGTAGAACTCTAATGAAAACTTGTAGAGTGATATATCTAGTGCCAAGATAGGTACAAAGGTATATTAGAACTTTTAGATGACAGCATGTGTATGTTTAGTAATTTTGTAAAGCCTGTTGCTCAGTATTTTGTATGTAACTTAATTACTTGGTGTAATTTTGTCTCCTTTTGGACCCCCTTGTAATAATTTGTAACCGACTAATATGGCAATTATTATTCGACCTCTTGAACCCTAATTTTTTTTCCACCTACAATGTAGGACCAAGGTAGGGGAAATGGATTAATAAAAGTTATAAGAACATTTTTAGAATAAATTGGAAACTGTTTTATATTGGGAGTGCATGTTGGTTGTGAATTGAGAAGAAAAATGCTCCTGTTTTTCAAATTCTTGAAATTCTTCCATCAAGATGTTTTCAGTGCAACTGATTGACAAATTGCCCTACATTGACATTTCAAGCACGGAATTGATCAGTGTTTTAGTAGTAGCCATGATATTTTGTTTTGATATTTTTGTTGACAAGACCATTTGTTGGAAATTATCCAAACCTATTTGGATTAAAATCATGCCTATTTATTTGTATTAATGTTAGGTTATTTTTTTGTCTAATTCAAAAAAAGAAATAAACAAGAAATTGATTTGGATTCTAGACTTTTCTCATTTGTCTGAAATAATAACTAACAGACTGTTATCACCTGTAACTTAATCAGTATTACTATTTGCTGTGAATGGTAGACGTCTGTTGTTAAATTCTCCACCTACAGTTCAGTTTGATAATTTGTGACTATTGAACGTGTGTTCTGCATATATTTCTAACCCTGCATTTCTTCCTATCTGTGGACTCTCTAATTGGTATTGTGTATGCTGTGTTCTGTAAAATTTACAGAGGTACACTGTATCCTCAAAATCCATTTACTTTTATTGCACTTTGTTACTATTTGACATTTCTATTTGGTAATCAAAGCAGGTGCTGTGGAACTAACTTCTATTTGTGGGGATTGGATATTACTCTTCACCCCAAATATGTCCAGGCACTTTACAAGTGTGACTGTAACTTGCAAAGCTTTTTTGTCATCATTTAATTCTATTAAACTACGTGACTGTAATTGTAAGTTAGCAGGCTCACTCTGGTATAACAGTATGCCTCTCCGGAACTCCAGTTTACGGGCCATTATGACGAAATAAGGATTGTTTTTTTCTTATCTTTTCCTTCATTGGCAGTTTATATAGTTTCCAGCTATCTGCAGCATCTTGCGAATAAAGCAGAGTAAGGGTTTATCATATGATGGTGGCTTTTTTAAAGGGAGTACTACTTTCTGTCGCCTTGACTGGGTGTTTCTAACTTACATTATCTCCAAGCTTTCTTTTTTTACCCCCTTCAGAATGCAGAAAACACAAGTAATGGTTTGGTTTATTAGATAAAATGTTCTTGAAGTCAAAATGCTGAATTGCAACATTTGCTCACAAAGACATACTACTTAAATACAAATTTGATTAAAAAACCAAAGTATTTACGAATTCAAATTATTCATCACTATTAGAAAAATAACAGTAATATCATTTACCACATTATCAATTACTGTAAAACGAGGAATTTTCGCGTGCATTTTAATTTCGCAAGCACCAAGATTCGCGAAATTAAAATGCACGCGAAAGTTCTTGTCTACACTATATGCATTGAATGCCAGTGCCAGTTCGCGAAAATTTCATGCCGCAAAAAAGGCCGTCGGCTCCAATTCGCGAAAAATTCATGCCGCGAATATATCATGTTTTACAGGATAGAATCTATTACATTCACTACATTCAACACACTGTACGTGACGAATAAACACAAACTGAATAAAAGAGGGACCCAGTTTCTCCCTTTCCTCACATTCTATTCACATCTTCCCCTCCCTCTCTCTCATGAACATACACACTTACACGCACGTGCAAACACAGGTACACTCACACACACATACACACAATCATCTCTTCCTCACACCCAATAAACTCACACACACACAAACACATACACACACGACATGTACAAATTCTCATTCTCTCACCACACGGAATTACTACAGATTATAAAGTACATTCATCACCCTTAAACTGCATTTGATCATATAATATTTAGAAACAGTCAAATGCACAATGTAGTGAATGTTTACAAATATTGATTGGAGTACAACAAAAAAATATAAATACTGTATCATCATATAATCTGAAGTGGTGTGATGCTATGGAATATGCCTCCTGAACATATTAAAAATGGCATCACATAAGTAAATTTAAATTATCAACAGTGACCAATGAAAAAAGAAAAAAAAAACATTGGGTGCGCAAACCTTTTACAGGTTGTGTGTTTTCCAAATAAACTGATGTTCATAGACCATTACGAAAAAAAAGAAAGAAAAAGAAGTAGGTTAGGAATGAAGAAAGGACAAGTAATGTAGGTTAGCAAGTTAGATTGAAGTGCTTTGGTCTACAAAGGATCAAAATTATCCCAACGAAGTAGAATTCCCCTTATTTAAACATCTGGCTTTGATGACGAAAAGGGAAAATTTCTCACACATCACAGCGAGTGACTGAATGTTGCCATTTCATAAAGTTAGTGATCACACTCAAAGTTTACGGTGTGTATTCTCTGGTAATGTACTGTTGGAAAAACAAACAAACAAACAAACACACATTAAATACAACTCTGAAAGTCTAAAATATAGGTAGCCTTGTAATTGTGAGTTGCTGTTGAGATGTTATCAAATATTAAAGCAGATATTAGTTCTCAAGAGTGGTGAGATGTATGTACATTGTAGATGAGATTACTCTTACATAATGCATGTGCTGTTTTAGAGAACTTTGTATTGGTCTGAACCACAATTATAACAGGTAGATGGTGGCAACCTCCCCATCCCTCCTCCCCCCCCCCCCCCTCCCGCCACAAGTAATGTGAAGAAAAAAACAAAACAAAACAATGAAAACTATCCAAACAAAATGTAAATTACCTTTGAGCTATCCCAGGGTCCCGCGGTCCCCCCCCCCCCCCCCCCCCAACACTTAAACATTCCGCGACCCCTGATACATAGAGATTTCGGATTGCACTAGTGCCTTACCCACAGCAGAAAAGAAAAAGAAAAAATCTATTTTTCTGCAGTGAGGAAAAAACAGGCATCACTTTGTCATTTTATGTCAAAACATCCCCGACAGATTTCATGCAGGGGGCATGTGCTTGATGCCAAATGTATTTTGTGTATTTACTCGTCTGTGTGTCTTTACTAGTGTATGTGTATCTATCTTGACAGGGCATTGGTTTTGCAGACTTCACCCTGCATCTTAGTCTGGGAATCATCTTCTGCATGGTGATTGGCTACTTTGTGCTGAGGCTTCTCTATCGGGGGATCAACCTACACTCACAGGACACAGAAGTGCGAGGTTAGCATACTAGCCTCTGCCATGAATTGATTTTTTCTTTTCTTCATTGAAATCTGTTTGTTATCTTAAACTGCAATGGCAAGAATACTTGCATTGTATTTCAAAAGAGTGCACTTTATATTTGCTAACTGATATCAATTTATTTTAATCTCATCTGCATACTTTATTTGTATCTTTTCTGTTGAAAATCGATATAAATTTTGAATTTGATTCAGATGAAATGAGTTGAAGTTAAATTGAATGTAAGTCTTGTAATAAGACTAATAATATGTCAAACAGACCAATTGAGACCTCTCCAATGGAGAAGATATGTATGAATATGTGTATGTGTGTGGGTGATGGCATCTACATGTACCTGCAGTCAAAAAGCTACTCAAGGACTTAACTCAAAACTACATTTAAAAATGTAGCATTTTTTTTTTTTTTTTTACAAAGAGACAAACAATTTGCTCTTAACTGTTGTGATGAAGTTTGCCACATGAAATTTTGTGCTGTTTTTCAGGGTGTATTTTTCTTTTTCTTCCTAATGAGAATAAGCGTGCATGAATGGCAAGTATGATTAGATTTTAAACAACATCCTTGAAAATTTCAAATTTGTTTGTTGACTTATTGTGGGAATGCAGGCATGTAAGCCTCCAGACTTGAGGTGGAACATATTTTCTATTCAAAAGAATGATTCTGCATATTTTTTTTTGTATTTGTTTTTTTTTTTTGGTTGTCCTGTATCTGTTGTTTGTTTCTTTGTTTCATTGTTGTTGTTGTTGTTTTTTCCCCTGAGAACCAACATATGAAATTAAGTAAAAGAATGAAGAAAGAATAAAGGGGATATACTGTATAAGCTGTTATTTTCGTGCACAGATATTTTTGCAAATGAGCAGGTCACTGACATTTTCGCGAGATATTGCTTTCGTGAATTGACACCGAGGTTTGCATGTGCACTGGTAGCCTATAATAGCGCATGGCAAGATTTTTGCATGTTGTTGAATTCGCGGTCCAACAGTGATTCACGAAATTCGCGAAAATTAAACCCTGGCGAAAATAACAGCTTTTACGGTACTGTGGTCCTCGTAGCTACAAATTGAACAGACTTTTCAGGCAATAGTCATAGTTGTCCACATTTGACAGTCTCCTCTACTGTATGAGTGCAGAGTACTTTTCTTCTAGTGGTGAGCGCAATGAAAATAAAAGTGAAACGTCAAAGCGTAACAAATTTCATGTGACTCTTCACACCCCCAGAGCTGAAGCACGAGATAGAGGTGTGGCGTCAGGCGGCCACCAGGATCATGGTTGCATCCAAGGAGGAGAGTACTGTGAAGGCACTCCTCTTGCAGAAAGTCTACCAGCTTGAGACGCAGTTCCGCAACCGGCTCTACCAGTCAAGGTGGGACCGGGGAGGGGGCTTGATGTGGGACGGGGGCACTAAAAGCAAACAGTTTAAAACTTTCTGATGTGATGGGATACCACAAAGTATGTATTTTGTAACATATCGTCAGCTGAGAATGAGAAGGGCGTTAAGTTGTCTCGAACACTATGGGTTTAGTGACAACTTAACGCCCTTATCATTCTCAACAGACGATATGCACTTGTTGCGCTGCATTCCAGCTTCTGTAGTTAAGATGCTCTCCTTTTTTTTCTTTTTCTTTTTTTTTTTTTCCTGTCAAGATTTTAGAGACCACCTAAACATTTAATGTCCAGGGCCCCGTTTTATCAAAAGATATAATCGATTTTAAATTCCCTTACCACACAGGCTGTCATAGACTTATGATTGAAATCGACTATATAATTAATTGTAACTCTTCATAAAGCAGATGTGCTTGGACTCCATTCTACATGTATATAATTATAAATGCATGGTTTCTATACAGATGTAGAAGGGGCAGACAGTAGATAGGGAGGAGCTTTAGCAGATAGGTTTTGAATTTCAGTGGTGCTGAGATATGCATTGCTTTCATTTCACAAAATGGATGTTTAAAAATATATCAGAAATATGTAATGTGTTGTCAACTTGTATTGAATATGGATTGCTTTGGATGAGCAGTCATTTGTATAGCTTCCTAAGTGTGTTTGGATATATAAGTGTCTGCTTCCTCTAAAGGCCCTGCAGAGATTGTCATACAAAATACATTGTACCTTTTGTCATTATAGTGCAGTACCACAAAGACTCTAAACTGTCACATACCAATATTGTTTGCCGAACATACTGTATATGCTCTTATTTTTGCGTACAGATATTTTTGCGAATGACGAGGTCATAGACATTTTTGCGAGATGTTGTTTTCGCGAATCGACGCTGACGCTTACGTCAATGCTCTATTAACAAAGCGCGTGGAGACAATTTCGTGTGTTGTTAAATTTGCGATCCAACTGTGATTCGCGAAATTTGCAAAAATAACAGCTTATACAGTATTTCAGTTTACCTTTCTCTATGCTATACTCTATTATATTCCACATACTAAGAATGTTACAATAGGATTGGTCCAGAGCTGATCACGTGATGAAGCGTAGTTTTGCCCATCACATCACCTGAGAAGAAAAGTTCGTTACACTCTATGTTGATAGCCCCTTTTGTTTCGCTGATCTCCACACAGTCCACATAGTCCTAACGCAAGATGAGTACGCGCGAAATAAAAGTGCGTTGCACTGTGGACTATCATGTGACCTAGGTCACTTGATAGTACACAGTGCAACGCACTTTCACTTCGGTGCCGCGCGGTGCGCTCAGCAACTTCATTGTTTTGTCATCTACGCGCACACGTAGCCTAAGCCCAAAGGATACCTAAAGACAGCTAAAACGGTTTCAGATGTGGAATAAAATGGGAATTTCTAGGACCCTAGATGTGGAATATAAAGCAAATAATCAACTTTTAGTTTCAGGCAATGAGACAAACTATCACTTCCTCGGCGATCTGAATGTGTACGCTATCTTTCCTCAGCTGCGCTTCGGAAAGATAGCTACATCCAGATCGCCTCGGAAGTGATAGTTTGTCCCATCACCTTCACCAACGTTGATTATTTGCTTACTATACTATTCTTTGTTATATTCCACATACTAAGGATGTTGCAATAGGATTGGTCCAGAGCTGATCACGTGATGAAGCGTAGTTTTGCCCATCACATCACCTGAGAAGAAAAGTTCATTACACTCTATGTTGATAGTCCCTTTTGTTTCGCTGATCTCCACACAGTCCACACAGTCCTAACGCAAGATGAGTATGCGCGAAATAAAAGTGGTTGCACTGTGGACTATCATGTGACCTAGGTCACTTGATAGTACACAGTTCAATGCACTTTCACTTCGATGCCGCGCGGTGCGCGCAGCAAATTCATTGTTTTGTCATCTACGCGCACTACGTAGCCTAAGCCCTAAGGATACCTAAAGACAGCTAAAACGGGTTCAGATGTGGAATAACATGGGAATTTCTAGGACCCTAGATGTGGAATATAAAGCAAATAATTAACTTTTCGTTTCAGGCAATGAGACAAACTATCACTTCCTCGGCGATCTGAATGTGTATGCTATCTTTCCTCAGCTGAGCTTCAGAAAGATAGCTACATCCAGATCGCCTCGAAAGTGATAGTTTGTCCCATCACCTTCACCAACGTTGATTATTTGCTTACTATACCATACTTTTTCATGTGAGTATTATAGGATTTTCTAAACAGCATATTTATGTGAAAACAGCTGTATATCGGCACGAGGACACAAGTCCCAAGCGTATGTAGTCGCACTCAATGTTTTCTCTCTTTTGATTTAATTTCATGTTCAGGCAATATGATGCTCACCAGTTGAAAAACTCTTGTGAATATAAAAATTGTGCAGAATGATGGCAACATTTTTTGTGCTTACCCACTTGACAAATTATGATTGTAGAGCTCTTTGTCTATCAAAACTACTCTTG
The DNA here is from genome assembly GCF_040938485.1 of Diadema antillarum. NCBI lineage: Eukaryota > Metazoa > Echinodermata > Echinoidea > Diadematoida > Diadematidae > Diadema > Diadema antillarum. The sequence continues at coordinate 206,799 of NW_027271006.1, read as the reverse complement.
TCCTTGGGAAAAGTGAGGAATAGACAAGTCACCTCAGTTTTGTTCAAAAGAATCTAAATGCATATTTTTAATTGTTCAATGTTCCTATAATTTTCCATGTTGTCCAGGCAATCTGCAGGCAGAACTCGAAACTGGCAAGAAAAGTTAGCAGAGCTGGAAGTGCGAGTAAGTTTAGTGTATCTGTAATCACAATTTACAACAATATACAGTTTAGCTATTTTATTAGGAGAGGGCAACCATACCTCCCCCCCCCCTTTTTTCCCCACCCCTGTCATGTTTGGCAACATTTTGCAAAACCTACAAATTACAAATGTATTGCCTTCAAAAAGCAATTGTTCAGATTTGTCCATCTTTTGATTTACTTTCATTCATTCGCGCTGAACCCCCCTCCCCTATCCAACCCCACTGGGAGTGAGATTACAATCTAATATGATGACATTGCCCAAGTGAAGACAGGTTTAGCATTTTACCATTTGGGAGAGGAATGTAATTTGTTGTTCTGGCTTACCATAGTGTAACTGGCAGTATTTTGTCAATTGTAATATATTCAGACTGCTATGGGTACACATGAAAACATTTGAAACAGTACACTGTATAATCAAGTCATAGTCCGACACACTTATTGAGATGTCTGTCATCATCCAGTGTGAGACAATAGAGGAGACCTCCAGATGATTTTCAGAATTTTACAATTGAACAGCTATAAATTACTTATACTGAGTGCAGAGTTTCAAAATTTATAGTGATTTGGTTGAGGAATAAGAATGTTTTCAAAATTTACAACAAATTGCAATGAACAAGGATGATGACATGGCAGCCTCACCATAAGAAAGCATGAGTTTGGGCTCAAGGAAACAGAACAAAAGAAGATGGCATGCATACATTCTACACAGGTGAACTTGTTCAGCAAGTGGTATTGTACTGGAGTTACACTGCTACACTTCTGAAATATGTGTAGCTCCTATCTCATCAACACTGTTCACTGTAAGATTTTTCAAAGTATTGTTTCTCTGCTCAAGGACCACAATAAATTCCACATATCTATACATGGAGCTGTCGATTTATGTACTACATGATGTGAAATTATGAAAATTGTGTGGAATGCCCCTTTAACAATGCAACATTTTTATGGTCACATGACAATGTCTTTTTTGTTCTGTCTCGCCAGTACCGCATCACAGACAAAGTGCTGCTGGCAAAATGCAGCTTTGTTCTAATCGCTGTCATCGTCCTCTTCTTCTCTCACTCACTGGTAGTAGGGATCTACCTCAATTTGGGTAAGCCATCCGTAGCGGACACCAGAACATCATTTTTGCATAATTATTGTCAATGGGGTGACAAAGGCCTGTTTCTCACATTTTGATCAAAATCATACTTTTAGATTAATCGTCAGATAATCAATGAAGTGATGTCTTGTCCAAAGCGTAGCTGTCTTTCCACAAAAATGAAGCCCCCATGGTATGTCACTGGCAATTCCATGTGTTATAGTGCCTTGGCAGCCATGTTTTGTTTTTTGTTTTGTTTTGTTTTCTGATCTCGTGAACATTTGACATATTTGTGATACGAGGTTTTGTCCCCCCAACAGCAATGTACAGTCGTCCTTGCCCAAGTCCTTGACAAGTAAAAAAATTGGCAAAGTCAAAGAAAATTTCTCGCTCAGGTACATGTACATATAATCACATATTAATTCTCTTGTATAAGTCAAAATTCCTGTAAGTCAAAGGACATTTGCATTTGACTTCAACAAGCTGGAGCTTCAAATGCTTGCTGTGGATTCATATGATTTGATGACAGTTTTCGTCATGCGTGTGACAGTGTGGCATTTCTGCATGTTGCAGATTACTTCAGACATGCATGTATTTGATGTGAACATCTCATATGATTTAATAAGATGCTTTAAACATGCACTGCCAAGATGCTTGCAGTGAGTCCTATCAGTAAAAACATTGCTGCCAAGCAGGGTCAATTGACTGACCTTTCACCTCTGACCTTAGTTCACATTTGCATGCAATTTTTTTTTTTTTTTGTGACCATTGATGTGTTGCATGTGTTTGCCATGTATCGCAGGCTGGATTGCAGTAATTGGTGCCGTGGCTTTGCTGCTATTGGCCGATGTGCATGACATTGAGAATGTGATGCATCGTGTGGAGTGGGCCACCCTGCTCTTCTTTGCCGCCCTCTTTGTTCTAATGGAGGTGAGTTTCATACCACTGATCTCTATAGGAGATATCTGGATATCCCATTGGCCCATTCGTGCTGTACAAGCATGTGAAGCCGCCGTGCCGCCATGTTGCCAGGCACACTCTATGGGCATTTGCACATATTTTCCGGCAGAGACTGTCACAAAGATCATGTGACGTCGTGAGCTCTGTACACAAATGTATGGACAATGTGCAGGGTAAGATGGCGGCGTAGTGGCTTCAAAGCGCTTAACCTATGAGATATCCAGCTACTCCCTATAGAGATCAGTGGATCACACAGCCATATACTGCAGAAACCTGTTAATTTGCACATACATATAGATTTGGCATGTACATGTATGTACTGTAGCTGTGAAGTGAAAATGATACAGATTAGTGCAGAGCTGTCTTAAAGTTTTCATACAGTGAAGGTTTCACTTACATGGTACTTGAAGAGCTTTTGTTTTGTTCCCATAAAGTCATCCTTCTGTTGAAGAGTGTTTGTCGTTGTTTTTCAATCATCTAATTTCATTGCAACTGATTGACAAATTGCCCTACATCGACGTAGATAAGTACTGAATTGATCAAGAGTTTTAGTAGTAGCCATAATAAAAGAAATCATGGGCATACATTCTCGAGCAGGATTTGAACCTACGACCTCCTGATCTCGGGACAGGCGTCATCTCCACTAGACCACCAAGCTTCCACCCGACAGCAAGTTTTGGTTCTAATCCTTATACAAAAACAGCATGCAGCGGGTACTGCGTAATTATTCAAATTCATGAAATTCTTCCGTCAAGATGTTTTTATTGCAACTGATTGACAATTTATTTACGTTGATGTAGGGCAATTTGTCAATCTCAATTGCAATGAAAAAATCTCGACGGAAGAATTTCATGAATTTGAATAAGATTTAATTTGTTGTGATGTCATGTGATATCATATGATTTCATCATGGTTTGGTCTGCAGGGACTTACAGAACTTGGATTAATCAACTACATTGGAGATCTGGTAGCAGACCTTATTGAGGTGAGAAAATAAGGTTATTACAGTGGACTCCCATTACAACGAAATCACAAAAATGTATAATGAAGCCGCGGGACCGGCAGTTTTCTTTCGTTATATAAAAATTTTGTTATAGCCGAACAAATAAACAATGAAATTACATAGAGTGGATGATGTTGTGGCCTGAATTTTTACTTCGTTGTAACCGGAATTTCGTTATAACCATGTTCGTTATAACGGGTTATAACGGGTTATAAGCATGTTCGTTATAACGGGACTGCACTGTACTGCATAGATTAAAAAATATATTTTTCTATCTGTATAGAGTCATTTATGTGGTGCTATAGCTTCCAGAATTGCTGCAGAGTATGATATCACAGCCCTTGATGTCTGTTGGAAAAGAAAAAAAAAACACACAATGGATGTACAGTTGAGATTGGAGACGTAATTGGTAGGTCGGCAGGAATAAATTCTGTTTGAACTTGTTAAATATTCAAATTTATGAAGTTCTTCCGTCGTGATGTTTCATTGCAACTGATTGACAAATTGCCCTACATCGACGTAAATAAGCACTGAATTGATCAGTGTTTTAGTAGTAGCCATGATAAAAAATCATGGGCGTACATACTCGAGCAGGATTCGAACCCACGACCTCCTGATCACCGGACAGGCGTCATCTCCACTAGACCACCGAGCTTTCGCCCGACAGCAAGTGTTGGTTCTAATCCTTATAGCATGCAACGGGTACTGCTTTTGTTATTCAAATTTATGAAGTTCTTCCGTCGTGATGTTTCATTGCAACTGATTGACAAATTGCCCTACATCGACGTAAATAAGCACTGAATTGATCAGTGTTTTAGTAGTAGCCATGATAAAAAATCATGGGCGTACATACTCGAGCAGGATTCGAACCCACGACCTCCTGATCACCGGACAGGCGTCATCTCCACTAGACCACCGAGCTTTCGCCCGACAGCAAGTGTTGGTTCTAATCCTTGTAGCATGCAACGGGTACTGCTTTTGTTATTCAAATTTATGAAGTTCTTCCGTCGTGATGTTTCATTGCAACTGATTGACAAATTGCCCTACATCGACGTAAATAAGCACTGAATTGATCAGTGTTTTAGTAGTAGCCATGATAAAAAATCATGGGCGTACATACTCGAGCAGGATTCGAACCCACGACCTCCTGATCACCGGACAGGCGTCATCTCCACTAGACCACCGAGCTTTCGCCCGACAGCAAGTGTTGGTTCTAATCCTTATAGCATGCAACGGGTACTGCTTTTGTTATTCAAATTTATGAAGTTCTTCCGTCGTGATGTTTCATTGCAACTGATTGACAAATTGCCCTACATCGACGTAAATAAGCACTGAATTGATCAGTGTTTTAGTAGTAGCCATGATAAAAAATCATGGGCGTACATACTCGAGCAGGATTCGAACCCACGACCTCCTGATCACCGGACAGGCGTCATCTCCACTAGACCACCGAGCTTTCGCCCGACAGCAAGTGTTGGTTCTAATCCTTATAGCATGCAACGGGTACTGCTTTTGTTATTCAAATTTATGAAGTTCTTCCGTCGTGATGTTTCATTGCAACTGATTGACAAATTGCCCTACATCGACGTAAATAAGCACTGAATTGATCAGTGTTTTAGTAGTAGCCATGATAAAAAATCATGGGCGTACATACTCGAGCAGGATTCGAACCCACGACCTCCTGATCACCGGACAGGCGTCATCTCCACTAGACCACCGAGCTTTCGCCCGACAGCAAGTGTTGGTTCTAATCCTTATAGCATGCAACGGGTACTGCTTTTGTTATTCAAATTTATGAAGTTCTTCCGTCGTGATGTTTCATTGCAACTGATTGACAAGTTGCAATGAAACATCACGACGGAAGAACTTCATAAATTTGAATAACAAAAGCAGTACCCGTTGCATGCTATAAGGATTAGAACCAACACTTGCTGTCGGGCGAAAGCTCGGTGGTCTAGTGGAGATGACGCCTGTCCGGTGATCAGGAGGTCGTGGGTTCGAATCCTGCTCGAGTATGTACGCCCATGATTTTTTATCATGGCTACTACTAAAACACTGATCAATTCAGTGCTTATTTACGTCGATGTAGGGCAATTTGTCAATCAGTTGCAATGAAACATCACGACGGAAGAACTTCATAAATTTGAATAACAAAAGCAGTACCCGTTGCATGCTATAAGGATTAGAACCAACACTTGCTGTCGGGCGAAAGCTCGGTGGTCTAGTGGAGATGACGCCTGTCCGGTGATCAGGAGGTCGTGGGTTCGAATCCTGCTCGAGTATGTACGCCCATGATTTTTTATCATGGCTACTACTAAAACACTGATCAATTCAGTGCTTATTTACGTCGATGTAGGGCAATTTGTCAATCAGTTGCAATGAAACATCACGACGGAAGAACTTCATAAATTTGAATAACAAAAGCAGTACCCGTTGCATGCTATAAGGATTAGAACCAACACTTGCTGTCGGGCGAAAGCTCGGTGGTCTAGTGGAGATGACGCCTGTCCGGTGATCAGGAGGTCGTGGGTTCGAATCCTGCTCGAGTATGTACGCCCATGATTTTTTATCATGGCTACTACTAAAACACTGATCAATTCAGTGCTTATTTACGTCGATGTAGGGCAATTTGTCAATCAGTTGCAATGAAACATCACGACGGAAGAACTTCATAAATTTGAATAACAAAAGCAGTACCCGTTGCATGCTATAAGGATTAGAACCAACACTTGCTGTCGGGCGAAAGCTCGGTGGTCTAGTGGAGATGACGCCTGTCCGGTGATCAGGAGGTCGTGGGTTCGAATCCTGCTCGAGTATGTACGCCCATGATTTTTTATCATGGCTACTACTAAAACACTGATCAATTCAGTGCTTATTTACGTCGATGTAGGGCAATTTGTCAATCAGTTGCAATGAAACATCACGACGGAAGAACTTCATAAATTTGAATAACAAAAGCAGTACCCGTTGCATGCTATAAGGATTAGAACCAACACTTGCTGTCGGGCGAAAGCTCGGTGGTCTAGTGGAGATGACGCCTGTCCGGTGATCAGGAGGTCGTGGGTTCGAATCCTGCTCGAGTATGTACGCCCATGATTTTTTATCATGGCTACTACTAAAACACTGATCAATTCAGTGCTTATTTACGTCGATGTAGGGCAATTTGTCAATCAGTTGCAATGAAACATCACGACGGAAGAACTTCATAAATTTGAATAACAAAAGCAGTACCCGTTGCATGCTATAAGGATTAGAACCAACACTTGCTGTCGGGCGAAAGCTCGGTGGTCTAGTGGAGATGACGCCTGTCCGGTGATCAGGAGGTCGTGGGTTCGAATCCTGCTCGAGTATGTACGCCCATGATTTTTTATCATGGCTACTACTAAAACACTGATCAATTCAGTGCTTATTTACGTCGATGTAGGGCAATTTGTCAATCAGTTGCAATTGTTAAATATTGTTAACCTGTTGAGGACGAGTCCAGAGTATACTCAGGCAGGTGTCTATGGGAAATGCATGTTGTAGCAAAATCAGCCTGTCCTCGACAGGTTAAAATAAAGCAGACAATCTGTGTACCGTGGCGGATGCAAAGAAATAGTAGTCTATGTGCAAAGATTCATTCCAAAAGTACAATATGCTACACATGCTATTGATGAAGATAAAAAATTCAGTGATCACATACAAACGTATGACAACTTTCATGTTTTAGTACAGTTTACCATGACTGCCATCACAGTATAGCACATTTTCCTCCATGAGCATTTTATGTCAACATATTCAACATATTGTAGTAATGGTATGTTTGGTTACATGACATGTATGTAGACCAATCACTGGATGAGATTTCTTTAATAAAGGATAATATACATTTTAATCTTCTGCCTGCAAGAACCTGGTGGCTCCCATGCAAAGTCCATGGAAATTTAAAAAACGTATAGAATCTTGGGTTAACTCTGTTGTGACTGATGGTGGCAACCTGTTTATATGCAGTTGGATTTAGATGTCTTAGTCACAGACGAGTTTAACCTGTTGAAGAGAGTCTCGAGAATACTCGGGCAGGTGTCTATCGGAAATACGTGTTATAGCAAAATCAGTCCATCCTCAACAGGTTATGCGCATGTGACCATTAATTCTGACCTGGTTGTTGCTTGTCACTTTAATCCATACAGGACATACTGGAGGAGGATAGTCATTCAATGACCTTTCACCTGTGACCTTTGATCACATTTGCATGCATGTTGGGGTTTTTTTTTTGTGTGTGTGTGACTCCTGATGTGTCGGTTAAATGCGTGAGTGATAATCTGACCTGGCTGTTGATGTCATGTTAATCCATGCAGGATGTGCCAGAGGAGTCCAGGCTGACTGTGGCCTTGATTCTCATCCTGTGGGTTTCGGCCCTCGCCTCATCCTTCATCGACAACATCCCGTTCACCACGGCGATGGTATGTACCACCCAAGTTAGAGCCACACCCATAGAACACCAAACTTGTGTCCATGTTTACTCCAAAGATGACGTTGTCTTTAATGTCTATAAAAGCTTTATCATATCTCTGAAACTCCCAAGTAAAGCCAATTTTGTCCATAGAGAGCTAATTATTGCTCAGCAGATAAAACCTGGTCTCTATATTTTGCAAGCAGCACAGGTAGTACTCTGCTCCTTAGTGCCTAGTCCTGTAGAGAAAACTTTTATCTGGCAGTCCTGTAGTTACCTATTTGTTAGTATTTTATTTCTTTTCAAATCCCATAATAAAGCCAACATTGTTCACAGACTGTTTAAATAGTCATGGTTATAGAACTGCATGACTTTTCAAAAGAGGTCATTACATTCAAAATCATTTAATGTGCCATCACTCAGTTGGATAGTGTGAGAGTGAATTTGTACAGTACAGTATTCATCGCATGATCGGGACAAGTTGGGAGTAGCAAACACGGCCCCTTTAAGCGAGGTGCCCGATTTCGCGATGAGTACTCGCCATACACTAACGGCATACGACATGTACATGTAGTGCACACACACACACACACACACACACATACATGCATACTGACGTACTGTACATGTACATGAATACACAACACGCTACCCCTCGGCGCGACCCTCCAGCTCTCCCTGCATTCTCGCAATGATGTAGAGTAATTGCAACCGGGTTCGATTCTTCTGTCAAACACGCGTGTACACGTAATCAATGTCAGCTCATAGTCTAGATTCATAAAACGTTACGCATTCGCACATACATTGAACCCTTCTCATCTTTCACGCTCTCCCTCCCACTCTCTCCCCCATTTCACTGAATACGTAACTGTTCATAGCCCTCATTTCAATCACGTAACTTTTGCCCAGTCACAACTGAGGAAGATTGTGACGTACACACAGATCACAGTGTACAGCTGTATTGAAAGTTGAAACCAAAGACAGTAGATAACAAGATACGAAGGCGCGCGATAACAATGGACTTTGCCCTCAGAGTGTATGACTGAGATTAAACAACGCACACAGCCTGGGCTGTATGAGCGAGGCATGTTTTTTATTGGATGTGAGTCGAGTAGGAATTGCAAGCGAGCACATGGCTTTGCTTATGTAGGGGAGAAGAATGTTCGCGAAGGCATGTGCTTTGCAATGGCATGGATACTTATACACGGCGCTTTCGTGGCTATGCATGTACATGTACTGGATGGACGGAGGTCAAAACACACCAATCCGAAGCTTGCTTTGTAAGTTTGTTGTAAACGACAACTGATACGGAATCTTTGAAATATTGTTGTGGTATTTTGGTAGATTTTTTGTGTAAAATATTAACAAAATCAAAGATCGCTTGAAGAAAAATTGTCCCGTTTATCAGAGGTCCCCGCCCGATTATCCAGTGAAAATAACGTGCGTTGGAAATGTTTCTGGGAAGCGTATATCATTTAAGCGAGGATCCCGATTATCAGATGCCCGATTATGCGATGAATACTGTATAAACGTATGCTACAATTTGCTTTGGAAACTGAAGTATAGCTAATTCAGAATAGAATAATATTCTTTGTATCTATCATAGATAGCAAGCTAATACTATAGTGAGGTTGTCAAACAGAAATTCAAATATGTCCAAGATATAAAAGCAGTACCAGCATTTTGTGACTGCCATTAGATATCAATGAGTCGTGGCAGAATGTATGTGCCATATTCTAAAACTAAAATGGATTTGATGAAGATAACCTTTGTCCACTCTTATCACTTTCTGGACCAGATTCCTATCGTCCTGGACCTGGGTGAGAGGGAAGAACTGGGGCTTCCCCTAAAGCCCATGGTGTGGGCATTGGCCTTTGGGGCGTGTCTCGGAGGCAATGGAACACTCATTGGGGCATCGGCCAATGTTGTGTGCGCGGGGATTGCAGACCAACACGGTTACGGATTCTCCTTTGTCGACTTTCTGAAGTAAGTGATGACGTGAATATCCTTTCAAGCATATTATTTCTCCAGTCGCTTATAGAAAAGCTTGCACCAACAGTATCCCCACTCCACTACCTTTGGGGCATTCTGGCCAGAATGGCACTTGCCAGGTTCTCCTACACCTATATTCAGCTCCCTACTGTGTACTCTGAGTTGAGAGGATCAAGGTAGATGTTAATACAGGAGAACCCTGTTGTAACAAGATACTCAGGAACTGCAAGAATTTTCACATTATAACAAATTTTAAAAATGGACAAACTAAAATAATGAGGGAACTTGTGAGTAGTTTTACCAAACAAATCCTGTCGCTGTAGCAAAATCTGGTTATCTCTGTCTTCATTATAACAAGGCTGCCTGAAGTCATGTGATCTGCTCAAGGGTACAAATGCTGTGGGAGGCTTTGAACCCATGACTTCCTGAATAAAAGTCTATTGAACCAGAACTCATTCCAGTCAAAATTCCAATCTGTCTTGTACATACAACATTTGTATGTATGAATTTCATTATGAGCCATTTATTCAAACCAAAGCATTACAGCTGAGTTCATGTTGATGTTTTCTCTTGTGAAGGTGTATCAGTTATTCCAGTGTTTGTCAAAAAGACAAAAACCCATTATTTCAGGACTCTTTATCCAAGACCACTTATATGCATGAGTAACTGGGAAATATCTTGTGCATACGTATGTACAATTCGCTTAATACCGTGCTTTGGACAGAACAAGGTACATTGCTTCTCAAATTGTATGAATCAACTTATATTCTACATACACTTGCAATATTTGACCCTTAAGAAGAATATCTTTCAATTTCATTGTGTACAACAGCAGGTGAATTGTTCTTTTTAGACACTTTCAGATTCAGTGAATTGCCAGCTATTTCGAATGCAATATGCATTTTCCTGATAATTCCAGGAAATTGATTATCCGTTCTCTAAAATAGAAATATGATATCGCATCTCATCCTGGTAATTTCCTCTCTACAATCTTCCCTGTCTCTCCACAGGGTTGGTTTTCCCATGATGCTCAGCACAACATTCGTGGCCATGATCTACCTGCTGGTTTGCCACAGCTGGCTTGGATGGAATGACTAATGGTGCTTTGGGGGAATCTAAGGATTCCAGTGGAACAACTGATGGTGTTTGGGGGAATCAAAGAATTCCAGTGGAGCAACTAATGGTGTATTGAGGATTTCACGATTCAAGTGGCGCAACCAATGGTGCGTTTGGGGAATCTAAGGATCCCAGTGGAGCGACCAATGGTGTTTTGGGGTGTTTAAGAATTCAAGTGGAGCAAGTAATGGTGTATTGGGGATTTAAAGATTCAAGTGGCGCAACCAATGGTGTTTTGGGGATATATGGATCCCAGTAGAGCCAACCAGTGGTGTTTTGGGATGTTTAAGCATTCCAGTGGAGCAGCCGACGGTGTTTTTGGGAATTCAAAGTTTCCAGTGGAGGAACTGTTGGTGCCTGAAGAAATCCTAGGGTGAGAGGGAGCATCAAGTGGTTCCATGGGAATTCCATCAGATTTCCATTGGAATGACTAGCAGTGCCTTTGGGAATCACAGAATTCCACAGGAACATCTAGCTGTGCCATTGGGAATCTCAGGATTCCATCGGTTTAAAGAGTGGTTCCTGAGGGAATCCAAAAGTTCCATTGGATCCACTAGTGGTGCCTGAGGAATTACCAGGGTTCCACTGGATCCACTAGTGGTGCCTGAGGAATTACCAGGGTTCCACTGGATCCACTAGTGGTGCCTGAGGAATTACCAGGGTTCCGCTGGATCCACTTGTGGTGCCTTAGGAAATACCAGGGTTCCACTGAATCCACTAGTGGTGCCTGAGGAATTACCAGGGTTCCACTGGATCCACTAGTGGTGCCTGAGGAAATACCAGGGTTCCGCTGGATCCACTTGTGGTGCCTTAGGAAATACCAGGGTTCCACTGGATCCACCAGTGGTGCCTGAGGAAATACCAGGGTTCCACTGGATCCACTAGTGGTGCCTGAGGAATTACCAGGGTTCCACTGGATCCACTAGTGGTGCCTGAGGAATTACCAGGGTTCCGCTGGATCCACTTGTGGTGCCTTAGGAAATACCAGGGTTCCACTGAATCCACTAGTGGTGCCTGAGGAATTACCAGGGTTCCACTGGATCCACTAGTGGTGCCTGAGGAAATACCAGGGTTCCGCTGGATCCACTTGTGGTGCCTTAGGAAATACCAGGGTTCCACTGGATCCACTTGTGGTGCCTTAGGAAATCTAAGGGTTCCACTGGATCCACTAGTGGTGCCTGAGGAATTACCAGGGTTCCACTGGATCCACTTGTGGTGCCTTAGGAAATACCAGGGTTCCACTGAATCCACTAGCGGTGCCTGAGGAAATACCAGGGTTCCGCTGGATCTGCCAGCGGTGCCTTGGAAATCCCAAGATACCAGTGGAATAACCAGTGGTGCCATGGGTAATCCCAGGATTCAGTTTGTCCAGCTACTGGTGCCTTGAGACATCTCTTCAAACTCGTCCCAGAGAGTGTGCAGTAATTACTTCAAGTGAAACTGTCTTCTACTATAGTACTACCCTGAATATGGAATGTTTGTGTCTCATTATTAAAGACAAGAAGATGAATCCCTGATGTTGTAGGTATATATCATAGTGCATTGACCACCTTATTATTCTCCAGTTGTGATTTGTTCAAATTCACAGAGGTACTGAAATGACGATTTGTATTGTTTCTCTCAGTTCAAGTACTTTAATTTCAATACACCCACTATTAATCGTTTGCATGGAATTTTTTAGATGTTTTCTTATTCTATCATGACATTCCAAGATCATAATCATTCAGTGTACGTTGTAGGTGTTTTTAGGCGTTTTTATTCTGTTACCTCTTGGTCAAATATACTTTTCCGAAAGTCTGCAAAATTCCTGTTGTGTTGAAGCATTCTCTCTTTGAAAAGGTTAGGTGTTGATACAATACATCTTCCTTTCCTGCATTTTTCGTGCCGAGTTTGTGTTTATTGCTTCATTCAAATTCATGCCAAATATATACAGCATATTTATGCCAGATACATGTATATATATATATATATATATTATATATATATACAGCATATTCAAGCCAAATATATGCAGCATATGATCCTATATATCCAGTCTTATTCAGGCCAAATTTGTGCTGTAATAATGAAGATATTTTTTTTTTTTTTTTTTTTTTTTGGGGGGGGGGGAGGGGGTGATATGCTTTAGCAACAACTATTTGAAGTTTAACTTGAAAAGTACACAAGAGATGAGCTCTGGCATTAAAGTGTGTGACACCAACACTTTGCGTCTTTTCATAGCACACTGATACCTAGGAATGGATGATTTCAGTACTGTCAAAGATGTTGCACAAATTTCCTTCACAGTTGAATACATTTTTGGATCAGGATATCTTCAATTTGGGGATTTCACAATGTGTTGATGTGTTTTTACCACTTGGCAGCAAATATCCAGATTGATATACAATTGTACTGGGGTCTTATAGCTGTGAAACTTGAAATGCCTGTGAAAATACAAATACAAACACGAATGTTATAAAAGGCATGGTCATGTTTGTACACTTTAGAAACAAAGGCTTTATCTTCTTCTGAATGGATGTGATAAAAATGCTTGAATGCTCTCATTTTAACTGTTTGTTATTATCAAGCACATCAGAAGCTTTTGCAGCGCAGAAGAATATATGTCTATAGGTTTTGCGCTTTATAAATTGATATATTATTATTATATTATTATTTTGAAATCATGGTACAGCAGACCGTTTTGCCTGTTTACACTATTCTATCTGAATAGTGTAATCTGACATTGGTTTTGCCATGTTCAAAGTAGATTCTCATCTTTATACATATAGTCTGAAAAAATGCATTTGTATAATCACTGCACAGTACAATGTAATATAGGCAATGGGATGTGTGTTTTCTATATGGAATTGGCTGTAATCTCACTCAGGTTTGCCATTAATTTCCAAGATTTATCAGCTCGTTCATAGAAATTCTTATATTATATTATGAATGTACTCTGCAAGCTGTGCTTTTCAGCTGTCTCTAGAAAATGTACATATCTGTGTGTGGCAATATTCTATAGTAACTTTGGACATTGTAGCAGCTGTCCTGTTTGCACTCCATGCACAGGTTGAATCTCTTGTTGAGAATGATTTTAAGATTTTAATGTCTCGAGTCAATTATCATTAAATGTACACTTAAGAGTTGCAGGTAATCACCATAATCTGCCCACTCCTCAGCACTGAAATACTTGTTTACATTAATAGTACACTTCTGTGCTCTACAACTCTCAAGATTTAATACTACTTTAACCCTTTATGTGCTTTTAGTGTGGCAAAGAGAAAGAGAGAGAGTGAGTGAGAGAGAGAGAGATGAAATCTTTGAAGGCTTCCATGGCGGTAGACGTTGGCCGGTAGAAGGCTTAACGGTGCACCACGTATTCTTTCTAGGGTGTGTGTGTGGCCCTGAAAAGGGCCTACCCAAATCCCTATGGGTAGGACCTTTTCAGGGCCACACACATACATGTACCCTAGATAGAATATGTGGTGCACCGTTAAGCCTTCTACCACCCAGAGAGAGAGAGAAAAAACAAACAAACAAACAAACATAGCTTTGTGCACACAGTCCAATGTCAGTGGCACAGAAAGGGTTATAAAGAGAAGAAAGAAGGTGCACAATATTATAATCCAAAACTAGCACTTCAGATGTTTCCGAGTGCCCTGCATGTTAGCAAAGTTTTTAACTTCAAATGTCTTTGTTTTTCAATATGTGTGCTTGCCTTCTTAATCATTAGTAATGATCATTAGCTGCATTGCAAGATACAAATACATGTGGAGTGCAGTTGTATGTGTTTGAAAATAGTGTGTATTCATGCAAAGTGTGTTAACATACCTCTATCTACGTTTTCCCGTGATCCCTTCCACCTTCTGTATAGTCATGTACAATGTGTAGCCTTTCATGCCTAAACAGGAAATTTCAATTTGATGTGTACTAAGCAGATGCACTATATCATTTGAAAGAAATAAGAGGAATGTGTGAAGGTACAATCAGAAAGAGTAGATAACAAGTTAACTATGTATTCTCATATCAGCACAGGAAAAAAAAAAAATCCATGGATCTCAATTGCAGGGTATTTAAAAATCTAGACTAAAGCACATTTTAGCATTTTGTATTAGAGGAAAAATGTACTCTGTAATATGATGCAGTAAAGAGGGAATATTCTGTGTTGTGGGAAGTTTTGCATGTTTTGTAATGTGAGATTCCAGCATGAAAACAGAAATATGCCAATGATTTGTGTACCTTGTATTTTCCATGTTGAATGACAGTATTATAGATACTGTATAAGCTGTTATTTTTGCGAGGGTTTAATTTTCGCGAATTTCGCGAATCACAGGTGGACTGCAAATTTAACAACACGCAAAAATGTCGCCATGTGCTGAGGTATTATTGCGCTTATGACGGCCTCTGTGTCGATTCGCGCAAACTACATATCTGTAGTGTGAAAATGTCTGTGACCTCTGCATTCGCAAAAATAACAGCGTATACAGTAAATGTTGCCCACCACTGATGTCAAATACAGAAGTGTTGCTGAATGGGTGAAAATACAATAATGTAATTTTAGATACAATAATGTAATTTAGATACAATAATGTAATTTTAAGCAACAAATAACCATTCTAATCTTGTGTGACACATGGACTCGTGAAATTTGTATCTACACGGAACTTTTATTTGTCTTTATATGCCTTTTTAAGGAACTAAGCAATTCTTATATAGAGTCTGCATACAATGTATGTAGTATAGTAGTATGCAATGGGATTTGTTTGCATTCTAATCAGTGGTTCCTTTTCTGTCGGATAATGATGAAGAATATTCTGTGCAAATATCACTGTTCACATACGTAACCAACTCTGCACAAAATTGTATGTGTTTCTCCAAAGTGATATGTTGCAGTTGATTATTTGTATGTAAAATTGCAAAATTGATAATTTGATTTTGACAAATATAGCCATGTCTAAAACGTTTGGCAATGTGAATGACAACTATTATATTTCCATTTGCACATAAGTTCTTCCTGCTTTCTTACTGTTCATGGGCATCTTTTATCAGTCATTCCAAATGACCAAGAATTGTCACAAAGTTCTGTTAATGCATACAAATATGACATCAAAGTAAACATAAAGATCAGCAAAGTATGACAAGTGCAATTCCATTAATAGCTGGAGATTGATGTTAATTTTGCAGTGTACACAGGAACTTTATCATAACAAGGAAGTAAAAAAAAAAAAGAAGTATGTCAATTATTATTTAGGATTTCTCACTGTATGATGGAAAAAACCCAAGGAAATATCAAGAGTCAGAGACCTGCAAATATCACCTTGATATAAGAGGGTTTTAATCCGACTTCTTTATATGATGAAGTTTGATTGTAGAATAATATGTACAGAATGCTGAAGTGTACAACTGTGATTAAAATGAGGATGGACTAAGAGTATGATGAGACAGCAAGATTTGATATTTTAATCTTTTAATCTGTTCATTAAAGGACAAGTCCATCTTCATATACATTGTACATGTGGATTGAGTGAATGCAGCAATTAATAGAACACATCAGTGAAAGGTCCTATGTCATGCAGTGGGGGCAAGTATTGCAACTGGCAGTAATCACAGTTTCCATGACAACTTATCCAATGTTTGCAGCTGATTGCCTGCTGCATAACTGCTTCCATGGCAACTGCAAGAATATGCCAATCACAGTTTTTGTCTCGCCCACCGGAGGTGAAGGCGAGACTAAGGGATCCAAATGGCGTCCGTCCGTCGTCCGTCGTTCGTCCGTCGTCCGTCGTCCGTCACAAATGTTAAAGTTTACCTGCAAGACTCTCTTATGATGCATAACTTGGCAACTGTTACAGCAATGGCAGCCACACTTGGGTGATAGAAGCACTAGGGGTATCTTCATGTTGTGGTGTTGTCGGAGGTCATGTGATGATGTCAAAGGTCATTTGAGGTCATATATTAAAGAGTATGTGCAAGACTCTCTTTTCTATGTTAAAGTTTACCTGCAAGACTCTCTTTTGACAAATAACTTCACATAAGTTGCTTGGATTACAACCTAACTTTGGTCATAGATGCAATGGGGGTACCTTCATGTTATGGTGCCGTTGGAGGTCACAGGATAAGGTCAAAGGTCATTTGAGGTCATATGTTAAAGTTTGCTTGCAAGACTCTCTTATCACATGTAACTCGACACATATGTTGCTACAATGGCAATCAAACTTGGGTGATGGATGCACTGGGGGTACCTTCATGTTATGGTGCTGTAAGAGGTCACATGATAAGGTCAAAGGTCATTTGAGGTCGTACATTAAAGTTTACTTGCAAGACTCTTATCACATGTAACTCAGCACAATCATGTTGCTACAATGGCAATCAAACTTGGGTGATGGTAGATGTCTCTTGGGAAGTTGAAGGTAACCACAAGGTCAAAGGTTACAGACAGGGGTCAACGAACTTTTAGGGCCCAATGTTAAGTTTTTAGGGCTCATTTCGTTTATGGCTCATAACTTTTGATCCCTTTGTCCGTTTGTGACCAAACTTGGATGGAAGATGTTCCTTGGGGAGGTGAAGGTCGTCACAAGGTCAAAGGTCACAGACAGAGGTCAACAAACTTTTCGGGCACGTTTTGATTGTGGCTCATAACTTTTGATCCCTATGTCCGTTTGTGACCAAACTTGGACAGTAGATGTCCCTTGGGGAGTTAAAGGTCATCACAAGGTCAAAGGTCACAGAAAGGGGTCAACAAATTTTTAGGGCCCAATGTTAAGTTTTTATGGCCCGTTTCGATTACGGCTCATTACTTTTGATCCCTTTGTCCGTTTGTGACCAAACTTGGACAGTAGATGTGCCTTGGGGAGTTAAAGGTCAAAGGTCACAGAAAGGGGTCAACAAATTTTTAGGGCCCAATGTTAAGTTTTTATGGTGCGTTTCGATTACGGCTCATTACTTTTGATCCCTTTGTCCATTTGTGACCAAACTTGGATGGTAAATGTCCCTTAGGGTGTTCAAGGTCACCACAAGGTCAAAGGTCATAAGCAGGTCAATAACTTCTGGTAGTTATAAAAAATATTAATTCCTTGTACGCGAATGGGCGAGACACAATTTGGCGATTGCCTTGTTGTAAACTTATGGTACAGTATAAAAAAAGCCTTATCTTCTGTGTGTCTGTCATGCAGTCTGTTAATATTGGAATAAAATTCTCAATAATCTCACATATTATATAGAATATTCCACAGGTTTGTGGCAGTAATTGTTGCGGTGATTATCACTGAATTGGACATAACATGTGTTGTGGGGTTTTTTTTAAGCAAATCAAATATCCAATCTATTTTTATATGGCAATAGATTATAACTATTCACTAATTTATTTGTACATGATATATATTTACTGTGTATGTTGATTCATATTTTTTTTTTACTGAGTATGTAAGTATTACCATCTCAAGAAAAGTGACTCCTGCACAAGCTTGTAATATTTTTTACATAATTCACCCAATGTTGAATTTTGATGATGTGTCACTTCAGAATTTATTAAAGCACGCAATATTGACGTCAAATGCTACATGTCCCTTTTGACCTGTTATTTCACTACATCAGACAAGGCTTGAAATAATTATGATGGATTTGGCATAAAGAAAAACCATTATTTCTCAAAGTCTATTCCGTCACATTCATTGAAATAATCTTAGATTCCACTTTGCGATTAAGAGAAACTCCACTCAGTGTTAAAAGAACGGGTCAAGTTTCATCAAAATCTGAACAACTCTAGAGAAAGAGGAATACAGTGCACTCCTTTTATAACGAAGTCCTCGGGACCAGCAGTTCTTTCATTATATCAAAAGTTTGTTACAACCCAACAATAAAGTAATGTAAATTTATATACACTGTGGATGATAATTTTGAGACCTGGGCCCCGTTGCTAGAAACTTTGCGTTTAAACGCAACTTGCAACTGATTGTCACTGGCCAATCAAAATCATTGTTGCATGCATGTCTTCTTAATAGGGCAGACCCTGAGCCAATCAGAATGGTTGTTTCAAAATTAGCAATTATTTGCAATTGATTGCAACTTTCTTGCAACGAGGCCCTGAAGTTTTACTTCGTTTTAACTGGAATTGCGTTGTAACCCCGTTTGTTATAATGGGAGCACACTGTATGTAAAGTAGCAATAGTGACTTGCGAGCACGAGCAAATTGACTGATTTTTTTTTTCTTATCCTACTTCGAGGGACTTTATTTCATTTCATAATATCTAAAAAATTCACAAAAACATACAGAGAGAAACATGTAAGAACATAAAAAGATTAGGGTATCAACAATTATTTGTCAAAATAATATCATTACATGAATTTCGACTCCTGTGTTAGTGAAAGTACTACTTCAAATATTCTCTAAATACTTCATGAGTGTGACATCGCCACTTTATATCAACTCAACATATCAATTTCTGCATCCACAGTTAATCAAATATAGTTCTTATGATTCAACTTCTGCTCTAATTCATAAAGTTGTCTTTTCGTGAAGTCAGATAACTTTTTTTAAACTAAAAATTTCAAATTTATAATGAGCTCTTGTCTAAAATCTATCAATAATGCGTATACATTCCTTGCTTTTGTTGTATAATTGCTACTATGTACAAACGAAAAATCGTATATTTGTATTAGACAAAAAAACATCAAATTCAACAGCACCAAAGATTTGTCTCTTCCATTAAATCCTGTTAATATCATTATCTCATCCGCATAAAGGGGCAAATTGACTGATAACCCCCATCCCCCCCCCCCCCCCCCACAAAAAGATCGAAATTAATAAAAGAAGAGGGGTACACTGTATTCCATGTTTACAAACCAGTCGAGCTTTGAAGCCATTTCGCGGTGACCTATTTTTTTCCACGTTATGTGTGTGTGTGTGTGTGTGTGCTGTTTTTCAAAAAGGGATTCATGTATTACCAGTGCAATTTCTCATGAATGAAAAAAAAAGGCACCTGTTGTTAGCACTGACAGCATGGCAATGTTATGACATCTTGACTCGATTATTATCTCGATACGATGAGTGTTTCAGCTCAAACGTTGGCAGCAAAATATAAACCTGTTTTTCTAATTTCGAAAAATTGATAACCTACAATTAAGACATGTTATTAGCATTCATTTCCAAACTAGGAAACTAGGTCAATATTGTATTATTGCGACCTAGTATTAATAGCACTCTTTCGCAAAACCATGCAGAACTATAGATATGATTTCATTACTCTTTGGTATTTTATTTCCATGAGACTTTTAGCATATTTCTTGAGTTGTTATTTTCAGGTGTAAATTACATGAAAATGTCATCGGCTCGCAAGTTTCCAAGTGATTTACAGCTAGACAAAAATTTTCCCTAATCATTTTCTGAAATGGCATGAAAAAGAATAAATATGTCCTGTGTATGAAGGTGACCATTGCAGAGTTGTAATGTAATGGCTTAGCAACAGTGAGTTTCAACAGGTAATGTGTTGTATTTTCTCCAGTATGGACAAGACGTGTTCGGTTTTTTCCGCACTCCAAAGTGAGGGACCATGGAAGTTGTTGCTTAAAGTTGTTTTTATTTATATTCTGTTTTCAATGTCCCATACTCTGGGCTGCTTTCCATCGTCTTACATAGAGCATCTTTTTATTCATTTCTTTATTGATTACTATCCACTCATAGGAAGGATTGCCCTTTCAGCCATAGTAGTTTTGCAGATGAAGGACGCTAAAATTCAATCAATTTTTATTCTTATATAGGCAGCTAGGTCACTCTATTATACTCCCTCAGCAACCTCATTGACTGTAAACGTGCCGAGATCTTGACAAAGTAAGCAAGTTTCAAGTAGTAGTAGATGAGAGAATAAAAGCAGAGAATGGTCTCATAGGGGAGGTTATACACCATGAATATATAAAGAAAGAAAGAGGAAAATGAGAGCAACAGGCCTACTATAAGAGTGTAATCAATAGAGAAAGAGAAGAAATGAAGGAGGAGGAGATGGGCGGAGGGGATAATGAAGGGAAATAGATCAGAGATAGAAAAACTGGAAATTACAACGACACAATCATGACTATTGGGCATACGTGATACCAAGGAGGTTCAAGGGAATGGCGTCGCAACCGTCTGATATATCCTTTGCTAGATGTTCGATGCCGCGGCCACTCGAAAACATTTGAAGCATGTGCCAAAACTAGATCTGCGGCGCAGATAGGAAGACAATATTTTCACTCGTGAAGCTCGAGATTATTGCATAATCGAAACATCAGTGAAAACCAAACTCTCGTGTCTCATTGCATAATCACCAGGGAAGATATGTCTTTGTGATGGTAATCACTTTTCGCTATCCCTTCTTATAAAAGATAGGTGATGTACGATGGTAAAGACACGGGGATGCGCGAATAGAAATTGGGCAAAAAATAATGAAATTAAAATCTACTCAAGTGGGGATGGCGGGCACTAATCTGTTATATCAGTAAAGAATTGCACTTGAAGATTATTATATCAGTTTTATTTGTCAGTTTGTGGGAATTAAAGGGGATGGCTAGTAACCGATCAGTGGGAATCAGTGGGAATGCTGAGGGAAGATTGTTCCAATCCTTGTGGGATTCATTTAAGAGTACATTATATATCTACTGTTGTGTGAAAATTATTTGCTTCAGAACGGTCTCATATTCAAGTAATGTGCAGATTAATGCCCCGTCACTGACCAGGCACGCTAACCTGGAAACATTAAACTGCACATTACTTGAATATGCGACCATTCTTAAGCAAATAATTTTCACACAACAATAGATATATAATGTACTCTTAAATGAATCCCACAAGGATTGGAACAATCATCCTCCAGCATTCCCACTGATTCCCACGGATCAGTTACTAGCCATCCCCTTTAAGTGGAAAAGTGATGAAACCGGCTTTCCAGGATGGAACAGTTTTAAACACTTTCCCATGGTTCAGCTCTGATTTACACTTTTGCACAAATTTCTGGACGCGATAGACTATTGTTTTATATGCTTTATCATTAAGTGAGATTTCATTTCATTTAATGAATAAATAAACAAAATATGGCCAATATTATATTAATGTTCAAGATGAACCTTCAGATTGCTCAGCAAGACGGCGGCATCGAACATCGGTCATCAAAGGCACAAATGCACCCGTGGAATTCCTTTGTATGATTTAAGTAGAAAACTGAGAATTGTTTGAATAATTATAGCCAGCTGGAACTCCAACTCTGAAACCTCCTTAGATGATACAAATTAAGCTGCGATATACAATTGTCAGATATTACGTAGACAGATGATTAAAACGTGATGATACTCGCGTTGTGTATATTACGTTGACAAATCAACTCGCGTTGATGACGTGAATACTTGCATTATTCACGAAAATTTGGCTCAGTTGCATTGCCACGTCCGAGCAACTTTGCAAAAAGAGCGGATGCACGTACCAGGAACTTATTATTAGCGTAACCAGTGCGAAGAACACACAAAAGATTCGTGGTCTCATTCTGTCATTCGCTATGCATTGGTTCGCTAGGGATCGTGGATAATTCATAACTATACTGCATTAATAATGAATCGCCACTGTGACTTCCCCCTTTCTATGATTAACGCAGAATTATGATCCTCAATATTCTTTAGAGGGTGATGGATCAGGAACAGGGTGAGTGTGAAGTAGACCACATCGGTAACTCACCCTTTCTTTACAAAATATAAGAAAGAAAGTACACACACACACACACACACACACACACACACCCACACTCACACACACACACACACACACACACACACACACACACACATACGCGCGCGCACACACACGCACACACACACACACATGCCCGCGCACCATAACGCACTCTGCACACAATATTATAGCCAGAAAAATAAAACTGGGTGGTGTGTTTCTGTATTCTCGGATATAAGAATCTTACAGAAAAAAAAATAAGGGCCCTTTTTGCCGTTTTTTATCCATCACATGAAATTTATTGACAGTTCTTGATATGAAATTAGTTTCCATGTGCGCTCTAGAGGAAGTGTTATGTAAGTGAATTTCATGATATGCGTTGTTTCGAGCTTTATGTTCTCAGAACATCAGAACAAAAAGCCTGTTTGAAAAGAAAGTAAGGCTTGTTTTTAGGTGACGAGTAAGTGCAAAAGGCAAAATGATACGGAAATTGTAAGATACTATGACTTCCTTAATTGTTTCCGGTTAATATACACAAGGTACACGCACATGCACGCACAGAAACACACACGCTGTAATAAGTTGTATTCTCTGTCCGAATTTTGTCAAATTGTATAAGAAATGTAATCATATTCGAATTTAAAAACAAAAATGACACACATACGCGCGCACACAAATAAACCAAACACACACACAGTGGCGGATCTAGGGGGCGCGCCCCCTTTTTATCTTTATATATAAAAGAAATAGAAAGGGGAAAAATAAAGGGGGCGAAACGGGCAGCTGATGAGACGTGTAATACATAAAATCAAATTACTGAAAAAGTATAGACTGTAAGAAATATAATATCTGATAGATAAATACATGTATAGATGAGATGCACAGATAGTCGACCAGCGGGCTTCTGGTATTTTACAGACCATCCTGTCAAGTTTTGGCACGGAAGGCTTCGTTTCATTTATTCACGACTCGGTGAGGCGAGGTGATGTATGTGTAAACACGCACACGGAACAGCGCAAGCTCGCAGTTGAAGTGTTTGCGCATGAGCAGATGATGTCTTTAACAGTGTTTAAGGCTACAGAAAAAAAAAAATCATCAATGTCCATATATGCCATTCCTTGTGTATGATTCGTTGCGCTGTAATATAGAAGGTGTGAAGATTGTTTTACTTTCTCCGCCTCCTAGCACGTCTACTACTTTTAGTAATAATAAAATTCAAAATGGCGATTATAAGAGCAATATCAGTTTTGCTAATAATTGTAAAGTAATAATAGGCCTAAACTGATGATAACTTCACCAACACAATAGTGATGAAAATGACTGAAATTAGAGTAAGAGTAATAATAATTGATATCTTTACTGCCGTTATTGTTAATATATGATTATCATCTCTATTTTCGATAAGTCGTATCTATTGTTGATAGGCCTCTAACTTATGGTTTCAATTACCCTTTTTAGCCCTTTTGATATTAGAACTGCTGTTTCAGAAAACCCAGTAATACCTATTCTTGGTAAAGTACCTGGTATCATTTCTTTTTCACCAGTTTTCAGAGGCTTATAGTTAAAAAAAAAGTAATAAAACAAAGTAAAACAAGAACAAAGAAAAAAGGAAACGTATTTTGTTCAAGTTTGTTTGAATTTCAGAGTTTGTTCCGAACAAAATTTGTGATTATTCGTTTCTAGATGGGTCAATAATAGAATCATAAGCAAAATAGTCAATATTGGATGTCACTGTTTGGGGGTTTAGATTTTGAGATCTAAGTTAGTCACTCGTCGTCCGTGTTATCTGACAATTTTTATAGCGCCGCCTCGGTCGGCTGCGGGCGTAATCTTTAGTAAGGACTATGTATTGTAAAGCGGCTTTTAAAGGCATAATTTACCATTTGCAGATTAAACAAAAACCCAGCATTAGTGCTTTCAAAAAGCTCTAAAATGTTAGCTATAGGGATAGAAATAACCACTGTAAAAATTTAAATCCGTATAATCAATGTTAAGTATTGTTCAGTACACAAAATGTGAACAATAGTTGTAACAAAAATGTTTCCAGACTAAACCGTGTTACAGTTATGGTTTATTGAGAAAAAAAACCCTGATATTTACTTATATTTTAGGCTTTATTGCGAAGATTTTATATGGAAGGATGTTCTGTGATACAACAGACCTACACATATTATGCATCAAATGTGATATCTTGATTTTTTTTTTAAATACGCTGCTCCCAAAGGTAAACAGAACCTTTAAGGCTTTATTTGAGAGCTATCCATTTTGTTCATTACATGCCACTCGTCCATATTATCTGAATTATTTATAGCTCCGCCTCCGTTGTGGGCCTAATCTTAGAGTGATTGTATAGCATTTTGTTATCAGAAGTCTGTCCCATCTTATATCTATTGAAATACTGTAAACATTTCATTTTCTCTGTTTCACGCCGTCATCGATGTCAAAAATGATAAATAGCGACCCTGCGTTCAGCTTCGAAATCAGTCCCGACGGGGGATATTTGACCTGAGTTTTAACAACAAGTGAAATAAGCAAGACGTCAGAGAAAGAGTAGCACTAGCTACGGTTTTTACATTTTTAGAGCTTTGCGAGTGATTATAATCTTTGAAGAGCGCCCGTCTGGAGACACTATGATCATCATTTCTGGAGTGTCCCGTTGGTGTTCTTTTCAACGATCTTGATCATGCCTAATCTAGAATCTAGCAAACAAAGATCATCTATATTGTATCGAGTCTTGGCAAATCACGGTTGGGAGAGCTTTCGCGTAAACGAGGTGAATTAACATTTAAGTCTATTATAACAAAAACCAAGCTAGTTATTGTAATGCGGTATTTCTACAGACCTATGAATGCTCGATGATATCTTACTGTCAGGATTCGTTCGTATTGTCGCTGGTCTTTTCAATTGAAGATAGCAAAATTTGTAAACTAGCAGTTAGATCCCGCATACGTTTCTTTTTGGACTGCATAAAACATAAACGATAAGGTAAAAAATAAATGATAACAATTAATATACCAGTAAATCATCAATCTAAGCTATCTGTTAGGATCACGATTGAAAAACTGCATGCCAGCGGATAATACGTGAAGTGGATCAATAATGAAATAATACTACTCACCCACTCCCCCAATAGAATACAAGAGACAATACAATTTGACTATTCTTTGTCGTAATAATCAGGGTGTTTACAATCAAGGTAAACAAACAAAAGAAAATCATATTTCCTATACCTTATGATGCTATATTATGATAATTTATGTTACTTGAAAAACGCTAGTGCGGTATGGATGCAGTTTCTCCTTTTGTTGCGTCATGCATTTACGATTTGCGCGTGTCGGCTTCTATCTATACATGTTATTCTTCACCTTTCACAGAGCCGGATTTCTTTTCTTTTTTTTTTTTTTTTTGGGGGGGGGGGGGTTGTTCCTAACATATGAAATGAGTATAAAACCGTGATCAAAGAGATTACGAAATGTCCAAGCATATAGATAGGCACTCTGTTCTGGCAATCCTCTGAATAATGCATACGTTGCCCGATTACAAGGGAGTATATTTCTTTCATATACATTGACAATACAAGCTGGTTGAAAAGAGATCATGGAAGCCCGTCGCAAATTACTACGTGGAATATACAGGAATAGGGAGTTGTACTGAATATCTCTCGCCATCAATCTGCATTTCCCCCTCTCCCTACTCTCTCTTTCTCTGCAATATATACAATATGTGTGTATAATACTATATATATATATACACATATATATAGTATAAGTATATTTAATGTATATATACATACATATATACATATTTATATAATATATATAATATATATATATATATATATATATATATTTATGTAATATAAACATACGTAATATATATATATATATATATGTATATATATATATATATATATATATATGTATATATGACGTAAATCATAAGTAGGCCTAGTATGCAATTAGGAGTTATAAAAATGTACAATAAAAATAAGTACATTTCACTATCTATATTTTTCTTTGAAGATCACATTCATTGAACAACTCCAGCTATTTTTATGTTGCAGTTATAATCCATGTAACGGGCATTGCAAGTTAATGAATCATATACTCCGCATATGACCGAAGTTTTCCCAGAGGATGATCTCTTTTAGTCTTGTAAAAATAATGGATTTATAGATAGTGATAGATGGTGTCGGTATCGCTATCGATGTCGAGTATTAGAAAGTCCTGCATCGTGCACATCGCTATGAACAATAAGAAAGCTCCCAATGTATCAGTGGTTCAATGCACTTTCATGGCAGTCTGAAGCATAGAAAATCAAGAAAGGCATTTCTTTTGTTTGTTTACATCACCAGTTCCCTTACATTACACATTTCATGGTTTATTTGAACCAAACTATAGCAATTATTGTAGAATAGGTTGGACAGGAAACAATAAAATACATAAATCTTCTGGCTTGTCTTTTGAATGACTGATTTCAGACCTTTCTTACAACTGTACATTGTTATTAACCCAAAGAACACTATTATCGACATCGTAGTAAGTGAAAACTATAGTCTTTTTTTAGACCATTCAATCTCACTATTGATTTAATGATGTAATCACCGCTTCATGCAACATAACACTACTGTAAAGAGATACAGTGAAAAGAGTTATTAAAATATAGTGTTATGCTAACAGAGTATTTGGGATTTCTTGTATAACTGTTGATCACGGTCACTAAAAAGTTGCATTCATTGTTGTAGTTAAATCCAAATCGGTTCGCGATGTGAAAAAGACCAAGGCATACAAAAAATGTTTATGTGTGTTTATATTAGTTTAAGAAATTGGAAACAATGCAATAAAATTATTGATTATGAATTGAAACTGAAAGAGGTGTAATCGCTTTTTTTTTTTTTTGCACCTGTGAAAGTGTAATTCGACCCGTTTTGATCATGCCACTATTGCCAC
This sequence comes from Diadema antillarum, assembly GCF_040938485.1. Taxonomy (NCBI): domain Eukaryota; kingdom Metazoa; phylum Echinodermata; class Echinoidea; order Diadematoida; family Diadematidae; genus Diadema; species Diadema antillarum. The sequence continues at coordinate 179,414 of NW_027271006.1, read as the reverse complement.
TCTAATAGATTAGCACAAACATAAGAAGTTCTTATGTACATTTCATATTCGAGTGATCGTTTCAATGTAACAAAAACAGCTCTTACTACAATGATAACTTCTGCAGAGAAGACTACTATCACAACAGTTGAAAAGCTATTTTTGTTGTCTATACTTCTCCAGCCCACCTTCAGTTGCTACTGACTAAAATATCATTACAAATGCATTTGTTTCCTAAGAAATCATACAGAATTTTCTGTCATTTATCTTGCAACCACTGACGGTAACATGCCATATTAGTTTGGTGACAAGAGTCAACGTAGCGTTTTACCAACTATACCATCACGACAAGTGTATTCTCCATAAACAGAAATAGTTCTGACATTGATCACAAAAACAAAGAGAGAGAGAGAGAGAGAAGAATCATCATCGTTCATTTCGATATTCCACGCAAGTTTAGAGAAGGTCATCCACGTCAGTATCTAGATGGCGACCCATTTAGACTTGATTAATTGTCGAGAGACTTAAAGTCGTGGGTCCATGGTTGCTTGCTTATAAACATTCATTACTGCCCTATAAGCAGCCACGTTTCACACATCAAATTCAGCTTACTTATATCCAGTTCAATTATCTGGCTACATCAAGTCAGTCTTTTTTTTTTTTTTTGTCGACTATAAGGACCTTGATCGTCTTCCAAGTTATGACGAAGACAGAAGCTCAGTGATGTTTGAAATGATATTTTGTACGCCGTACATGATAACATTGTTTCACGCTAGCGAGGGTTATCAATGTTACTCTTTGTTTTATTGTGATTAAAGGAGACACTCTGGGTACTTTAGCAAACTTTAGAATTCAGGATCAGTTGAGAGTTAGTCTGAAAGAAGGAGTAAAATCTTCAATGAAAATTTGATCATATTCGTATGAAAACTTGATCAAATCAAACGAAAATTGGGGAAGTTACGGAATTATGAAGTTATACTAATTTTCACACAACTGTTCATCAACAGTTGTTATGAATATGCAAAAAAAAATGATGATGTCATCCCCTAACAACTTGCCACAATAATTTGTTAAAAAGAAAGAAAGAAGAAGAAGAAAACGACATTTCCAGTTTGTTTTTTTTTTTCGTTCAAACACAATTACGCCCCGAGTCTCAAATCCTGATTATGACTGGTCATTATTTTGAAGTTATTTCATAAAGATAAAAGTTACATTGTACGCTTATATATGACAGAAAAAAAGTTTTTGTCACGTTTTCTTTTTTTTTTTTACACAAGCAATCAAAAATTGCGCGGTGGCCACATCAGTTTACTCATCTTCATTATTCATATCACCTCTTAAGAACTGTTTTTTTCCCCCAAAAAAATATCGAGTCTTCGAAATTTCATAACTTCCTAACTTTTGATCCATATTTACTCAAATTTTCACTTACTCTTTCTTCTCAAACAACGGTAAATTGGGGTGGAACTATCCTCCAAGAAAATACAGGCGATACGTTTACACGGTCACCTTTAACAGAAAACTGCTCAGTCACTTAAGTTTCTTGCATTGTTATCGACACTGTACGAGGTCTTCATTAATTTATATTACGAGGACCTAGCTGACAAAAGAGCATACGTTTGCAGATCTGAACGATTATCAAAGAGATAGAAAAATGTATAAACGACATAAGCACGTTTTGTCTAAAGGTTAAGAAAGTGACACGTGACAAGAATTAAAGGGATCGTATAGTTTTGGTTAAGAGCTAATTTCAGGTTTCTAACATTTTTTTTGGTGAGATAATGAGAAACCTCTTATGAAATATGAAAGAGCATGTCATTCCATGAGGAATTCAACGTTTATTTGATGAAAATTGGTTTTGAAATGGCTGAGATACCCAAAACAGAGCGATTCTAATAAGTGTGGGACCCACACTTTATTACGATCGCTTTATTTTACTTTGTTTTTTGGATGTCTCAGTCATTCCCAACCCGATTCTCATCAAATAAACTTTGAAATCCTCTGAAAATGGTATGCTGTGTACTATTTCATAAGTGTTTTTTTTTGGTATCTTGCAAAAAGTTAAAAGTCCAATTCTCATCTCCACCAATACTGTACCATCCCTTTAAGTAGGCATCATGCAGATTCACTTTTGTCATAAACCATCAGATATTCGTAATGCAAGCACATACTCTGCGATAGATTGATACTGTTATATCACTCTGAATCAAAAGATATTGCATCAGTAAAAAGTTGTATGCATCACTGCGAAGAAAATGAATTTAAGAAACCGGACTAGTGATGTGAGAATAGTAATGTAGGGCCTGCTATAGACGAAAACAATTTTCATTTCCAGTCTTTAATCAAACAAGATACGTTTCTATGATACCATATGTTACATGAAATGAGCACATAGGCCTACTATTGTTTTGACGTTTGCTAATATTGATGTAGGCCCATATTGTTCGCATATGAAAATGAAAAATTAGTTAATCCTCATAACGGTCGGATGAAAGATTCTTATTCCGCGAGAGTTACCACTACGTTGTGACGGACACTCAAGCCCGTTGACATGGTTGAAGTAGTAGTATTGGTGGTCGTGGAGGACCGTAATCTGGTCTTTGGGCCCGCAGCCGAGCTCGGGATGCAGCGCGGTGAGAAGATGGCGTGTTTAAAGGCGCCACGGTAGCGCTTGCTCATACTGATGTATATGACCGGGTTGACTACACTGTTGATGTACGACATGACTTGAGAGGAATAGCGAACCTTCACCACGGTATACTGAGAAACTGTAGAAAGGCCAACGGTGCTAACTATGAGAAATATCTCGAAGGGAATTAGACACACAAAGAAGACTAGCCCATTTACAATGAGCATGCGCGCCACTTTGTTTCGTTGGGCGAGATTGACATCGACGCGCCCCGCAAAGCGCGTCTCCTGTACGGAGCGCGTCATGCTCGCAATGATGCGATAATATAGCCAGACGTTCACGGCCAGCAGAATGAAATATGTCAAGGTTTTAAGGATGTTGGTGTAAAATGGGTAGTTTTCAAGATGAGGTGGCGCAGTACAAGTTCCCCGATAAGTTGGGAGGTGCTTGAATGGTTCAACATCAGGCCACACAAGACAGCCAACATACATATAACTTGATGCAGGGGAGAATGATGCGGCCAACAAGATGCTCAAAATCCAAGATCCGACCACCAGAGCGATGAACATGGACTTGCGGGTGTTAGTGCGCGCCCGCTGGGTGAGACACACGGCATAATATCGCTCTAGAGAAACTAAAGTTACCATACACAGGCCAGCAATGTACGACAAGTCTATAACCCCAAATATGATGATGCAACCAATTCGTCCCAACGACAGACGGTCGTTCACGAAGGGGGACTGGTGGTAAATCCATATCTTTTCGCCGATTCCAGACGAGAGAAAAATCAAGTCCGCAATGGCAAGACTTGCGAGGCAAGAGTTTGTAGCCGTGCGCATCGACTTCATGCGGAACACTACGTACAGGAACAAGGCATTTCCGACCACACCCACGCTTAATAGAAAGGGTAAGAAGTATTCGAGATAAAGTTTATCCACTTCGGTGTAGAGCGGGGACTTTGTTTCAAACAGGTGACGTGCCTCATCGACGTCAATCGTCGGACATTCTTGGTAGTCAATCGAGATGGAATAAGCACTCCATGAGCTCAGCGACTCCGACGACTCATTAGCCGACGTGACATTGAGATCCACCTCATAGTCGTACCAGAATGTGAAATTCATGGCGAATCGTTCACCGTGCGCGACCACTTTAACGGAGAAAACAAACAAAATGAGTCTGATCTATCCGCCGCGTGTTCTCAGGATTCTTGCCTCATACCTACCGCAAAATGTACGTCCGCGTGTTTGTTCAACAAGCGATCTTGCCATTGGCATTCAGAGATGTCTCGACCCGCAATTACTCCTAATTTCCAATCATTAGTCCGCGATGAGCTCCACTCAAGCTTGAATCCCTCAGATCATACGAAAACAGCACAACGAATAATCAAGTCATATTCATCACCCTTGTCTGCAGATAAAGTCTGAACGCTGCTGTAATAGATATGGCAATAATTGTCTGCGGAGAAGCAAGAAGATGAAAAGAAAATGCGTATTACCAACTCCACGAGCTGAAAAAAAAAGCATCAGGGCAAATTTGGCTAAACCATGCTCGCTCATTTCCGTCATAACAGCATGACTCCTTCGACGCGAGTGACATCGGTATTGCGGACAGGTGTGGATGATATAAATATATCGGTAATCGATAGCAATGTCACCTCGGTGTTCACTGAATCGTGACACAAAAGAGCGCGAGCTGATTAAACCTCCTCGTTTCCTATGTCCAGACCAAATTTCACTCCACCTTAATAAGACATGCATCTGCTGAAATTGTACTCTGCTATGCGTGCTGCTTCACTAGTCACGATACGTTTGAGAACAAACAGTTGAAATATCACCCATATTGTTCTCTTCTTCACAGTGTTGACGTTAGTAGTTCTACATCTACCATGTTTACTGGTGACAGTTCTCGTCTGGCAAATGTCACAGAGCTAAGGAAATTGTCCGAATCTGCTTCAAAGAATATAGCATGACAATACGTAATGTTCCAATTAACATCGAGAGATGTAAAGGGATTATATTTTTCCAAATCCAGATAGCGTTTCTTCACTCAGTTGCAAGTAACCATAATTAAAGTCTTGATAGTCTGACTCGTCCTCGCTAGATAAAAGATGATGACTCAAATATCCAGGCAAACGAAAGTGAATGTCCCCCTCCTGATGTGTTTTCCAGAAACAGCGCAGCTCCTCAGGTGCGATTCCTCTATCTGCCAGCCAGAAGAGGAAAAAGTGAACGCTACTGGCGCTCTAGCCGCTCTTTTATACCTTCTTCCTGGTGGCAGCTCGCTCGGACACTGCAGCTCGATAGTTTAACGCCTTGATGTTGTGGCGCCTTTTTTATCAGCACCGAGAGAGAGAGAGAGAGGGAGTGCGCGCGTAAACGAGATGAAGACTGTTGCGGAGGAAATAAGAATTGGCAGGAAAACAAGTGAAGATTGGAGGAGAGTTCCTTACCCCGTCTCCCCTCCCTCCTCCTTTTAAATTCACCCCTCCTCTCTGTCCCTCCCTATCTTTCTACTTTCATACACACTCACACACGCAAACATGCCAGGTGCACACACACACACTCACACGTTACTTGTCTTACTTTCTCTATTCTCGCGCCTTCTCTAATTTCTTGTCTATCTCTATATATTTCTCCATGTTTGAAAGTTTGAAAGTTTGAAAAGATTTTATTTTCTGCATTTCATATTTTCTTTCAGAATACAAAAATAACAAAGGCAGGTTCAATTACACAAATACAATTCTGAAAATTATTGACATATTACATAGTAAGTCATATTTTGTATATAAAGACAAATGAAACGTTAAATAACATACAAAATGTTTATATGGCCAATAATGACTTGATTCACAGTACAATATATAATATATACATATAATGCAGAGGGCCGCCGTTATAAGCCGTGCTTGAACAGACGGACAGCCAGAGTTAAATTACCATTTTTTATTGTAGTACTTGAACACTAATACGGATGGGCCATGTTAAAATGCGTGTAAATCCAGTTTTATACAATTACTTGGTAAACAGGAGTGGTGCCTGTGAGTGCGTGTGCAGGTGATGAAGCGCGAAAGTGTTGATGGTCAGCACTTCTAAGAAGTGTGTGTGTACTTGTGTACTTGTGTGCGCGCGTGTGTATGTGTGTGTTGTGTGAGTGTACTATGTGTGCGTGTGTGTGTGTGTGTGTGTGTGTGCGTGTGTGTCTGTCTGTCTGTCTGTCTGTCTGTCTGTCTGTCTGTCTGTCTATCTGTCTCTCCCTCTCTCTCTCTCTCTTTCTGTAAATTTTGACAGTGGTAATACATTGCCAGTCAGGTGTCGAGCGTTGATGTTAAAAAGTTCCATAAGACTGTATAGTGACAGTACAAAATACAGTCTCGTAAATTAACCCCTATGCCATAATTGGCAATCGGTGTATGAGAGGAGCAAAAAGACGAAGAAAAGAAGGGAAAAAAGGAGGGATCAACCAGAAACCAATCATCTTGTCAAAAACAATGTTAGTTTTACAATCATGTTATCTGTTACTTTCATCTTTAATTAAGTAGTTTTGGTATGCTATTCAGTTCTTTGAACTTACACAATGTAGATTCTTGCCTTGATTTTGATCTGAAGTTTTGTTTTTATCGCCTTGATTTTGATCTGAAGTTTTGTTTTGTTTTGTTTTGTTTATCAAATCAGCGCTCATTGGGCTAACAGTCGCACAAGCGTGCTTTAATGTAGATCCTGTCATTCCCTGATATTTTGTAAACCCGAACCGCAATTTCGATATTGACCAATTACTAGTACCCATTATGACCATACAAATCGTGGGTAGATATATATAGTGTATATCCTTTTGTTTGTGTATTCACAATTGACAATAAATTTTGTTTTCATACAATTTACAATAGCGAGTTTCAGATCTGTGACGAGAACACTAAAACAACGTACGAAGCCTCCCGGGTTCGACAATGGCAACAGCTGTTTCGTGCAGTCTTTTTTATATCTTTTTTTTTCCTAATATCAGTGTTGTCTAAAGGTCTAGGTCTAAAGCTCGCTAATATAACCCGTTATGAGAGATAGAATAATGAAGTTGAATTAAATTGAATTGACACTGCACACACTCCTGTTGATATTGTGCTGCCAGAGATAATCTGTAAGTTTTTTTTTTTACTTTGTCGTAATCATGGTAATGAATGATTGTTTAAGAATTTTACCTCTCAAAGGAATGCTTTCTCTGTTCAAGTCTCGAAAAATAGGTGTTGTACAATAAAACCACACACACAAACACACACACACACACACACACACACACATATTCAGACACACACACGCACGTTCACACACACACACACACACACACACACACACACACATTGCCGTTTTAATCTACCTCATTTGTTTTCGATGAACATCGCTTCCACTTCGTCATAATCATAACCGGTAAAAAATTTGCAGCATGCCGTTCAATGTCCTGGCTGATGCAGGCTCGTGTCGGCAATTTTCGAGCCGATGCTCTTCCGACCCACATTCTTCCAGACCTGTCACTGACCGACCTTTGTACATAGAGCAATCAAAGAGATTCATGTGATTCGATGAAATATGGGATGAACAATTCATTTCGTCCTATTAGCTGGTCCTCCCCGATCCAATTAGAAATGAATGATTGAACATGTCCGGTCGTCGCAAGTGTGACAGCAAGAGAAAGAAAAAGAAAATCTTCCTTTATAGATAAGAGGAATGAGGAAGTCTAAAAAGCTTTTCTTGCCACAGGCATGAGAGATAGCAATAAAAATTATAAAAAAGAGGGTAAAATTTTAACATGCTAATCACTGTTGTTTAGGATGTCAAGTATTACCCGAGGGAATGTTAAACAAAGCAATGTTTGCTGTTCTTACATACTGATCATTCTGCTGCAAATATAAGAACATAATTACACAGGGTGATGGGGCTAATTAGTAACACAGTTTTAGTATATTAGTTACCAATTCGACCCTCGAAATCCTGTCGATCCTACCGTTAAAGGGATAGTACAATATGTCCCAAAAAATTACAATCAGATTTTTGCATTCATAACACCCAATATGAATAAACCATCTAAATGCTACTTCAGGGTCTTAGAATGTAACATCTTAGCTCTATTTTGCAGAAAACCCCATTCAATTTGGTTAAGCGGTCACAGAGAAATGAGGATTGTTGTAAAGCATGTCACGAGTCTGATTCTTTGAAGTTTAGCACTTGGATGTTCTTGAAATTGCATATTAATGTGTGAACATAATAGACAGAACTTGAAGGGAAGAGATTCCTGACATGTTCTACAAAATATCCCTCATTTCTCTTTGACCACTGAAGCAAATCGGATGGGGTTTTCTGTAAGATGTGGGCAATGAGTTATAGTTTCATACCCTGAAATTGTATTTGGATTGATTCATTATTTTTAAAGTAATCATTGCGGAGAGTACCGTTGTATTTTTTTTTTTTTTTTTTGAGGGGGGGGGGACATACGGTATAGCATTGGTTAGGATGAGGATTGAACTTTAAACTTTTATCAAGATACTGAGAAACCACTTATGAAATGTTACAGAGCATACCATTTTAAGAGGAACTAAAACTTTCTTTGATGAAAATCGGTTTAAAATGATTGAGATATTACAAAAAAAAAACAATGCAAAACAAACATATCCTAAGAAAACGTGGGTCCCACCATTTACTAAGTAGTAGGCCTATCGCTTGTTTGGTATCTCAGCTTTTCAGTACCAATTTTCATCAGATAATCATTGAATATAATATATTCCTTTCGGAATTACATGCTCTTTCATATTTACAAAAATGTTTCTCATTATCTCACCCAAAAGAGTTAGAAACCTGAAACCAAAGCCATACCATCCCCTTATAACGTGTGCTTATAGAATCCGTGGCGTTAGTAAGATCTCGATAACGCGATACCTCGATCGTGCTATATCATCATCGATGGCACAATTATCGATTCATACCATATATACATATTTGCGTTCGATACCGTTTGAGGCTTGAATTTTGAGGATAGTTCGAGGAGAACAAAAGAATAGCAATAGCTTAAATTTCCAAGGGGGTCAATAGGAGGGGTGCACATCACGAGAGCGACACCCATATGAGTCATACAGCCCACGAGTTATATCAGCTCACAAGTCATACAACCCATGAGTTCGACACTAAGGTAACAAATTCCACGAGACCGAGACATTAAGCCCCGTGTTATATCTGTCGAACTCGTGGGCTTTATTTGCCTAGTGTCGAACTCATGGGCTGTATGACTCGTGAGCTGTATGACACGTGTATGACTCATGGACGTGTTTTAATGTCGAACTCGTATGCTGTATGACTTGTGGGTGTCGGTCTCGTGGGATGACAATAGGAGGCAGGGCATAATCATAAACGAGGAGGACATTTTAAGGATATGTAGCAAACTCGCAGCTCTCCTCAACGTAGCAGAAAATTGTCGTATTGGCTATTTAATTGTTCTTGTTGATGAGCACAGCAACATATCGCCCCTATACAAATTCCCCAGTGAACTTTGTACACAGAATTAAGCAAGCTATAACATACGGATAACCAAGAGCTCATTATATATTTCGCAGGGTAGCCCATCCTGTTCTTATGTTAAATCTGCCCCAAAGTGAGAATAAGGAAGTTATGTAATGCGAAGCTTCCTGACCTCATAGAATTTTGTTTCGATTTCCACGGGTGCATACAATGTTACTGTAATGCGTGTTCTTTGTAGACGATGCTCATGATAAATGACCCTACACTAGAGGTAAGAACGACATTGTTAAAGGTACTGTTAACCCATGGGAGAAGCGATTTAAGAAATGCTTGAGTTATCACATTTGATGCATATGTGTAGGGCAGTTGTATCACAAAACATCCTACCATATATACAAATTCTGCAATAAAGCCTAAAATATAAGGACATATCGCTATTTTTTCTTAATTTATTCATATTCCACATAATTGAAATTATGATATAGGTCTATGAATACAGAGTAGAATATAAACAAAATATAGTGGCATTTTTTTATATATTGCCACAAATGTGGAGGGGACTACTAAGAATCACTGCTTGTAAAATGTAAAGCCCTACGGAATACAGACAAATGATATCAAAGAAAAGGCAAAGTGTTATAATGAAAACACTATATTGTATACTATATGTACAGGGGCTCAATTATGGGTATGGATTTACATGTAATGTTACATACAGGTTTATGTACCAAATGTTTACCGAGTGTATTTATAATACTCCATTGATTCGAACAAGAATAAAACAGAAAATAACCATCCGAGTATACGAAATGAAAATACTTCGAGAAAACATTGGTTACATATACCAATAAACCATAACGGTAAACGTTTCATTCTAGAAACAATTATTATCATGATAACTATTGTTCACATTTTTTCAATATTTAGCAAAATACTCAACATTGATTATCCTGATTACCATTTTTACATTGTTGTTTCTATCCCTAACTCACATTTCAAAACAATTTTGAAGAACTAAAGCTGTTTTTTTTTTAATCTGCAAATGGTAAATAATACCTTTAAATTCGTAAACTTTGGATGTACACTTTTACAACATTGGACCCACTTTTTATATAACTTGCTTTGTTACAGTTATTCAAAACATTTCACTGTGAGTATGCGAGAGGCTATGATAACGCCAATGATTTATTAGTGAATGATGTAAATCGGCGTCCCATAAAGTTGAATAGAGCCTTGCAAAGTGTAGTGCAGTGGGGTGACTTGGCTCAGTCAATAGTGCGTCTATACCCAAGATACGAATGACCCGAGTTCAATTTCCCAATCCAACTGAACAATGTTGTGAGTACTCATATCGTCCCCTCTATAGTAAGCGACGAAATCTCTGTCACTTGGATAGAATATAAAATGGGGATCAGGAAACGTCGTATTACATTAACTCCTCGTTTTAAACTGGCGGCAAATTTGACATACACGCTGGTGGGTTTACTTCTTCATTATCCGTACCGCTAATACTAAGATTAACAATAATGTGTACTGGCTGGTGAATTTGTATTGAAATGATACATTTATGACGCTGAGCTCAGCAACAAGAATGATTAGATAGCCAATACGTTCATTATCGAACTATTATATTCTGATATGAAGCGAGAATGAAAGTCAGGCTTGTCATCTAACAATACACTTTAAGGGTTGAAACGAAAACACTGATGTTCATCCCAAAATGCATTCATTCTACCGTTGATAAAAAAAATAGTTTTCGATGTAAAAGGCCGTACACAGGCATCGCCTACACCCTCCTTTCATGGAAGGATTGGTATATAGGATTTTGTTAATTCGATTCGATGATTTCACTGTCGCAACTCGAATACAAACAAGGAAGAAATAATAGAGCACCGTGCGTCAACATAGGTTACCTCATGCGAAAGCATGTTATCCTCACTTTACAAGCATGTCGTTTCAAGATGTGTCTTAATAGCACTCATAGGCGCCGGAAGTGGGGGGGCAGGGGGGGCGGCCGCCCCCCCAATCCAAAAAGTGGGGGGGCAAAACGCATTTTTGCCCCCCCAAAAAGCCCCCCCCCCAAAAAAAAAATAATAATGATAACAAAAATAAATGAATAAACAAAGAAAATAAAATAAATATGTATATGAATAAAAGGGAAAAAATATGGCTACAAACGGCAGCTTTTGGACTGTAAAATGTCAAAATTTTCAAGCTCGCTTGCTTCGCTCGCTCGCATCCAGCAGTTGAGCCCGGTGTGAAGCGAAAAACATAGCTACGACGGCAGTTGTTGGACTCTAGGATGTCAGAATTTTCAAGATCGCTCGCTTCGCTCGCTCGCATTGAATCGTTATGCCATTCTCCTAATGTTGCTGACAGTAATTGCCAGTAGTTGCGCCCGATGCCCCCACCCCTTAATTTCTAAAGCGAAAGATAAATATAGCTACAAACGGGAGTTTTGGGACTGTAAAATGTCAAAATTTTCAAGCTCGCTCGCTTCGCTCGCTCGCATTGAATCGTTATGCCACTCTCCTAATGTTGCTGCCAGTAATTGCCAGCAGTTGCGTCCGATGCCCCCCCCCCCTTAATTTCCAAAGCGAAAGATATAACTACAAACGGGAGTTTTTGGACTGTAAAATGTCAAAATTCTCAAGCTCGCTCGCTTTGCTCGCTCGCATTGAATCGTTATGCCATTCTCCTAATGTTGCTGCCAGTAATTGCCAGCAGTTGCGCCCGATGCGCCGCCCCATTTATTTCCAAAGTGAAAGATAAAGCTACAAACCCCAGTTTTGGGACTGTAGAATGTCAAAATTTTCAAGCTTGCTCGCTTCGCTCGCTCGCATTGAATCGTTATGCCATTCTCCTAACGTTGCTGCCAATAATTGCCAGCAGTTGCGCCCGATGCGCCCCCATTTATTTCAAAGCGAAATATGTAGCTACAATTAAAACTCCAGTTTTGGAACTGTAGAATATCAAAATTTTCAAGCTCGCTCGCTTCGCTCGCTCGCATTTTATTGTTATGCCATTCACCTTATGTTGCTGACAGTATCTAATTTGTCGATCGTTTCACACCGTCATTCCATAATCCATGTAAGGAAAACTTACAATGTTCCTCAATGACTGCGTTGTTGAATGTATCACATTCCGTAATGTATTGTAGTCCCATTATTGCTCACGCACACACGCACAGGCATACAGACCGTCAAAATTACTTTATGGTTCCCCCCATGTTTCGACCCACCGTACGCCACTTTACATATATATATATATATATATATATATATATATATATTAGATGTGTGTGCGTGTGTGTGTGTGTGTGTGTGTGTGTGTGTGTGTATTGTGTAACATATGCATGGTCTAATCTTGAGCCCCCTCCAATGTTTGCCCCCCCAATCCAAAACTGCTTCCGGCGCGCCTGCTCTACAAGGCTGTATATAGTTTCTCATGCAAACGTATTTTCGAACTCGGCATTTAATCACCATGATCGTGTGTCGACGAAATGACTTCGTTTAAGGAATGTTCGTGCGTTCACAGTGGAGTACTCTGTAAAACGAGGAATGTTCGCGTGCATTTCAATTTCGCGAATTTCGCGAGAGCTGAGATTCGCGAAATTTGTTTGTTTAACAGATACTTTATTTTCTGCAAATCAATATACATAAGTTACATAATCATGAACATGTGGGGAAATATGAAAAGTAAATTTAGAACAGAGTCGTTTGACTTGCATAGCAAGAGAGAACAACGATATAATAGGAAATTAATGATACAGCATGCATGTCTATGCAGCAGGGATTACAAAAACAATTGTAGTTAAGAAGCGTTGGCAGAGGGCCGCCATTGTAAGCATTGCTTGAAAAGATGGCCGGCCCGAGGAAAAGGTAGGGACGTCCTAGATTCGTAACAATACAAATTCTGCTGCAAAGATAGCAGGGGAAAACAAAATATAGAATTAAAATGCACGCGAAAATTCTTGTCTATTACGCTATTTGCATTGAATGTTAGAGGCAACTCACGAAAATTTAATGCCGCGAAAAAGGCCGTCGGCTCCAGTTCGCGAAAATTAATTTCTTCGAATTAATGCTTCTTGCGTCGAGTTGTTGGTTTTATTGCAACTGATTGAAAAATTGCCTCTCATCGACGAAAATAAAGACCGATTGTTCAGTATGTGAAGGGTAGCCATGATGAAAATGTAGAGTTAATACATATCCATGATGAAAATAGTTACATACGCTGTACTCGCACCCACGACCTCCTGATTGCTAGACATGCGTCATATCCACTATAGACTGAATTGTTTCAGCATGATATATCCAGTGATGGATCTTATCACTTCTAGAAGCTGGTGCTACATATCTGCTCAAAGCAATGACCTTTGCGTAGAGTTGTTTTTATTGCAAGAGATCTACAAATTATCCTGCATGGATTTATTTGATTCAGCGTGATAGAATAATGTGGCAAACAGTCCGGTTCTCAAATTTCATTCTAAAATGCCGCTGATCAGGGAGGTGCCACCTCCCTGCGCTGATGGTAATCACGCTCTACGAAAATCCCAGTAGACTGAATGTGTGGAGGGCACTTGAAGCTTGTGTGCCGATAAAATAATTACCTCATAATGTGATTAGTGCCAATGAGAAATGATGTTTCCACCTGTTTGATCTAGCTCTTTCTTTTATATAGTTGGATTGAATTTAGATCGGGGTTTTTTTTTCTAATGTCCAACAAGGATCAAATCCCCCTGAAAGGAAAGACACAATTATTATCCGGAATCAAATGGATGGCTATCTGGCTTCTCTATCACAAGACCTCACTAGAATTTGAAAAAAAAAATGGCAGCTCCGGGGTGGGTATTACAAAACCCAATTTTAACATGTCTGCAATAACCACAATAGATCTGACTGTGAGTTTTCTTTCTCTGAAACACGGCCCCGTTATCACTGCTGGTGATACGTAAAGCATCATTAAAAAGGACTAAGTAATGGTATAGGTACACCTTGCAGATATCTCTTTTTTTCATTACAGTTAATTACGATGAGTGGTTATGCGATGAATCACCAGCCTTGTGAAGCGAGAATCCTTACTTGTCAAAAGATGACGCAACAAAAATAAATTTGACAAAAATGCACTATAGCATAATATCATGACTACGGCCGAGTGTACAATCACACGAGCTTTGGGAGATTCCACTTTAAAAGGGCATCTATATAATCGGGAGATATGTAATCTACACTTCCGCTAATTTCTTTACAAAGTAGCGACCCGCTTTGAAATGGATATAAATCCTCCCCAATCCTCGATGGAACTGCCTCGTAAATTTTGCCACGCTAACAGGGCAGAAATAGAAAATCTGCCCGCATCGTCCAGGTCCAGACGAACTTCTCTGGGAGTGATCAATTAACCCAAGCACACTTTGTAATATTCTGAAATATTGAGAAAAAAAAAGAATTTACGAGGTTTGCCGCGTTTTTTCTGGTATAGTTGATTATTATTGTGTTTGTTTTACCGGTAGACCCCCCCCCCCCCCCCGCACCCTCTCATATTCCTGAGGTTTCAGCTCATTAGGCAACATTTCCGGAATTTTGGTGTGTGCAGTCATTCTAACGGATAGGTCCAAAGTTTCATCATCATGATAACAGTAATAGACCAGGAGCTGGCTGCTGGTCAATTTACCCCATCAAGCCCAAAAGGTTTGACCCCTGAAAGTTACTGGGGCCACCCCCCTCATTACAAAACTGGGCGTCAGCCTGATACCTGAGGGCGGGGTCGTCCCCCAGGGACCCCCCCCCCCAAAAAAAAAAAAAAAAAAAAAAAAAAATGGCCCCCGGCGGGTGTAATTTACCCCATGGAGCCCATGGACCAAACCTGGTCTGAAAGAATGGCCTAGGGGTGTACATAATAGAAATATAAAAACTGACAAAATAGCTGGTCGGGAAAGGGGTTGCCAGACCTTCCCCCCCCCCCCCCCCCCTGGGCCCCCCCTGGCGGGTGTAATTTACCCCACGCAGCCCATGCACCAAACTTGGTCCAATGAAAGTACTATGGGTGTACATAATGAAAATATAAAAACTGACATGATATCTGGTTGGGAAAGGCGTTGCCAGATCCCCTCACCCCCCCCCCCCCCCACCACTGCCCATTACACCCCTTCGTGGGTTTAATTTAGCCAACAGCACCCATGGATCAAATTTGGCTGGGGGAAAGTAGGCCCCACTATGGGTGTGCAAAAAATAAAGATAAAAGCTGACAAAATATCTCACTTACAAAGAGTAATCAAACATATCCCCTACCTTTCCTAACTCACCACCCCCCCCCCCATTTTTTAGTGTGAAGGGCCTATTCGGTTTGGAGAGGTATGAATGAGCGTGTCATAAAAAGTAATAAATGGAACTTCTTGAATTAAGATGAAGTTATGACAACAGAAGCATTGTGTGTGTACATATATCCACATGCCCCATCCCACTCCCTCCCCCAAAAGAATGGAGTTATCGATATCTACACTAGAAACATACTCAGACAGTGCAGACCTTTGCCAAGCAGCTCATTTCCACCCATCCACACATGCTAAAAACTGCCAAATTTCCCATATAAAAGCCTTTTGCTTTTAAATGCCATCAACTTCCAGCTGTGTGGTAGTGCATTATACCTTGAGCACATGCCTTTACCTTTAGTGCGCATGTATGCAAACCTCAAATTCATGCAGCTTGAACTCCCAATTCCATTGATCTCATCTGCCATAAGATAAAAATCATCAAAATTTCATAAAGATTCCCGGATCACTACCAAAATTTATATTTATCATCTGTTTTTAAAATGTAATTGTGTTATCATCTTTTCATACAAGTTTCATCCAAATGTGTTCTCAACCTTTCAAATTGTTTTGCATACAAACAATAATGCAGACAATACTAGGCCTATAAGTAACATAAAACCTCAAGTGGCAGAAATAATTACAACTGTATCCAACATCCTACAGTTCAACTGTGTTACCATGCATGTGGAGCAAGCTCATGTACAACAGTACAAGAAACTGTATACCTGTGATAAAAAATTGTACATGCAGTGGGTGCATAGGCCATAGTGTGGTTAATTGCATGCATATATTTGTATGTTGTATACATTTTACTTGTTGCATGCAATTATATATTTCGAAGATCGGCAACACGTGTATCATCAGTCTGCAAACAATAAAAAGGCGGTGTTTTCCTGACCTTGGTAAGTGAACTGGGCTTTCCTATTGTAGGTACTATACTGGTAGGCCCCTATGACAGTAGTACATGTATTTCATCACTGGATGACAATTGGTGTCAGTAATAGAGCAAACAAAGAAAGGTCAAGAGTCTAGATCTTGGACTAGATCTAAGTCTCAAATATGCTATGATATGGCTAGATATCTAACGTTAGACCTATATTTCCTATACATGCTATAGCTTGTAGAGTACCTAGTACTATTTGGCGACACCAAATGAACTGGAACAGGGGATGGATTATCAGCGAGATGTAGTGTATCATGAGTCATAACTGAGAAACCAATAAATAGAACATCAATGTTCTCAGCCTATATAGGTTTAAGTGTCAAAGGTGTGCATTGAATTTGCATAGAACACTTAAACCCTGAATTTGTTAAAGTCACTGCACTTCCTATCATTCATAGCTAGAGTCAAAAAGGCAGAATTATACTACATTTCAATTTCTCTATCTAATAGACAACTTTGACTTTAGGATTAGAAATAGCCTTATTAATAGCTATATGTATCATAAGTGTTGAAGATGCAGATGTTCCAGTGAATGAATACTTGCAGAATTGGGTATGAAGATTAGGCAAATAATCTGAAACTCTCTTTAAATATAGCAAAAGAAATAACAAACTGTCCTTGTGTTGTAGCCTCTCCCAGGAGAGGCTGCAGTGCCAGTGTGGTGCATGGAGTAGAGTGCAGACTCATTGACAACCAACAAAGGTATGTACCTGTAAACTATGAGAGCTGCACAAGGTATGGAAAACAAACAACTGAAGTGAAAACAAGCTTATGTGTACTTTTGCCTCATACATCAGTGTAAACAAACTCAGAGTTGAGCATAAATACTGTAGCAATGCACAATTATAGCTTTGGCTCTAACAGAGGTGTAAGTGAATGACCTTTGGTACAGATTCCTATATTTTTGCAGGTATTTAAAATATTATCTTACTACCAATGGTTTTGATTTGCAATTTAAGCAATTTGAGGCTTCATTTGGTCACAGCTCTTCAATCTTAAGGCTCTCTGTCCATGTTTCTGGCATGGTAGACATGCTGCATGTACTGTAGCTTGTTAAGACATCGGTATCACAATATTTGCTACTTTAATCAGGCTGTTTGTTATTTCTTTTGCAATATCTAAAGAGAGTTTCAGATTATTTGCCTAATCTTCATACCCAATTCTGCAAGTATTCATTCACTGGAACATCTGCATCTTCAACACTTATGATACATATAGCTATTAATAAGGCTATTTCTAATCCTAAAGTCAAAGTTGTCTATTAGATAGAGAAATTGAAATGTAGTATAATTCTGCCTTTTTGACTCTAGCTATGAATGATAGGAAGTGCAGTGACTTTAACAAATTCAGGGTTTAAGTGTTCTATGCAAATTTAAAGCAATGCACACCTTTGACACTTAAACCTATATAGGCTGAGAACATTGATGTTCTATTTATTGGTTTCTCAGTTATGACTCATGATACACTACATCTCGCTGATAATCCATCCCCTGTTCCAGTTCATTTGGCTTCGCCAAATAGTACTAGGTACTCTACAAGCTATAGCATGTATAGGAAATATAGGTCTAACGTTAGATATCTAGCCATATCATAGCATATTTGAGACTTAGATCTAGTCCAAGATCTAGACTCTTGACCTTTCTTTGTTTGCTCTATTACTGACACCAATTGTCATCCAGTGATGAAATACATGTACTACTGTCATAGGGGCCTACCAGTATAGTACCTACAATAGGAAAGCCCAGTTCACTTACCAAGGTCAGGAAAACACCACCTTTTTATTGTTTGCAGACTGATGATACACGTGTTGCCGATCTTCGAAATGTATAATTGCATGCAACAAGTAAAATGTATACAACATACAAATATATGCATGCAATTAACCACACTATGGCCTATGCACCCACTGCATGTACAATTTTTTATCACAGGTATACAGTTTCTTGTACTGTTGTACATGAGCTTGCTCCACATGCATGGTAACACAGTTGAACTGTAGGATGTTGGATACAGTTGTAATTATTTCTGCCACTTGAGATTTTATGTTACTTATAGGCCTATATAGTATTGTCTGCATTATTGTTTGTATGCAAAACAATTTGAAAGGTTGAGAACACATTTGGATGAAACTTGTATGAAAAGATGATAATAACACAATTGCATTTTAAAAACAGATGATAAATATAAATTTTGGTAGTGATCCGGGAATCTTTATATGAAATTTTGATGATTTTTATCTTATGGCAGATGAGATCAATGGAATTGGGAGTTCAAGCTGCATGAATTTGAGGTTTGCATACATGCGCACTAAAGGTAAAGGCATGTGCTCAAGGTATAATGCACTACCACACAGCTGGAAGTTGATGGCATTTAAAAGCAAAAGGCTTTTATATGGGAAATTTGGCAGTTTTTAGCATGTGTGGATGGGTGGAAATGAGCTGCTTGGCAAAGGTCTGCACTGTCTATGTTTCTAGTGTAGATATCGATAACTCCATTCTTTTGGGGGAGGGAGTACATGGGATGGGGCATGTGGTTATATGTACACACACAATGCTTCTGTTGTCATAACTTCATCTTAATTCAAGAAGTTCCATTTATTACTTTTTATGACACGCTCATTCATACCTCTCCAAACCGTACAGGCCCTTCACACTAAAAAATGGGGGGGGGGGGGGGGGGGTAGCAAAGGTAGGGGATATGTTTGATTACTCTTTGTAAGTGAGATATTTTGTCAGCTTTTATCTTTATTTTTTGCACAACCGTAGTGGGGCCTACTTTCCCCCAGCCAAATTTGATCCATGGGTGCTTTTGGCTAAATTAAACCCACGAAGGGGCGTAATGGGCGGTGGTGGGGGGAGGGGGGGGGGGGGGTGAGGGGATCTGGCAACCCCTTTCCCAACCAGATATCGTGTCAGTTTTTATATTTTCATTATGTACACCCATAGTACTTTCATTGGACCAAGTTTGGTGCATGGGCTGCGTGGGGTAAATTACACCCGCCAGGGGGGGCCCAGGGGGGGACGGTCTGGCAAACCCTTTCCCGACCAGATATTTTGTCAGTTTTTATATTTTTATTATGTACACCCCTAGGCCATTCTTTTAGACCAGGTTTGGTCCATGGGCTCCATGGGGTAAATTACACCCGCCGGGGGCCATTTTTTTTTTTTTTTTTGGGGGGGGGGTCCCTGGGGAACGACACCGCCCTCAGGTATCAGGCTGACGCCCAGTTTTGTAATGAGGGGGGTGGCCCCAGTAACTTTGAGGGGTCAAACCTTTTGGGCTTGATGGGGTAAATTGACCAGCAGCCAGCTCCTGGTCTATAAGAGAGCCGATGTGCGTATAGTGTGTGTGTGTGTGTGTGTGTGTGTGTGTGTGTGTGTGTGTGTGTTTCTTTTTTATTGTGTGTTTATTGGAAAACAAAAAGTGTGTGTGCGTGTGCGTATATGCTGTGCTTGTGTAGCAGCTGTAGAAGTAGTAGTCTAACGGGTGCAAAATGTCAAACAAATATGCAAGAAAGAATGGCCTGTTAGTTGACGACACGTTGAAAATTAACAAGATTATCTATTTTACAAGGGTTATTTAAAGCATTTTTGACAGCCTCGTTTTAGTCGCTTGACTGAATAGGTAACAATGACTTCCTGCATTCATGCTGAAATCCAAACTTCTACAACTCTCTTATCATTTCTCAAATGTCACTTATGAAATTCCATTCAAACATTTTTAAGTCAGTAATCTCTCCGTGAGTACCGTGATCGCTTAAATGATCTAGCATGACATGAGAATTAAAAGTGTTTCCCTAAAACTTAACTTTTTTAAAGAATGTGGTTCATAATACACATGCAATGCTTTTAAGTGGACCTCTCAGTTCTCTTTTCCCCTCCAAACATGAATTGGTATTTTGCCGATATTTATGTATAATATCTCGATTTGTTAATTTTCGTTTCGCTCATTCTATGCTTATGATATAATTCCTGATTTATTCTGTGTTATGTTTTGTTGGAAGAAAAATGAGAATGAAAATAGATGAACTGAATCGAATTGAATTGAAAAGTGAGAACAGACAATAGAGAGTGACTTATACAGTTGTATGAAGTAAGAATTATAATAGTTGTTTAACAGTGTGTTTTGAGACAACATTGATCGCTAAGAGGTCAGTGAAATTGACGTAAAACAAAGTCTGCCGCTTGGTCTATGGAGCTTATCACATGTCTCACGTTTCACATGCCCTCAAAAACGATCGACAGACAATCATAATCCAATCTGATTGAGCGAAAGCGGGGTGGGCTCCAGAGCATCCCCGAAAGTTTCGGTTCATCTCTTGCTCGTCCGTCCGTAAACCTCTGCGGGGAAATTAAAGTAAAATCGTTTTTGCTTTAACTAGTTATATAATGGTATAAGTAAGGAACCATTGGCCATCAGTGATATCTATAGTGCAGTAAGACGTTAAATGGTTCGTCCTCTCCTCTTCTCGTCTCCAGAGGGAGTTATCTTCCATCACATAATTAGAGTTGATGGGTAATCAATCGTAGGATATGACCGCAAGGCGCATTAAAACGTACTTCACGGTCCGTCACCTCTCGCAACGACAAGACCATCAACTCCAAAAGCGGTGAAGGTGCCAGCAAGTTCCGTTGTTAAAGGAAACAGAAAAACGGAAAACGGAACGATAGGAACGCACGCACAACACACACATATAGCTATACCTATAATACACCCTCTCAAATAAAGGCAATACCCTCTCTCTCACACACGCACACACACACACACACACACACACACACACACACACACACACACACACACACCTACACACACACACATAAAAAGTATCATGTGCTATGAATGACGTCATTTATCATGTGCTATATTGTTATTTCCTGGGAGAAAGAGCTTCGTGATTATTTTCCGTGGGTGTCAAACAGAAGTTACGAGGCTAAAACTTAATCAATGCTTATTTTGATTTAATCGCTATAGTTGGATGCCTCGCCATAATCTGACGTCAAATTTTGACCCGTTCGTTAGGAAGCCGTTATCAAGACAAGATTGCTACAAGAAATTTGTGAAGCAAAATACGAGACGATATTTCAGGCTGGAATGATGTTAATAAGTGTTACAAAAACGAAACCAAACAAACACCCAAACATGCAAGTGCCTTCACACATCATTTGCTTGACAATGAATTTAAAAAATGGCCCCAAACAGAGAGTGTGTTTTTTTTTGTTCAAGTAAACTTTATTTTCATTAAAAAAAGTAACATAATCCACGATAAGGTACATTGAACAAAAATAATTACACACTACTAACAGAGTGATTGATGTATATGGTTTTAACAATTTTGTAAGAAATACAAGTCATAAAGTGTAATAGAAAATACAATGTAAACTGATGTATGCACGAATAACTGTATAAACGAATGATTGAATGAATGTGAAATATGGTACAAAGTAGACATGCACAAATGAATTGAAGAGGCTTATTTTGTAACAGCTAATGGAAGATTTTGTTTTGCGTGTTTAATAATACAATCCACATCCATTCACAGCCTCCTCTACTTCCCCCCGTCTTCGAAACCCCATGTCATACGTGAATGACGAATCGTTCATCTTCTTCACTACCCAAAGTGTCCTCCGCCGAATCTTTCTTAAATTTACAAATGGGCGTGAATAACTTGGCAATTTAGATAATGACAACTGGTTCTGGTCGAGAAGACCCATTCGCACCTAGAATAGACACGTATACAAAGTGATCAGACAGACAAGCAGCATCGTCATGTGCGCGCGAAAACTTTCTCGAGAAGTTAAAGGGATAGTACAGTACTGGTAGAGGTGAGAATTGGGCTTTTAACTTTTTACGAGATATCAAGAAACCGTTTGTAAAATAGCACAGAGCGTACCTTTCTAAGAGGAATTTAAAAGTTTATTTGATGAAAATCCGATTTGGAATGGCTGAGACATCCAAAAATAAAGTAAAGTGAGGCGATCGTAGTAAAAGCTGGGTCCTACATTTTATTAAAATTGCTCTGTTTTAGGTATCTCAGCCATTTCAAAAGCAATTCTAATCAAATAAACATTGAATTCTTTGTAGAATTACATGCTCTTTCATATTTCATAAGAGGTTTCATATAATCTCACCCCAAAATGTTAGAAACCCCGAGGTTAAGTCTCAACCAAAACTGTACGATCCCTTTAAATTCAGAAAGGCATACTAATTGGACATGGCACTCGCGCATTGTATCGTCAACTCTGTAGTTAATTAGCTATAGGGTGAAAAACCTCATTCAAGGCTTGTGTGATTTCCGATTTTCCACCATGTCAGATAAGCCACTTAGTAATAATTGTTGAAAGACTCTTTGAATGATATAACAAGCTCAGTATTGATATTGAAGACGTTTTTAGTATGCTGATGATGACGGTGATAATGATAATAGTGTCGGCTTTAATGATATTATCGGCGTTATTATGTTAAACAATAGAAATGACGTGTTTGTGCTCTGATGAGTATGTCTTGATGTCAATAACAAGAACAAGCATGCATCGTAATAATTCCGTCGATCATGTATAATGATTGTGTGTGTGTGTGTGTGTGTGTGCGTGTGTGTGTGTGTGTGTGTGTGTGTGTGTGTGTGTTGTGTGTGCGTGCGTGATTATATGTATCTAAGTATACACAATGCTCATACAGTGTATGAACAGCATTAGACAGCATTTTCTCTCAATCTGCATTGATCTATGCTGCGAGTATCCTTCGTTTAGTTAATTTTTATAGCAAAAAATCTCAGCGAACTTCTTAAAAGCAAGTGACAGATCTTATGAACAGACCACGAATACATTCACACTCTATACTTCTCCTACATGCACGAGACCATCTGTCGGTTCACATCCACCGACGAATTTAAATGATAACGAGTTCTGAGAAAGCTACTCATTAAAAAGAACTCTCAGTGTCCTATCTCCATTAATATTTAACGAATAGATTTCATATTTGCCACTCAAATAATAATCTGTGATTAATGTCATGAATATTTCTAAAATGTCAGCCTCGCCAGGGCATGGCGATATACTGATAGGTTGGTAGCGACAAGTGGCAGAAGGTTTGATCATGCTACCAAAAAGTTGATATTGATTGATATCGATATTGTATATAGACCTATAAGTGCGTATATATATAAAGATAATCCGAATTTAGAGGGCTACTCAGTGGCGGATCTACAGGGAGGGGAGGGGGGTTAGGGGGTTTAAACCCCCTCCTTGGGCTGCCAAGTTAAGAAAAAAAAAAGAAAGAACCCACAAACATAGGCCTACATCAAATAATTAATCACCTATCTTAAGACCAAAATGAACAAGGCACTTTTCTTGTCTAAAAGTTGTCAATTTCATAACTGAAAATGCAAAATATAATACACTGACAACATACATTATTATATCTACACACTAATATTTACTTATGAGTAAATTTAGTGTAGTATATATCAAGATGGTAGCCTCGTGTCCTCGAGTGTGCCCCCAGGAACATAATTTTAGTTAACCCTACATTTTTCCTTTCCTTCTGTATATATGCTTTCTAGTAATATTAGAATATTTTTTATTGCTCGAACAATGTGATTACGTTTTAGCTTTTAATGAATACATTTCAGACGAATGGCAAAGTGAGAGTGGCTCTCTCGCTCTGTCCATACTTACAGTAAAATGAATAGTTTGCATAAGTTATGATCATAGTCCTTCGCAGTGATTTTTTTCTACCATGTTTAATTCCCTAGAAATTTGATTCAAATGCTCTATAAACACGACTTTTAAACTCGGGTTTTACAAAAAGTCCCTACCGCGGGAAGGGGTATTCCCCTCCCAAACCCTCCCCTGCTTGGTTGCTTCGCTCCCTCGCCGAGGATCTCACACCGTCTCATAATGTTATAATCATTGTTATTCGCAATGATTCTTTCCACTGTTTAATTCCCTAGAAATTTGCTTTTAAATGCTCTATAAACGCGACTTTTGTACTCCGTTTTTACCAAAAGTCCCTATATACCGTCGGAAGGGGTATCCCCCCTCCCACACCCCCTCCCCTTCCCCCGCTCGGTCGCTTCGCTTCCTCGCCGAGGATCTCACACCGTCACATGAATGTGCCCTCGTCGAGATTTTGCCCCCCCCCCCCCCTCCCAAAGAAAGAAGCGTTCCGGTGTGCAGGGGGGGGGGGGGGGATACCTCCTCCCACACCCCCACACCCCCTCGCTCGCTTCGGTCGCTACGCTCCCTCGCAATACCCCTGCTACTATATCATAATTGTCAACTTTAGCGAGCACAATGTTGAGTATGAAGAAAGGGAATTCTCGTCTTTACATCGGTGCCTCGTTGTGTTGACAAATGTCATGCGTGACTGAGCTCATTACCTTTTAATGAAGAAACAATAACAAATTGCACTTTTCCAAGTTTGGGTTTTATCATGAAGGAACATGTCTCATGAAATGGATAAGATCTGTCAATGAAAGCTGTCAAATTGAACAGGTCAGCTTGGAAGAGAGGTTTGTGTGAAGGGGTTTCCTCTAACAATTTTGCTAACCTTTGATATTAAATCATATATTTATATCCTTCAACATGGCCATCTGTCCGATAACTTGGTCACTCCCACGAAGGCCTTGCAACCCACACAATCCATTCTCGCTTCATATTCAAGACAAAGGTTAGAGGAAACTCTAAATACAAACCTGCATGCAGTTGTGCAGGCTGGCCTGATTATTTGGCCACTGCTATTCATCGACAGATCTCATCCCTAGCAATAAAACATTCGATGTTCCTTCGTGATAACAGTCGAACTTGGAAAAAGTGCAACATGTCATTGTTGTCTTTAAAGTTCATGTGATCAGTCATGCATGATATTTGTCAACACAATTAAGTACCGATGGAAAGAAGAAGAGTTCTCCTTTCCTCGATCACATCCACCATTGCGCTCTCCGTAGGTGACAATTATGAAACAGTAGCCTTCTAAAGTTGGAATACCTTCTTTAAAAAAAGACATTGTATATCAAATATTTTCTCATTGATATAGGCCTACAATCGCTGAAATAGAATTCTTCCAGATTGAGAATAACCCAATGGCGATAAATAATATTTCACATGATATTGATAATTCAGAGCAAAGGAAATCTCGGCGAATGATAATAATAATGATAATGATGATGGTGATGATGATGATGATGATTATTATTATCATCATTATTATTATCATCATTATTATTATCATTATTATTATCATTATTCTTATTATATGGTTTTATTTACTCAGGGTAGCCTGCTCAGTGTTACCACAATTCTTCCAGATACCTCGTCATTATGATTACCCTACAGCCATGTTAGCATTGCCGTAACCATTCATACACCAGGTATATGGTGAATGGCATCGTGAGCATTATATAGAAACGTCTTGTCCAAAGACTTTTAAAGCACTAAGGCATGGACTCGAACTCGGGGCCTCCGAATCAAATTTTAGTACCAGAGTTTTAGACCACAGCGCCTCCTATCCGCATGACAATAATTCTTTTAATGATTAAAAAAAAGATAACGTCTGACTTGATTCAAATAGGTTTTAACACTGATAGAAAACTATGGGCCAATACACTTGATAAAACTACACATTGATTTAGATTGAAGTGGGGAAACATAAACACAGAACACTTTCATGTTCGTGGGGGACGACGGTCGAAAAAAAAAATCAAGTTTGAATTTGGAATCATTTCAATCATCAGGTTACTATGTAAGAAGAAGCAGTATTAGCGTTAGGAAGCACAAACCACCAGACAGATGGCTTTATATCTAAGGTCATTTCTTTTCCGTTGATATAATTCCAGAAAAGTCATGACGCTAATCACAGATTGTGACTTGAGTGACAAATATGGAATATGTTCGTTAGATATTAACGTCTTGGCATACTTAAAGTTAATAAGATAGTTTAAGTGTGTTGTAAGTGTTTGTCACTGGTACTTTCTTAATCTTTCGAAAACGTTTATTTTCATCAGCATTATTTTTCTCATTTACGTCATGAGCTTGATGACCATGGTTCAAGTGACTGTTTTGTAAAGCTTGCAATAACCGTTCATGGTTTCGTTTACTTGGGCCCTAGATATCTAATGTGACTTAGTGTTGATGATGAAGGAAAAATGGGGAAAACGAGAAAAAGATAGAATCACAAGCATATGGAAAATTACTGTAGGAAGCTGGTATAAGTTAGTCCTGATGATGATAATCATGATTACTCATTTCATTTCATTTTGTATTTTCCCAACAAAATACAATTACAGCCTATCATTTATTTTATGACAGGTTAATAAATAGTTTCATAAAATTAATGCAACATTAAATAATAAAAGAAAATATTATGAACAGAAATATATGTGATATTTATAACTGTATGAAAACGACGTTGCTGAGAATGTTGGATTATCATTACTACAAACGTTATCATTCTGACTTATATTTGAAGAAGAAAAGACAGTAAGGGTCTGTTTAGGCAAAATAGATCATCAATAATTCAGTTTTCATTTTCTTGCACGTATTAATTCAGTTCCGATTCAGTGTTCATTCATAATGATCAACTTCATAACCACAAGCATTATCATAGTAAAAAACAAACAAACATGTCATCTGTCTCGTCAGAGAACGACTGTGGACTTGCCGCCGCGGGGCGTTGTCCATGCAAATCTCACATACACATTATGCGACATATGCCTTTTCCAACTGAACGAAGGCATATATCGTTGGGTCGAGATATTAAAGATCATTGACTTCGAAGGCATTACAATAGGCCTAAAGTCCTCATGACACGGGCATGGTGTTCAAAGGACGAAATATCCTAGTTTCAGCCAGATTTTTCATCAAAATTCGTTCCCGCTTGTCGACAGTCATATTTCTAGGAGGCCTTCGGGGAATTGGCAATATCCGCAGTTTCTTGGGGCATTCCGTTGATTTATAACTTGTAAATGAAAAAGCCCGAAATCGATTTAGATATTTTCTTTTGAAAACAAAAAGACCCAAAGTACTGAGTTCCAGCATACCGTCGACCTGGTCAGAGGAATCCTGAGTAGAAAAAGTCCTTGCACTGAAAATCATTATTAAACACTTGGACATTTCTCACACAGGGGTAATCTTATCACTAAAATAATTGTAATTAAATGTAGGCCTATAATGAATATATAATATTATTGGTAATATAACTATGACAAAATAATGTGCCCATGTGATATATTGATACCTATATTTCATGTTTAAAGGATGAGAGAGAGAGAGAGAGAGGGGGGGGGGGGTCATAAAAAAAAATCCTATACATCTACAAAGTCCCTCAATGTGCAGTGCAGTCTTCAAAACGATGTTCTGACTCCAGACTCTTCCACCGCGTAGAAAAGCGCTGTAGGTTACACACTCAATATGGGCAATGAGTGTAAGTTGATATCAAAATCAAGTGCTTTATTTTTTTCCGTTTGCTTTTGATACTTTATTATGTTACACTGGCATTGGCGGAATTTCCTTTCACTCGCCCACGGCAACTACTCTTAGACACTCAGGAGTCAAGAAGTCTGTGTGGTTGCTAATGGTTTAATGTACCCCAAATCAATATTCTATTGGCTTTCTTCCCCTGACTGGTGCATCTGATATTGAAAGAGATAGAAAGAATTAGTAGAAAGGAAAGTAGTGGAATAGAGAGAGAGAGAGAGAGAGAGAGAGAGAGAGAGAGAGAGGAAGAGGGAGAGAATGGGAGAGGGAGAGATTTTGTGTTGTAAATCAATATGAAATAATAGCTGCAAGCTACATCGGGGGCATGGTATACAATCGGAAACCCCCGCTCTCACTCATGTTGGGATCTACTGTACAGTTATGTCCGTGTTATGCTTTTTACATTAACTGAATGTCATTGTGTTGCTTTAAGTGCCTGTTTGTTTATTCGCGTGAGTGTATTTTCATTCGTTTGCGGCTTTTATCCACTTATCATGGCAAAATTCACCCTAAGGAGACTGATGTCAAATTATTTAATTTGAATGAGTCAAGACATTCATGGATGATAATGGAGTGTTATTGTAGTATCAACGTTGATGAATAAATTCAAGGCAAACAGGTCACCTGTTTTAGAGATGTTAAATGTCAGAGATGCATAAACTAAAGGTCATGTGCCATAAATCGCCAAGTTGATATACACAGATTCAACATGTTTTAAAAGCAGCTACAAAT
Source organism: Diadema antillarum (assembly GCF_040938485.1). Lineage (NCBI taxonomy): Eukaryota > Metazoa > Echinodermata > Echinoidea > Diadematoida > Diadematidae > Diadema > Diadema antillarum. Next base: position 150,853 of record NW_027271006.1, on the reverse strand, counting down.
GCCTCCTTATTTTGAGACCCTCGGTCAGACAGCAGCTGAGAGTATAGATATCACTATGGATGTGAGGCGGGACCACTTCACCGGGTTAAACACCCCATATACTCTTTGCGATAAATGAATGAAGGGGGATCTTTTACGTGCATGAGTTGTGACTCTCTCACACACGGGACCTCCATTGTATGTCCTATCCGAGGGACAGAGTCCCTCGGATCAAACCGTCATGTGTAATCATGTATATATACCGTCCCCTCTTGCCAGAGGGGATGGAATGATTGCACACAACATTGCTCAGTCCAGACTCGAGTTCGAACCCGGGTCCTTAGGATCGTGAGGCAGACGCGCCACCGACTGAGCCAACTCACTTAAGGTGACAATGATGACTCAACGACTGAGATGACTCAACTGAGATGACTCAACGACTGATCTTTAGAAAGACGAGTGATGGACTTTAAGACATCAATGATTGGCATCAAAATGGACTATTGAATATAGAAGGCCTCCTGCTAATAATATGAAGAGTTTGTTCGCAAAACCGATAAGTCCATATTTGCCAAATGGAGATATTTGCGATTAAAGGTTAAGAAAAATAAAGAGAATAATAAGAAAATTTGTGCTTTTTTTTACCATAATTTCAAAAATGCACCATTATATGTAGTGACCAATATATCATTTAAAAGGTATTATTTTGTACTTTATGACAGAGACCGTACTTCAAAATCTCCAAAAATGGACTTATCGGTTTTTGCGAACAAACTCTTTTCAATTATTAATCAGGGGCGGATCCTGAAATTCCGTAAAGGGGGGTGGGGGGGGGGGGGGACGCAAACAATATTTTCTGGCGCTACTTCCGGGTTTCATCTCATTTTTTTCTTTTTATTTCTTTTGTTTTAGCATCAAATAAAGGGGGGGGGGGGGCGGGGCGCCCGTTGCGCCTCCCCCTGGATCCGCTGCTGTTAATGGTGCCAATGATGATAATTTTGATATGATGATGATGGCAATAATGTTAATAAAAATAACCATGATAGTAATGATAATGATGATGATGATAATAATACATGTAGTAGTATTATAGTTAGTAATACTTGTAGTATAGGCCTACTAAATACCCATTCACATAATGTCGTTGTGATCTTGTCCGGCGTCGCGTTATTATTTCGAATTCTCCATAACCAGGCTCATCCTTCTTTTCTATTTATATGCAGTTCAAACCTAGAAGTAGGGGGGGGGGGGGGCATTAAAAAGCTCATTCACAGGATTATTTCATTCTTGTCATCCGTCTCCGTACCTAACTTGCTGCTTGATATTTGTTCACATATCATTAAAAAAATCTGGGTAAATTTGTTAAAGCATTACATAATAATCTGTTGTGTTCACACAATACTAGTACTAAGTCTTATTCATCAAGGAACGACCCATGCACACCCACTGAATGATATTGTTACCCCGAGCATTCTGATTGTAGTCCTACTTTTACTCGTTGCAATAATTCAAATATCACTGTTAGGAGATTGACAAAAGTCAATCCACACAAATCAAACAAGTGCATGAATAAGTAAGTAGGTATACAAGCCAGCAAAGGTCCGGACCAAGCAAAATATACAGTATTATATTAATATCATAGACTTCTTAGGAGGTCTCTTCGATATCGGCTCCCTCGCCAACCAATATTGTCCCCGCCGAACGAGTTCGAGCAGGGGACTATGAAACGGGCTCCGTACGTGTGTGTGTCCGTGTGTCCGTGTGTCCGTCCGTGTGTCCGTCCGTGTGTGCGTCCGTGTGTGATCAAAATCTTCAATTTGTTACTTCTCTGTCATTTATGAACCAATTTTGATTCTGTTTGCTTTATATGATAGCACTACATGGGAGCTTTGAAACTTCTACACAGAATTTCAGTCGTGACCTTTGACCTTGACCTTTGACCTATATTGTACATTTTGCTACAAAATGCTACTCCTTCGCCATTTCTAACCCGATTTCGATTCCATTTGCTTTATGTGATGGCACTAGGTGAGGGCTTCAAAACTTGTACACAGAATTTTGACCTTTGACTTCTTTGACCTTTGACCTTGATTTTTGACCTGTATTGTACATTTTGCTACAAAATGCTACTCCTTCACCATTTCTTACCCAATTTCGATTCCGTTTGCTTTATGTGATGGCACTAGGTGAGGGCTTCAAAACTTCTACACAGAATTTTGACCTTTGACTTCTTTGACCTTTTACCTTGATTTTTGACCCATATTGTACATTGGCTACAAAATGCTACTCCTTCGCCATTTCTAACCCGATTTCGATTCTGTTTGCTTTATGTGATGGCACTAGGTGAGGGCTTCAAAACTTCTACACAGAATTTTGACCTTTGATTTCTTTGACCTTTGACCTTGATTTTTGACCTGTACCCCGTATTGTACATTTTGCTACAAAATGCTACTCCTTCGCCATTTCTTACCCGATTTCGATTCTGTTTGCTTTATGTGATGGCACTAGGTGAGGGCTTCAAAACTTCTACATAGAATTTTGACCTTTGACTAATTTGACCTTTGACCTTAATTTTTGACCTACATTTTGTTGTACATTTTGCTACAAAATGCTACTCCTTCGCCATTTCTAACCCGATTTCGATTCCATTTGCTTTATGTGATGGCACTAGGTGAGCGCTTCAAACTTCTACACAGAATTTTGACCCTTGACTTCTTTGACCTTTGACCTTGATTTTTGACCTATATTGTACATTTTGCTACAAAATGCTACTTGTGGCGGGGACATTATATTACGCACCGCGTAATTTCTACTTTTCCTTGTTAACTGTTGGGACGATAGAGGGCGTAAGTTTTCTTTTTCAGTGTTTTCTCTTCGCTTCGCGTCATTTTGTTTACTGTTAGAAACGGCTATTTATTCTTTTAGAAGAGTCAAGAAAACAAGTAAGTAACCTCCGAAAAACCATTGATATAATTGTACGATATAGGCTGCCGACTGGTTTTATACATGTTTTAGCTGAAATTTGTAGCGTGACTAGCTATATTTCAGGTGAACTGATAGAAAGTCAGTTTGGATAGTCCCATACGTTGAAAATATGTGTAGGCTCTGTGTAGAATCTAACGTTACATGTAGGCCCATAGACTGTCTGCAGTATAGAACCTGTAACTTTGTTATATAACCCGTTACATGATTTCCTTCTTGTGTGTGAATTTGAAATCTGCATCCTCGTCTAGACTGGACTACCCTAATACTCCAGTCTACAGACCGTATAGTCGTATGATAATATGAGCAGATACGTACTAACAGTAACACCTAGCAGTCTAACCGCAGCAGCGACCCCATACGGACAAATACGTACCGTAAAGGGGTCGCACAGCAAACCTATCCTGTCACGGAAGCACCTGATATGGCTAAGCATTTACGTGACCAGAGACCAAAATAGAGGGTTTTATACCGAAATTAGTGGCCTTACTCTTAGATAAGATACTTACAATCACGGCAGGCGAGGTCGATTTACAATACGATCTGTTTTGAGAGCCCTGTGAAAGAGTTTATCCGAGGTTTTTATAGTCCTACCGCATTTCGTATTGTAGTATGACTTACACAGCGCATGCGCTAATATGGATAAAACGTAGCACATACTGTAATACGCAATGTATGCGTGTGGAAAAAAACCGGACGGCTCGCTGAGAACTGAAATGAATATTCATGAGACGTAACAAATAGAATGCATGCTGGGCGATGATTGACTATCGGGCCTACCGGCACTTATTTATTTCGTTTTTAAAGCGCATTTCGAATGTGTGGTTCATTATTTATTTGCAATAAAGGAAGTGCACACATAATGAACATCTGGAGATGTGAAGGATTAAGAAAATAATAGGTGATTTTCATGATAGAGGGTATGTTTTGTTTTGTTTTTTATTTTTTTCCCCAGTCTGCAGAGGAAATGCCCCAGATGTCTCATCTATGTAGATCAAGTTTCCTTTCACACTGTACATTATAGTTTTATTAAATGTTGTACATTCACAATGGGCTCCACTCACAAGCTCTGCTTCTTGGGGACTCATATTCATTTTTGCTTCATGTTCATTTTCTACTGTGATTTGAATTGAATACACTTCTGTTACATACATGTTTTGTTTATTTCCAATAGTTGAGAATTGTTTGATTATTTATTGAGAGACCTTCCCCCCCCCCCCCCAAGACTTCTATCGCATGAGAGGAGATCCTTCCTGTCTTTCTTTTTCTGTCAGGCTTGTCACTTTCTGTTTGATTGTGTGTATGTGTGTGTGTGTGTCCGCGTGCGTGTGTTTCATAATTATTGTGTGTAACAAGTTGGAAGAACTGGAAGCTAAATTTCTATGTACTGTGACATACAGATAAATAAAATTGACTCTTGAGTATTCATTCATTTTCATTCATTCATTCATTCATAGCAATGGGACAAGAAGTGTCTTCTGAAAATTTTTGAAATTTCAAATGTCATAACTTCCTTATTTTTTATCCGATTTTTATCATTCTTGCACTGTTCTGCTGCATTTTTTTTAATCATTGTCGTGAAATTGATAAAATTTTAGATTGGCTTTCATCTTAAAGGCATAATGGATTGGTTAATGAAAAACTAGAAATTAACCCTTTCAGATCCATCCACATGGTCATTGGGATTGTATTCCATTGCTCCCCATGGCTTTTTTTTTTTTAATGTTGTCTTGCTTGATCAATACCCTTTTAAGCCTTATACATACGTGTATGTACAATACTGCTGAAATGCATGCCGGTATTCCCAAACGCGTTTACATCGTTCGTTTGCTTGCGATCGGCGGTCATGCCATCAGACAAGGAGTATGTATTCGTAGAGGCGCACGCATTTCTGTGGTCATTTCACTCATGCCTTTTTTTAACCCATGATCCGATCCCGGCTTTGCAGCAGCGTGGCAGATGACATGATAGAACGAGTTTACTTGTGCAGATTTTTAGAAAAATTGAAAAAATTACAGCAGTATAAAGATCTGATTGCGTTTGTTTTCATTTCATTCCTTCAGAATGGTCTCATAATGAAGATAGGCACAAAAGGGATAACGAAATTTGTCCTGTTGTTTACCTTTCAAGAACGCATGCACAAAATGTGACGAGAAAAAAAATAAAAAATAAAAAATCATAAAATCATCGCAGTCCCGTTGAAATTTTCGGAAACAGTAGGCGCGAAAAGGATCTTGAATTCGGTCCTGCATGCCATGTTGGTTATCAAAAACGCATGCACAAATGCGAAGAAATTATCGGGAAAAAAAAACTATGTACTTTCAATCCTCCTTGTGCGTGTATCACAACAGATTACAGCCGAAAGAATTCACGAAATCATCGCAATCCTGCTGATATCTGAGGTATAGAAATAGGCGCAAAAAAAATCGTGATATTCGAATAGTGCGAAGAGATTATTGGGGGAAAAATAAAAGACACATTTTCAACCCCTTCTGGTGGTGCATCATAAAGATTACAGCCGAATATCAAATCATGGCAATCCCGTTGAAATTTGAGGAAACGATAGGCGCAAGAAGGATATCGAATTCGGCCCTGAATACTGTCTTTCAAAAAACGCATGAATAATTCCGAAGAGATTTTCGGGAGAAAAATAAAGAATGTTTTTTCAACCCTTCTGGTGTGTGCATCACAAAAGATTAGAGCCGAAATAATAATTCATAAAATCACCGCGATGCCGTTAAAGTTTGAGGAGACAATATAGGCGCAAAACGAATCATAAATTCGGCCGTGAATACCTTCTAATCCGAGAGGACGCGCATTTACGAAATGTGGGAGAGAATATCGGTAAAAAGTATAAAAGGACACATTTTCAACCCCTTTTGGTGTGTGCAAAGTAAAAGATTACAGCCGTAGGAATTCATGAAATCGTCACAATCCCGCTGATATTAAATTGATAGGCGCAAACAGGATCATGAATTCGGCCGTGTTATGATCTTTCAAGAACGCATTTACGAAATTCGAAGATTTTATCGGGGAAAAATAAAGAACACATTTTCAACCCCTCTTGGCACGTGAATCATTAAGATTATAGCCGAATAATAATCCATGAAATCATGGCAATCCCGTTGAAATTTGAGGAAACAATAGGCGCAAAAAGGATCGTGAATTTGGCCCTGCATGCTGTGTATCTTTCAAAAACGCATACCGCATGCACAAATTCGGGAGAAAAATAAGACACATTTTAAACCTCTTTTGGCGCGTGCATTATAAAAATTACAGCCGAAATGATTCATGAAATCATCACAATCCCGTTGAAGTTTGAGGAGAACAAGAGGTGCAAAAAAGAATCATGAATTCGGCCGTATCATTTCTTCTAATCCGAGAGGACGCATTTACGAAATGCGAAAAGATTACCGGAGCAAAATAAAGGGTGCATTGTCAACAATTCTGGTGTGTTCATCACAACAGATTACATCCGTACAGTGATCCGAAGTAAAGTTCATGAAATCGTCACAATCCCGCTGATATTTGAGTTAGAAATAAGCGCAAAAAGAATCGTGAATTTGACCCTGATGCCGTATGCTGCCGTATATACCTTTCAAGAGCGCATGCACAAATGCGAAAAGATTATCGGGAGAAAAATAAAGAACCCCTTCTGGCACGTGCATCAGAAAATACTATACAGCAAAAATAATTCATATAATCATTACAATCCAGCTGAGCACCAAAAATGTGAAAAGCGCAGAACTTAAGTAACGCGTGTTACTCTACGTGCGCCGATGTTGACAAAAAGTCACAAACGCATTTGATACAATCTGATTTTGTTCATAATCATTTAACACTTTGATTCACAAACATTCAATTCTTTTAAAATGGTTCTATACACGAAGAAGAGATAGGAGTACAAAGCATTACAAATTCGACCCTGCAGTGTACTTTCAAGAACGCCAAGATACGGGAAGAAATTTTCGGAGGAAAGTTAAAAACCGCATTTCAGTCCCTTCTTTTTTTCTTTTTTTTTACTTCCTTTTCGTATCAACAAATCAATTCACAAATGATTCCTTTTTGTTCCGTCTCAAGAAAATGATCCGTAAACAAGGCACTTGAGTTTACAATATGTTTATTTGCAAAATGTATTTTTTTTTTTTTTTTTTGGGGGGGGGGAGGTAATATTATTGTCGACAAAAACATGAAAATAAATTTGCAAGCCAGTTAATGCTTTTTCAGGTTGTTGTTGACCAGTAAATTTTCTGTTCCGACCAGTACAAAAATGGGGAGGAAAAATGGATATTTACTGATCCGACAGAGACAGGTTGGACCGGCAGAAAAAAAAAAAAAAAATGGGTTAGTGTGCAGCCCTGCTTTATCCAACTTCCAAGATTTGGTGATGAAACCAAAGCAAGCACTCTTGCCAAACTCAGTTGGCAACATTAGGAAGGTGTCATTCTGTTTCACTGCGTTCTTGATAATTTCTATTTGCTCCACTTTGAACTTAATTCTTTTTGCATCCTCCTTTACTTCACTTAGAGCATCTTTGAACTCCGTGATACCTATCGTATTGGTACGAACAAGTGTCCTTTATTAAATGAGACCGAGAACCAAATACGAGCAACATTGTACATATGGCAGATGACGTAAAATATGAATATTCATTTGCGCATGCGCAGATCAGTATATTTGCGTGATACGTTCAAAACGGCGAACGGACAGTATCTCGACTAGACGGTCTCAAAGATGACTATTTATCTTGTTTTCGGAGGTAATGGTGAGAAATACATAGTCGTTTCTATTGTTCAACAATAATGGTTTTATATCATGTGGCTTTTCGTTGCGAATCCAAGTGTCCTTTTGAGCGGTGAGTTGTTTACGTGTTGCAGTGCATTTGAGTGCTTCCTAAAATTGTATGGGTTGCTTCGGGGCGCTGTTACTGTGTTACAGCGCCCCGCGACGGGGTTACTAGCAGTCTAGCACCTTCCAATTTAATGTTGGATTTTATAGAGTCTGGCGCTAATCCAGTGGCAGTGCAGTGACAGTGTAACTAGGTTAAAACTATTGCATGCCTTCATAATGGATTTTCTGGGTAGGGTAAGAGTACCAGTATTCGGTCACCTACAGTACCAGAATTCGGTCACTTATCACTAATCTGCATCACCAGCCAGTAAGTTCTACAGTCACAACACACGCAAATCACATCAATTCACATACTGGCACACTCATTCACAACAGGAAAGTCCCTCAGTCCCCTCCAAAAATCCATCCAAAATCCCAAATTTCACTGTCAAAAGTGCAGAATGGGCGCGACTGTCCCAAAGCGCGTGCGGTGTAAGCCCAGTTTTAGGAGTACCGGTCGCCGAAAAAGTGCTAAAAATCGAGAAATATGCCGTTCTCTTGCTGGATTTTTCGCTTATCGAAAGCTCGGAGTGTGATGGTATCGTCAAAAACGCAAAAGAAAACCAAATTCCCGTACGTGCTGATGCAGTGACTCAATGTACAAGGGTTGAATGCAAGTGCCGATTCCCCAGTATTCGGTCACCATCGGGCACCACCACGTCCCTGATGCAAGTTTGCGCTAACAAGGTAGTTTTCTAGTGCGCAGCGCATTTTTCAGCTGCCGTGATCCCAGCGTGAACACGCATTGACTTTGATCGCGCACATTGCGTGACTGAATACTGGTTGCGGTGACCGTATTCTGGAGGATTTTCAAGGTGATATATTTTTGGATTTTGTGCAATTCTGTGAGATATTTTACAAAATGAAAATATTTTATTGAGATTAATGAAATTTGATATATTTCACATACATTGCCGTAGATATGATGTATGTATGTATTATTTTAGTTTAAAAACTATTGCAGAAAAGCTTAAATGACTGAATACTGGGGGTTTTACCCTACATTCCAACAGGTCTACAACTAACTTGAATGAAAGATTGGTTTTTGTATCTTGTCGGGATACATGTATGTTCCGCGGAGACTGCGTCTGGCTTATCACGGAATCACGGAGGATTAAAAAAAATAAGCCGTAAATGTCAAAAAATTATAAAAAACTCCTCCGGACAAACAGATTTTTCTGTCTTTAACAAACCAGCTATATCCAATCAGGCATGATTTTCTTTTTGCAGCTTCAGTTATCAATGTCCTTTTCGCCTCATGATTGATGACCACAGACACAATTCCGGTCTCAGTGTGTAATGAATTATACCATTTTCAGGTACAGCTGTATGATGTACATAGTGGGCATAATGTCTTGTATTAAAGTGTGGAAATGAAAATGTCATTATTTCTTCTGTGTGTATAGCAGGTCTGCAATGTCAGAAGCAGTGACTCTGACGGATGCTGAAATAAGGTAAGTGTGAGATATTCTTGGCTTTTGCTTTGAATCCTTGTCCCAAATCTAACTGTGGTAGATGGCGAATCTTTTGTGAGGATTTTATGTTCACAGATTTCACAAGTCAAAAAATAAAAACTGAATAAAAGATTGAATAAAGAACAACCAGCCAAATATTGCCATCAAGTTACAAAGTACATTGTATGAAATGGAAGTGATTCACAATGTTTGTACATGCAACATACAATTGTACATGTTACAGATACAGTATAGGCAGCAGCTGCCTATGGATCAGATGCCAAGCCCACTAGAAAAATACATATGTGCACATGTGCACCCATACACTGAGAGGGTATGCAAAAAGTATGATATTTGCTGTTACAATTGCCAATTCCACCACCTGCCAAGTTGTGGAATATTACATGTATGCCCCTGCAATATTTGCCATAAGAATCATATGATAACTCCCAGTTTCAGTTTATATGGTGGTAAAACATTTTATGCTATTACATTGATGGTGTGAAATGGAGTGCAAGATATTTCTGTAATTCTTGTGCTCATTTTTTTTTTTTTTGAGAAAAGTTTTTTTTTTTTTTTTTTTTTTTTAACTGTCTAGCATCTCTGTTCGACATTGCCTGATTGTCATAATATGGATATTATACAATTGTAATTGGTTATCTTCTTTAGCTTTTTGTGTATTTTTAGGGTTTTTTCTTCATATATTCATTTACCTATTTAGTGGTTGATTTAACAATTGATTGCTTGGTAAATGTTTATCATTTTTATGGACATAATAGTTTGATTTCCTATCTAGTGATTGTTTGAACAATTGATTGATTTATTTCATCATTTGTATGGATGTGATAACTCATTGATTAATTGATTGATTGATTTTATGAATTAATTCATTTAAAATGTTTCATGACATTGTGCCAATATTACAGTGCTTTGGAGAGTTCTACCTCCCCAGCTCACAGTCCTCAACACTTTGAAGAGACAGACACTATTCACTTCAGTAACTGCAAGACTGGACTGGGTAAGTGTGTGAGGTGCATGATAAAGCTCACTTACATATGGGTAATTCCATGAAGTTGGGGCAGTGTCCATGTAGCATCGTGATATTTGAAAAATACAATTCAGCATAACTCAATATTAATTATGCTATACATTTATTGTTTGTAGGCTTTACATTTGCATTGAGGCCACACATTTTCCTGGAAATTTTGTGCCATTCAGACTCAATTTTGATGAAGTTATTAAACAATATGTAACGGTGTCCTGTAGCATCATGACGTGTCCATGTAGCATCGTGAAATTTTAACATTTGGTCCTAAGAGACAAATTATGGCAATTAGCTTGACCAAAATTTGATGCAATATGCATATTTACTAGATTAGTCAGATAGCTAAATATCTCAAATTTCCTGTACACAGTTTTAATTTTAAAAGAAAATTACAAAATGTATCACGATGCTACGCGGTGTCCTTTTTTGTTACATTTGGTGGACACCATGTAGCATAGTGACACATTGTGTAATTTTCTTGTAAAAGTAAAACTGTGGAAAATAGAGTTAAGATATTTAGCTGTCTGACTAATCTAGTAATTATGCATATTATATCAAATTTTGGTCAAGTTAATTGCATTAATTTGTCTTTTAGGACCAGATTTTAACTATCACGATGCTACATGGACACGTCACGATGCTACAGGACACCGTTACATTTTTTTAAAATAACTTCATCAAAATCTAGTCTGAATGGCACAAAATTTCCAGGAAAATGTATGGTCTCAATACATATGTAAAGCCTATAAAGAATATATGTATAGCATAATTAGTATTGAGTTATGCTAAAATGTAACACTTTGTGCCCCAACTTCACGGAATTACCCATATACACACATATTAGTGCAACTTGTGGGAAGCAGATTGTAGACAGACAGAGCAATAAATTGTCAATTCCACGCTTCCTCATATGTACACATGATTTCCTGTCAGATTGAATGAGAGCAAGAAATAATATTGTGTGTTTTATGTACAGCTTGTCAATCACTTTGTCACACATAATCTCCTCTACTCGTCAAAGGGTATGGTGGCATTTCAAGGAATAATTTTCCTGGTATGGCATCGCAATTGCCATGCATTTTCACACCACTGCTACACAAACTAACTTTTGTTTAGCAGTTTCCTTTCACAGAAGTGTATGGGATACTATTTGAAGTGACCCGCTACAACAAAAGGATCCTAAGGTCGCTGACGGGTGAGCCGAGAAAATCGAGTTTGAAGTCAGTTCACTAAAATCTGTCAAAATGTTCGGATATCTGTTTTTACATAATTTTGTAGTCTAATGTATTTTCTATCATCTGCCGAAATTTCCAAGCTAAATGATCAAAGGAAAGGCCTGAAAATAGCATTTTGCTGGGCCATGCTTGGCTCGCCCGTCAGCGACTTTAGGATCCTTTTGTTGTAGCGGGTCACATATTGTTCATCAGCTGAAATTGCTAGTGAAATTTGAGTTTGAAAATTATTCTTTGCATTTCATGGCAAATATGGGTTTAGGTTTGCAAGCATGCTGCAAATAATTTCATCGAGTTTTATATGATTTTGTAACATGAAAACTAGAATGTGTCAGTCCTCTGTGTCTTCATTGATCCGATGTTTCACTTTACTACTGTAGGCATAATTTTTTAACTCAAAAGATACCAAGCGAATAAAGGAAACGTGGTATTTTTGTGTTGCAATTCCTTTTGTGAGTAGAAACTGTTTTGTGTTCAACTTTGTTGCAGAGATAGTGGTTCTCTGTCTCATGGAATGTAAGAGATAAAAACTTGACCCTTTAGTGGAGCATGCTTATCATGACTAGTCACTCACTTTAGCAAACATTCCAATAATTTTCTTGTTTTCAATATCTATGGCCACACTCAATAAAGATGTGGAGTTTCATTGTATTTGTACATTTTATCTTTAAATAATGTTGCAAAGTCATGATCATTTGTATTTTGTATGATTTTTTACAATATAAGGAGGAAAGGTGCTATGTTCATTATTTTCTGATGCTGATGCTAATAAAATGTAAAATGTGCATGTGACATTTTTGTTCTTAAACTTGTTTTGTAAATCTGTTGTGTGCTTTCAACGCTGTAGGGATTAAGATTGTTGGAGGAAACAGTGAAGATTTGGGTGATAATGACTACGGGATCTTTGTGAAGAGAGTCATTCCAGGTGGATTGGCAGCTGAGAGTGGTGAGTGTAAACTTGTTACTTGAAAGGTCAAGTCAGGAAAATATTTTTTGCTAAAAATGCTATGCATTCAATGAAAATGCTTCAATGAGCTTTTATTTCGTAGAGAAAATCATTTTTCCTGGAGGCTACATTGTATGTACAATGTAATCAAAGCAGTATATCAGCAGAATTGTCAAAGAAATTATCATAATGAGGAAAAAGTTACAATTTCAGGAGTGTCAGAAATCATCATAACATCTCAATTTTGGGACCTACACAAGTTTGTGTTTGTTTGTGTATACATGTGTGTATAAAAGAAAAAGAAGGAAAGTTTAGATAATTTATGTGTTTGATTTTCATGGGAAAATCAAGTCCCTCTATTATGAAGGAAAATTAATGTCACCAAACATGTTCTTAGCACATCTTTGGCAGAAATGTGGAAGAGTATTTGAATACCCGACTCCTCTGAATCGTGTGGCAAAGGACATTTATTCTTTTAAAGTGGCATTATATGAATTCTTTTGTTTGATGACTACGTGAAATCAAGTGGTCCCCTTTCGTATTTTTTAATATCAAACTTGAACTTGTCCACTCCTGTGTTACAGTATGTTAATTTTATGAGCCTTTCTGCATGTCACATTTTCATCCTTTAGGCAGCAACTAAATGTTATGTATTTTGTCCAGACCTACGTATGAAAACATGTCAAAAAACAGTAAGGAATATATTCCACATATGAAATAACTTCCACATTTCCCTGGCAACAACATTAACAAAAAGAGCAAAGAAGTTAAAGTAATGTGCAGTAGAGCAAATTTGCTCTCATATCCATAATTATGTAGCTACAATGTTTGATTGTATCTATTGGTAGATAATAGCCCAAAGTATAACAGTGATGATGCTGATGGTGATGATGAATGTTTAGCACCATCATCATAATCATCATCATCATCATAATTGCTATTATTATCATTATTATTATTATTATTTTTTTAACATGAAACCATTCCTTTTTATTACAATCAATTCAGGTCGACTCCATGATGGAGACCAACTTCTCAGTGTCAACAAAGAGAGTCTGCAGAAGGTATCCAATGAAAGGTAAATAAACTGAATGGCATTGGCAGTTATACTGTATGTGTTTGCACAGCCCATAGTGACTTGTGCCTTTGGTTCTCACTCACAGTGAGTTTGTACAGTCTACTCATTTGAACTGGAGGATTCTACTGACATTCTTGATTAAGAATGCAAATCTTATTCACACTCTTTCCCCCTTCTGAAGATCTTGACCTCTCCCAAAAGAATTTGTCCTAAGGCCATAAAGCCACAGTAGTGTCTAATGTATGCAAAATAGACTCCACTGACTTTTATGCAATAATAACAGTGAGGTAGGTCATTTGGTGATGTTCAGTCACTCAAGAACTGACCATAAATCTAATTTTCATATACAAACCGGTCCATTGAAAAAATGACTGGAGGTGAAAAATGCAAGGAAGAGTTCACATATATTCTAATTCTCACTTCAGGGTTTAGAGGCTGTTTGACGTGTGATTTGAGAAGTGTTTGTATATTGTACAAGTAGATGCCAATTCAACTTCTACAATGAAAACTTTCCTGTCCTTACATGTAGCTGTTACTGGCCATGCTATTTCACAGACATTTCATGATTTTCCTGTGCAAGCTTGACAGTTACAGGAGATGTAACCACCCTGTGCCACCGATCCTGAAGTAACAAACATGTAGAGGTGATTTTGCTACAATAGAGAGCTGAAGAATCAATCATCAGTAATTCCAGGACATTTGTACCAATCATGGCAAATGAAGTGCATTAGCGAATGTGCTGATTAATGCACAAAGCATATTTCAAGCTGTGCTTAACAAGTACTGTATTATACATGTAAGAGAAGGAAAAGGCCTTTCAGGTTTAAGAGCATATGCAGCTTGTTGATGTTATTTTCTCATGTTTATATTTTGCTCAGGGCTGTTCAGCTGCTCAGGAGCGCATCAGCCTCAAATCATGTGACCTTGGTTATTGCAAGAGGACCGTTCACATTGTAAGTTTATCCCTGTGGATTCACTGTAAATGGATACAGACAATTACACACTTCTGTTGAAACCCACCTAAACCCAGACAAATTTTTATCACGCCATGTTTAATTTGTTCCTATATTTCTCAAATATGTTGATTTTGAAACATGTTTTTTAGAGTTTATTCCTGCAATGTATTTCTCTCAAATTATGTTTGAATCGCTTTATTGCTGTCTAGGGGTGTATGGTACAGATCAAATTAATTAGTAAAGATCAAATTGTCAGACTGTACAGCTTTTGTTTTTGTAATGTTAACTTCATCACCAACATCATTTGCAACTTGACCCTAGTTGAATGATATAGCAGGGCTTCGTGGAGTAGCATCACATCATGGAAAACAGGTATGTGTAGATCTCTACCATAGACTATCACTTTGAAATCTAAACAGAAATATTACGAGAGGGATACTTTCACAATTCTGAGTCTGATTTTATTTTGTTTTATGTTTGTTCAGTTGGGCATTGGCAAGGAAATATTAACAACAAAAATAAATGTCATATGACACAAGAATCTTTGAAAACATTCCACTATCCAGTTTAGGTCACAAGGTAAGACCATAATATGTATGGTTTCATAATAACCATCAAGCTCCTTTCTTCACTAATATGGAAACAGCCATATTTGCTGAAGTTGATTTTACTCTATCATCTTCCCATTGCATTATCTTAATGTCAAATCTAAATAAAATGTTCCATTTCACTTGAGTGAACTCCGTAAAAGTGAAGTCATGGCATCAGAGTTTAGAAGACACTGTCAATCTTGATACTGTGACCTGTTAGAGAGAAAATTGCTGTAATGAATTTCATGCTATCATCGACTTCTTCTCTTGAGAAATATAATGTCTATGTAAATGACTTATTTTATACACCAAGGGGGCTCCAATAATGTGGTGGCAGGATAATACCATGATTTTTGTGATGACTTTTATCTCAGGAGACGCTTCAAGCTGCTGCTGGAGAACCAGCTGGCCAGAAGGTCAGGCTTAGGTTCCTCCAACAGTCCATCATCAACATCCGGGGGATCAAGTACACACAGGTTGCTATGTGAGTTACCATGACGACGTCATACCCCTTGTATGCCTTTGCTTTTAGTAGGATGTTATCTCCTGGCAGCATTATTTTCTTTTCTGTGCACTCTTGATAAAAGCTGACTAGGTTGGTATTGTTATTGTCTCTACAATTCATCTTCATGTTTCCTCTTGTACACTAAGTCTCATTACCAAGGTCAGATGTTGCTAAAAGTGAATTTAACCCATGGACATTCATAGGTACAGGAGAGAAATGAACATGTTTACAGCGAGAGCACTGAAAAATAAAAAGACACACAGCAAGAAAGCTCACATATTTGATTGGCTAAGGTCAATAAGGTTATCTTTTTTTTTTCTGTTGTGACTCAAGCAACTTCCACTTTCAGAAATTTTCAATACAAATTACCTTTATTTGAATGTTGAGCATGTGAGAACAATTTCAGATGATTTATTTTTTCTCCCCCAGAATTATACTTTCCTATTTTGACTATAATTTCTAGTTCTATCCATGCTTTTTCATAATATGACTGCAAAAAAAAAAAAAAAAAAACTAACTGACAGCCAGAGAAAAAAACAGCAACAATTAGTTCTACTATATTTTTACTGCCCCAAACTATAAAGGCTAATCTGCTATTTTCAAGCCCATATTTCCATGGATATGGAAAACATATCTTGCTGGGATTGTGGAAATCCAGTTATAACTTTGTTGAATGTTGAATCCAGTTCTTTGTTGAATGAATCATATATGTGGTTCAAATATTTGTTCCTGGACCTTGATGCAGATCCTGGTCTATCGTCCAGGGAGGGCTCCCAAGCCACGTCCCCAACGTCCAGCGTGGAGTCATCAACATCTGCAGCCACTGACCACTCGGACATTGACGGACGAAGGTACGTGTAGGTGTGATGGGAGGTGCAGCTGCAGCTTTGACATTCTCACTACAAAGTTAGGATCACTAGTTCTAAACGTCACACTTTTTATTTCAAGGTCATTGTAAAATGTTTCCCTACTCAAAATCAGTTTTCTTTATAAAATTTCTATCAAAACTCACACTTATCTAAGCTATTCACGAGTCATCATCTTGAATGAATAGTAAGTAAGTTTACTGGCACCGTTGTTGTAACAGTTAGACCCAGTGCACAATCAAATATGATTGCAACTGGACAAATCCAAATTTAACACAAAATTGTGTTTAGTAGGCATCTTAACAAATACTCACATGATATTTCAAATCAATAATCATAAAAGCATTAGAATACTGAGAAGTAGATATATGTGACCCGCTACAACAAAATGATCCTAAAGTCGGGAGAGGTCGATTATTTGAAAATTGCATGACACAATTCCCTAATCTTTCTGCTTTAAATTGATATATAACACGTCTTATAGAAATAATCGGCTGCGGAGATATCGATGTTTAAAAGAGAGCATGTCAAGACGTCTGGGAAATCACTGTTTCGAGAAAAGCGCCCTAAAAGTTCTCCTTGCGACGCAATCACAATCAAGAGACATGCAAGTCAGTATTCACCTCCGGACAATAGAAGTTAAGCTCTAGCAACCCCCGAAATGCTCATTCAAACACAGCGTCGGCGGTCTCCTCACCGACCAATCAGTGACCAGGATGTCAGGAGAAGCGGCTAGGCATAGCGCAACCCGCACGCACGCACCAGTCGACTGGGCAGTGTGCGAGCTTCACGCTTCGGTTAGTGGCAAGCAGCAAACTGACCAATGAGATCACTCTGGTCGTTGTTAGGGGCGGAGCCTACGTGTGGCGCTCAATCCAAATGTTCGAACCAGTTTCCGCTTCGTTGAAACGCCAAAAAAATGGCCCAGAAAAACGCTATTTTTTGGTCTTTCCTTTCATCATTTTGCCTCAAAATTTCGACAGATGATAGAAGACATGTCAGACTCTAATAATATGTCAAATTCAGAAAATCGTAAGTTTTGACCAATTTTGATGCTCTAACTTCAAACTCGATTTTCACGGCTTTGACCGTGCGCGACTTTAGGACCATTTTGTTGTAGCGGGTCACATATATTTTATCTACTGCATTACTTGTATTTTCTTCTTTTTTTTTCACGGTCGGCAGTTCCTGAAAATTTCATGCCACGAAAAAAGGTCTTCTGCTCCAATTCATCCTAAAATGTTTCTGGTCTTACAGTATTTAAAGTGAGTACTGTAAAAGTGGTTTCTTTCGCGTACAGATACTTTCGTGGTTTCCATCGATGCCAACTTTTTCGCGTGTGTTTAAATTCGCGGTCGGCATAATCTGTGAATTCACAGTTGGCAAAAACTGTTTTATTTTGCACATGAAAACCAAAACTATAATCCAGTTTTTCTTTTATTTATTAAATAGAAATTAAAATCAAATGCAGGCTTACCTGAAATCCCATCTCTCAAGTACAGTCAAACCTGCCTTAGCGGCCACCTCTCTATAGCGGCCACCTGTCTACAGCGGCCACTGAAAAATCCCCCTGAGAGAAAAGCCACGTTAAAGACCCTGTGTATAGCGGCCACCTGTCTAACGCTGCCAGCAGCCACAAATTTTGTTTCCCGCGGTAGATTTTAACCTGTCTATAGCGGCCAAAAACCCAATGGAGCCATAGCCGAGCCGATAATTCAGCGTGTTTTTCTGCTTTTTAGCCGTGCCAGTCATTCCTGGGCAGCGTTCAGTGATCGCTACCGCTGCATTCATCACTTATTCAGTCACAATAATGCACTAGTGTTAAGCTTTCTTCATGACTGTGCACATGCTACATGTATACTACTGTGCGACAATTTCATAAACACCGGCATTGTTCTATGCATGATACACACGTGTGCATACGTACACACATACATGTACATGTACAATTGTAAGTATAGATGTATACAACGATGATACATGTACATGTAGGCAATGCACACAAAGTTGGATCACCTGTCTATAGCGGCCACCTGTCTATAACGGCCACTTTTTCCGTATCCCTTGGGTGGCCGCTATAGACAGGTTTGACTGTACTTTATAACATGCGGAATCTTTGTGTGTGCATGTGCGCAATAGCGTTGTAACAAGCGGCGAGTTCAAAACATTTCCTTGCGTGGTTAATTTCGCGCGACTTTTCAAAACATTTTTGCGTGATGTTAAATTCATGGTTCAACCTCAAAGCGCGAAAAGCGCGAAAATAAAACCACCGCGAAAGAAACCACTTTTACAGTATGGGGTTTCAGGATGCAGGAATATGCACTCATTGTTTACTCACTCTATAATCTCACCCATTGTAGGAAACAAGTTTTGCAGATTGTTGTCAGCAAAGTGGTTGGACTAGGCCTGGACCTGATCGGTGGGACCAACAGGCAGGAGGGACCTGGTATCTACATAGACCAGGTCCTGGCAGGAGGCGACTGCTACCTGGTGAGTTACAGAATGGTATTAGTGCATTGTCCACATGCCCTGTGTATACTGGAAGTTAACAGTGTACAACAACTGCCACAGATGATGTGGCTTTGTTATGATATGGAATGTGCCATATATTTTGCAGTTGTTTCATCTTTGTGAATTTTATGATTTGACTAATATGTGCAAAATTAACTCTGTTTTAATAGTGCTCCGGCACTTACTTTAACTTGCCCTCAGCATTCAATAATCCCTCCAAAGTAATAACCCAATTGCAGTAACAGTTGTACATTAACAGGCCCACTCAGGTGCAGCAAAAATAAAAACCTTGCAAAATATTTGGTGTATATAATAGTCCAACAGGAATACCAATATGGCACAATAGGAACTAGAAAAGCACTCTGAGAGCGCAGATCTCCGCCAAGCATGCAGCTTATTTCCACCACTGATCTTGTTCTTCCATAGAGATATCGTACGTACACACAGCATCGGTGCTGATCACAAGTCGCCCGATTTCCCAATATAGAAGCCTTTGCTACGTCATAAACCCTCAGCTGCACGGCGCGCCTCGCCCCAGCAGAAACTAGAGCACGCACTTTAGTGCGCGCAGGCAAACCTCAAATACGCGCAGCCTGAACTCCCAAGGTCATTGACCCTACCTGCCAAAACATCAAAAATCCTTCATAAATTCCCCCAAAATTCTCGGATCACTACCAAAAGTTAACCATAAATTGCTACTTCATTCTCAAGCTTTCCTGCTAGTTTCATCCCAATCCGTTAGAGGGATAATATAGTCTTGGTTGAGACCTAATTTAAGGTTTCTAACTTTTTTGGTGAGATAATGAGAAACCTCTTATGAAATATGAAAGAGCATGTAATTCTATGAGGAATTCAACGTTTATTTGATGAAAATTGGTTTTGGAATGGCTGAGATATCCAAAAAAGAGTAATTCTAATAAAGCGTGGGACCCACACTTTATTACGATCGTTTTGTTTTACTTTGTTTTTGGATGTTTCAGTCATTCCAAACCCGATTTTCATCAAATAAACTTTGAATTCCTCTTAAAATGGTATGCTCTGTACTAAATCATAAGTGTTTTCTTGGTATCTTGCAAAAATTTAAAAGCCCAATTTTCATCTCCACCAATACTGTACTATCCCTTTAACTACTTTTTGAGTTATTTTGCACGCGGACAAACGAACTAACTAACGAACTAACTAATGAACAAACCAACGGTAATGAAAACATAACCTCCCCCTTGGCGGAGGTAATTAGGAGCAGTGGGTAATCTCTGCTATTAATTCAATGATTTCTGAATAAACCACTATGAGGTGCTTTAGAACTACTACTATAATACCACTATTATTCATACACTGCACTGCCCCAAGTGAGTATAGTTCCCAAAATACTTTAAATTGCATCAGTTATTATCTGTTGTCAATGGTGTTTCAGCATGTCTGCATATTATGTGAACCTCTACACGTTGGTTGGTATTTTTTAAGAGCTACACTTTTCTTGTTTTTCGGTTTAATGTGGATATGCATTATCCAATGTCCTTTGTTTTGTATGTTAGGTCTGCTAATGTTTACTTGAACCATTAGAGCAAGCATTCTGTCATTCTGGTGCGATGATTTCTGAACCTCTATTTTGTCTGAAGGATGGCCGAGTGAGGGCGGGGGATCAGCTGGTTGCCATTAACGACCAAACCTTGATTGGAGTCAGCCTTGAGGAGGCCTTGGCTGTTGTCAACAAATTCAGCCTCAGGTAAAGTGTGCAGACATGAGAGTAGAAAAAATAAAGAGTTTAAATGTGAAAGCCAATGTACAAATTGTATTCAATTTTAGACATCAACTTTAGATATCTATGATTTAAGGTGCTGAAAAACAAGGTAAATTATTAAGGTACAGTGGAAACTCGATATAACGAGATGGTCGGGACCGAGTCGTTTTCCTCGTTATAGCCGATATTTCGTTATATCAGTAGGCATAAAAGAAAGCACAATATAAAGACATTAATTTGCACATGTGGGACTACCCATCATCTTTCAATCAATCCTGATAACTTGGTAATGTGTGTGAGGTAATTACTCACCTTTATGGGTAAGAAGATGTTTTTTTGCCACTGAAATCCGATATCAAGAATGTTTTTCTTATTAATTGTAGATGTTTGAATTTGTAAATCTATATAGCTTGCGATTGTGTGAAGATCGTCTGTGGATTGGTATGTGGTTATGGTATGGGTGTGTGTTGTGTGTGGAAAGCTTGAATATGGTCTGCACAATGCTGTGTGTGTGTGTGACGCATTCTGTATGTACATTATGACTGCGTGTGTGTGAAGATGGGGAATTCCCTATGTAGAAAACCAATCACCGCATCAGATTGCCTCACACTTGCTAAACGTCATGATGATGTCATGTATATGGCCGTCTGGCCCACCACATTTTCTGCATGTGATATTAGTGCACGCACACACACACATACACATACAACATGCGGTGCTAGCTAGCTGTAGAGTGAACTGAAGAAAATATGTGTGTACAAGACAGTTTTTGGCGCATCGAGCTTTACAATCTCGGAACATGATAGCACAGGCGAAGTAAAGCTTTACCCGAAGACATTTTGCTTCACCTCGCTATAACAGGTTTGATCGGCTATGTTTTTCTTTGTTTGGAAATCACAAAATTTATCTCGTTATAGCAGTTATTTCGTTATAGCTGATCTCGCTATAAGAGTAACATTTTACATAGACTTGTGTGGAAGGAAGTTTGGGACCGGGAAAATTTCCTCGTAATAACCGATATCTCGTTATAGCAGTGTTCGTTATACCGAGTTTCCCCTGTATATGTAATGATTCTAACAATATCTTCAAAAATAGTTTTTGGGATGTAAGAAGTGTGGTATCTTTAAAAAATTTGATTTTTTTTTTCTGTATTTAATGATGACCATATAAAATGTGGAAATAGCATTTATTGGACGGTTTTTGCATTCAAATTCTTCAAATACAGCCTGTCTTTGTACCCTGGTTTGTTAAGGTCTGAAACTGATGCTTAGTGGAAAAAAAAAAAAAAACAAAAAACAATCCTTTTCACAGTGCACTTGATTTTGGTTAGAGCCACATATAAAACTTCTAAGTATCATTTCAATAAAAATTCAGTGAACTGAAAATTATGGCGATAGTTTTGACTGTTTTTGTGGTGAAGAGTAGGAAAATGCATGCACTAATTATACATATACTTTGCTATGGTATTTAGAAATACTGGGTTGTAAGTGAATATCAATAAACAGTTTATGAACTTTGATAGTTTTTTAAGTGATGCAAGTCTATTATTGAATGTGATGAAATGTTTTGTTACATAATGTATGAAGTATAAAAGTGTCCCATTATTATCTTTTGCTATTTGCTTTCCATTTTCATTTTTCTCTTTCAGACCTGACTTGAATTCAGTGACCATCTCCTACATTCCTTGCACCAGAACTCCAGTCTCCAAAGACAGAAACTTTACCCCCAGCTCACACCCCTCTGGAACAAGCCAGTCGGTCAGCTCGCCCCAGTCATCCCCTCAGCCTTACCATCATCACCCCTCCCTGCAACTCAGTAGAACGCTCCCACAGATTCCAACCAATCAGAGGTCGCGGGTTCTTCAGTCATCCACACTCCCCTTGCCCCACTCCGCATCCCATGCCAGGGGCAGCAGGGGATTTGACGCTCTCAATAATTCCCCTCACTTGATGAGCTACCCCCCTGCATCGCAGTCCAACATCCCACAGCAGGCAATGTCCACAACGCACTCATCGGAATCCTCCGCTATGGGTGGAGGGGTTTTGCCAGAAAGGAGGTCCCCAGCTGTGGGTCAGCCTGCACAGAGTCCCTCCACTCATCAGGTTGAGATCAACCCATTCCCTCAAGGTAGATATTGAAAGCCAAACTAGCATTGTACTGTGCAAGCTGTTATTTCTGCGAGGGTTTAAATTAAATGTGAATTTTGCAAATCACGATTGGATCGCGAATTTTAACGACATGCTAAAGTGTCGCCATGCGCTAGGGTAATAATGCATTTACGTTAGCATCGGAGTCAATTCGCAAAAACAACATCTCGTGAAAATGTCTGTGACCTCCTCATTCACAAAAATATCTGTACATGAAAATAACAGCTTAACCCATTGAGGACGGGCTGATTTTGCTACAACACGCATTTCCCATAGACACTTGCCCGAGTATACTCGGGACTTCGTCCTCAACGGTTTAAGTATGCAGTAGTCATCCACTACATCTCTCACAAGTTACGCTCAGTCAAGCGAAGATGCATATCAATGAGCGTATGTTACACTAAGTGCATGTTTCATGCGAAATATATTCTTGTCATCTTTTCTTTTGTCTACGTACCTCCCATGTTCCTGTAGATGATGGTCCAGCCAAGATGGCCCCACTGTCCGCCCTCCCACCCCATCTCCAGGGGGGTGTGTACATGGAACCAAAGATGACATCGACTCCAGAAGGAGGTGCAGTGAATGGTGAGTAGTGGCAACTGCTGTCAACCCCTTTCCAGGCATCATGCATTTACATCATACATTTTTATGTACCAATCCCAGCATTCACAAAAACACATGTGCCCACAGTGTAATGAGCACAAACAAGCTACCAAAAATGAGAAGGCAAGAAAAATCTGAGATTATTCAAGATGAAGGAATTTTTAATGACCTTTGCCAAAACCTGTTATAATTTCCACCACATTTTCTCCCATGGATGAAAACAATTTTACCTTATGTTAACTCTATTAACTACCACTTGCTTTTAAAATTGTGTTGTGTTGAAGTGAAATGACTGTGAAGGAATGAAACAGTGGCTTAAAAAAAAAAAAAAAAAATCACTAAATTGTCAATGAATAGAAGATTGTTGTATACGTATCTATGATATGTGCATGGCACCCTGTATGACTGTACATTATTTCTAATGTGTATTCTACAACTTGAAAGCTATATGTACCAACACACTGAGTGCAAGATATTAGCTGGGGGATGATGAAATGATAGAATATTATATAATATATAGGGTATGCAGATATTTGTATTCAAGTGAGAAATAATGATGGCCATATTTCAGGGAATCATGAGGCTACTGGTTTGTTTAACACCCACGGTATTATCATCTTGGTGTCGTTTCCTGCTAATGAAACATTCTATGAAAAGTCACAAAGTTACCAGTGTGTACTGCATTTCCAAGTGCAAACAGCTCACTGTAAGCCATATATTTTGCACTGTTCTTATTTTCATGAATTTTGCAAATTTAACAACCCACAAAAATATCTCTGATCCCAACGTGAATGTTACATACACGCAAATATTTCTCCGTTTCTTACTGTACTCCATGATTGCGAATCTAATCTCTCATGAAATTATGGGAAAGTCCCAATTCTAGAAAATTAGAGTGACTAAATATATGGCTTATACAGTACTGGTCTACCACTAACCTTGATCCCTCTTCTCCCAACCCAGGTCTTCCAGGCAGGCAGTCTGTACCCATCCCTGGAGGCGACCCCTCCCCAGTCCTACCCCCATACAACATCAGCCACTACACCAATCCCCCCATCAGCTCCTCCCAGTACAGCTCCCCCACCCACAGCCCCTCGCCCCACCCTAGGGGCAGGCGGCTGTCCATTGACCCCCAGATCAGACTCCGTATTGACAAGCTGCAAGTGGTAAGGACAGATCCAGAATTTGGCTTCAGATCTTCTTTGTAAAAATCGAAGAGAATTGATAATGTTGCAATATCCAGTTGTTCAATTATCTTAATGATATCATAATTTTCTAGTCATCTTTTTTTCTTTCTTTTTTTCCTTGTTCAATATGGCTGCAGTTCCCATAAGGAGGCCAGGCATTGTAGAAGTATGCAATGTCTATGTGAAGTTACATCACAATGTATGAATACATTTAGATATGATTTAAATACCAATAAATCTGTTGTACCTGCAGTGCTGAAAGACAGTATTCGCTTGTAGAATCAGTCACAAACTAGCCCACAAAAATCTGCTCAGTTTCTTCTTAGAGGCAGGCACAATGAATGTCATTCTGAATGCATGTAATGTATCAAGCTGCCTTGGATGTCTTTTCATTGATGTCCAGAATCTGCTGGTATTTCTCAAGAATTTGATTATGAATTCGTACTCTCTGCATTGCTGCCAGTGAGTAAAATACAGTCAAAGTGACTTGTGTTTCTGAGGTGCATGATAAAGCGAAATGCATATGTTAACCCAACAAGGCTGAAATACATGTTTCCCATAGACATCTGCCAGAGTGTACTCAGGGCTAGTCTTCAATAGGTTAAATGAAAACATAGATATTGTTCTTGACAAAAGAAAATGATACCACTACTGATAAATGCAAATTTGATGTAGAGCCTGTTGGACAGCATGATATCTGCCAATTGTTGTTATTGTTTGATACATTTTTTGTGTGTTTCATGCGAATAGTTGCATACGTGTACACACGCATTTACTGGCACTGTTTGTCTTCCCTTCTCTGTTTTGCTTCTCACCAGGCCCTAGAGTACCTTGGAGTCCACCCAACAGCTGAGCAGAATCGGGAGTTGGAGCGGAGGCTGAGTATCGACCAGGACGGCATGGTCCCTTATGGAGGTGAGAATCTACTGCCACAGTCACAATGTCATGCCGAAATCTAATTATGATAGGAAGCACCATTTACTAATATGAAGAAGATGAGAAGGCAATGGGATTAGGTGTTTAAAGATAATATTATCAAGTTTTGGTACCTCAAAAGTTTCCCTGAATTTCCTTGTCTTAGTTTGTGTTTCAGGTTAAAGTACCTTTCATATAACTAATACTGTGAGACTTACTTGCCCAAAGTGCTCTCATGTCTTAGTAATCATGCACTGAATCGACGGCTAGCGCATGCGCACACAGACATCTTATCCGTTCATGGATTTGAAAATTGCGCTGACCGTCAATTCAGTGTAGCTCTCCCAAGGTCCTCTCGACCGAGTCACATTCAGTCATCAATTCGAACAGAAAGGGACTATTGGCAGAACCAAACGTTGCCCGAAGCCTGTTTTCAATACTTCAACTTAACTGGTGAGTCTTCAAATTGAAGAATTTATGGGATTTTAAGTTGATATTTACCCGCGATACTACGTCTGTCGTGATCCTGAATGCTACAATGCGCAGCCCCATTACGCTATGCGTATGGGGCTGCTGGTCGCAGTTAATTGCACGATTACTAAGACATGAGAGCACTTTGGGGCGAGTAAGTCTCACAGTGTTAGTTATATGAAAGGTACTTTAACCTGAAACACAAACTAAGACAAGGAAATTCAGGGAAAATTTTGAGGTACCAAAACTTTATATTATCTTTAACACCCAGCATTATTATAAAGTGAATGGAATTGGATGTCATGAAGTGTAAAATCTTTAGGTCAGGAGCAGAATTTACTTCTTTTTTTCTTGTTTTTGTTTTTGTGTGTGTCAGAGCTTGTGAGTATACAATATTTCAATCCTTTGATAATACTACATGTATAACATCAACAGAAGTAAAGAGGAAATTTGCAAACGTTCATACATACAACTGTAGTCAAGTATTAGATTATAATTAGAGAGTTGTGTATTGTGTTCAGAATGTAATTTGTGCCTTACATGTGACTGTGTATTTTTCTAAATTCTTGCAGAGCATTCATTTCTGTGCCATTTTTATGTACTTTGAAAACAAATGACCAGAAAATACTAAAGGACACGAGTGTTAACATGTCATTTGTGCATAGTAATTCTGCAAAAACAAAGATGTCTCTTTTGTTGCACATTGGCAATGAATGAAGAACTAAGTAGCGCAAATAACATGATATGCGGACTTCACAGAGTGGCCATTGTGAAAGATACTTTTTAGGTTTATGCTGGGTAAGATGTGAAGTGTATGATATTCATTTGATAGTAATACGTAACTATACCTGTGAGTATTGTAGATACACTAAAGAGTTATTACCATATCATGCTGTCAGGTAATTGCTCATAGCGCACCCAATAACCATCCAGCTTCTATGCAACCTGTAACCTCCCCCCTCCAGAGTTTGTTGCTGTTGCCAAGCAACTGTTCAAGATGCAGCTCAACGATACCAAGGTGGGTTCGGCATCAGTGACCCACAGCAGCTACGACGTCACAGACTTTGCCGAGCCGCCCCCATTCCAACCCCAGGTTTGTCATTTGAGAGTCTTCCTGTCAATGATGAAATGAAATTGAAAATGAAGTGAACTGAATTGAAATGGAATTAAAATGATCCGCCCCAAAAGGAATCCCAGGTTCATCATTTCAATATGCTCCTGTTGCTGATGAAATGAAATGAATCAAATGAAATGAAATGAAAACGAAATAAAAATTGTACATACATTATACGTAAGTGATGTGAAATAGAATATGAAAGGAAGAATGAAATGAACAAGATAATGGGGGAAATAGAGTGAAGAAATGGAAAAATGAAATGAAATGAAGTTGATCAGTGCATAATGAGAGTTCATGTTCCTTTTTTATGTCTAACATTAGAAAACATAGAATTCAAATGATATTTACATGTGCAATCCCTCATGACATTCTAAATGTCGGATCTTTGTGTCATTCTACCCTGTTGTCAGATTTTTGTGAATGCTATGATATGAGTTTTTTTTTGTGTGTGTGTGTGTGTGTGAGACAGCCTGTTTGAGAAATTTCAGTGTTAGGATGTTTTGAATGAGTTACCATGCATTATGGGATTCTGAAATGTCAGGTAAGAAGGCAGAAGGGAGGTCAAGTATACACATATATATATAGAGGATCATATGGAATATAAACATATATCTGTATATCTCTCTCTTCTCTTTCCTTGCTCCAGGTACCAACTCCCCCTCCGATACCTGCGACCACCATCCTACCAATTCTGGAGGTTGAGAGACTGAGTAGGGAGAGGGATGACGCTCGGCAAGAGACTGAGAGACTCAGGGTGAGGGCAGAATACAAACCAGTCATTTTGGGACTCTTGCACATTTTACACATACATAGAGGGCTGGCAACCTCTGCAGATATTTCCAGGACATACTGCTGCACACTGAAAAAACTTATTACCAAGGCAAAAATCAGATTCTCTTTTAAATGTGGGAAAATTGCACACACTTTAATAGCATACAGTTCAAATCAAATGTTGGGGGAAAAAAAAATTTATCATAAAAAACACCCTTGTTTTGGCATGGTTACATATTCATCTCTATTACATATTCATATCATGCCTGAAGAGATCCTTGTCATTTGATTGGTTGTTTCACATTTATCATCTGGCCCATTTCACTATGACGTCATCATCTGTGCTCTATCTACCATGCAATTTTGGATTCATACGATTTGCTCCATTGCACACGCTGAGAGCCTGGTACACTACACATGTAAAATACTTGCGTTTGCAGTGTGTGTATGTGACAGCGCGCTTGTGTAAAGCGCTCAGTGAGCACTCTCTCGATCTCAGATTCTCTCTTGTTTCTTAATTAATAAAACATCAAATCACAAGAATCTATGTTAGGCGTTATATAAAACAAATAATAAATGTTTTTCAGTTGTACAATGGACAGAATATTTCATTCAGTGAAAGATGAATGGATCATTCATCTTTCACCTCATGAAATATTCTGTCCGTTGCACTCATAAACATTCATTATTTGTATACTATTCATCTAGAAATGAGAAACAGGCATTGCATACAAATATATAAAGACAGAAAAGTAAGTCTTCTTATCATTGTTGTCCATTCTTCAGCTTCTCTTGTTGGAAAAAGATCACTCATTAAATGCTGTGGAAGAAGAACTGCAGAGGATTAGGAAGGTGAGTGTATTTTTCAGAAGTTATTGCTGTGTTGATAGTGTACAGTATATCATGAATGTAGCATGGCATCTTACGGGTGGTTTACCACCTGGTCTTAATCATGGACATCACTGAATTATCTGAATATCTTGTCAAATTTTATGCAATCCTCTCATATACGTTCACATAAAGGGCATAGTAGCTTGATAGATTTGCAACCTTGTGTCTTCTATAGTGAGAGTACAGGAGGCGAAGGCATTCTAATTGTAGTGAACTTGCAGTGTATCTGTGCACTGAATGTGCAGACCATCAGTGTAGTGAATTTGCAGTGCATTAGTGCAGAGCCTCAGTAGTGCACAAGTGTACATGTAGTGCATTTGCAGTGCATTGAATGTGCTTTTAATCCCAAGTTATATTACTACACATATCTATGGCAAAAAAAAGGTAAGAAATTTCTGTTCCCACCCCCCCCCCCCCCAAAAAAAAAAAAAAGAAATGCCTTTTCAGCCCTCAGAATACCACAGTGCTGGTATACAACGTTGGCATTCGTGGGTGTAGTGCATTAGAGGTGGTGTTTAAAGTTGCACTAGTCAGAGTAAGGTGTTAAGTTTCTCTCTCCCGTTGTTTCTGCCTCCCTCCCAGCAAGCACAGTCAGCCATCCAGGAGAGCCGGGCCCTCAAGTCCCGGGTCCACCTGGCCGAGGTGGCCCAGCAGGAGGCCCGCAGCATGGAGCTGGACTATGAGGAAGTGGTGGTCATGCTGGAAGAGGAGCTCAGTCGACTCAGGACCAAGATCAAGAGGACCCCGCCCCGCCAGTCACCCCAACCACCGGTATGACATGTTAACCCCAGCCAGTATGAACTCCCTCCTGACCCCAGTTGAAAGTGGACCATGCTACTATTAGGATCTAATCATGTGTTCAGTATTCTAATCTGGTTTACAGCCATGTCATTGGCAGTGATAGAGACATAAGCATGATAGGCCTACAAGTGTATTGGTTATGTCTGTGTCATTCTTTATCATTTTAGTGATCAGTAAGGTGTCACTTTGGATGGACTTACAGTACTTTGAATATTAAGGAGAATGCAATGTAAAATACACATTTCTGTTACATAATGTCAAAGAACCTCCAGTTTAACAAGGCAATGTAAAACTTGTGCTGCCTCAGGCAATGGACATTAAGCTATCCTTAGGCTGTGTGTTTTGTATTTTTTTTTGACGGTATATATTCCTTAATGTCTGTGTAAAAACACAGAGGTTGAAGTATCTGTATTTCAATTTATCAACAAAGTTTTGATCTCATGGATGATTGAGTGTTTTGATCCAGGCTGACGTTTAACATTGAAATACGAAATGATGAGGAGTCATGTAGGTATGTATGTAGGTGACAGATTTGAAGTATGCAATTAAGCGCCCTCAAGTTGCACTTGTAATATTAGCATATCTCCCAACATCTGTGTGGTTGTTTGCATTTGCTATTCACTTGTATCATCATAAACCCTTCAGGATTTCTCAATATGAAAAGTGAAAACACACATCAATTCTACCCCAAACCACCTCACCCTCAAACCCAACCCCCCAACCACCAAAGCCCCATCCACCAAAGCCCCAACCACCAAAGCCCCAACCACCCAACCCCCAACCACTCAACCCCCAACCACCCAACCCCCAAACACCCAACCCCCAACCACCAAACCCCCAACCCCTAACCACCAAACCCCCAACCACCCAATCCCCAACCACCCAATCCCCAACTGCCAAACCCCAACCACCCAACCCCCAACCCCCAACCCCCAACCACCAAACCCCCAACCACCCAATCCCCAACCACCAAACCCCAACCACCAAACCCCAACCCCCAACCACCAAACCCCAACCCCCAAACCCCAACCACCAAACCCCCAACCACCCAATCCCCAACCAACAAACCCCAACCACCAAACCCCCAACCCCAACCACCAAACCCCCAACCACCCAACCCCCAACCACCCAACCCCCAACCACCCAACCCCCAACCACCAACCCCCAACCACCCAACCCCCAACCATCTAACCCCCAACCACCAAACCCCCAACCCCCAACACCCAACCCCCAACCCCCAACCCCCAACCACCCAACCCCCAACCACCCAACCCCCAAACCCCCAACCCTTCCCAATCATCCCGTGTTGTAATCCCAAGGATCCCAACACTGCTAAAAAAAAAATCTTCATCCTTATCATCTGTTCACTTTGTTGTCTAAAAGACGTCAGGCCCAGAGGTGTCTGAGCTGCAGAAGCGTCTAGCAGTCCTTGGTAGTGAGCTGAGAAAGACGGAGGCAGGGAAGAGGACGTATGAAGTGGCCACGGACAAGCTGCTGAACTTTGCTGAAGTAAGTTCACTAACAGTCTCATGAAGAACTGGCTGATGAGCTGGGGGAATGTTTTAAGATCTGTCAGTCAAAGCAACTCATCCAAGATGTTATTTTTCTGGATCCCCCCCCCCACCCCCTTCTGTATTCTGTTGTTGTTGTTGTTGTTCTCTAATCAATGTGTCAGTGTATTTACCCGTTTTTGCTTTAACATGCATTTCCCATAGACACTTGCCCAAGTATACTCGGGACTAGTCTTCAGTGTGTTTAAAGGCTAGCTTCATTCACTCACTCCCATAGCGAAAGCCATTATTAAAAAAATTAGTATGAACTATTTCTTTATGTCTGCCTTTTAAATTTCTTTGAGTGCTTAAGGTAAGAAATTATTGAGGTCATAAATATAGAGAATGAAATGTAATTTCCTCCATGTCTGGTTAAACTCCAACACAGAAGTGAATGTGTGGATACATTTTCCACATGTTCGATGATTGTAATTTGCAACTTCACCATTTCTTCTTTAACTATTAGTGACAGCTGGATGCTCCCAACTTTCTAATGTGATTTAGGTTGCATTGCCATATGCATACCTAGCACCAGAACAATGTGATGCTATATTAGTCTCAATGTCTCATATGGTGTCTATATTTTCTTTCTATCAGATGGTTCATGAACATCTCACAGATAGTCCAAGTGGAACACTGAGGTAAGCTGATATAATGAGAATCTAGCAACCAAACTATGTGCTTAACGTTTGCCAGACCATGATACACTAAAGAGCTGACTAATTGTTGTTAAAGATAATAAAAAGTTCTGGTACCTCAAAAGCTTCCCTGAATTTCCTTGTCTTGGTTTGTGTTTCAGGTTAAAGTACGTTGTCTGTGAGAATTACTCGCCCCAAAGTGCTCTCATGTCTTAGTAATCGTGCAATAATGGTTTCGTACCAGAGCCAACGCTGTACAGCGTCGATAAATATTGTACGAAACCACTGACTGCGACCAGCAGCGTGCAGCCCATTGTACGCATAGCTAACTGCGACCAGCAGCCCCATACGCATAGCGTAATGGGGGCTTCGCATTGTAGCATTCAGGATCATGACAGAATTAGTATCGCGGGTAAATGTCAACTTAAAATCCAAAAATTTCTTCGATTTGAAGACTTACCAATTAAGTTGAAGTATTGAAAACAGGCTTCGAACAACGTTTGGTTCTGCCAATGGCCCCTTTCTGTTCGAATTGATGACTGAATGTGACTCGGTCGAGAGGACCTTGGGAGAGCTACTAGTACATACACTGGATACCATGGCCAGCGCATGCGCACACAAACATCTTATCCGTTCATGGATTTGAAATTTGTGTGCATGTGATGTGTTCGCATGCACTGGCTGTAGTATTCAGTGTACTGTATGTAGCTCTCCTAAGGTCCTGTCGACCGAGTCACATTCAGTCATCAATTCGAACAGAAAGGGACTATAGGCGGAACCAAACGTTGCCCGAATCCTGTTTTCAATACTTCAACTTAATTGGTAAGTCTTCAAATTGAAGAATTTATGGGATTTTAAGTTGACATTTACCCCGCGATACTAAATCTGTCATGATCCTGAATGCTACAATGCGAAGCCCGATTACGCTATGCGTATGGGACTGCTGGTCGCAGTTAATTGCATGATTACTAAGACATGAGAGCACTTTGGGGCGAGTAAGTCTCACAGTGTTAGTTATATGAAAGGTACTTTAACCTGAAACACAAACTAAGACAAGGAAATTCAAGGACACTTTTGAGGTACCAAAACTTTTTATTATCTTTAAGCCAGGTATCAAATGAAATATTGTCTTTATTTGAGCTTCATGCATTGCATCAATGGTGTTAATTGGGTTGGGTTGAGATTTAACTGCAATCTCTTCATAAAAAAAGAAGAAAAGAATAATAATGATAAAATGGGAAGGGGGGGGGGGGCAAATGATGGGAATTTTGCCACAAATACAATAGGTACAGTTCAACAAGAAAGCTACCGGGTATGTTGCAAGTATTTTAGGTCCTCTGCAAATGCATGTATTATGGTTTGTAGGGTTTAATCTACAGAACTATGGAAATGACCTTGCCATGATAGTGCATGTATGCCAGTGGACAGACTGCACCAACAGCCTTTTCCATGAATATCTTGCTCACAGTAATCGCCAGAAGGGTGAGAGTGCAAGGAGGGGGACTAACGGCTTCCGACCCCCTGGTTACCTGGCCAGGCACAAAGGACCAATCAACCTGGCGTCAGAGGCTAAAGACATTGTCAAAGCGGTCAAGGCACTCATGGAGTCAGAGCGTAAGTAGGAGTCACCCTTGGCCTTTTTAGCCTCATTGGGTTGTAGGATTGGCTGACTGTGGTAAATTGAGACACCTGTGCATCTTGCAGTGTACAGTGAAACCCTGATAAAAGCATAATGTTGCTGGGACTGCTGAATTTACCTTGATGTAACTGGTGCCTTGTTGTAAACATACTGAAACAGAGACCATCTACTGTAAATACAATTATGGAAAATTGGGACTGCCAAATCCACCTCATTAAAAGTGGTACCTCATTTGCAAGTGAGCTTGATGTACAACGTAACTGTTTCCCTGTATATGTCGCAAATTGTAGGAAAACTTCTGAAATTAGTTGTACACTATGAATCGTCCATTTTTTTTTCCCGTATCACTGTGTTTCTATGTCTGTGGGTGTTGTATGTCTTTCATCATTTCGTACTCTAATGCGGTATTAAGAAAATGTGACACTTTTTAACCCTGTGAAACACTAAGTCAGTACAAACACTGTAAACTAATTCTGTGAAAGGAATGCAAGCGACTAAATGTTGAAGGGATGTAAGTGCTCTATGAAGTCAAGCAAAATGACCTACAAGCTGGTGAGAAATGAAACTGACCCAAGACTTGAAATATTTAGTATTTATAATCACATAACTCGGTTATCTGTCAGAGTACAACTATATACAAACATGGCTAAGATTTCACAAAATGACCTTAGCTGTAATTTTCCCAAAATTGGGCCCTTGCTGATCATCCTTCTTTTATGTGTAGTAACTAAACTGTGAGAGTAAGATTATAGAACAGGCCTTGAAATAGGATTTTGGAGGGGCAAGGCCATTTAGAAAAGGGCACTTTTTCCAAGAGGCCAGCCATGAAAGGGCACTTAGGTCAGTCAGAGGGGCACCAAGGCCACATTGAAAAGGGCATGTTGGGTGTTTTTTTAAAGGGTGATTTTTGCGACGTTGCAAGAATTTTATGTTGGTTTTTTTTTCATATTCTAACAACAACCCCCCCCCCCCCCCCAAATACATAATATATATACAGTCAACCTCGCGTAAGTCGACATAATCGGGACTGAGCAAAACACGTCGACTTACGCGTAAGTCGACATTTTGTCGACTTATAAATGAAAATTAATTTCCTCTGTACAGAGTAAGATTTGGATCACGATGCAGATCGCTACCCATATATCTTACTCCTTTTGCCGCCAAAACATGCCTACTGACATGAGCAACAATGTTTTAGTTCATGCATAAATCTTGCCTTGGTTAGTAACGACGACAACGCACAATTCCCAAATCTCTAGAGAGATTTTGAGAGAGCGGGATCGGAAACCTAGGCCCGTTTCTAGACACTTAACCTTTTAAACTTAATTTGAAATATCAAAGGCAAATTCCCCAAAATTGAATTAAACTTTGCGATTTAAATTCAAGTGCGTTGCTGGGAAGATATGCGTGTGATTTCGCATGATTCTGTCGAGATTATTTTTCAGTGCTGACTGAGTTGAAATATGTGTGATTTTTCTTCCCTAAGTCGCCATATTTGTTCTGCTCCGATTCGCAACATTATAACTACCGCTCTGTACGGCGCGGGCCTGTCTGAAATAAGAAGAAGAAAAGTTTGTTCATCCGAAAACGACATCTTTCGGACTACTATAACCTCCGTAAAAACAAACCTCTTACCATTGTCGGACTAATTTAACTTTGGACTGAGATTTAAAACTTCGGCATAGCGAACTTTAACAATAATTCGTTATCATTTTTTTTTTTCATTGACATTTTGTGAAGCAGCATGCGTTTCGGTAGTTTGAAACGTGTAAATGTTGCAATGTCTTTCCTCTGCAAGTGCAGACTAAGTTCGGTCACGGTGAAAGTTCCGTTACGAAATAAAAAATAATGCGAGCCTTTTCAACAATAACGCACTTCCGTACATTTTTATGCGTTTAAACGCAGTTTCTAGTTTCGGACAAGAACAGCAAGTCTTTTCTGCAACGCTCTTGCGTTTTAAAAACAGATTTGCATTTGATTTTTAGAGTTGCGTTTAAACGCAATTGAGTTTAAATTTCATACAATTTTCTAGTTTTGTGTTATTATCAAACGCAAGTCTTTTCAGCGTTCCGTGTGATTTGATGGACTTGTATTTGATTTTCAGAATTGCGTTTGATTTTTAATTTTGCTTACGATAAGTCTTATAACAATAACACACTTCCGTAGATGTTTAGAGATGCGTTTAAACGCAATTTCTTATAGTTTCGTACAAACACCGCAAGTCTTCTCTGCAACGCTCTTACGTTTGAATACACCGTTACGTGATTTGATGGACTTGCATTTGATTTTTAGAGTTGCGTTTAACTGCAATTGAGTTAAAAAAAAAGTTCCTTCAATTTTCTAGTATCGTGTGATTATCAAACGCAAGTCTTTCAGCGTTCCGTGTGATTTGATGGACTTGCATTTGATTTTTAGTGTTGCGTTTAAACGCAATTGAGTTTAAGTTTCCTACAATTTTCTAGTTTCGTGTGATTATCAAACGCAAGTCTTTTCAGCGTGCCATGTGTTTTGACGGACTTGCATTTGATTTTCAGAGTTGCGTTTAAACGCGAGTTTAAAAAAAAAAGTTCCCTACAATTTGCATACAGTTGCATTTAATTTGTAATTTTGTTTACGAAATAAAAAATAATGTAAGTCTTTTAAACAATAATACACTTCCGTAGATGTTTAGAGATGCGTTTAAACACAGTTTCTTATAGTTTCGTACAAAAACCGCAAGTCTTCTCTGCAACGCACTTGCGTTTAAATACAGTGTACAGCGTTACGTGTGATATGATGGACTTGCGTTTGATTTTTAGAGTTGCGTTTAAACGCAATTGAGTTAAAAAAAAATTCCCTACAATTTTCTGGTTTCGTATGATTATCAAACGCAAGTCTTTCAGCGTTCCGTGCGATTTGATGGACTTGCATTTGATTTTTAGTGTTGCGTTTAAACGCAATTGAGTTTAAGTTTCCTACAATTTTCTAGTTTCGTGTGATTATCAAACGCAAGTCTTTTCAGCATGCCATGTGTTTTGATGGACTTGCATTTGATTTTCAGAGTTGCGTTTAATTTTTAATTTTGCTTATACGAAATGAAAAAAATAATGCAAGTCTTTTCAACAATAACGCACTTCCGTCATTTCCGTAGATGTATAGAGATTTATTTAAACGCAGTTTCTAGTTTCGTACAAAAACCGCAAGTCTTCTCTGCATCGCTCTTGCGTTTAAATACATCGTTGCGTGTGATTTGATGGACTTGCATTTGATTTTTAAAGTTGCGTTTAAACGCAATTGAGTTTCAGGTTCGTAACAATTGTTTTCTAGTTTCAAGTGATTATCAAACGCAAGTCTTTTCAGCAACGCAATTGCGTTTAAATGCAAAAGTTGCGTGTGATTTGATATCACCTGCATTTGATTTTTTGAGTTGCATTGTAATAAATCTTTTTAGAAAGGGCCCTGGTTTTAATACCGCTTCGGAATAATCAACGTTAGAATATTCGGATTTACAAAAACAGGGGCAGGGGGCACATACCCCCGCCCCCTATACTTTTTGGGGCACCATCAAAATGTGCCCTCTTTTCTGGAATATGCCCCTTTTTAGGAGAATGGGACCGATTTTGCACCAGGGCAACTGAAAGTACAAAAAGGGCCTGGAAGGAGCACAGGGGCAGCTCTCGGGGGGGGGGGGGGGGGGGGGGGGGGGGGCAGGGGTACACAGTGCCCCTCCACCTTTTGGAGGATCAACTAAATGTGCCCTAATTTTTCTTTGAAGGTGCCCCTTTTTTCCTGTAAAGGGGGCACACTTTTTCCTAAGGGGCAGTTTTTAAGAAAAAAAAAAGGGCACTTTGAGGAACAAAAAGGGCACTTTGAGGAACAAAAAGGGCACTTTGAGGAACAAAAAGGGCACTTTGAGGAACGAAAAGGGCACTTTGGGGAACAAAAAGGGCACTTTGAGGAACGAAAAGGGCACTTTGAGGAACAAAAAGGGCACTTTGAGGAACAAAAAGGGCACTTTGAGGAACAAAAATCAAAAAGGGCACTTTGAGGAACAAAAAGGGCACTTTGAGGAACAAAAAGGGCACTTTGAGGAACACTTTCAACTAACCAGCCAACCCGTGTTCACATACAGTGTTACGGGGGTGGGGGATCTGCACAAATTTTTTTTACATTTTATTTCACTTTTTTTTCGCATGCGTGCCCTCGATCACATTTACTTTGAGCATGCGGGCGTGAATGCAGAGCGAGAGAGATGGCAATTCTCGCAGCCGTCCCACATGCCTGGCACATGGCTTGCGACCACTTGCTCCAGACGATTTAATAGCTGCATTCCCCACATTAACACACGCATGCACATACTGCACCCACCCAACGCGCTCAACCGCTGATTGCGACACTCGACGTACAGACACCATCAACGTACTTCCGTACGTACGCGCGGGCACACTACGAATACAGTCCAGGAAGTGGACTACTAACTAGCTAGTAACTCTATTGGCCGCTGCTATGCGCTATAGAACATTTAAGGATGGACATTATAAAATGCATCAATCGTTCATATACAATATCTGTACATTTGTACAGCGGGCTCTCGTTATAACGAAGTCCTTGGGACCGGCAGTTTTCTTTCATTATATCGAAATTTTGTTATAACCAAACATACAAACAATAAAAAACATAGAGCGGATAATGATACAGCCTAAATACTTTGTTGTGACCGGAATTTCGTTATAGTCGTGTTTGTTATAACTGGAGTGCACTGTACACTTTCTGTATTATTCACCATGAATATTTTGTTTCATTACAGCTCTACCAAATGGCTGGGAAGAGGCCTATACCTCAGATGGAACAAAATACTTTTTGAAGTAAGTCAAATCATATTCCTCAGGGTAAAATTTTAATGATTGACATAAGTGCACTGTGATATCTCATACAAAAGTTACCTCTTGAAACAGTTTGAAGATGAAAGTTGTTGTCTTGCAACTGATGGACAAATTGCCATACATCGACGTAAACAATTTGTCCATCAGTTGCAATGAAAACATCTTAACCGAAGAATTTCATGAATTTGAATGATTACGCAGTACCCGCTGCATGCTATAAGGAAAGTTGTTGCCTGTTATCCTTTTAACTAACTTTCTTATCTCAAATAATTTTCCACATGTGGATATCATGAATGTGTTTTAGCTCAAATCTTTATTCCGTGAAAAAACTCTGGTACTGGTTGGAACATTTTAAAGTTGTCTGACAATAAAAAGACAGACAGGCTGAAATGGAGACTAAAGCCTCCAAGCATAGGGTCTTCATACATATAGCAAATATCTGCTTGTTAAATGAGGTTCATATGATGTAGATACGCTATCAATGCTTGCATGTTGTGATTCAGATTGCTTGTAAAATCACATAATAGACAATGGTGATGATGATGTTGATAAATGAAAATGATTTTAACGAAGACAGTGACAAAGATTGTGATGATGATGATAATGGTGACAATGATTTTGCTTGATCACAATAAAAATACTTATAATGGTGTTGGTAGTGACAGTGAACTCTTTGGAAGATGGCATTATGAATCATAATGTTATGCAATTTTAATTTCAGTCACTTGACCCAGAGCACAACATGGATCCACCCGTCTTCCGGCGTCAACCACCTCCCTTCCATCCAGGAAAGAGATGACCTGCCTGAGACCAGAACGTGACATACTTTATGATAGAGAGGTGGCAGCTGTTCTTCCACAGTGAAGATTCACCACATATAAATTTGAAGCATCAACAAACCCATTTTTCTCTTGTTATTGTATTCTGTGTTGATCCTCATATCAGTACTACGTTTGGGATGTGTCGTTTTCTCGTTGATCAAGACTTGATTAACTGCGACTGGTGAATAGAGCCATTCTTTCAGACAGTTCAAATTTCTTACACCTTGTGTGTAACACCTTGCTTGACAGTGTTGTGTATGGGTATATGTCAACCAGTACATTTTATAAGAGACAAGGACTTTCAGGCCTTTAGTTTTACACTGTAAATGTATTGTGTAACATGCAGTTAAGGAGTGTTGTCTTGAAAAAGGGGATGATAAGTGTGCATCTTTTTATCAAGTGTGCTGAATGTAATTGTATTAATTTTGGTGTGAGTGTGTAGCATCATTGTCATGCTCGTCTCTCTCAAGCATCATGTATCAGTTTTAAGTCTTTTACGTAGATCACAGTCTCCATTATGTGTAAATCTTATAGGGTGAACACTACAGTGTTTTGTACCTACATTTGTACTTGCTTTTCATCAGACGACAAACCATTTCAACCTAAAAACTGTAAAGCATTGTAACAAAGCTTTTCCCTCTGAATCCAGAACCTCATTGTGAGGAAGTCTAAAATAGCGAGATACCCGATATGGTGAACAAAATAATTTTATAGTTCCTTTTCATTTTCTGTTCATGTTTTATTCCCGATACACCCAAGGAAATTTCAGTGGACCAGGTCCAAACCAGAATATCAGTCATTGTTCATTTATTCTCCAACCTTTGATCTGTTGTCATAGGTGCCTACATGTATATTGCTCCCAACATCTGGGGCCCGTTGCATAATTGTAACTTTTATGCAACTATCACATCTGGCCCCTGATCAGTCAATTAGCCTGTCACTATTCAATCTGATACATTTGCTCCAACCTTTACGATTGATCCCATGTTGAAAAAGAAAAATGTCTCAAGTTTTCACCTGAACAGGCGTACCTGATACAAATGACATATAAAGATTAAGGAATGTACAATTAATTACTCAGTAAACAAGACAAACCTACTTCTGGTTTTGATGCACATTTTTATTTAACAAGCAGCAAAGTTCCACAAACTGAATGAGCAAAGTCAATGACATGTACGGTGTA
This sequence comes from Diadema antillarum, assembly GCF_040938485.1. Classification (NCBI taxonomy): domain Eukaryota; kingdom Metazoa; phylum Echinodermata; class Echinoidea; order Diadematoida; family Diadematidae; genus Diadema; species Diadema antillarum. Next base: position 110,482 of record NW_027271006.1, on the reverse strand, counting down.
GCATGAATACTCTGTAAATATTTGGCTCCATCGGATGAGTGTTTACGTTTTTAATTACCGGTAATGCTCAGTTTTCTGTAGTATTTTTACTGGAAGACACTATCTGTCGTCCATGCAGGTAAAACTAATATGAGGCTGACTGTACACTTAAGCAGCAATTGACATACATTCATTTATACAATTATTTTGAATGTAATGTATACACTGTAGGTGTTTCTATAAAATATAGAAAGAAAAATGCTTTTATGGTGGACATCAAATAAAATATGTCTGAAGTGAAATCTTAAAAAAAAGGATACATAAAATAAAGAAAACCTTTCTGTGAGCATTGATTGAAATTTGCTCTTGTTTAGGCTCCTACTGTGCATTCCCGTTATAATGAACTTCTCATTACAACAAAGTAAAAATACATGTTTCAAAGGTATCAAATGTCTTTAAGCATTTTACTGTTCAGCTATAACAAAATTTTGACATAGCAAAATTTATGAAAAATGCCAGTCCCGAGGACTTCTTTATAATGTGAGTCACCTGTGTGAATACACGTAGAATACAAGCTTCTAGAAATAGAAGTACAACTGTATGATAGGTATCATTGTTATTAAAGGACAAGTTCACCTTCATAAACATAAGGATTGAGAGAATGCAACAATGTTAGTAGAACACATCAGTGAAAGTTTGAGGAAAATTGGACAATCGATGCAAAAGTTATGAATTTTTAAAATTTTTGTGTTGGAACCGCTGGATGAGGAGACTACTACAGCTTGTGAGTCATATGCGTACAACAGTATAAAGAAAATATAAAGAAAATTCAACATATTTTCACATAATAAAAGAGCACTTGACTGGGCTCTTTCTAGAGGCAGGGGGAATAATATTACCCATAACATTTGTCGGTAACGAGTCGGGGGAATGTGAACTTTTTTCATAAGATGAAATTTTGTGAAATTCTCTTTATATTTTCCTTATTGTTGTACGCATGTGACATCTAAGTTATTCACACACTGCAGTAGTCTTCTCATCCAGCGGTTGCTGCACAAAAACTTCAAAAATTCATAACTTTTGAACGGATTGTCCGATTTTCCTCAAACTTTCAATGATGTGTTCTAATAATATTGCTACATTCTCTCAATCTTTATGTTTATGAAGGTGAACTTGTCCTTTAAGACATGCTTTACATTTGCTTTCTTTTGCAATGTTAACCAATTGTAGAACTGATTTAAGATCAGCAGTTACAATATGGCTCCATAAACATCTGGATATGTCAAATGAGGGTAAACAGGTAATTAATACTCTGCATGTGTACAGCTTCATTATCCTGGTTTATAATGTTACAGTACTTTGTTTACAGGGAAGGGAAAAACTTTAATTTTGCAGCACAGAAAATGTCTTTTTCAAACAAAACTTTGCAGAACAGTCGACTCTCAGCATGAAAGAACTGCGCCGTTACAAACATCTTGTCATAATTATATTTCCCCAAAGTTTGAATTTAACAGAAATCTTATTGTGTTCCAAACCCGGATTTACAAGGTGCTATCAAAAGGTTCACACACTTCTTTATTAAAACTAGAGATAACTTGTGATTACAAACCCAACATTCTTTAGAATTGTTCATTTAATACAGTGGACTCCTGTTATTTTCTTTCGTTATATCAAAATTTTGTTAGAACTGAACGAATAAACAATAAAAAAAAAACATAGAAAGGATAATGTTGCCACCTGAATTTCTGTTTCATTGTAACCAGAATTTTTTATAACTGTGTTCGTTATAACGGGAGTGCACTGTACTTACAATGTATTGTACATGTAAGTCAATAATATGGCACATGGCGGTAAATGGTTTTCCTGCTACTTTGTCCAGCTTTAAGCTATAAAATCTTATCACCAACACCTGTGAATGTACAGTATCATCACGTTTATTGCATCATAACTGTAACTACATTGAGATGTCAAATAAAGTCTTACTCTATTTTGGTATGATAAATATGAGCACGTGGATATGACATGTTATTGTTGGCGAGACGAATAGATGAAAGCAATGCAGAGCCCATGCTCTAGTCTGTTTAAACAATACAAGAGGAAAAAATGGGGTTTGGAAAATTATTCAATGAAATCACTTAAAACAGAAACCGGCATCAGGAACATCTATGCAAAAATTGACCAAGGTTAGCAATTGCGACTCAAATGTCGCTTAATCAATTCATGTGTTTCACGCATCCTGATCAAGAGTTCTTGCTATGCACTTGTCACATTGTCAATTTTGCATTTACCACTTTATGTAAAAAATGACAAGAAATATGATTTTATTTCAACAGAACAGACAGACTCCCTATCTCAGAGATGTGGAAGCAGTCATTGGTTTTGAAGTATTCTTATACCATTCAGTTATACTGAATGATAACATTCTCTCTTTATTAACTTGAGAAATATCAAGCATACATGTATATTAACCCGTTGAGGAAGGTTTGATTTTGCTACAACACACATTTCCCATAGACGCCTGCCCGAGTATACTCGGGACTCGTCCTCAAAGGGTTAAGTATGGAAGACGTTATGCTGAACACTACTGCGCAATACATCGAGACCACTTTGAAAGCTGTATTTTTTTTTTCCAACTACATGGTATTCAAGCATTATACACTTATATGTTAGAGAAGATCACTTACAGACCAATAACATGTGTATCCTTGTATTTACACGACTTGTACATACATGTATCAATATCACTTGAAATGAACAAATGCAATTCACTTCAGCAACTCTACAGTACGTCATTCACCTCATTAGAGTATATTTCCTTCTTCTCTTGCAAATACAAAGAAACCTAAAGTGATAACAATGAAGGCAAACGGGTACTTTGACAGTGCACAGACTGGAATGACACTTGCGCAGAATTACAAATCCACTTTGCTACAGATTGTAATTGACCACTGTGAATGGTCTTCAAAATTGACAAATATTTTAATCAAGTGAGTCTTACAAAGAACAGTTTCATAACTTTCATCACACTTAACCTCAAATGTAATGATTACAGCTGACCCTAATATTTTGATAAATCTTATGTTAGCTGATACTTTTTTTTTGGGGTGGGGGTAATCTTCAGGCCTTCAGCGCTTTTTATGTGCAATGTATGTGTATGTAACGATATAAAGACAGGACAAGAGTCTGGGACATGTCACTAAATTCCCATAAATGATGCACAAATAATCTGTGCAGGTAGGTTGTTAACTGCTGTGTCTTCTGTCATTTCATGATGTGATTCTTAAACCTCTGCCTCTGAACTTTTTAATCACAAGGATACCTTCAGGGTACCGCTGAACTTCACTGAATGAGAGTTGATATTAGATGTCAGGTTACTGCTGGGTGGCCTGAAGTGTTGCTATGTCATACTTGGTCACTCTTGATTTGTACCTACAAAGACAGAGAGAGAGAAAGATAACAAAAAAAAAAAAAAAAAATGACACACACATAACAGATTAATCAACAACAAAAATCAACAAAAATTAACAACACAGAGATGGCAGATAAAGCAGAACATGAGCTGCCAGCCTGATGGACTCACTTGCACAGAGCACACAGCACAAAGAGCCAGTACATACACAGAATTGATGCTTACACTGTAGCTCTCTGGCGATTTTCAAGTTTCATCTCCGTGCTTCAAACATGCGACAGAAATGAAAACAGAATGAGGGACAAGTTTGCATGACTGGTCTAACCTCAAAATGGCTGCTCTATCTAAAAGAAACTTGGTCAATGACTGAGACTGTACATAGTAGCCAGAAAAGTAGACTGTACACATGCATTTTTGTTCTACCTGTTGCCAATAATGTGGCTGTCAACACTGTAAAATGACAGGTGTTATTGCATTGTTTTACAGACAAAGACAGAATTTTTTTTTTATCTCTGAGCTTGGTACAACTTATTGGATTCAGTCAAACTAGGTATCATTCTTTCAGTTTGAATAAGGCTTCAAAAAATCAAGAAATTTCCATTGTACAATGTACCTTTTTTGTTGTTGTTGGCTAGGCATATCATGTGATTTTCAGCTTCTAATTTGTCAAATTAAGCTACAAAGCTGTACAGCCCAAAATAAAGGCTATGTAAGATAACACCACACCCAGTCATGAAATTTTACAGAAGTACTCACTCGTCGCTCTTCGTCACTCGATAGAAGTGATCAGTGTAGTCTGAATGTCCGAGCATCTCAACGAAGTCCTCGTCGTGGGTGATGATGAGCAGCTGAAAGTGTCGCTGTGACTCTCGACTCTTCAGGATCCTTGAGGAGGTAAATCGGACACATTTGGTATCAAAGATCTTTTCATTTTTTAACATACTCTAAACTACCACACAACTGCCAACTGTAGAATACATATTTTGGGTCAACATTAATTTTTCAACTCTTAGTATTTCTTGAATGAGTAATCTTCATATTCAAACCTGAATTTTGGTAACATAAAATTGAGTGAATGTCTTTATTTTTTTCAGTCTGCAGTCTGATGGTTTAATCTCTATTTATAATTGTTGACTCCTCTGTTTCAGCTACTTGGGAACATAAAACTTTATGGGGTTGTACATCATGTTAAAACCAAACCACTCTTCTTTCAGAATCTCACCTATACTTTACTAAATACATGTTGACATCCTAGCTGTGGATTTTGTAATACATGTACAGTGCACCCCTGTTATGATGAAAACACTTATAACAAAATTCTCATTACAACGAATGTTTTTTCATATCTTTCTATACTTTACTGTCTGGTTATAACAAAACTTCGATTTTGCGATGACTTTGTTACAATGAGAGTGCACTTTACAACTCAAGGTAACAATGATTAATGTCCTTTAAATACCTCTTATATTTAATTATTAATTTCTATGGCTATCTATCTACATGTACTCATTCAATTTCTTATCTTTGTACTAATTGATATTATCAGAAAATCAAAACAATATCTATATTCCGTACAATGGCAAGCATGTTGGTACATTCAATGAGTGAAGGCTAGCAAAGAAACAAGAGAAGGGTCACATACTCAACAAGGGCACGGGCAAGACTCTCAATGTTGTCCCTATCAAGGTTTGTCGTGGGTTCGTCCAGCGCCAGGACCCCACAGCTCAGACAGAAGGTCTCTGCCAGGGCCAGACGGATTAGGAGTGAGGCCAGGACCTGGAACCAATGAAATAATGGGTTGGTATAGACAAACAGGTCCAGGGATGGTGAATGCATAAGAAAGGAGAATAGAGTTATGGAGACATAAATAGACACAGATAGATTTAAGGGAAATGGATACATAGGTACGTGTAATTAACCTCTTGAAGACTAGTCCCGAGTATACTGAGGGAAATGTGTTCAGGAAAAGCAATATGTACTACTGACACTTCTCTTTTTAGCTCACCTGAGCCAAAGGCTCAAGTGAGCTATTGCGATCGCCCTTCGTCCGGCGTCCGTCGTGCGTCGTGCGTCGTCCGTCGTGCGTCGTGCGTAAACTTTTTACATTTTCATCTTCTTCTTGAAAACCCCAAGACAGATTTTCATCAAACTTGGCAGGTAGCATCAATAGGGGGTTAGAAACTCAATTTGTTAAAATGGGCACCATGCCCCACCCAGGGGGCCCCCAGGGGGGCCCAAACCCCCCAAAATTAGGGAATCTGTAAAAATCTTCTTCTCTAGAACCAGAAGTGATAGAGCTAAGCTAATACTATGAGTTAGTACATTGATGACTGTAGTTTCAAGTTTGTTCACGGCAGAATCAGGGGTGCCCCCCTTGGGACCCCGGGGACGGGGGTGGGGAGGGGTTCTAATGGGGCCTAAATTGTACATTTTCATCTTCTTCTTGAGAACCCCATGACCCATTTTCACCAAACTTGGCAGGTAGCATCCCTAGGGGTTAGGAACTCATTATTTTAAAATGGGCACCATGCCCCACCCAGGGGGCCCCCAGGGGGGCCCAAACCCCCAAAATGAAGGAATCTTTAAAAATCTTCTCTAGAATCAGAAGTTATAGAGCTAAGATGACACTATGAGTGAGTACATTAATGACTGTAGTTAAGTTTGTTCATAGGAGATCCAGGGGAGCCCCTCTTGGGGGCAAGGGGGGGGGGGGGGGGTTGGTTGGGAAGGTCCAAATGGGGGCCTGAATTGTACATTTTAATCTTCTTCTTGAAAACCTCATGATGTATTTTCGTCAAACTTGGCAGGTAGCATCCCTAGTGGGTCAGGATCTCAATTTATAAAAATGGGCACCATGCCCCACCCAGAGTGCCCCAGGGGCCCCCATCCCCCCAAATTAAGGAATCTTAAAACATTTGGGCCCTTATTGTACATTTTCATCTTCTACTTGAGAACGCCTGGTCAAATTTTGGTAGAGGGGTGCCCCCCTTGGGACCCAGGGGAGGGGGGGGGGGGGTGAGGAAGGGTCCTAATGGGGCCTAAATTGTACATTTTTATCTTCTTCTTGAGAACCCCATGACCCATTTTCACCAAACTTGGCAGGTGGCATCCCTAGGGGGTTAGGATCTCAATTTGTTAAAATGGACACCATGCCCCACCCAGGGGGCCCCCAGGGGGGCCCAAACCCCCAAAATGAAGGAATCTTTAAAAATCTTCTCTAGAATCAGAAGTTATAGAGCTAAGATGACACTATGAGTGAGTACATTAATGACTGTAGTTAAGTTTGTTCATAGGAGATCCAGGGGAGCCCCTCTTGGGGGCAAGGGGGGGGGGGGGGGTTGGTTGGGAAGGTCCAAATGGGGGCCTGAATTGTACATTTTAATCTTCTTCTTGAAAACCTCATGATGTATTTTCGTCAAACTTGGCAGGTAGCATCCCTAGTGGGTCAGGATCTCAATTTATAACAAGAGACCCGCGGGTCTAGCGCTCACCTGAGTATCGCAAGTTCACCTTTCACGCAGTCACTTATCTAGATTATTCACAGCTCTACCAAAATTTGACGAGGCATTCTCAAGTGGAAGATGAAAATGTACAATAAGGGCCCAATTTTTTCAAGATTCCTTAATTTGGGGGAATTGGGGCCCCTTGGGGCCCTCTGGGTGGGGCATGGTGCCCAGTTTGATAAATTGAGATCCTGACCACCTAGGGATGCTACCTGCCAAGTTTGACAAAAATCCATCATGAGGTTTTCAGGAAGAAGATGAAAATGTACAATTCAGGCCCCCATTTGGACCCTTCCAACCACCCCCCTCCCCCTACCCCCAAGAGGGGCACCCCTGGATCTCCTATGAACAAACTTGAAACTACAGTCATTAATGTACTCACTCATAGTATTATCTCAGCTCTATAACTTCTGATTCTAGAGAAGATTTTTAAAGATTCCTTCATTTGGGGGGTTTGGGCCCCCTGGGGGCCCCCTGGGCGGGGCATGGTGCCCATTTTAACAAATTGAGATCCTAACCCCCTAGGAATGCTACCTGCCAAGTTTGGGGAAAATGGGTCATGGGGTTCTCAAGAAGAAGATAAAAATGTACAATTTAGGCCCCATTAGGACCCCTCCTCACCCCCACCCCCCCCCCCCCCCCCCCCCCTGGGTCCCAAGGGGGGCACCCCTGATTCTGCCATGAACAAACTTGAAACTACAGTCATCAATGTGCTAACTCATAGTATTAACCTAGCTCTATCACTTCTGGTTCTAGAGAAGAAGGTTTTTGCGGATTCCTTAATTTTGGGGGGTTTGGGCCCCCTGGGGGCCCCCTGGGTGGGTCATGGTGCCCATTTTAATAAATGGAGTTCCTAACCCCCTAGGGATGCTACCTGCCAAGTTTGGTGAAAATGGGTCATGGAGTTCTCAAGAAGAAGATGAAAATGTACAATTTAGGCCCCATTAGAACCCTTCCCCACCCCCCTCCCCTGGGTCCCAAGGGGGGCACCCCTGATTCTGCCATGAACAAACTTGAAACTACAGTCATCAATGTACTAACTCATAGTATTAACTTCGCTCTATCACTTCTGGTTCTAGAGAAGAAGATTTTTACAGATTCCTTAATTTTGGGGGGTTTGGGCCCCCTGGGGGCCCCCTGGGTGGGGCATGGTGCCCATTTTAACAAATTGAGTTCCTAACCCCCTAGGGATGCTACCTGCCAAGTTTGATGAAAATCGGTCATGGGGTTTTCAAGAAGAAGATGAAAATGTAAAAAGTTTACGCACGACGCACGACGGACGACGGACGACGGACGACGGACGACGGACGACGCACGACGGACGCCGGACGAAGGGCGATCGCAATAGCTCACTTGAGCCTTTGGCTCAGGTGAGCTAAAAATGGGCACCATGCCCCACCCAGAGTGCCCCAGGGGGCCCCCATCCCCCCAAATTAAGGAATCTTAAAACATTTGGGCCCTTATTGTACATTTTCATCTTCTACTTGAGAACGCCTGGTCAAATTTTGGTAGAGCTGTGAATAATTTAGATTAGTGACTGCGTGAAAGGTGAACTTGCGATACTCAGGTGAGCGCTAGACCCGCGGGTCTCTTGTTTTAAAAACATTTCCTTCTATTTTTGTTACATTAACATCATATGGAACATGTAGCACATCACACTTTATTTTTTCTTCTTTTCCCTTCTTTTCCCATCTGCTTCTGTGATATTCCATGAACTGATCATTCCTCACACCATCATGGTATGTAATTGTATAGCATTGTGTCAATTTGTGGGAATTCAATCATTCAACCAATTCACCAAAAGATTTGTTTGTGTGTTTGTAATGCACAAAAGTCAATCACATTATAAAGTGGAGACATTAACAAACATACACTGTACTCTTCCCACGCATCAAGCAATTAAAACAAAGGGGAAACTTTCACAGAATGACCTACACTTCGATGACCTCTCACCTTTTGACCTGCACTACACCGTCCCCTCATGTCAAGGGCTGTATTACCCTTCACCATGACAACCTGCAGAGTAGTGATAAGAAAGTCAACTTTTGTTCATATAAACAGCAACATTTGAATGCGTGCAGCATTGATCGCCAAATGGGGTATGTCCCATTTTCAAACATTCTAAAATAAGTCCATCATCAGATGGAGAAAAAAAAACCCCAAAAACTAGAAATGTCCCTATGGCGACTGATGCCTCCGCCATAATGCATGATTCTCCCAATAGGCGTATAGTACAATGTCTTCACAATGTGTGATCCATGAGTTTCACATAACTGGCAAAATATTGAAATGACAGGTTTGTCAGAAATGTCTTGTGGGTTTGTTATAATTTTCTAAGAGTGCAGGTACACATATTTGGGGAATTGAGAATTTTTACTTGAATTCTGACGGACCTTTTTATAAGTTTATACATTGAGTAATTTCCAAGGTATGAAGAAAGAGTGTAATGACAGTACAAAATATATATTTTTTTTTTTTTTTTTTTTTTTTGGGGGGGGGGGGGGGGGCATTGAAACCTGGCCTTTGACCCTTAACCTTTGACCTTTGATCTTCTGGCTCGAAATTTCCTGGAGAATCTCCATTAGGTAATGTATGTATTAAGTTTTGAAACTAATAATGAAAGCATTGCATATACTAGTATATGAGGGAAATAGTAACATTTTGAGGAGTTGACCTTGACCTTTGACCCCTGACTATTGACCCATGACCCCTAAATTCCCTAGATAATCCCTGCCAGTCAGTACATGCGTATGTACCAAGTTCCACGAAGATACATTGAACCATTTGCGAGAAGTGATATTGCAACATTTTCATATAACCTTTGACCTTTTGACCTTTGACCTTGTGACATGAAACTCTCTCTGGAGAATCTTTACGCAGTAGTACATGTCCACACCAAGTTTCAAGAAAATACCTAGGGCATTGCATAGATATGGGGGAAATTGCAACATTTGTAGCATTTGACCTTAACCTTCTGACCTTTGACCTCTTGCCAATGTCACTAAAATCTACTCAACTAATTGTTCCATCATACATCATCCTTGGACCAGGTTTGAAGAAAGCTGCTTCATCCAGTTTTGAGTTATCACGTAAACAGACAAATTTTAGGATATGACCTTGATCTTTGACCTTTGACCTCTGTCCGATTTCACTGAAAACCTAATCAAGTAATTGTTCCATCATATATCATCCTCCAACAAAGTTTGGTGAAATTTGCTCCATCCAGTCCGAAGTTATCACATAGACGGATATAATTTCATGATTTGACCTTGACCTTTGACCTTTAACCGATTTCACCCCAAATCTAATCAAATAATTGCCCCATCATACTTCATACTTGGACCAAGTTTGGTAAAATTCCAGTAAATATTACTCAAGTTATCGCGTAAACGAAAGCGGACGGACGTACGTACAGACGTACGGACGTACGGACGGACGGACAACCCGAAAACATAATGCCTCCGGCACCACTTCGTGGCGGAGGCATAAAAACCCCAAAAAACCTCCCTTCCAATGACAACTTTCTTGTTGCATGAAACAGGCTATTCTGGAAGTTATAATTATAAATGTACAATATTCTCATATTGCTTTCTTTAGCAGTTTTATTTGCATTATATCTAAAATTGAAAGGAATGAAGTTCACTCGCTTTATGTTCAAACTCTTCATATGTTCCTATAAATATTAGAAAGAATGTTGATTTATCATTAATATAATTAAAGGTCCTGTTTACCTTTGGGAGCAGTGGATTTTTAAATTTTTCCAGATACAGTTGTATCACACTTGATGCATATGTGTAGGTCTGTTGTATCACAACACATCCTATCATTTAAAATTCTCGCAATAAAGCCTGAAATATAAGGAAATATCAGTATTTTTCTGAATAAACCATAACTGTAGATGGTTTAGTCTGGGAACATTTTTATTTAAACTATTGTTCACATTTTGTGTATTTAACAATACTTAACATTGATTATACGGATTCAAATGTCTACATTGGTTGTTTCTATCCCTCACTCACATTAGAGAACTATTTCAAAGCTCTCATGCTGGGTTTTTGTTTCATCTGCAAATGGTAAATTACACCTTTAACAGGTTTAATTGCAAATATCTCAAATTGAAAAGAATGCAGTTCGAAACTCATTTGCGATCAAACTCTTCATATGTTCCTATGAATATTGAAAAAGAAAGTTGATTTATCATTAAAAATGTAATTAACAAGTCACACTGGGTCATTTTAAAACAATTCTATGGATGTCAGCTGTTTGGGCTGAAGATTGTTCCAGAGTCCAGGAGCATGAGAGGAGAATACACTGGTGGATTATATCTGGTGGGAACTGGGGACATGGTGAATGAGTTTTGACCACATGAAGGAAGATGACAAGTGTGTGTTCACTGAGGAGATCAGACACAAAAACTTACAGGAAAGTATACACTGCCAACAAAATGATGGACAAAATAGGAAAACAAATTGCTTGCTCACTCTGTAGTTGTAAGTCCTTCTGGTAGTGGAGGCTGCACCAGTCTCATCATCAGCACAAATCTCAATGTAGTCAATGTCTGTGAGAGATTGGAATACAGTTTGTCCCTCAAAAAATTACAATCAGATTTTTGCATTGATAATTTCCAATATGATTTAACTGTCTGAATACTATTTCAGGGTATAAAAATATAACATCTCACCTATCATATTTTGCAAAACACCCAATTTAGTTTGGTTACGTGGTCACAAGTAAATGCGAATTGTTGTGAAGCATGTTGTGGATGTGATTCTTCAAAGTTCAGCACTTGGATGCTCTTGGAACTGCACATTAGTGTGTGAACACAATGGACAGAACTTGGAGGGAAGGGATTCCTGACATGCTCTACAAAATTCCTCAGTTCTCTTTGACCACTGAAGCAAATTGGATGGGATTTTCAGTAAGATGTGGGTAATAAGTAATAGTTTTACACCCTGAAATTGCATTTGGATTGATTCACTATTTCTAAAGTTACCATTGTGGAGGGTCCCATTATAATTTTTTTTTTTTTTTTTTTTTGGGGGGGGGGGGGGGACAAAGGGTATAACCAACATGCAATTGCTTTGACTTCAAATACTATTGAGGGCTAAAATGATAGACAACAGTCATACGCTCAATATGTAAGTTGTCTACAACAAGCCAAAATGACTACAGGATTATACAGTGCATTTCAAGAAGAACAATCCAGGGTAGATATCTACCTTTCTCTTGTATGATTACTTTGGATATTGATGGCCAGATTGTGCATACATACATGTCACCAAATTAACCTGATAAATTAGCAAACACAAGAACCAGGAAAGCTGCAAATGAGGTGTTTTTGACAAAATGGAACAAAAATAAATTTAGGCAATACCCATAGTTACAGATAATTTCTTTTCAGACAAACATTGAGAACAAACATGAATGACAGAAATGAAAGTTTGCATATTGTGATTGCATTTGTCAGTATATCAGTGAAAAGAAAATGTTGGGGAATCACTAAAAAATGGCTAATTCAGTGAGAGGTACAGTAAGAAGGAAGAGAGACTATGAGTGCATGAGGATGGTTCTACGGCTAAACAGGAAGAGAGTTGGAATGGCCTCTTCAAACTGCTAATCAGCTCTTTGTAAGACTTCACGGTCACATATACAATGTATATCCCTTTTGCAAGCATCACAGAATTTTGCATGGTTGAAGAATACAGCGTAATGTCTCCCAACATTGTAAATAAAATCTTACGGTTTACATGTGTGTACACTTCAGAATAAAAAAAAAGGAAAAGAAACGAAAGACCAACCCCATGTAAGTTGAGAATATATTTCCCTTTTGTACTGAGAATAATGGTTGCAATTTTTATTTGAGGTCTGAATAAAATTCACTGGAAATCTATAGCACTGTATCCCCCTCCATCATGAAGAAGTTTCCAGTTGTTATTATTCTGAAGAAAGATCTGAATTACTTAATACCTCTACAATATATCACCTTCCAAAAGGATTCTACTTTTCAGGGTTGCAAAAGGAACATACAAACTCTAAATATACACCTACCCTGCCATGCAAAACACCTCAAACAAATAAAAGGAAAATTAGTATCAATATCTTTGCGCCCAAAGCTTTAAGTCTGAAATGAAGCAGAAAATGCTTTTCACAAAACGCATCTGCATACCTAGTATCAGGCCTTAGAAACTGTGCAAAGAGAAGAAATAGCTGCTACGTGTATTACTCACCACTGCCCTTGTATGTCACACGCCAATAATCTCGGATGATTTTGTTGATCTCAGCCATCTTCTGGCTGTGATAGGTGTTGATGGCACTGTGGCGCAAACAAAGAAATATTTTGACTTTTATTCTGAAGTTGTGTGTTTAATGCGACTGCTGTAAAACCAGAAATTTTCACATGCATGAGGCTTTGTCTCTTCTCGATATTTCTGTGTGTTGTTAGATTTGTGGCATATCAATGATTTGTGAAATTCACAAAAATTAAACCCTGGCGAATATAACAGCTGTTACAGTAATGCAAAAGGAGCTAAAATTCTGGAACTCTCTGTCCTTATAAAAAGGAAGTCCAAAACTTGATTCAAAACAACAAAATTCCTCAGGAATCATGAAGCAATACAAACTTGGATACGGTATGTGAGAATAATTTGGGGAGAGAATCATTTTGATGTTTGATGAGTTTTGGGGAACTGCACGTGTACATGGTCTACAGTGTATGCATTTTCTCTCTATTCTTTAATCACTATAGCAGGTGCCCACATGTCCATAAATGGGATATTACTTGCATAATGGCTCCTCTGCTGTAGCAGACAGATTTAAAATTTCTTGTACATTTCTTGTGCATTAATTATAAGCAATTCTTACCTGTTCATAGCATTGTAGTATTTCTCTAAGTCTTTGTTTGCAATCTCGGTAGTCTGCATTGTGGAAAAAGCACAAAAACAAGACTCCACAAAAACATCATCAAAACATTGTTTTCACTCACTGTTACAGAATATTCACTATCTATAGAGAGAGAACACATTTATTATACAATAACAGAAAAATATCAGAGAAATTTTAGAGAGCAAGAGAGAAAGTAAAACCAGCCTACGTATGTTTTGGTCAGAGTGTGAAGATCATCAAAACAAAACATTTTTTGGTGGGCTACCATGCGTATGCTGTCATTCTGAAAGTAACATCAAAAGATCGCAAACAATGGAATGGATTGCACCATCTTGCCATGCAAAACACCTTCATGTACTAACACAAATATATTAAATTACAAATTCTGCTCCTGTACTGCTGTTTTCTCTACCAAAAGACGAGCCCACTCACCCGACACTTGATCATCATGTTGTTGTAGTTGGTCTCAGCATTGCGATAGATGTCCTGCTGTAGCTCCCTATCTTGTTTCTGAACCTCCTTCTTCAGCTCAGCGCAGCGTCCATGCAGCAGGTTCTTCTGCAATGGCAATATGAAATGTTTACCAGCACACACAAAGTGTACAAAGCATAGGGAGGAAAAGAATTCCACATTACTATAGAAGATAAAGATTGCTGAGTGATATCGATATGATATATGTGACCAGCCACGACAAAAGGATCCGAAAATCGGTCAAAATCATAGAATTTCTGTTTTTGGCATAATGTTGGAATCGAACGTTTTACCTCCCCGTGATCACGATTGAGCAGGAAAGGAAACTTTGAAGGCAGTTTTCTCAAAATGCTGATTTCCTACACCACTCGACATGGTCTCATATAAATCATCAATATCTCCGCAACCGAGTAAGTTTATGAGTCGAGTTATGTATGAAATTACATAAGTGTAGAGCGGAAGAGTAAGGAAATAATGTCATGTCAATTTCAGAAATCGATCCCCCTCTACTTTCGGATCCTTTCGTTGGAGCGGGTCACATACAGTATCAACCAATAAAGAAATATCTATTTTTTAATACACAGCAATGACCAACCCACCAATCAACACACACACGTGAGGGAAGCTATGGTGTTTCAATAATTTTCAAAGGGCAATCATGTGCATTACATATTCTGAAGGGGTAAAACTTGATTGTATCACATGTTAAGCATTATGCCACATGAAAGACACCAGTACAATAAACCATTAGAATCGATGCAAAAGTTATGAATTTTTATAAGTTTTGGTGTTTGAACCCATTAGTAGAGGCTACTATGTAATCCCGTGAGATTTTTGTGCCAAAATTGATTTTTTTGGCTAACTTTGTCAATTTGGGGGTGCTGAATCCAAAAAAGTTTGGTTCCATTTTTTCCGACCACGTCTTCAGCCGCCATTTAGAATTCCAAAATGGCCGCCATAGTAAACTGTAATTTTATCCATATCTCATTAAGTGAGTATTATAGAAGCTTCAAATTTGGTGCAAAGTGCATGGTTGTGATGTCAGACACTCTGGTATATCTTTTTCTGATATTGTGGATTGTTTTGATACAATTTGTAGGCTGCCATCTTGAATTTCAAAATGGCCGCCATAGCAAACAGTATTTTGAACCATATCTCATGCAGTAAGCATTGTAGAAGCTTCAAATTTGGCGCAAAATGCATGGTTGTGATGTCAGCCACTGTGATATATCATTTTCTGTTATTGTGGCTTGTTTTGATACAATTTATAGGCTGCCATCTTGAAATTCAAAATGGCCGCCATAGCGTTTTTACCCATATCTCATGTTGCAATTATTGTAGGAGCATCAAATTCTCAGTAATAGACATGCTAGTGGTGTCCAATGTTCCAATACAGCTGTTTCCTATTGTCGATCATTAGATAGGCCACCATCTTGAAATTCAAGATGGTGGCCATAGAAAAACATATGATACTGTGGTAAGCGCCCTAGATAAATTTGCCAAAATTGTCTTAGTTAGACCGAATTCACTTTCAGGTCACGCACAAACGACAGCCATCTCTTAATTCAAAATGGCCGCCATAAATTCAGACTGTAAGGACGAGGTTCCAATGACATCATCAAGCCATCCTGAGGGGCAAAAACTGTGTGTGTGGGGGGGGGGGGGGGGGGGGGGAGAGGGGAGGGGTCCCATGCCATTTCCCATAAGTGTGGGCAAGCGTGTAAGCGTTACATCCCACGTCCCATAATAGCGCCAAGCGGGTATGTGATTCGCTTACACGTGATTTGTTTTTGCCTCTCAGGCAAAACATTATTTGGTGTCGTGGAACCTCGTCAATAGTTACATTCAATCCCAGTTATTAAATATTTGTACAAAAGTAAGCATTGATACGATTAAAGGTGATCTTCAAAAACTTGATGCTGCCTTGAGAGAATGAAGACAAACACGGAAAAGTCTCGCAATGTCAAGAAATGCCATCGTCACCCTACCAGGCATCCCATCCACAAGCTTGTTTGTGGACCACAAAATAAAACAACTCATCAGGGAGCTCATAATTGCTGGATGTATTTCTGGAATAACACAGAATGAATAAGGAATGCCAATGAGTAGGTTTTTCCTGATTGCCCTTGTGTGGGTCATCCTCAATTATCAAGACTTCCAAGATGCTTACTGCTGTACCGCCAATGACTCTAAAACTACCAAGGAGCAATAATAGCTCAGTTCTGTGGCACTTTGGATGCATCAGAATTCCTCAACAATTTGGAACTCCATCACACGAGGGTAATCTCAAAAATTATCACTGCATTGAAACTGATGAACGTGGTGTTTGGCAATCAGGTATCGGAAACATTCAAGGAGGATATTCTAGAAAGAGATGAAAATGGATGTTTTCATGTTCTGTACTAAGAATTTGTATCTGAAAGAATTAAAAAAAAAAATCTGTCTGGGATAATATGAGAAAGGCCAGTCATTCAGCTCTTGCAATTGAAATACACCATGTAAGATTGGATAAAAAGTCACTAAGCTTAAGAAGACCACTACCTTCTTATAACACTTCTACCGGTACAACAGTCTGATAGACCTGTCATTATCCAGTCATTACGGAAGGATACAATTATCGGAAGTTATAAGTTCTACTGTTCTATCAAGTAATTCCACAATCACTCTTCATCTCACAATTTATGGCCTTCTCCTCATTCTGACTAACAAAGGTTCATTTTTCATACCCATGCCTTAACCCACAAAACTGAGCCAAATAATCAGCCTGAAAGTTGAAATACTGATCAGTCAATTCCATCTGACACAGAACGGGGAAAAAAGAAACAAAAGGTTCATCAAAGATGCCATGGGAGCTGTCACCCGTCACAATGAGGAAGCAGATATCCTCATTCCGTTGCATGTATTAAATGCTACTTCAAGAGCAACAGGGAATTTCAGAGATATTGATGATTATTACGTATAGACACTGACATTTTCATTCTCCTAATGGATCTTTGCTTTACTTTTAATACTGCATCGCATGTTGTCTGCTCCATCACTGGAAAAGGGGAGATGATTAAGTACAATTGACAATGTTGACAGATTATGTTCTGCAAATTGTTGCGAAAAACAAAGGTCTGCTTGGTCATGCCTTTCATGGCACAGGATGAAGTTGAAAATTTGAGGATGTCTCAAAGAGTAGATGGATCAAGAATTCTCTAAGCCTTGAATCATGCAGAATGTCCAATGACACAGTCCATGCCTTCCAGAAGTTGGGCGTGGATGACTTCAACCTGGACAATCTCCCGCTTTGCTTTCGTAGAGTCTTGATACAACACATCCAGAGAACAAACCTTGTAAACCTTCAAAACCTAATTTGTGCCTCTACTATTCAGGGGAATTTAATATGGTACATTGTAGTTATTTCCAGCGGATATACATAAACTGTGCAATTAAATGCTTTGAGCTTCCTACACCAACGGTAGCCACATAATTCATTATCATGTTCATAATAATGACAAGAAATGCAAAAGTCATTGTTTCTGGAAGAATTTAGAACCAATTCTCCCCGTGTACAGCCCTATATACGAGTGCTGTGACTTTAAGAACACGTGCAGGGAATGAGCCTAGAAGACATTAACTAAAGTAAATTTCCAATAAATTTTCTAGTACACGGCTAATATTGTTTATTTAAACTCTACAACCAAATCGTCTAAATGGGGGCATTTAGTCACCCAGACACAGTTATTGAGGCACTTTTGAAAGTCATTTGCTTTGACACCAGAATCACATGATTTCCCATTCACAAGTTTTACCCAAATGCAATGCTCTTAAAGGAATGTTTACCATGGCAGCCATTTTGCATTTCAACATGGCAGTGTACCTACAGGAAGCAGTCCCTCCTATGCAATGATAACACTATTTATTGAAGTGATTGACTTACACATAGGTCCTACATGAAAGTGCTCCAGCATGCTTGAGTTTGCAGGGTAAAGATCTTACAGTACCAGATATGGGTCGAAATCATCTTGAATTTCATGAGTGGCAGCCAATGCGAATAATCCATTATTACAGAATGTATAATTATGATTATGTGTGTGTGTCTGTGTTTGTAAAATAATGTACAATGTACACCACCATAAACATTGATATGCCTAAAAGTTGCTTGTCGACCACAGATATTAGCTGAAAAGCAGCCATTTTGAGTGATAAAATGGCAGCCTCAAAAATGATCTGCAATTCTAGGGAGGGGATCAAAGTACATCTGAATGTTCAACATCATGAGCCCGATTATGCCCGAAATGTGAACTTTCTGTATTGTTTACAGCATGAAATGCGGGTCAAAATATACATTCTGGTATGGCGGCCATTTTGAATTTCAAGATGGCCACCTATGATATCAAAATGGACCATCATTTCAGATAAAGATGTTTCAGAATGTATGATAGCAAACGCATGCTCTTTGCCCCAAGTTAGAACCTTACACAATGCGTACAATATGAGATACAGGCCCAATTACATTTGCTATGGTGGCCATTTTGAATTTCAAGATGGCCGCCAACCAAAATTATCCATCATTTAAAACAAATATGTATATATTAGCATATCTTACATCATAAGCATTCTTTTTGGCCCAAATTTATACTTTCCATAATGCTTACAACCTGAGATACAGGTAACAAGGAAAAGTAGAAATTACGCGGTGCGTAAAATATGTCCCCGCCGGAAGTAGCATTTAGTAGCAAAATGTACAATATAGGTAAAAAGACCAAGGTCAAAGGTGAAAGAAGTCAAGGGTCAAAATTCTATGTAGAAGTTTTGAAGCCCTCACCTAGTGCCATCACATAAAGCAAACGGAATCGAAATCGGGTTAGAAATGGCGAAGGAGTAGCATTTTGTAGCCAATGTACAATATAGGTAAAAAAAATCAAGGTCAAAGGTCAAAGAAGTCAAAGGTCAAAATTCTGTGTAGAAGTTTTGAAGCCCT
Source organism: Diadema antillarum (assembly GCF_040938485.1). Lineage (NCBI taxonomy): Eukaryota > Metazoa > Echinodermata > Echinoidea > Diadematoida > Diadematidae > Diadema > Diadema antillarum. The sequence continues at coordinate 91,272 of NW_027271006.1, read as the reverse complement.
CACCTAGTGCCATCACATAAAGCAAACGGAATCGAAATCGGGTTAGAAATGGCGAAGGAGTAGCATTTGGTAGCAAAATGTACAATACAGGTCAAAAATCAAGGTCAAAGGTCAAAGAAGTCAAAGGTCAAAATTCTGTGTAGAAATTTTGAAGCCCTCACTTAGTGCCATCACTTAAAGCAAACGGAATTGAAATCGGGTAACAAATGGCGAAGGAGTAGCATTTTGTAGCAAAATGTAAAATATAGGTCAAAAATCAAGGTCAAAGAAGTCAAAGGTCAAAATTCTGTGTAGAAGTTTTAAACCCTCACCTAGTGCCATCACATAAAGGAAACGGAATCGAAATCGGGTTAGAAATGGCGAAGGAGTAGCATTTGGTAGCAAAATGTACAATACAGGTCAAAAATCAAGGTCAAAAATCAAGGTCAAAGGTCAAAGAAGTCAAAGGTCAAAATTCTGTGTAGAAGTTTTGAAGCCCTCACCTAGTGCCATCACTTAAAGCAAACGGAATTGAAATCGGGTTAAAAATGGCGAAGGAGTAGCATTTTGTAGCAAAATGTACAATATAGGTCAAAAATCAAGGTCAAAGGTCAAAGGTCAAAATTCTGTGTAGAAGTTTTGAAGCCCTCACCTAGTGCCATCACATAAAGCAAACGGAATCAAAATCGGGTTAGAAATGGCGAAGGAGTAGCATTTTGTAGGCAATGTACAATATAGGTCAAAAATCAAGGTCAAAGGTCAAAGAAGTCAAAGGTCAAAATTCTGTGTAGAAGTTTTGAAGCCCTCACCTAGTGCCATGATATAAAGCAAACGGAATCAAAATCGGGTTAGAAATAGCGAAGGAGTAGCATTTTGAAGCAAAATGTACAATATAGGTCAAAGGTCAAGGTCAAAGGTCACAACTGAAATTCTGTATAGAAGTTTCAAAGCTCCCATGTAGTGCTATCATATAAAGCAAACAGAATCAAAATCGGGTTAGAAATGGCGAAGGAGTAGCATTTTGAACATTTTGATCACACACGGACGCACGGACGGACAGACGGATACACGGACACACGGACACACACACGTACGGAGCCCGTTTCATAGTCCCCTGCTCGAACTCGTTCGGCGGGGAAAACAATCTACAATATCAGGAAATGGTGTATCACAATGTCTGACGTTATAAACATGCTTTTTGCATCAAATTTGAACCTTCCATGATGCGCACATTATGAGATCTGGGTCAAAATACAGTTTGCTATGGCGGCCATTTTGAAATTCAAAATGGCGGCTGAAGACGTGGTCGAAAAAAATGGAACCAAAGTTTTTTGGAATCAGCACCCCCAAATTGACCAAGTTAGCTAAAAAAATCAATTTTGGCACGAAAATCTCACGGGATCCAATATTTCGACATAGCAGACCGTACTACATGGATAAGGAGACTACTAGAGTTCATGACATCATATGTGGACAGCAATATAAAGAAAATATAAAGAGAAATCCACAGAGAAATTACACATTCCATCAACTTGATACGGACTATATGTTGAGGGTAGTTATTATTCTCCCCTGCTTTTTGAAAGCGGTTAGTCAAGTGCTCTTTCATTATGCACGGACAGTGAAAGCATGTTGAATTTTCTTTATCTTTTCTTTATATTTTCTTTATATTATTGTCCACACATGATGTCATAAGCTCAAGTAGACTCCTATTCCAGTAGTTCAAACACCAAAACTTAAACTAGAAATGTCGCTACGGCGACTGGTGTATGCCTCCGCCATAATGCATGGTTCTCCTAATAGGTCTATAGTACAATGTCTTGACAATGTGTGATGACAGTTTCACACAATTGGCAAAATATTAAAATGACAGGTTTGCCACAAATGTGCTGAATGTTCACTTTCCTAGAACTAGGTTCAATTGGATGAATGATTAAAACGTCAGAGTGCAGGTATTTGGGGGAACTGATGATTTTTACTTGACTTTTGCCCCTTTTATAAGTTTATGCATTGAGTAATTTTCATGGTATTGAGAAAAAGTATAATTTCAGTATCAAATGGTAAAATAGTACTATCTAAACCTGGCCTTTGACCTTTGACCCCACAGTTCCAAAGAGAATCACTGTTAGGTAGAACATGCATAAATATGTAACTTTCATGATAATACCTTGAGTTACTTTTGAGATATGGAGGAAGAAGTGCAATTTAGCACTTTCACTTGACCTTTGACCTTTTGACCTTTGACAAGAAACTTCCCACAGAATATATATTAGGTTATACATGCATACATCAAGTTAAAAAAAAATCCTTCAGGCATTGCATAAATATAAGGAAAGTAGTGATATTTTGAGGAGTTTACCTTGACCTTTGACCCATGACCCCCAACTTCCCTAGATAATCACTGCCCATCGGTACATGCATATATACTAAGTTCCATGAAGATACCTTGAACCATTTGCGAGATATGGAGAAAAACATGAAATTTCAACCTTTTTTTCACAAAATAACCTGTGACCTTTGACCTTTGACCCCGTGACCCTAAAATCCAAACAAAGTATTATCCCCCCAGGATATACCCTCATACCAAGTTTGATGCAAAACCACCTCACGGTTCTTGAGATATCGACAAAAACAAAACGGGACGGACGGACGTACGGACATACGGACACACGTACGGACGGACGGACGACCCGAAAACATAATGCCTCCGGCCCCTTCGTTGGCGGAGGCATAAGAATTCATAACTTTTGCACTGATTGTCCGATTTTTCTCAAACTTTCTATAATGTGTTCTACTAATGTTGCTGCTTTCACTCACAATCCACATTTCTCTTTGGTTTTTGGTTTCCTTTTAAATCAAAGTTTCTCACTTCCTTTAAGATTTGTACCTCTCTGTTTAGCTGTGTCTTTTTATCCTCCAGAAGAGTCTTCTCCCTCTCGATAGTGACCTGGTTGTATCCACCTAGTCTCTCTTGGAGTTGTCTCATCTCCGTAGCCTTCTTCTCCACGTCCTGACGATACACAAAGAGCTGCATGTTGTCCTCCAGCTCAATCTCCTTCACCTGAGGGAGAAGTGGGAAATCTTAACTCTTTATGTGCCATGTTCGCACGTCGGGCTCAGTCGACGGTGTGCCAACTTTGCATATTCTGCTCAAACGCACAAACCCGCCCAAACTAATCGATAAATTGCAAAATGCCACAGTACAATTAAAGTGTTTCTCCTGATTCCATTCCTCTCTCATATAGCTTGCATTTTATGTGGTAATTGACTATTAAGCAGTATTCTGTACTGGATATGCGTGTAAATTGTAAGTTTTTGTCACTGTTTTGTGTGCAAAAGTCATGCTTTTAACAGTAATGTAGCAACTGCTAATGTGAAAGAAAAACAGTCATAGATTTGTCATAAAATTATACATCAAACCAAAGCTTGGTATTTTCTCCACAACTTTACTCACTATTTGTCCAGCTGAACAGAAATCTATAAAAGTTACACAGACTTGAAAAAGAGAATGTTATCTCAAAGCATGACTACGTTAGTGTCTCAGAATAATGTGGCACACAGGGGGCTTACACCATGGCACATCAGGAGTTAACCAGTCAGTCCAAAGAAACCCTTATGTAGTTTGCTGTGGGACTACATACATTGTATATCAAGCAAGCTTATCTTTATTCAGTCCTTCCTTTTTGGGGGTAAAATTTGCAATCATGGAGTACAGCAATAGATCCGGAAATGCATCCATTCCAAAATATACAGCAATTCTACATTATTTTCAAGTAAATCATTTTCATGTTGGCGGAAAGGAAAAAAAGAGAAACCAAAACACAATGTAGCAGGTTTTATCACAATTTGACCTAAAAAAAGCAAATCATGAAATTTTTCAGTTTCAAATGTATAAATAGAGAAACACAATATTATTAGTCACAAGAAAATATGCGAATTCATGGGGGTCATAATGCCATCACCTCACAAATCTTCTGTAGTCCTGTACATACACTAATCCTGTAGTAAATTTCCCTCTTTCTGCATGAAAGTAAAATCAAGTAAGTTTTGTCCTTCACACAAAAGGGTTATAGTCTTGTACTCACATAAAAATGTTGTAATGATGACTTCTGTTAGTAGAGGGAGGCCTGCAGTTACCATATCATCTGTTACAGACCTGATTCAAATATTTTGTGTACACCTCTGATTCCTACAGCTTTAAGTTCTAATAGTTGACCTCTTCAAATCATAATGGTGTAATTCAAAGGAGACATGATGTACATTGCACTATAACAATGATTTCGAATGATTGCATTTCATATTTCAGTAAAATGCTGCTTTTAGATAAGTTTGCAGAAGAGAGAACTAGTGGCTATCATGATATCTCAAAGGCAGGGTTGCTACAGATTATTTAAAGTCTACAAGAATGTCCACATCATTATTCCTCATTTACAGTATGCACAGAGGTTAAAGGTCATACCCTTTGGTTACTGATGTCATCTTTGAGCTGGTCAATGTTGGTCTGAAGATCCTTTAATTCTTTGCCCAGTTGCTCCAGGTTTTGAGCTAGGTCTACAAGTTTCTCTTGAACTTGTTGAAGCTGTTCTCCTTTTCCTTCCGTCTCATAGCTGATGGAAAGAGAGAGCATGTCACTTGAAATCACGAAACTTGTATATCAGAATCTAGTGAGCTCGGCACATAGTCTATGGGTATCTGAGAATCTCATACAAAATGGGTTAAGACTGAGGAAAATGTTTTACAATATCCCTCACGTACACAATGTACATTAGTACAACGTGTTGTGGAGTATCTGAGTATTCTCTCCATTTCCTACCACTCTCGCAGTATTGTCTGACAAGGCTGCTTTTATGTAGGGTTTTTGTCTTACGGTCAGTAACAAAATGAAGAAATTTTAATATGTTGTAAAAGACGTTTTCGTCCATTTCAAGCCTTTAGCTTTTTCAAAAATACCATAAATAGATTTTTCAAAAAACATTCACTTTATTATTACAAAACAGACCAAAAGATAGGAAAACAAAACCATTAACTTGATCCTGATACTTGCTTTTCTGCATTTAATGAATGCTTTGAGTTTAACATGATTGAATTGAGGTTATATCAAGCAATTATGCTCACAGTACTTCACATTATATCATCATCTATGTCACTATATTCAAACCTTTTCCTTCTATATTCTGTTACATAACCCAATAGCTATGTTAGTTTTCGAGAGGAAAGAAGGAGGCTATGCTGCGATGCACATGGTAATGTTGACCGGCTTCCTTGAAATGACCTCTTACAAAGATGATGAAAAAAGGAGACTTACAACCATACGTACCTTGCAATGTTCCTGGTACAAATGCGAATGTCTCGCAGCTGGGAGTTCACTTTGTCAATCTGTGAAGAAAATATAAAGATTGATAATTAAACTCGTCTTCCTTTTTTCATTCTTAAATGACAGTTTGGCTTTGAACAATATTTAATCCACTTGTAACAAAGCCTAGGTACATGTATATAAACCCGTTGAGGATGAGTCCCGTGTAAACTCGAGCAAGTGTCTATGGGAAATGCATGTTGTAGCAAAATCAGTCCGTCCTCAACGGGTTAATTCAATATAACACGCACATACACACAAACACACAAATTGTACAACATCTGAAAGTAATACCTTCATTTTTTTTTTGTGAGATATCACTGGAAAAAGAAATATTTATGCATGAATGGCTATCAAGACAAGTGGGCAACTTTATAAAGAGGAGAAAAAAAAACACTGGGGAATAGAAGAATCACAGAATAAAAGTCAGAGAATGCGGCATAAATACAAGTTGAAGCAGACGCTATGGTACAGAAAGAAAAAACATGTTGGATATGTGTTCAATTTGGACGCCTCGCTGCTTACCTGTTCCAAAACGACCTTGATTTCCTCTTCTTTCTTCTTGATGATTGCCCTTTTCTCCTGATCCAAGCTTTTCAACTTGTCCTGGGTAAATATGGATTGTATTCATTCTCAATCAACATATTGCTCATTAAAGAAATGACCCTCGTAAAATATAGATTGCATTCATCATTAATTGGCATATTGCTCATACCAAAATTATGATCAGATCACTTGCTACAGCTGAAGAAAGGAGCACTTTGGTAATTCTTTTGAGCTACATCAGTGAGCAAACTGCAGTTAGGTGATCTGGGGCAAGTTTTACCATCCTACACTGCCATCCTAGAATGTATTATAAAATAGTTCTCCCCTTTTTTTCTGTCATTTTTCTTCCACACCTGTAAGATACCTGTCAGGCACATATCGCAGAATATATATCACAGAATATCATTTTTGAAATGCCTGTCTATAAAAGGCACAAATTTTACACTCACTCAAGAGAGTTCTCAGAGAATGAAAGATGATAGTACCAGAAAGGTGTAGATAGAAATAAGATTCAATGAATTCTTGGACCTGCTTTCGAGACAATACAATTATAAAAGTGTGTAAAACTTTTGACTGACATAAAGGTCTGCCCACATTCCCACATCCAAATCAGGGAGATTCCACACAGCAGTCAGGGAGATATCTGTGTGTTACATGCATTTCAATGAGTGAAAATAATTCCAAAATCAGGGAGATTTTAATATTCTCTTATTCAGACATGAACAGATTTTGACATTTTCAGGGAGACTCCTGCAGAATCAGGGAGACTTGGCAGCTCTTGACAAAGTGTAAAGATACTTCATCGAGGAGGGATCTTGGTTTACCTGAATTGGCCTCTGTTCTTCTCTCGCATCCTGTTATTGCATAAAACGACATAAAAAAGAAAGAAAGAAAGAATTCGAAGTTAACAATTTAAGGAATGAAAGATATTTTCACTGACAAAGTCAATGCCTTATTTTGGTAATTTCTTCACGATCAAAATAACCTATAGCATCATGATCAACCCAAAGCATCACTTTTTCATAGCGTTCCAAACTCTCTAAATGATATCAACAATCATCATTTTGCAAGTCAGTGAGTGATCATGTTTTAGTACAGGTTCTCTTGTCTTCTTGTTTTTGTGAAGAGAATGTATGACAAAGTGCAATCACTTTAATCTCCTATTCACTGATATTTTGTTAACTTGAAAAAAGAAATCAGTCTTGTGGTAGAATTCATACATGTATCTTATATCTTATGAATTTTTCATTTTCAAAATACATCTAACTTTAAGATAATATGTGACCCACTACAACAAAAGTTCCTAAAGTCGCTGACGGCTGAGCCGAGAAAACCGAGTTTGAAGTCATATCATCAAAATTTGTCAAAACAATCGGATTTCTGTTTTTGTGCATAATTTGTAGTCTAATGTTTTGTCTATCATCTGCCGAAATTTCGAAGCTAAATGATAAAAGGAAAGGCAAGAAATCAGCGTTTTTCTGGGCCATGATTTTCCGACTTTCAATGTAATAGATACGTGTCTGAAGATTTGGATTTAGCGCTGCAGCTAGACTCCACCCCTAGCAACGAAAAATTAAAAAATTGTCCTTCCCCGACTTTCGGATCCTTTTGTTGTAGCGGGTCACATATCATTATTCATGTTCAAATGTAATAACAAACATAACACACACACACCATGGGATGACATAAAAACATTGTACTGGCATTGTATGGGCCTTACTGTGACTGTCCAATAATGCACCAAGAGGAGGTCGTAAACTACATACATAAACTCTAAACAGGGGATATGCGCGTGTACTTCTTAATTTGACAATGAAAATCACTTGCTATGTTTCAATAACCTACTTTCTGCAATCACTGCTGCCCCATAAATTTTCAATGTTTTGACTGTGAAGTTCCACTTACTCACTTTGCCTTCTTCAGGCAATATTCCCCAGTATTAGGAAGTCTCCCCAAAGCTGAAACTTCTAATACTACAACACTCTTTGAGTTGCCACAGCAACCGCATCCCCTTGCATCCCTCACCTCAATCTCCCTCTTGAAGGTGATGTTGGTGGAGCTGAGCTCGGTGGCCTCTCCCTCCAGCTTCTCCCGTTTCTGGAGCTTGGCCGAGAGGCGGAGCACCTCGCTGGTGATGCTGTTGATGTTCACCCTCATCAGGTTTACGCTGTCCACATGTTCTTGGCGCTGCCGCTGCTTGGTGTTTAGGGTGTGCTTCAGTGTGTTCCTGGTCAGAAATTTATCATTTTGCATTCAGTTTCCCTTATCCAGAGTGATCGCAAATCAGAACAATAGTAGGCACACGTAAGAGTTCACAAGGCAAGAATTACTTAGTTTTTGTCAGCTGTCAGTATAAATTTGTCCAAACTCTTAAACAACAAAGACTGGATGAAGATTATGAAGCACACTCAGGGATGGCAATGTTCCTCAGTCCAACAAGACAGCCATGGCGACACAATAAGGATTTTTAAAGGGAATTGCCTATCAATCTCTAAGTATTGACGACAGTTTCCAGATACCGTAAAAAAGTGGATATTTTCGAGCGACTAATTTTTTCGCAATTGGCCGGACAATAATGCGTGTTTTTAATTCCGAGAATCAAGACATTAACTACTGGAACATACATCAAGCAAAATGTTTGCATGCTTTTAGTTTTGTGCTACTTTCTGGTTGCACGAAGTGCGCGAAAATTTCAACACTGCGAAACTTCAACACTTTTCACATAATCTGTACCAATCAGTGAAAAAAAACCCAACAATTACACCACATTATACATCAAATCACCTGGGACTGTGGAACTAATATAGGCACTAATGTTGAGGCTCAAAATGATACGTTTCAGGAATGAAAGCAAATCAAACAAAATAAAATCATTTATTGGTATTGGTGCACATCTTTATGAAGCCTTGCATATTGAAAAAACATTATCTACGCATTTGTTAGTGCACACACACACACACACACACACACACACACACACACACACACACACAAGGAAAGTCACTGAACTCGGTCTCCTCTGGTTACATGTGGGAAAAGTAGCAATATATCACATTTTGATGTAAATATAGATTACATTTTGAATAAATATAAAATGACAAATGCAACCTAGTGTGAGTTATTTCACTTACAATTTGATCTCAACATCGTCCATCTCAGATTTCACCTGCTGCAGTGTTCTAGTGGCATCTGGGAGTGAAGAAATTTCAAGATTCACATGAAACCCCAGCTACTTATATTCACATTTGGAAATTGCAACAGAAGCTGGAGGTGTACATTGTAGCAGGAATGGAGTGTAGCCTTAGAGCAAGCAGCAAAAATCTCAAGACATACAATAGGAGGCTCTGAAGTATTAAACTCTTTGTATGCCACATTAGCATGCTCTACTCAGTCAATGTCTTGCAAACTTCGCATATTTTGCTCAGATGCACAACCAAGCACAAGCCGATATGTTCTGAATACTGCCTATTTGCAAGAAAAATACATAAAGCTTCGAATGAAGAGGGAATAAACTTTAACAGACAGCAAGTCCCACATAGCAGTAATATAGTAAGTCCAACATAAGAAACCATCAATTACTTTCATGGTTTGGTGCTGTATTTTGTTTAACTTCTAATTTTCACTATTCATCTTCAATTCTTCAAAAGGAACAAGAAAAAAACAACAACAAAAACTTTGCTAAAGAGATTTATCATTATGTCAACATTAATTTAGCACCTCAGAATTTCAGTGCATATCTCTAATACATTTCTGGTTTGAGAAAGATCAGATGACCCTGATTAAGCGTAAATCTGAATAAAAATCAGGATGAAATTTACCAAAATTTACAAATGACAGAAACAAATTTGATCAGCTTTAACCCTAATCAAGCAGGGGGGGGGGGGGGAATCCGCCCCCCCCCCTTGACGTTTCGTGCAATATCTTCGCAGCGCGATAAGCTCCTGCAGCGATGTTTCATGACTTTTTTCTTTCAAGTATCGCGCAACTTTTGAGACCAAAATTGTTGCGCCCGCGCGTACCGTTTTGACGCGATGCCCGTTCGAAAAAAATTTTGTCAACCCCAAAATTGCTCCAAAACATGATTTTGTGTACAAATCCAATGCAAATTGTGTTTTTTTCAATTAATTCACATAAAAATTCATATCTTGACTTAGAATGGACGAAATTAATTTATTTTAGCATAATAAAGCTTCGAAAAATGTCTGTGAAAAATTTTGGCCAAAAAACAAACAAAAACAAAAGGTCGAAAAAAACAAGGAAATACATAAGAAATTCAAAAAACAATCAAATACATAAGAAATTAATTTCGATACAAATTTTTTTTAATCCTATGTCTCAGGAGAATGATACAAGAAACATTTTTAAAAAGAAATTAGCTTAATTAGAACATTAATAAGTGATTTAGAGCTCAAAACTGATTTTATGCATAAATTACAATAATTAATTAATATAAAATATAAGGAAAAATTTTCGGAGAAAGCAACCATACATTTTGATAGTATACGTCGCGGGCGTCACGTGTGCAGATTTTCGGCGCGATCACGCTTTCCATAGGCGAGATCTGAAGGGGGGGCGGAATCCGCCCCCCCAGATATAGCATAGCCAAAAAAGCCCAGCCTGATTAGGGTTAAGTATGATACCAGTTTCACAGATCAAGAATGAATTTAGCAAATATGAGACATTTGAAAATTCTACAGGTGAAAGCAACAATAATGCAAGAATAAAAACAGGCTGGAATGAAAGTAATAGATTCTGTCAGGACTCAATGGCCCGAATTCACAAAAATTGTACTGCCTTCGTGAATTCGGGCCAATGAGTTGAAGAAATGAATTTTGACCCGAGCCAGACAGGTGTTTGGACTGCTCCCCAATCTTCCTCTCCAGATCCCGCAGCTCACTGAGAGTCTTCTCCAGCACCTGGATGTCTGGCTGCACATCTCTGGCCATCGCCTCGTCCGTCTGAAGGATTGCCAAATCTTCCTCACCCTATAGAGAAGCAAACATGCAACACACTAATTCTGTACCCAGTTGAAGATGGGCTGATTCTGCTACTACACGCATTTCCCACAGACCTTTGCCCAAGTATACTTGGGACTTGTCCTCAATGGGTTAAAGGGACAGTCTATCCTCATCATGTTACTTAATATGAAAACAGAAAAATCAGAGAAGTATCTCACTGAAAATGTCAGAAAAGTCACAGAAAATAAGAAGTTATGACCTGTGGAAGTATGGAGAGCAAAAACAAACTGGTTGGTCTGTGTTACTTACAATGTAGGTGCTGAGCATCTCTCTATTCTGTGTGTACACAAGGTTTCACTAAGATTATTTAAATTTTTCTTCAGAGAAATATGTTCTTCGGACCTGTTTTCGGAATATTATATGTGTTATGCATTTTTGTATGTCCTCATCTGTGGATAAGTACTGTCTCTGCCCAGATTTGTCAGAAAAATGCAGTTAGAAAATTAAAACCAGGTTGTGACCACAATTTAATGAATAATGCGACATTGCCATCATTTTTCTTTTAATAGAGAAAAACTACCGTGAAGCTGTGATGATTTCCTATCATTATAAAGAACTTAATTTTGTAAATTAGATAATAATTATTTCGATGACAATATAGTATCTCATCAAACTTAATGAAAAATGTTAATAATGTAATGGACCTTTTCTCTACTTCACTGTAATATGGAGGATGTCTCTCCTTACCTCTTCAATAGTCCTCCTGAGTTTCTCAATTTCAGCGTTCACCGATGCCAGTTGGGTATTCAAGTCCGGAATTTCTTGTGACAACTTTGTTGCCTGTAGCATAATCAAAATCAGTATTATGACATAAATAAAAAATGACTTGCAAAAGTTCATAATATTCTATAATTGTTGATACTGAATCAGCATCAAAGTATTGCCCTTAACATTGATATAATACAAATAACAATACATATAGAGACAATAGCAATTTTAAAATAATAATTATATTACTTTCTGTCACTCAGATTATTAACATTATTATTATCACACTACTTATTACCATGACTGTCATTGTTTGCTGCAAATCACGTCTATGTTAGCCATCGTCCTCCTAAATGTACTGATCTTAACAATTACAGTACCGTTGTCATCCTAGATGTCAGTGTATCTAAACTATGACTGTGATTATGCCCATCTTAACCACGATTCTTGACTCAAACTTGAATAGAAAAATAAAACAAACAGGGAGACTGTGCAGGGAATGTAGCCACGAAACAACTCCTGAATGCAATATCAAAGTACATGTATATGTCACCTATCACCAAGAAAGTCTGATGACATTTCCTTTAAAGCACATGATTTCAGCATTTTTTCCCCACATTCTCATGCGTCTTTCATGACACATGATCCACAGTCTGTGGTTTATTTCCTACAGACCTATTGTACATACCACACAAAAGGGAAGAAAGCTTGACTACCAGGTAAACATTGGATTAAAAAAAATTGCATTGATATTCAGATATTCAAGCAATTAAACACAATACACAATAGGTCGTTTCAAAGAACAATAGTAAAATGGTTTCTGAATAGAAAATAAAAGAATGAGTTTGAAAGTTCTCCAAGCCTTATTTTTTAAAATAAACATTAAACTTCTTATTTTTTGGGTCAAATTTTCACACTCATTGTAATTTTCTTAGCTATGACTGTTTAACAGTAGTGTCTGGCTATACGTGACTCCTCAAAACAAACAAAAAGTCGCCAGACATGAATTTTCAGTTAAGACCATATTCTGAAAGAGCAGACTTTTAGCTTTAAAATGATGTATAACTCAAATCAAATGGACTCTCCTAACCTATCTAAATATTAAAAAGAAAGCACAAACTCAGGAAAAGTGTGAACTGAGAAAAGAGGCTCTGAAGTAGAGTGTCTATTCAAGCACTTAATCGTTACCAAACCATGCTGGCTGTGCGATGAATGGGACAAAAAACAGGAAGTAAACCACCAGAGTAACAACAACGAAGAGATTATCAGATTAAACTGAAATCAAGCATGCCTCATTGAGACATTCTGTCCATAACTAATGCCCACTTTCAAAGCAGTAGCACTATCCATTCAAAAGTTATTAGAGTTGAAAATGAAGAGTGTGGACAAGGTTTTTTCAGAAATGAAAAAGGGATTCTAAAGACACACCTACCAAAAATGTTTAAGATAAACTGCTAAAAAAACACACTTTCCTGCCCGTTTTATGATACCAAATTTTAGCTTGATTTAAAAGAAGACCCGCTCTTTCAGAAAATATGAAAAAGTCAAGTTCGGCTAGGTTGACCCATTTCACTCATTTTCAGTCCTCACGCAAAATCAGTGTGTGCGACTTTATGTTCGTTTTGAGGTGCACGGTCACATATGAGGTTAATTCTGTCACGACCACTGCCAAAGAACACCAGTGCTACTATGACTGTCTTATCTTAGCTGTGATAGGATTAGTCATAATACTGGATGCTGCTAGTCCTAAAGTATTGAATACTCACGGTTTGCTTGATTGGTTTCAGGCCTATAAGGTGTTGGTACTTGTTCCTCTGCTTGTCAATGGTACGCTCCTTTTCCTTCATCTTACTGGGTGCCAGTCGAAGCTTGTCTTGAAGCTGCATCAAACAAGATCATGAATTTTGGGCTTTAATAGTAACTACCACAAGCATGTCACTCACTCATAAAAGGTGCAAGACAGAGTAAACATATTAAATGAAAAAAAAAGGGAAAGAAAATAAATGTGTTCATGGAAACAGTATACAGATACACAATGTGAGCAGTATCGATATACCATCCATTCTATCAAGCATATGAAAGACAGAGAAAAGTATGTCTCCTTTTGTTGATGTATGGTTGGTAATCAGTAGTGGGTACTTCTGGTCGTTAACAGTGAACTTTCACAAAAGTTGTATGAGCTTTGTCTTGCAGGAGTTGTACATAAAATTATGCATTTAACAAGTACAATAGGACAGAATTCATTTAGTTGACCTCCCCCCCCCCCCCTTCAAAAAAGAAGAAGAAAAAAAGAGAGGCTGGAACAGTCTACAAGCAAGACTACAGCATTCTGCCTATTCAAATTAATCAAATCTTGCATAAGTTGTTTTTATCGCAACCGTTTGACCTCCTGGTAACCTGACAGGCATCTTTCACATCCTTAAAAGGATTAGAACCAGCAGTGGTTGTTGGGCAGAAGCTTGGTGGACTAGTGGATACGACACAAGGAGTTGAACACGTTTTTCCAACACAAGAAGAGTGATTCCAAACTATATCACATCCATCTAGTAAGCTCAAAAACAAAACAAAACTAAAGAACAAAAGCAAGGCAGCCGTGAAGACAAAATAATAACAACATCCCACAGATGAGGTACCGAGGGATATTTAATAACTCACTTCTTGAACAAGTTCCTGAACTTCTTCCCCCGAATCAAAGCCACGGTGACAGAGAGGACACAGAGCTTCTGATCTCTTCAAGGAATCAATGTAACGCTGGAACAAGTGAGTGCTGCCTGTCAGTGCGCCTCGCTCACTGTGTCAAGGCAACCGATTTTAGGGAAAATAGTGTTAATCTTTCTGAAATTCCTTTTCTTTTGTTGCAATTAGTGGAGTAAGATGACTTTCAGGTCTCTATATGCTACTCATAACAGCGTAAGCTATTAATATGGATATCAAATGTCCAAGATATTTGCACATATCAAATTTCATGCTTGAATGATGGTTGCAATACAAAACTATGCTGGAATATTTTGCATCATAACACATTTCTTGTTCAGCATAGATCGATGCATACAAACATACAAATACACTGTCCCTCTCTAGTTCCATTTGTTGTTGTTGTTTTTACATAGAGAATGAAAGGAGAACAATTTGATGTGACAGATATCACGTCGTCTTTAAAAATCAGCCCTAAAATGGAAGTTTTTATGAAGCTTTGTTAGTAAGGACAGCAGCAAAGTGTGTGGGGATGCCATAGTCTAATTCAGATGACAGAATTTGAAAACACGACTGAGTGTAATACATTGTACATTTACTTCTTTGTGAACATGTGTAGATACCAAGAATTATTTCATGTCTATAATTTCTTTCATTTCTGTGCAGTACAAACAAAACTTTCAGAGCTCTTTGTGAGCAAAACATTATAAGGGATGACAATTTTGTTGCTCAATAGTAGAAAAAAAAAACATATGTGAGGAAAACAATGTTGCTCACTTCTGGAGGTTGTTGATTGATTGCTGCAGCTCCTCCAAAGTCTCATCAATGTCTTGGCTTCCACACGCTGACATCAGCTTCTCCTTGTTCTCTCGGAGTTCATCCTCTTTTTTCCTCAGTTGGTTCCTAGACGACGGACAAAAGGGGTCAGTACAGAGCACTTGCATGATGCCTACAGACTTAACAACTTGATTACAAAGTTTACAACCTGATTTACAATGCTGAGATAACGGGCTGGCTTCTTGGTATTAAAGGACAAGTTCACCTTCATAAACATAAGGATTGAGAAAATGCAACAATATTAGTAGAACACATCAGTGAAAGTTTGAGGAAAATTGGACAATCGATGCAAAAGTTATGAATTTTTAAAATTTTTGTGTTGGAACCGCTGGATGAGGAGACTACGACAGCTTGTGAGTCATATGCGTACAACAGTATAAAGAAAATGTAAAAGGAAATTCAACATATTTTCACTTTTTTCGCATAATAAAAGAGCACTTGACTTGCCTCTTTCTAAAGGCAGGGGGAATAATATTACCCATAACATGTGTCGGTAAGGAGTCAGGGGAATGTGTACTTTTTTCAAAAGATGGAATTTTGTGAAATTCTCTTTATATTTTCCTTATATTGTTGTACGCATGTGACATCTAAGTTATTCATACATAGCAGTAGTCTTCTCATCCAGCGGGTACTGCACAAAAACTTCAAAAATTCATAACTTTTGAACGGATTGTCTGATTTTCCTCAAACTTTCAATGATGTGTTCTACTAATATTGCTACATTCTCTCAATCCTTATGTTTATGAAGGTGAACTTGTCCTTTAACCTTTATCGCTTCAAACCAAGAGAATTACCAGTTTTGCGACATGAACATACAGTGCACTCCCGTTATAATGAACACTGATAAATTGAAATTCCGGTTACAACAAAGTAAAAAATCAGACCGCAACATTATACACTCTATGCATTTTTGTTGTTTATTTATTCAGTTATAATGAAATTTTGATATAACGAAAGAAAACTGCCGGTCCCTAGTAGCAAGTGCACTTACTACTAGGTTGGAAACTAGAAATGTCGCTATGGCGACTGGTATGCCTCCGCCATAATGCATGATTCTCCTAATAGGTCTAGATAGTACATGTGGACAATGTGTGATTACATTTTCACAAAATTGGCAAAATATTAATATGTCAAGTTTGTCACAAATGTGTTAAATGTTCACCTTCCTTGACCTAGGTTTAATTGGATGAATAGGAGAGCATGTATTTGGGATTTAAGGACTTTAACTTGACTTTGACCCATTCATATGTTTATGCATTGAGCAATATTCTAGGTATGGAGAAAAAGTGCAGTTTCTGTATTGAATGGTAGATTGTTATCATTTTCACCTGGCCTTTGACCCTAAAATTCATAAGATAATCACTGTCAGGCAAAACATGCATAAATATGGCATAATGTAGTACGTTCAAGATAACTTGAGCCACTTCCAAGATATGGAGGAAAAAATTAGTTCAGCACTTTCACTTGATGATCTTTGACCTTTTGACCTTTGAGGCAAAAACAAAAGAAAAAAAAACTTTCTAGAGAATCTCTATTAGGTTATACATGCATACACCAAGTGTAAAAAAAAAATCCTGCTGGCATTGCATAAACATGAGGGATATAGTAAAATTTTGAAGTGTTGCCATTGAGCTTTCACCCCTGACCTTTGACCCCATGAAATCTTAATTCTCTAGATAATCACTGCCAGTCAGTACATGTATATATACTATGTTCCATGAAGATATCTTGAACAATTTCCAAGGTACAGAGAAAAAGGTAAAGTTTTAATATTTTCACTTGAACTTTTGACCTTTGACCTTTGACCTCATGACCCAACTTTCCCAAGAGAATCTTAATTGGGTAATACATGTATACACTAAGTTTCAAGAAAATATTTTTAGGCATTGCGTTGATATGGTGGAAATAGTAAGATTTTATGTATTTGACCTTGACCTTTTGACCTTTGACCTTGAGCATGTGCACCCAAAAGTTGATAGTCACCCCCTAATACACATACATGCCAAGTTTCATTAGGATACCTCAAAAGGCTTTGATAGTTAATCTGTCCACAAAATTCATTACGGACGGACGGACGGACGGACGGATGGACGGACGGGCGGACGGGCGGACGGGCGGACGGATGGACAGACGGACAACCGAAAACATAATGCCTCCGGCACCACTTTGTGGCGGAGGCATAAAAAAGTAAATTGAACAAAATACATGCAGTTATGAAACAGAAAGATAATAGATATTAATAGAAGAAACTCTAGTCTTTCAATCAAAGTCATTTTCTGGGCAGCAGAACACAAATAAATATGAATTCAGATCACAAATGCGCATAGCCTCATTTACATTTTTGGAATCTGATATACCAGTTCCTGTAAGGAACAAGTTACACTTGCACACAGGACCGGTTTAGTTGGTCTTGGTGGACCTCAAAACCAGGGTCTGCTTGATGGCAAAGAAGGCATTCTAACGACTGAGCTACCCTCATAGCTGTCCTAAATCTCACCTTAGAGAGTCTCTACTTGCTTCCTTGGCACCCAGTTGTACTTTGGCCCCATGTAACTTATTAGCACAGCTCTTCACTTCCTCTGACTTTTGACTGCAAAACATGAAAGATGGTGGAAGGTAACAGGTAAGAAGTTTGAAGTTCATTGCATTATCATGTCTCCCTCTGACAAATAGCTCTTTTTACTGAGGAAACTTTAAGGTGGTAAAACAGAAAATTAATCACTTGACTATAATATGCCTTTTGCAGATTCATAAAAGAACATGAGCTCTCAAGTAGACATCCCATCCAACATAATTCTATCTCCGAATCCCAGGACCCTTTACTGAAAGAAGAAGAAGAAGAACATAATCAATTATGACATTGTACACAAATATCTAATTTGATACCTTTTTTATCTGGTAAAGAAACAACAACTGATTTCATCACGTAACATAATGACTGTCTTAAAAGGCAATCAAGGCTACTGCACGGCATAAGATCAAATTTTCCCCCACAGACAAATCAAAATAACATTTTGGTATTAAAATATTC
This sequence comes from Diadema antillarum, assembly GCF_040938485.1. Taxonomy (NCBI): domain Eukaryota; kingdom Metazoa; phylum Echinodermata; class Echinoidea; order Diadematoida; family Diadematidae; genus Diadema; species Diadema antillarum. Next base: position 73,106 of record NW_027271006.1, on the reverse strand, counting down.
TTATGCATATCATGTCACAGCTAGAAGAAGGAATTCGGTCTTGGCTAACTTACATCAAGTAGTCACGCAGCTTGCCTCGTACATTCTCTGAGGGGAAGTGGCCAAGGAGATGAAGCATGTCATCTTCTCGTTTGTTTCTCCTGAAAGAGAGAAACGCATGATAAGAATAAAAAGGGTTCAGAGCTCATAAACTCAGTCCAAGAACATGATATTGAGATCTAAAATTCGTTAATATCAACTGAAACAAGGAACACAGGTTTTTCTTCTCACAGGGCACTATGTGTTTGGTTGACACCATTTGCTGACTGTTGCTAGTCACCTGGGGCAGACCATGAGTGGTCAGCTCTCTCACCCATTTTTCATGTGTGTACTTGAGACGGACAACTTTACCTGGTTGCACCTAGCTCTTAGGGAGTGAAGTGGAAGTTCAATCGTATGGGAAATCACAGGGGTGGGGTAGTGTAGGTCCAGTAGGAGACATGGGGATGGGGTGATGGGAAGGAATTGGTGTAGGGTTAAAAAAGTGGTGTCAAAGCAGGAGCAAACTTACACTCTTCTGATTTGATCCTCCTTGGCATTCTTGTCTTTCTGCAGCATCTCCATCTTCACCCTGGCTTGTGACTGGGATGAGATTGTTGTAAGCTCATTGCTAATCATAGGAGAAAACAAGATAGTATCAGATAGTGTTAAGATGGCAATCCTCATGGATCTTGAACTGGTTAGTCTTAGTGTAAGTCACTTTAAGTGCTTTGCCTGCCGAGTGAATTTGCTGGTGTGTTTTCTAAATCTTGGCCAGTTGTCACAGATATTCCTGAAACCATCACAAAAGCCATATCTGGACTTGTGGGACGGTTTCACGGTTGATAAATTTGAGATGGAGAAGCACCTGAAATCATTGTATTAATCCATTCCCCAAAGCTAGACTCACAACACCTTATCATGGGTGGCCAAATTTGCTACATAGAATCACAGTGATTAAACAAAAAATACCAGTAAGCATTATCCCATTTGACGAAGTAACATAAGAAAATTTTCTTTTGAACACAAACTACAAAACATCTTCAAACGTGGGATCTACTGTGGTATGTATACACTGGTACAAGCAGCACACTATGGATTAAATCCTACATTTTCAACTTGGGGGAAAATGGCTACAAGACATTTCTTTGCAACTCACGTGAGTTCACTCTTTCTCTTCTCCAGCTGACTAGTATCCCTGGCCAGTGAGTCAATCTCTCTCCTTACTTCAACCTCATCCATACTCCTTTCCAGCTGCTGCAACTCACTCTCCTGCATGTGAGGTAGACCAAATAATTACTTCCAGAATAGAGAACAAAAATGGAGGAGATAACAATTTTGTTTAGGATGTGACGTGGTGGTTTTTAGTTACTCACGCCCTAAGAATCCTTATGTGCAAATCTCTGCAGACATAATGGCCCGAATTCAAGAAGGTGGTACAAATGAAACCATGGTTTAAACCACGGACAAAAACCATGGAGCACCAAGTGTTGCACTGAATATTTCGTTACGAAATTGGTCAGACAAAATGACCGTTTCGTTATCTAAATTATAATTTCATGGACGAAATGTTCATTTAGTTACAAAATGTTGTCATTATGTTACAAAATAATTATTTCATCGACGAAATGACTGATTTCTTAATGAAATATTCCATGGTTTTTGTCCATGGTTTAAACGATGGTTTCATTTGTACCACCTTCGTGAATTCGGACCAATATCTTTAATCACCCATTTGTGTATGAAATATACTTCTATTTTTTCTTCAAATCTTTAAAAAAAAATTTCTTCTCCTGAAATGAAAACTACATGTATGCACTGCTTGACAATGTTTAACATCCATTAAAGACATTTTTGGTCACTCAGTCATGTTAATTTGCGTACGGAGTAACAGTGTACCACAGTAATCATAAATCAAAGAAATAACAGAATTAAAAACGAATTGTTAGTATGCATAATGAACCTTTTTTTTCTTATACTAATTTGGCAGAAAAGGCAGATATAACTGTCTTATAAATACAAAAAGTACATGATTCACCATGCAGTCTTTGAAATGATATGAAAAATAGGTCTCACCACTGCAAAACTAATGTACAAAGACTATTGATTGATTTTTCTTTTTAATTTTCATATTTCCATATCCTCAAAACTTGCAATACATCATTATGTTTTTCCTTTGGGCATTTTAAACTGAATTCACAGCTGGAGACGAACATTTTGTATTAACTTTTGACTTTTGACTCTTGACCATGTATGGCATATGTAAGTCAAGTTGCAATCCTGAAATCTACTGAAGAGATTTTCCTACATCATAACAAACCATGATGCTCCTATCAATTATTTGGGCGGGGCTAAAAAAACAAAAAACAAAAAAAACAAAAAACAAAAACAAAAGAAGCCCCAAACTGTCATATTTTCTCATGACATACCGCCCTCTTTTGATCCCCTTCAAGCTCCTTCATCCTCTGCGAACTGGCATCCATGGTGCCGAGCTCCGCTTTGATGTAGCGAAGTTTTGCGGAATTCTCTCCCTGTCATTTGGAATGGAAGGGTTGAAGGAATGAAAATTGCCGATGTTACTCTGTCTGTGTACAAGACATGCATGAATTGCATGAATACCATTTCGTAGAATACATTATGCATCAGTAAAATCATTTCTGACCCTCTAGCAGTCAAATACTTCATACAATTTTTCTACACAGATTGCACAAATCATACATATGGTACCACTGGCATTTGCCGCAAATGGTACTTGGTGACTAACGATATGTATGGTGCCATTGGTACAATGTACCTAGCCAAAGACAGGACAATGTTGTACATAGAATAGAATTAGACAATTACATCATCTGTTTTGGAATCATACGATGTAATCAAATCTTATGAGGGTTTTGTTCACAAAGTTGCTCTTAACAACCACAAAGCTTGCCCTACCAAGCAACAGGTAAACAAATTCCTGCCTAATGAACTCCATGGGAGGGAAGAGACAAATTAATTGCTTTCCTTTTTTAATCTGTAGGAAAAGAAACATTTGATATGGAAACAGTTCATTCTTAAGGGTACATGGTGGCTCTAAGACCTGGAACTAGACCAGTTGTGCGCCCAGCAATTTAAAGGGATGGTATAGTATTAGTGGAGGTGAAGATTGAGCTATTAACTTTTTGCAAGATACCAAGAAACCACTTATGAAATAATACAGAGCATGACATTGAATTCAAAGTTTTATTAGATGAAAATCAGTTTTGGAATGGCTGAGACATCCAAAAACAAAGTAAAACAAAGCCATCCCAATAAAAGCTGGGCCCCATCAACTATAATTTAGTTATACTGAGGACAGAGTTTCAGAATTTGTGATAATTGGGATGAAGAATAAGAACATTTTCAAAATCTAACACATATTGCAATGAACAAGGATGATGACATGGCAGAGTCACCATAAGAATGCAGAGTTGGGGCTCAAGGAAGCAGAACAAAAGAAGAAGGCATGCATAGATTATACCACAGGTGAACTCACAAGCAAGCGGTATTGTAATGAAATTACACTGCTACATTTCTGAAATATGTGAACCTCCTATGTCATCATCCTTGTTCAGTGTAATTTGTTTAAGATTTTTCAAAGTATTGTTTCTCTGCTCAAGAACCGCAATGAATTCCACAAACCAATACATGGAGTTGTCGATTTATGTACTACACGATGTGAAATTATGAAAATCGTCTGGAATGTCCCTTTAAGTTAGGTCTCAATCAAAACTATACAAACCCTTTAAAGTATTTGTGGTGCCACCGGTACCTGGTCAAAGACAGGCTGTGTTGCACACACAATTATTATGAGTACATGGTGCCTCGAAAATCTAGTATGAGACCAGGAGTATCCACAACAATTCAAACAATCTGCGCTACCATTGGTAACAGGGCTAAGAATGATGGTGCTCAAAATGACTGCACAATGTGGTTCCAATGGTAACAAGCACACAACGGGCGGTACCCACTATGGTATTCTGCTTGCTCTTGATGGTGGTCTCAAGGCGTGTGTTGGTGTCTCTCAAATCCTGGCATTGCTTTTCCACTGTCTGCTCTTTTTCCTCATACTGCCACTGAACGTCAAGTGCAAACACAGAAAAACACAATCTTAGCCTGATTGGTCATCCTTGTATGTGGTATAAATCTTCTCACTTTCCTTTTTGACTTTCGTTTCCTGCTGCTCATGACTATACTAATAATGATTAATAATGACTATGACAATAGTTACAATTACTACTGCTGCTGCTACTACTACTACTATTACTACTACCTACTAATACTGGTAACAACAACAAAAACAACAACAACAACCACAAAAAAATGATAATAAAAATAAAAATAATAGGAAGAAGAAGAAGAGGAGCATAATTATAACAATGATAGTAATGAAATGTTCTAACAGGAACAGGAATTTTATGTCATTAACATTCATCTCTTATTGTCATCAACAACATTATGTGTATGTCCATTATTATCATCACTACAATCACCACATGGTATCATTATAACTTCACCGCCAATATCATAATAATTCTGAACTTATCATCCCTGATGATGCAGCAAGTTTCTTGTTACCATGACAACATTCCTACCTTGATCTGCTCTGCCTCCCCTCTCTGGATCTCTGTCCAGCGGTTCACCTCCTCCATGAACTCGCCGGCTCTGGTGGCAGTGATCTCTCCAGCCCTGCTGTAGCCACCCAGAAGGAGCTTGGATGCAAGCACCTGGATGTAACGGTCTCGCTTTGTGATGGTTTCTTGATGTTGCTGTAAGTAAAATGGATTGCAATGTTTTACCCGTTGAGGATGGTTTGTTGATTTTGCTACAACACACATTTCCCAAAGACGCTTGCCCAAGTATACTCGGGACTCGTCCTCAACAACAGGTTAAGACATAAGATTTGAGGTGTATATTCAGCACTGAAAATTTGTGTCAGTGCAGCTTAAAAAATGTCAGTTTGAAATACATTATTCAAAAAGACAATGTATGATTCATTGAATTCCTAAAGTTCTGCAAATTTTGTCACACCAAAGGATAATATCATAAAGAAAGCAGTCAGCATTTGCAACACATGCATTTGAAACACACATTACAGAGCAAATTGTCAGTCTCCACTTTAGATAGAGTGTATTATCAAATTCTATGAAAATATAACACACATTTCATTAAATTGTGCATTGATACACTGACATAAGCCCTTATATTCATGCCGTTCAAGACTTATGATTATGAGGCTTGATACATTAAAACAAACACACAAACCATAGCCAAATTAAAATAAACACACAAACCACAGCCAAGTAAAAAAAATTATAATAATAAAAAATAGCCTTTGTTGGACCCCATAGGACAATCTCGCATAATAACCAGTGGATAAAAATAGTAGCAATCAAGAGGTCATTCTAACCTTTGCTTCTTGCTTCAGTACACCCTCGCTGACCAATAGCTTGGACCTCTCATTGGTCTTTGTCTGGGCAAACATCTGTGTTCTCTGTTTCTTCCTTTCACACTGACAAAAGGAAGAGAAATGTACGAGTTGCTACGTATCAGTCAAGATTACACTGAGAATAAATGCTGGAAATGATTGTCGGAATACAGCAATGAAGTTTGGTACAGTGCACTCCCGTTATAACGAAATGCTCGGGACCGGCAGTTTTCTTTGTTATGACTAAATTTTGTTATAACCGAACAAATACAATATATAACGAAAACAAGGAAGCCAAGTATATATGATATTCTGTTTGTTGAATACTCGTCATACACTGGAAAGCTATGTGAACAATAGAACAAATAGTTATTCAATTTCAGATTATTGTATTAATGCAAGTTCAACTTGGAAACTGTGCGTGACACAACAAGCGAACGCAGAGTGATGTGACGCATTCGCCCATGCGGAGACGTTACAAATGCTTGTTCTGCTACGTATTTTCGAAAGCGATCCTCAGTTCGTTATAACGGAGCACATTTCTTTCTCTTTTTTTTGTCAGTGGTGCTCAGAAAAGACTTTGTTGTTACGAAATTTCGTTATAACCGTGTTCGTTGTAATGGGAGTGCACTGTTTCATAATAGCAATACACATAAAATTGGTAGATTTAGGTTAGTCACTGTTTTGTTTCATCTTGTCTTGTTTTTGGATTCCTGTTCCCACTGATTACATTTTTGAGTATCTGGAGTTTAGTTTGCACAAACAGGCAAAATCTGGGCAAATATATCCCGTAGTCAGTAGCAGAATTTGTTGTAAGGTGTGATTATAACACATACACATATATGTTATCATGATGATTATACATCCATCCTCAAATAACAGGTAGATGTAGGCATTGACAAGTATGTAAACACACAGAAGGCAAGAAGTGAAGCACTGTGTAGTCATAGCAGTACCCAAATTAATTAATATAGTAACCACATTGTGAGGAAATAAATATCATGACTACTCGAGTACTTCTTTGGATAACCAAATACAAGTAATAATGAAATGAAATCAAACATGAATGAGAAAAAAGTTGGATGGAGTTTGGATAATCTCAGCTTGGGTGCAGCAAGCAGTGCTTAAAATGTGTGTGTAGAGTGTTGATGTAAGAAATGTACTATCTTTCTCTACACTTGATTTCAGGGTATTAAAGTCACAAATCAAGCCATTTGTCTCTGATACTTTGTTGTTGTTTTTTGAAGATGTGGATCTACAACTTTGTACAATAGCCTTGATCACTTTTGAGATGAAATTGCATAATTCATTAGACATTATGAAACCAATTAGGCTCTGTACCTCTTGTAAGGAACGCTCCTTCTCCTTCACTTGCCTCTGGTGGTCTGCATGGATCTGCTTCAAGTCTTCAACTGACCCTGATATAATTCATAGGAATCACACACACACAATGAAAGAAAAAAATCAGACAATTGATTCAGAAGTTATGAACTTTTAAAATTCGGTGCCGTCATCACTGGATATGGAGACCCCTCCACTTCATGATATCACTTTGGACAACAATATAAAAAACAAGGCAAGCGCCAAATTATGTCTTGCCCATTCGCGTACAAGAAATTATTATTTTTCTAACTCCCAGAAGTTCATTGACCCGCCTATGACCTTTGATCTTCAACTCCACAAGGGACATTAACCATCCAAGTTTGGTCACAAACGGACATAGGGATCAAAAGTTATGAGCCACAATCGAAACGTGCCACAAAAAGTAAACATTGGGCCCTAAAAGTTTGTTGACCCCTGTCTGTGACCTTTGACCTTGTGATGACCTTCACCTCCCCAAGGGACATCTACCATCCAAGTTTGGTCACAAACGGACAAAGGGATCAAAAGTTATGAGCCATTATCAAAACACGCCATAAAAACTTAAAATCGGGCCCTAAAAGTTTGTTGACCCCTGTCTGTGACCTTTGACCTTGCGGTAACCTTCAACTTCCCATGGTACATCTACCATCTAAGTTTGGTCACAAACAGACAGATACATCAAAAGTTACGAGCCATAAACAAAACGTGCCCTAAAAACTTAACATTGGGCTCGAGTTCATTGACCTCTGCCTGTAACCTTTGACCTTGAGGTGCCCTTCATGTTTGGTAAAATGTGTAACTTTGCATAACCACTCTTCCCTCCAAGTTTGATTGAAATTGAAATACTCAGTAGAGAGTTATTTAAGTTTTTGTAACATTACCGACAGACGACGGGCGAACGGACGACGGACGGACGATGGACGGACAGATGCCGCAGGCGATCTCTTAGTCTTCCCACACCTCCGGTGGGCTCGACAAAAACATAAAGAAAACTCAACATTATTTGCACTTTTCTAGCATAATGAAGGAGTGCTTGAAGTACCTCTTCCAGAAAGCAGGGGGAATGATATTACCCGTAACTAAAAATGTATTCCTGGCGATTTTTGGTGGTTATGTGATGCAGGGTGACATATCTAAACTTCTGAAGTGCAACCACCATGGGACTCAATGGGTTAATACGTAAGAGGCCCCCAAGGTACAATTTACTCTCTGCAAGCCACCTCACCTTGGAAGATGTTCTCCAGTTTGTTCTCTATGCTCTGCATGCTTCGTACCAACTGGTCTTTCTGCCCCTGGAGCTTGGCTGAAATGTTGCCACGGAAACAGGAAGCGAGCCAGATATGCAGAAATTAAAGAGAGTACCAGAGACATTCAACGCAAAAAAAAAAAGAAAACATACGCCAGTTTCATTTGGATGTATGTACGTGTACCTCACATGGTTCTTAATTTCTGTCATCCATAAGAATGATTACTGACAGACAGGCAGTGGATGAGCCAAAAACATAATGCCTGCACCGACACTTCGTGGCCGAAGCATGAAAACAGTGAGTGGGAATGATAGAGAGAGGCATACATACAGCATGGTGTCTACACAGGGAGAGAAAAAAAAAAAAAGGAGAAAGACAGGCATATCGACAGACACAGGAGGAAGAAAGAGTAAGTTTAAATACGACACCTACAAGCATGTACATAATTCTTGTGATCTGATTGGTCCACTGCTCATTGCGTGACATTTACTTATAAAGGTGATAGTATGTTGTCACTGTTGAGAATTTTTCTTTTTCAATATATACTGCATTGTTCAATCATCCCTATTGTACATTTACTCCCATGATATGCTCTTTATCACCTTGAAGCTTTGTACCACCACTCTTCTCTGAAGTGAATACTGGTACATTATTATCATTATTATTTATTTATTTGAATACAAGCGGGCATTGAACACAAACAGAAAATCATATTATGTGATATAAAGATTGTGGTGATTCTAGGTGCATGCCACTGGTTCCCAGGGGAGAAAAAGGGGTAAAGATTTAATGTTTCTGATTGCTTAACCTTACAACCTCATTCACCTCTCTTGGGAAAAAAACCCACATCATCTCAAACAATCTGTGACTCCAAATACACACTGTCTTTTACATTGTACATATGATGGAGTTATGCTGGCACAAGGATAAACTTACCAACTTCATTGGCCAACTTGGTGATGTTGTGTGTCTTCTTGACAAGCTCTTCATACTGTGCCTGCACATAGACAAATCAACCCAACAATATTACACTGAGACCAGTGGTTGCTGTGACAACATTCATGCATCTTTCTTTTCTAATCAGGTCAAAAAAAATGTTGCGATTCTCCCCTCTGTACATCCTCTGTAAAGCATCTTGAGAACCTACTCTGTGTTGAACTGTGTTCTACAAAAATATCAGAGCATTATTACGATCAAAATGGCAAACAAAGGTGCGGATATTAATACAGTAAAATGAAAGGATAATATTGGCAGAAATAAAATACTGTTTGTAGTTCACTATTTGTCATTCATATGTATACTATCAGAGAAAGAATACATTGTGAAAATTGTGAAATTCATTGAAATCATGATTGGATGTAAAGAAAAAGATATATCGAGATTCATTAAACTCATTCTGACTGTAGAGGCAATGGATTCTTATTACCCTAATAAATGATTAGTCGAAGAAAAGAGGAAAGCCACGGTGAAGTTTGAAATGACCTACCTCTACTGGTTCCAGCTTTTCTTCAATCTTTCTCACAGATGCCTCATCTGCTGCTAATCTTGTCTTCTTTTCATCCAGGTCTTGCGAGAGCTGAAGTGGCAAAGATAATTGTTGTTGAAAGAAAGATACTATTTCAGAGGTGTGAAGGTTTAGGTGTGGGTTTCTTTAATTTGTCTCCCTCTTCGATCTACAAATTAAATTTGTTAAGATCGCAACTGCTGACCTGTAAATTAACAAACATGTCTGAAAAAAGGAACCAGTGGGACTCAAACCTGCCATCTACTGCTTTCCGGGCAGCGACACTACCACCAGTTCCTTTTTTTTTCTGTTATGTTTGTTAATTTACAGATCAGCAGTTGCCATCTTAACAAATTTAATTTGTAGAGGGAGACAAATTGAAGAAACTCACACCAGATAATTGCTGTAGTTGTTGTTTTTTTTCACAGAAGTTACAGATGTACCATTATGAACAGCTTTAGTCTGCGAGTATCAACTATTATGGGCATAGGACACTTAACCTTTATTAAAACTAATAACAGTCATCATACAAGATAAATGAAATTGAAATGGTATCCATGGTCTGCATTGGATCATGTCTATCGAAAGAGCTGAACATAGCCAAACTACATGTACAATTCATAGATTCATAGCCCTCTAATGCATACACTCTAACCCATTGAGGATGGGCTGATTTTGCTACAACATGCATTTCCCATAGACACTTGCCCGAGTATACACTTGGGAATTGTCCTTGACGGGTTAAGGTGGGTGGGTAAAGAATTTCTGCCTAATAAAGACCACAACATTGCACCATCAATATGTTGAACACATGATGAAATACTCACCTTCTTGCAATATTGCTATCAAGCATATTGGGACCTTTATTTGTTCGTTCAATCACCCGTTTGTTCTAGTAATGTCATTGCTATAGTCAGGGTTGTTGACTGGGACTGACCCATCTTGTCACTTTACTGACTAGAACACATGCACAAATGTTTTAACTATGCCATGTCATCACTTTCAGCACAGTCCCACCTATGAATATCTGTGAGGTTTGCCGTTAGTACTGCAGGGAGGTGTGAATCCAACAATTCCACAGAAGTTAGAACTTGCCAGACGTAACTGACTAATTGAATTTTTTCCTTTCTTCATAAATTATTGAAACAAACTGATACTCTGGTACATACTAGTGACTTTTAAACACATTTATGTTTTAATATAGTGTACAGTAGTTGATGTTAAGTTTGATAAGATGACATCTTTTACCTGCTTGGCTTTTTCTTTCCATTCTTTGAGGTTTCTGGTTTCTATCGCATATTCTCTAATATCCCCAGCCTGAAATAAAAGGGGGAGGAGTAAGTTAAACAAAAAAAAAATTAATAAAGTAGAAATTAATGTTAATGATATTTTACAAATGTACACATGACAAGTTCACTGTATAACACATACTTATTCATTCAAAATTTATGTATAATATATACACTGCAGTTTGTCAGCTACAGTGAAACAAACCAGCAAATAGATGTATAATCATTCTTCTTGTCAAACAGCAAATGAATTACATATTAAACACAACAAAGAATCTGCTTTTTTTTTCAGGAAATGTTGTAAATGTAGTGATCAAGAATTGCTTTATCAATGTTTATCAATAATTTAGTGAATAATATTTCCTGCTTCATTAAAGAATACATATTAGAAAGACTTTAGTAATGAAATTCTGATAGCACAATGATAAATGATAATTTGTTAGCATGATCTCCATAGCAATTATAATCTGCAAATGTATGGTTTCTTTACTTCTTGGATGGATCAATAACTACCCAGCTGTATGAATTTCAAAACGAAAGACACATGCATATACAGGAAGAGTAAACGGAAAAAACTATTATATTCATGCATCTATGAGTTTATTTCTCCATTTCAATGTAATAAGCACTAATAAAAGATGTGAGATATTTACCTGTCCTGCCCTCAGCTTTCTTATAGCCTCCAGAGCCTTGATGTATCTGGAAAAAAAAATGATTTATCTATTTATTTCCTTATTTATTTTTTAGTAAAAGGTCAAATAATGAAGAGTTCTCTTCTGACTCACAAAAGCCCTGTGGGTCTCTTGCTCATTTGACATTCACAAGTTCACCTTCCACTCATTCACCCATTCAAACTATTTCTCAAAAAGAACATGACAACTTTTTTTTTTTTTTTTTTTTTTTGGGGGGGGGGGGATTTGAGGAACCTCCAGGGGGCAGCACGGTGTCCATTTTGTATATTCTTTCAACACTGGTAATAATACCTACCAATTCTGCTGAAAATGTTACCATGCATTTTCAAAAATAAGATTAATGTGAAAACTGGCCTCCAAATTTGTACTACCCCAAAGAGGTCCACCCCTGTATCTGCCATTTACAAGCAAACTTGAAAATACACTCACTAAATATATTACTCAAAGCATTTGCTTTCTTTGGTTCAGGTGAGGAATAAAAAAAGGGGGGAAAAAGCAAGCATTGCCTGTAGCATCAAAGATTTAAAAATTAGCAATCTTTCCTACATTGTTCTCTAATTATCAAAATCTCTTTTATCAACTAGATTTAATGACATCAAGTGAAGGCCCCCCCCCCCCCCGATCTCAACCATCGACCGCGTAATCATGCTGAAAAGTCAGCACATACATTGCCTGCATCATAATCTACAGAACTGTGAGAGTTGATTTACAAAAAAAAATCGTCATTTATGCTACTTTATGCTAATTTGGGCATAATGTATGCATGAAATCAGACTATTTATTAACACTACATTAAAAAAAAAATGGTGTTTATATCAGTTGGGTTTCCTTCAACATATGGTAAAAGTCGATATTTTCGCACGACTAATTTTTCGCGCTTGGCAAGGTGAGAAGGGTTTCTCGTGTTTATAATTCCGCGGAATCAATACATCACGCACAGGAACATTATGGCAAGCAAAAATATTTGCGTGCTTTTATTTTTGCCGTTCTTTCTAGTTGCGCGAAATGCGCGAAAATTTCAACACCGCGAAAATTTCCACTTTTACAGTATGTGAGTGAAACAAATTGTACCATCCTTACAGATTCTTATAAAGTACTTTTAATATTTTTTAATTATTTGTCTATTTCTTTGTTTTTAGACTTTTGGGGGGTTTTTTGATAAAAATTTTTGAGCATAAAGCTATATCATTAATTGATTTTAATCAAATATAAGAAAATATAATGCTTTCATGAAATTTGAAAATGTCATGGCTGCATACATGTACATATTTATGCGTAACTTGGTAAATGCGCGCCTGCATCGCAAATTTGGTGTCAACAGATGCAGCAGACTCCATTTCTGCCACGCTTATAATGAGATGGCACTACATGTACTTACCTTGTGGCAGCGAATATCTCATCAAACTTAGTCTTCAGTGTCTTACCATCACTTAGAGGCCTATCAAAAGGAACATAATGTGGAAGCAGAAAAATAAAGAAGAAAAATGTTACATTCTTTAATAAGGGTGATCATTAAATTGGCACCTCTGAATTTCACTGAATATCTTACATGGGAAAAGGATTAGAGGGAAGTGGTTACATTCTTTAAATCTGCACAGACTCAATAAAAATCTCACAAACTCTTGCCAATTTGAGAAAGAACCAGGAAGCTAAATCTTCTATTTAGTGTGTCAATTAGTTATAGACTGATCAACTTACAGGCTTTCAAACATGCTGAAACTGAAACAAATCATGGCTGGACAACAAAGGACACAAAAGTTAGATTTGTTTTTCAAAACTATACCATGTGAAACACCAGGAATGAATGGTAAATGTCATGATACAAAGGACACAGCTGAAAGCCACAGGAATGTGGTTTTCAGGCCTCCTTTGGGGTGATATGCACTCTCCTGTTAAAGCCAAAACATACAATGTGTACATGTAGTTCTCAGAAAGGCTCAAAAATCATCTTTCACCATTTGGAATTTGCCTGCAATACATGTATATATGAAAAGGCTCTTACAAAGAAACTTGGCTGGCTGACAAAATTTGCCGAAACAATGAGTTGTTTTGGAGCAGTCTGAGATCAAAGTGTAAAAGAAAGAACCCTTCGTGTTTTGTAGTGGGTAGGCAGAACGTCAAGTGATGATTGATCATACCCTAGCAATGGTATTTTCCAATAAGCTCCACGCAATTCATTCTAGCAGGGAAGATCATTCAGTGGATACTGCTGTGGCCAAATTTGACTATCAATGATTGATCAATTGATTATAAAAAAAATATGCAGCAATCATGATCAGGTATGATTACAACTGTAATACTTCCGGCAAACCTTTATGGCTAATATTTTGCATTTTTGTTGTTACCAAACTAAAATTGTGTTTTTACTATTAGTACAGTTGTTATTTCACACATTTCTACTTAAACACATGTGCATTTTAGAGCAAAAATTGACAGTTCAGCAGGGATATGAGAAATTCATTTTCCATTTTAAAGAGGAAATTTGATTAGGTTGCCCTTTCTAATATGTGTAGCAGTATGATTCTGAAAAAATACAGGGTAAACAAAAAAAAAGAAGAAGAAAGTAGTATCATGGCTATACATGAGGCAGAGTAATTCAAGGTATCAGTTACCTTGCCAAGAACCACACAGATTATGCCTTTCAAATATATATTGATCCCTCAAAGAAACAAACAAACAAGTTAATATACTGTTGCCACATCTGTTCGTCATAAATAATTTTTTTTAACATCAACATGACCGATCAAACATATCCAATTCCCAGGTCTATTTATGGTGCCTTGGCAAGGCTATGGTTTCTCTACACTGCTATTGAAATCAATTTCAAAAGCTCAATATATGCAAATGACACTTTCACACTTTCACATGGTAGCACTTTCGAAGTCATAAAAACCACAATTGTTCATAAAGCCATGTGAATCAGCCTTTGGCTACTGCCATATTACACAACCAGTATGATCTCTACCGCCTGGTTTATTTTCTCACATGCACTGTACAAACAATATCCTCTTGTAGGGTAACCAGCCACTTTTAATGTTTAACTTCCCTGTTGCCCCTAATTTCAAGACTTTTAGTTCTTGCTGCACAAGGTTATACATTGTACATCTCCCAATCACCTCAATGTGGCCAACATAAGTTGCATCTCATTTTTCCATCTATATTCGTTAGTTTTCAAATTCATACCTACAAGGGAAATACAACTGTATCTTGAATCTAATTACCCTTGTTGCTCATCTAAAAACTTGACTAATTACATGACTCATTTTGACACATCATATTCATAATCAATGTTTGTTGTCTTTCCTTAAATTTTCATTTGTTGACAAAGTGATACCTCTTTTTCATTTTCCAGACACCCATTTTTTTTAAATACAGTTGAACCTCTCTTATCCGGGCACCCTTTATCCGGATCTCTCTATTATACAGACGCAATCTCGCCGTGATTTTTTTTCTTTTTTTTTTAATAATTACGGGAGGAAAGGGGGATTCCCAACTCCTTGAGAACTCCTACACAAACACACATAAATTACATATTACCTCCAACATGATTAACATACATTACATCAAATTTCCTTCCAAATTGCTTACCTTCAGACATTTTAACATCCCCAGACATCCCCAAATCATCACAAGAACATGGACAGATTATGCGCTCGAGTCCTCTCATATCGCATTGCCACATATAGGTCCATACACAGCCGTGGATATGACTAGATAGACAAGCATTGTTTCGAGTCATTGGCTGAGCAGCGAATGATATTGAACACTCAAAATTTTGAAGCGTAGTTTCGTCGACTCATACTGTTTATTTTCAAGATCTACTTGATACATTTCTTAATAATTATTTAGGTAAATCATCCCAAGAATTTATTTTAAAAAAATGATTTCATTCTTGCAAACACAAACCTCTATTTTGGGGTCTGTTACTGAGTGTAACAATGAAAAGGTTGCAGTATACACATTACTATACAATGTCATGTGGTACTACAATGGGCTACATCAGTACATGTGTATGTGTACATGTATACAGCATTGAGTCTCCCGTATCCGGCCAAATCCCTTATCCGGATGAGCCCCAGTCCCGATTTGTCCGGATACGAGAGGTTCAACTGTACTAAAAAAAAAACCCATGATAAATGGCTAATAATTCCAGTCCTTCTTTTCATATCAAAGGTACAGGGCTCACCGCTTAATCGCAAGGGGTCGGGAGACAAGTTTTTCTCCTGTTTAAGCGGTACTCCCGCTTAAGCCATGGCCGCTATTGGCCCGTGCAAATCTCACAAGAAGAAGCCCAGTATGTGGGCATTACATTAAACCATGCACAGTTATCAAACCCGACGATAACCACAGCAACAAATACATGCACGCTACCACCCGCAGACCCATAACGCCGATAAGAAAGGACACGGCAGTCTTATGATTTTTGGCAAATGCATTATCGGAACAAACCTGTGATCCATTCATATGATCCACAAAATAACCCTTTTTTGTATTTTTAGAGTTGAAAATACATATAAAGTTCCGTGTATAGACGTACCCGTGTATAAGACGCAACCCGACTTTGCGACTTAAAAAAAAAATCATTAGTGATCATAATGACACTTTGATGGGATGGTGCAAGAGGCAACTTGGCTTGAGCAGACTTTCTTATTTGATATCCCTCGCCCTGGCCCGATCCCATGAATGACAGAGAAAAATAAAAACCCTGCAATGATTAAACAACAAACCACTTGCTAGCAGCCGTGTGGATAAAGAATAAGAAAAACAAAAACACTGCGATGATTAAACAACAAACCACTTGCTAGCAGCCATGTGGATAAAGAATAAGAAAAACAAAAAACAAAACCCGATGATAATGAGGGAAACTGACAATCTGACACCTAACAAGCATGCCAGCCACCTGGCCAGGCTGAAAGGAATCTGCCTACGCACCCTTGTAGATTGCATGGATGGGGCCCTGGGAAAGGGGCAATTGATGTAATCTCAAAGCTGAAGTTTCGCACAGTGCACTGCATGTATTGGCACGCACACGGTGTGGCGCATTTGTGGGGCACACACAGTCACACATAAGTTGGCAGGAGGGCTAAGAGGGAAGAGAGCTCAGTCTCTCAGATAGCTACAACTGTACGTCTGCAGCTGGCCAGCTGGTGAGATCAGTGGACTTGATTAGTGAAAGTGCACGAGTAGACGCCCGATAAGATGACGGTTAGTGGCAAATGTTTAGACTGCAGTCGACATAATCTATTGGGAACTGGTGAGAAAATAATCCTTCTGGTAAGGAAATTAAATCCATGCAATTTTGTCTAAGAATTAACTTAATTATTTTTATACATTAATACACGGACAATGGAAGTGTTTCAGCAAGATTTCAGCCAGATTTTTCCCGATAAAGCGGTTCATGGTTCCGATAAAGCGGTGGAAATAACACGTAAAAATTTTGTTGCATCAGGTTTTGTTGCACTTAAACGGGGTTCCCGCTATTAAAAGCGGTTCCCGATGAACGGGTGAGCACTGTACTTTCTTTCAGACAAGTTCCAGCAGTCTCTCCTCATGTCTCATCAAATAGATCTCTTCATTAATTTCTTCTCATAATATATCTATTCCATGTTAATAGTAATCCAATTTTCTTAAAGGGCAACAAAACATTATGCTGAGCTAATACAGGATGTTTTGTGTTTGGTGTATAAGCATCTGTACACAGCACAAATGTACACTGGTGTCACATTTGGTTTGTTTGGCATGCACTACACATGTAGATAAAAATGTACACTTGGGTAGCAGAATAAAGAGAAGGAGAAGAAAGAGAAAGAAGAATTGTATCTGTTACATAGAATGAGACTTACAACAGAGGGAGTAGACATGGAGGTTGGTGTGAGGAGGAGGAGGAGGAGGAGGAGGAGGAAGAGGAGGAGGAGGAGGAGGAGGAGGAGGAGGAGGAGGAGGAGGGGGAGGAGTAGGAGGAGGAGGAGGAGGGGGAGGAGTAGGAGGAGGAGGAGGAGGGAGAAGGATGAGGAGGAGGAGGAGGAGGAGGAGGAGGCACTTAAACATAATAATCAATGGGAGTTGGAGGAGGATAGATAAGAGAGGGAAGGAGAGAAAAAGAATGACAGTGAAGAGGAGAAGAACAGAGGCGGAACAATACTGGTGATAATTGAATGACAATGATGATAAAGACAATTGCAATGTATTCCAATGAAACAGACATTATACACTTAAGGAATAATGAAAGTCATAATGAACTCAATATAACCGTAGCAGAATAATCTAATCTATCAGGTGCATCTCTAAACCATGTCAGGTGAAAATCAGATGAATGAAGAAAGAGAAGTGTTACAAAAACTGGATGAAATGAATAATGCTACAAACGTTAAGGATGTGATTATTATTATTCTTTTAATTGTAATACTCTGTTCCAAAGACTCTCCCCCCAACTAATAATAAAAAAAGAAATAATAAATAAATAAATAAATAAATAAATAAATAAATAAATAAACAAGTAAGTACATAAATAAATAAATAAATAAAAAAATAAATAAATAAATAAGCAAATACATAAATAAATAAATAAATAGATAATACAGCATTCTGGTTGCTATGGTGACTACGCTCTTACCAGTTTGCATCCTCCTGATGGCAGAAGATGACATTGTTGAGGACAGGCTTGGACACTCCCAGGCACTCTACCATCTATAGATCACAAAGACAAAGACAATCAGATATCATTTAAAACAATGATGATGATGATCATGGCAAAATCCTACAGTTCGACCTCGATTATCCAGCCTCCTTTTATCCGGAAATCTCTATTATCCGGACGCATTCACGCAGTGAAGGACTTTTTTTTCCTTTCAAAAATTGAGAAAAAAAAGTGACTTTAAACTCAATAAAAATTTCTACAAAACTCACATGATTTACCTACAATATTCCCGACAGAACGAACATAAATTCACACCACAATATCATCGTAAAAGTAAGCAGTCATCACCACCGTTGCGAGGTACGCTACCTACGTAGCTGCCAGTGCACTGGGACGGCAGCTTGGACGGCAGCTATATACATTAATATTGTGTCTCCCATATCCGGCCAATTCGCTTATTCGGATGAGTGCCGGTCCCGACATATTTTCACAAAATTGGCAAAATATTAAAATGACATGTTTGTCACAAATGTGTTGAATGTTCACCTTCCTTGACCTAGGTTTAATTGGATGAATAGGAGAGCATGTATTTGGGGATATAAGGACTTTAACATGACTTTGCCCATTCATAAGTTTATGCATTGAGTAATTTTCAAGGTATGGAGAAAAAGTGCAATTTCTGTATTGAAAAGTACATTGTTACAATTTTCATCTGGCCTTTGACTCTAAAATTCATAGGATAATCACTGTCAGGCAGAACATGCATAAATATGTAGAAAGTTTCAAGATAACTTGAGCCACTTCTGAGATATGGAGAAAGAGTTAGTTCAGCACTTTCCCTTGATCTTTAACCTTTTGACCTTTGAGGCAAAAAAAAAAAAGTTTCCAGAGAATCTCTTTTAGGTTATACATGCATACACCAAGTGTTAAAAAAAAAAAATAATAATCCTGCTGGCATTGCATAAATATGAGGGAAATAGTAAAATGTTGAAGTGTTGCCCTTGACCTTTGACCCCATGAACCCTAAATTCTCTAGATAATCACTGCTAGTCAGTTCATGTATATATACTATGTTCCATGAAGATACCTTGAACAATTTCCAAGTTAGGGAGCAAAAAGTGAAGTTTTGATATTGTTACTTGACCTTTTGACCTTTGACCTCATGACCCCAAACTTTCACCAGAGAATCTTAATTGGGTAATACATGTATACATTAAGTTTTAACCCTAATCAGGCTGGGGGGGGGGGGGGGATATCTTCGCAATGCAATAAGCTCCCGCCGCGATGTTTCATGACTTTTTTCTTTCAAGTATCGCACAACTTTTGAGACCCAAATTGTTGCGCCAGCGCGTACCGTTTTGACGCGACGCCCGTTCGAAAAAAATTTGTCAACCCCAAAATTGCTCCAAAACGTGATTTTGTGTACAAATCCAATGCAAATTGTGTTTTTTCAATTAATTCACATAAAAATTCATATCTTCACTTGCAATGGATGAAATTAATTTATTTTAGCATAATAATGCTTAAAAAAATGTCTGTGACAAATTTTGGCCAAAAAACAAACAAAAACAAAAGGTCAAAAAACAAAGAAATACATAAGAAATTCAAAACAATAAAATACATAAGAAATTAAATTCGATACAGATTTTTTTTTATCCTTTGTCTCAGAAGAATGATACAAGAAACATTTTAAAAAAGAAATTAGCTTAATTGGAGCATTAATAAGTGATTTAGAGCCCAAAACTGATTTTATGCATAAATTACAATAATTAATTAATATGAAATATAAGAAAAATTTTTCGGAGAAAGCAACAATACACTTTGATAGAATACATCGCGGGCGTCGCGTGTGCCCATTTTCGGCGCGATCGCGCGTTCCATAGGCGAGATCTGAAGGGGGGCGGAATCCCCCCCCCCCCCCCATATAGCATAGCCAAAAAAGCCCAGCCTGATTAGGGTTAAGAAAATATCTTCAGGCATTGCATAGATATGGTGAAAATAGTGAAATTTTATGTATTTGACCTTGACCTTTTGACCTTGAGCATGTGCACCCAAAAGTTGATAGGCACAACTTCACCCCCTAATACACATACATGCCAAGTTTCATTAGGATACCTCAAAAGGTTTTTTAGTTACGCTGTCCACAAAATTCATTACGGACGGAAGGACGGACGGACGGACAACCCGAAAACATAATGCCTCCGGCACCACTTCGTGGCGGAGGCATGAAAAGAGTCTGCACGCGCTAAGACTACTACACGCACCACTGGCACTGCTACAGCCGCCAGTGCCAGTGGTGCGTGTAGTAGTTTTAGCAAACGCAGACTTTTTCTTCGACAAACAATGGTTTTTGCCTGCAAACTAACTTTTCATGCCAAGCTGGGGTCGATGTAGTGTAGTTTCTAGCCGTTTTTATTTCGTCTTTATTTCTCCGAGTTGAAGCAAGACGAGTGAGAGCGCATACCCAGTGACTGCGACGCCCGAACCGTTTTTGTCGCAATCACTGGGTATGCGCCCTCACTCGGCTTAGCGCAATACAGCGGGCTTCTGCACAATACACAAGCTGCAACTCAGAGAAATAAAGACGGAATAAAAACGGCTAGAAATTAGACTAGGGTCGTTGACGCTTGTCACTATTGGGGCACTGAAAATGACAAAATTATCACAGTTTTTACATTTATTTCATGAAGAATTCATCAAAACTCCATAAAACTATATATGTACATGTTGCTAGAGATGTCAGCAATACAAAGGGATACATTGTAAGGTATAATATTGTGCATGGTTACCATGGTAACGGGATGCCTACAGGTGATTGGTAACCCCCCCTGCAAAAAACAAACAAAACAAAACAAAACAAAAACAAAACAAAAAAAAAAACATATGGAATCTAGACAGATTTGTTTCTTTTGCCTTTCGTGCACATCACCCATTGTAGATCGGATCTTAAAGTACCTACCTCAACACTATAAAATTAGCCTGGATAAAAGGGAAAGGACGCCCAAGATTTTTCCCTCATTCTCTCCTTAGCATTAATTTATTACTGCACGTTTTGATACAAATTAACATATCATGATTTTTCATTTTATTCTATTTTTTTTTTATACAATAGCTAACAAACACAAAAGTACGCTTAATTCTTTGATGGATAATACAGCGTACTTGTATATTCCTTCTTTAGAAAGGAATTTATCTGCATTCTTCAATAAACTTCCTTTGAGAACATGAACAATCAATTGCTTTCCTCTGCTCTTTTCCAGGATTGTTTCGAATAACCATCGCTCTGTAAATACTCAAAAGAGCTAACATTAGAATATAATTGGCTTTGCTCTCTGTATTCACCTGTACTTTTAAGGGAAATTTGTGTCCATACATTACTAAAAACTACATTTGCCTATACTTTGAAGTCAAATTTGTGTTGAAAGTACGACGGATGCAACTTTTTCATGTATTTTACTATTCGAAAATGATATCTTTCTTTCAATGGCCGTTTATTATGCCTTTGTTTACAAATTTGAAATTTTGAAATTATGGGCTTTAGTTTTTAAGTTATTGACAGCTGAATCCTGACTGGATAATACTGCTTGCCATGGCAACGAGAGAAAACTTTTTTTAACGATAATCAATAAAAATGTTTTTTTTTATTGCATCTATAAAATGAAATAAAAAATATCGAAGTTTGCAGCAGTAGGAGGCATTTTGGGGGTTACCAATCACCTGTAGGCATCCGGTTACCATGGTAACCATGCACAATATTACAATGTATCCCAGTGTATTGCTGACATCTCTAGCAACATGTACATATATAGTTTTATGGAGTTTTGATGAATTCGTCATGAAATAAATGTAAAAACTGTGATAATTTTGTCATTTTCAGTGCCCCAATAGTGACAAGCGTCACCGACCCTAGTCTAATTTCTGGCCGTTTTTATTTCGTCTTGATTTCTCTGAGTTGCAGTTTGTGTATTGTGCAGAAGCCCGCTGTATTGCGCTAAGCCGAGTGAGGGCACATACCCAGTGATTGCGACAAAAAAACGGTTTGGGTGTCGCAATCACTGGGTATGCGCTCTCACTCGGCTTGCTTCAACTCGGAGAAATAAAGACGAAATAAAAACGGCTAGAAACTACACTACACCGACCCCAGCTTGGCATGAAAGGTTAGTTTGCAGGCAAAAACCCTTGTTTGTCGAAGAAAAAGTCTGCGTTTGCTAAGACTACTACACGCACCACTAGCACTGGCGGCTGTAGCAGTGCTATTGGTGCGTGTAGTAGTCTTAGCGTGCGCATAAACTTTCACGTTTCTTCCAACAAATAATGATGAAAAGTGGCCTGTAAAATTCTACTGATACCACAATTTGGAACCACATACTACCTGGGGATGTTCATGGAGGTCCCATCTACCACCCTGTCTGGTCAAACCTTTTCTGCGGGGTGGGTTGAACGAACTCCTTAATTAAGCCCCTTACAGGAATTAGCGCCTTGACTATATGGATTGGGAGACAGATGCACTGCTGACTGACCCAAATATTTTGGACAGCTAATGAGAGAAAAATGAAACAGCTACTGCCAGCAAGCTATGTATCTTTACACCCTGCCAGTCCATGTTATAAAAATAAATAAAGAAATGGGACCACCCATAAAGTGGTCAGTGCAAAGGGCAACCCCTTCAGCCCATCTCATAGACATTAGGGATGATAACTTCAAAGACATCTTATTCAGAACAACCATCGGTCTGCCGAATGCAGCCAAAAGTCACTGAACAAGCTGTACTGTCCTTGCTTGTTCATTTCAAGCACAAACTTAGATATGTACTTACTTCTCGATCAATTTCTGCACATCTGGAACTGATACTGTGCTTCTGTAATAAAACATGAAAAAGTCAAAAACGTTAGCTCTCTGTTTTCTACACATATTTTCTATTTATGCTGTATGGTATGAAAAGTATCATACCACATAAAATGATCAATTTCTAAATTTTTAAAGGTCCTACAAAAAGTTCTTCCAATTTGAATTAAAGAAGAAAATAATGGAAAGGAGATTGGCACAGCATTCCAATAATATATCAAAACTAAAACATTCTTCAAAAGTTTATATATTCCCTTTCTGTCCCTCCCATTGTAAGGCACATTCTAAAGTACAAGCAGGCACATCCCACTTTATCCTAATATTTCATTCCAGAATTGGGGGAAGTACCACCTTGGGCAATGGAAAATTTCAAAGCCTTACTGCTGCAAAAAAAAAAAAAGAAAGAAATATTTCCTTTGCACATTTACAACAGAATAAAAAAGGAAGGGAAAAACATCTCATGACTGCAGGTATGTTACTTGCAACCTGCAAAAGCAGAAAATATTGAAAATTCTGATGCACAGCCACTGAGAAAGCCATGGAGAGATCTGGACAACATTATCATCCACTGTAGTTACAATTAATCACATCTGTGTGAATGGCATCACAAGGGAATGTCAAAAAGTCACGGGGCAGAGCAGCCAATGGTTATCTTCTATGACATGCAGCTTAGTCAAAAGTAATTTAGACCTTCACACAAACAAATTCACTAATGACTGGGATGCCTTGAGGGCAATCTACTCTAAATAAATCATATGCAGATTTTCCAAGAGGAAAAAACAAACAAACAATAATAAATAAATAATAAAATCAATAGAATACATCAGATAAATTTGATGAAATTTGGACAGGCCATTCAAGACTATGAATTTTATGATTAAATGAAGTTTTCAACAGTTCAATATATTTGCTGTTATCTCTGGATACGAAATCTACAGCAATATGTGATGTCACATCAGAATAACAGTAAAAAGAAAATACAGTGTATAAAAAGAATTCCACAAATGCCTATTCTTTTTTGAATGAAAAGGACACATTCTCTTGACTTATTACTGGCATAGTATGTTAACCTGTTGAGGACGGGCTAATATCGCTACAACGAGTATTTCCCAAGACACTTGCCCGAGTATACTCAGGACTTGTCCTCAACGGGTTAAGGGTTATACTACTAATCCTCAATTCTGATAGAGGTATAGAAGTCATGACCTTTTACATTCTGCTAGAAAAATTGAAAGTTATGGTGACAGGATACACCTATTGATCGGTATTTCCTTTGTTATTGCACTATTGTGGTAAAAATAGCAAACTTTTGAATGGATTGTTTGATTCTCTACATTTCTGCATTCTTTGTTTACTAAATCCACATGTTTGAGGAGAAATTCCCCCAACAATACTCATCAGACCTCTCCAAAGTTGTCTTCTCTCAGAATGGTTGCTTCAAGGGACTTGAACTCTATCTTTTTTCTCTGCAGAGACAAGCAAAAAAAAAAAAAGATACATGTATCACAAATTACAGATTGCTTAAATGGTAACAATTACAATGTCAATTTTCAAGGGTTTATTGATGTTGCAGTTATAATATAGAACGATAATTCATTCTACAGTTCTGTATTTCAATCACTGCTAATACAAATTTAGGATCTTGTAGTGTTATTGTAAGTTGCTATAGTGTACATTTGTATGTGATAGAGGTTGAAGTAGTGATGTGGGTCGGGATTTACACAAGATATTTGGTATGCTAATAATATCTAAATTTTACAAGTTCACTTCAGTAATGTGTAACTTGGGGGTTGACCTCTATGTGCATTGTATTATAAAGCAACCAACAAAATTTCAAAAGAATTTCTCTGGAATACTGGTACCCAAAGCAGATCTCTCATTAGTCTGGTTTCCAGACCATCTGCCTATTTTGCTTCCCAGAATATCAACGGCAATGCCCTCTAACGACAAAAGAAGTACAGTAGCATACTGAGCTGGAAGAGGTGTTGACTTTGTCACAGGTGGGCGATACGTACTCCCTCGTGGAGACATGTTATATTTGATATTTTTGTTTAATATCTCTAAAATTTATAATGTTTGTTTTATGGTAGTATTGTCCGGGGCAAATTATTTGTACATGTATAGGGCCCCAATTTTCTCTTCTTTCTTTCTTTAAAACAACAACAACATTCAATGCAGTGAGGGCACATCTTGTGGAAGGGACTACAGTTGCAAAAGGGTCTGCACATGTATACAGTGTACCACACTATCTCTAATGAGAGTTGATGTTTGAGACTATGAGGCACCTACAGAAATACCAAAGTGTGTTGAACTAACTGCAGTTGACATCATTTGACAGTCAGTGAGGTCTTACAATAACTTAATTAAAAAATCAAACATATCTACATTATTGCATTGATAATATAACAGTTAAGTATTGTTGGATTTCAAATCAAATTCAAGTGTTTCAAGATATGATACATGCTTTTCATAATCAAAATGCAATCAAAATCAGTGTTGTTATTTACTTGTCAATCTCTGGGTTGCCAAAAAGTGTTAGGCCTGTGCTGGACAGCACTGATATTTCATCCATAAGCACACGCTGAAGTTTGCAGATACTTCAGAAGGAATAGGCATTTTCTCTGACACATACATTTAACTCTCTGATGGTAATCTCTGTCTATGATAAAGACAATTCAGTATAAATCAAGTGAGCTCTGAATACAGGGCTCCTTTTTAATATACCTACTGAAATGCTTTCATTAATATTAAGTACATTGAGGAAGTTCTGAAACTGAAATCCCATGTCCCAAAGAGGCATTGTTATATTTGATGAAAAAGTTTTGTCATACAAAAGCAGTTTCTTTGCTTTAAATGGAAGGCAGTTTATGACTCTTCAACAACAGAGGCAAAAGGATACTGCAACTTTTGAAAAGGTTGAACTCTCGCACCAATTTCTCATGAAACTACGAAAGGCATAAAAAAGAACTACAGGCGACTCTCATTACAACAAAGTCCTGGGGACTGAGAGTTTTCTTTCCAAATATCAAAATGTCGTTACAGCCAGACAATACAGTGTCAGTGTTAAAGGGACTATACAGCACTGGTTGAGGTGAGGATTCAGCTTGTAACGGTTTGCGAGATATTTAGAAACCACTCTATGAAATGTTAAAGAGCATATAATTTCAAGGGGAATCAAAAGTTTATTTGATGAAAATTGGTTTTTAAACGACTGAGATATACAAAAACAAGGTAAAACAAAGAGATCCAAATAAAAGTGGTGGCCTATCAATTTTATTAGGAACACTTTTTTTGGTATCTCAGCCATTTCAAGGCCAATTTTCATCAAATAAACGATGAATTCTTATAATCCATAAGGGGTTTCTCATTATCCCACTGTAAAATATCATAATCCTGAATCCTCACCTCAACCAGTACTGTACGGTCCATTTAAATAATAAGAGACAGAATGCAGCTCAAAAGGCATGAAAGGCGACGTTGAAACATTTCATCGTGCTTTAAAATTATCCCCCCCCCCCAAGAAAAAAAAAATCATGGGGGTTTCAAACAAACCTTCTGAGTTGCCACAAGATTTCTTGTCACCACAACATCTTTTCCCGCCTTGTCCATGAAACGCAGCTTGACCTGTGCTTTGACCTCTGTTTCATGGGCAACCTTAGGTATGAAAAGAAATGATGTTACAGAAAGTCAACAAGGCTAGACTTTTCAAATCAGTAGGTGCGGTCGGACTGGAGAAAGATCTCGAAGTTTGAGATCGTGATCTTTAAGATCTTGAAGTTTTGCCAGTGTGACCGCAAACTCACGCGAAACTTCTCGCGAAACTACCCACATCAACTAGGGATTTTCCCCCACCCCCTCCAAACTTCTCGATCTTTTGCAGGTGTGACTGCGAGAAACTGAAACTTCGCAATCTTTGTCATGTGACCAGTCCACCACCTGCTTGCGGGCAGTGTCTCCGAAGCGCAAGGCCTTTGTCATGTACAGGCGTGCATTGTTACATGTACATCACAATCACTAGCCATCAGAAGGCGCGCTCTTTCTTCTTTCTTGCGCGTGCCCACCAATGACACAAACTTCTCAATCAAAGATCGAGAAGTTTGGTTGCCAGTGTGACCGCATGACAAAAGATTGCGAAGACTTCGCAATCTTTAACTTCTCCATCTTTGCCAGTCTGACCGCACCTTTTGAGAGTTCAAGATGAGTTCATGTTAACTGTTGAAACTACCTTCCTTGCTTCCTTCATCTTCTAAACCAACCACTATTGGTCAATTACCTTGGTAGTTTTTCAAGGTTGATGTCTTACTCTAGAATTTATTCCTTCACAGGGTTGAAAGTCTTTACAAGGGATTACAGAAATAGGGTATTTCAATACAAATAAGTGTTAACAGTACTTTTCTTTATCTACATGAACATTTATAAACACTAATAGCAATGTTAAAGAGAGAAATTCTATGATGCCTGAATTTTCACTGAGATTCCCAATATAACTGTAATTATAATCTGCCAAAATTGCAATACATGCAATTAAACTGCCAAAGTCATCCTTGAACAATTCCAAACTCTATTCAAGGAATTTCTGATATCTTCTGAGAAAATTTAAACAATCATGCAGTGAGCCTCAAACTCGAAGAAAATATTCCACATAATTTCAAAGAATATGTCATGGAAATAATGCAATTTCATTGAATAGGCTTGCTGGGGTAACATATCCAAAGCACTGTGGGTTATATTCAAAACAAATGAATTTCAAATGGAACCTCAATTTTCAAATGAACATTCCAGATAATTTCCAGAAAATTTTACAAAAATTAACATGCAACCTCAAACAGCAGGACTATTAAAGATACTGTAAAAGTGGATATTTTCATGTAACTAATTTTTCACGCTCAGCTGGGGAAGAAAACTTTAATGTTTTTAATTCCACAGAATCAAGACATTAACCACTGGAACATATGTCAAGCAAAAATATTAGTTATAAGGATGTTTTTTTTTTCTCACTAGTTTTTGGTTGCGCGAAAAATTCAACACAGCAAAAATTTCCACTTTTACAGTACAGTCATTTTTGCAGCACACTAGTTTCATACAAAAGGTCACGTAATTACAAAACTGGATTGTGCAGAGCCCAGGGACTTCCTTGTGGAACTTATTAGATCAGCTGTACTGAGCATCATGCATCTGCACATATCAGCCCTCAAGTCAAAGGAAAACAAATTTCTGTGGCCTGGTGCGGTGTACTAATAGCAAATGAATGAATGACACAGTGAAGGGAATGCTTACTTTGGGGTCATGAATGAAGGCAGCACCCTTGCTGCCTGGTGGGAAATCCCCTGAGCAGATGTATTTGAGACACTCGATGATAGTCTGTAAATAAAAAAGAAAAACATGAGAAACAGAAAGACAAACTAACTAGTGATACTAATAACAATGAAACTTAAAACCACAGAATCTATCTCTGCATGCTTCACACATATAATTTACCATTTGCAGATGAAACAAAAACCCAGCATTAGTGCTTCAAAATAGTTCTAACTTTAGTTTAAATAAGTTAGAGATAGAAACAACCAACACGGATTGATGTAAAAATTTGAACCAGTATAATCGATGTTAAGCATTGCTAAATATACAAAATGTGAACAATTGTTATAATAAGACGACAGTCTTACCCAAGGAATGATCTTTCCTTGATCTTCTGCCATTTAAATGCCGTTACCATGGGAACGCAGCTTCCGACACGTCCAAAAAATATGTCTTGCACATCTTCCCACCAAGGCTATTGTGTGTGCCACATTTCATAAGCTTTTGTCAAAAACTGAGGAAGTAGTTCAATCCACAAGATCTTTCCTTGATCTTCCACCATTAATATGCCGTTACCATGGCAACGCAGCTTCTGACATGTCCAAAAAATATGTCTTGCACATCTTCCCACCAAGACCAATGTGTGTGCCACATTTCATGAGCTTCAGTCAAATACAGAGGAAGTAGTTAAATCCGCAAGATCTTTCCTTGATCTTCTGCCATTTATATGCCGTTACCATGGCAACGCAGCTTCCGACACGTCCGAAAAATATGTCTTCCACATCTTCCCACCAAGATCAAGGTGTGTGCCACATTTCATAAGCTTTGGTCAAAAAACTGAGGAAGTAGTTAAATCCGCAAGATCTTTCCTTGATCTTCTGCCATTCATATGCCGTTACCATGGCAACGTACTTTCGGGTACTGTCAAAAAATGCGTCTTGCACATCTACAACCAAAGGCACACATCTGTACCAAGTTTCATGGAAATTAGGCAAAAACTGAGGAAGTAGTTTGCAACACAAAATTTTCCATCATTTTGGCTCATAATATGTGAGCTGTTACCATGGCAACATACTTTTTGTCACTGTCAAGAAATGTGTCATGCTGACCTATATCCTAAGACAAACATTCAATATGAATTCCATGAGAATTGGAAGAACACTGATGAAGCAGTTTTGCCATGAAGCATTTTGCCCTATATTTTACCAATAACATGCCGTTACCATGGCAACGCACTTTTTGCTACTGCGGAAATATGTGTCTTGCACATTAACATATTCAGATGAACATCTGTACCTAATTTCATAAAAATTGATCAAAAACTGTGGGAGGAGTTCGCGACGCAAGATTTGTAATAAAAATGTTTCCAGACTAAACCGTCTACAGTTATGGTTTAATGAGAAAAATAGTGATATCTCCTTATATTTTGGGCTTTATTGCAAAAATTTCATATGGTAGGATGTTTTGTGATACAACTGACAGTCTGCACATCCATATGCATCAAATGTGATATATCTTGAACATCTTTAAAATCACTGCTCCAAAAGGTAAACATGACCTTTAACAATGGTACAATCAGATCTATTTCTAATCCAGAGACAACCAGATTTTGTACTTTTTTCAACATAAAGTGTCTTTTAAAGGGATAGTACAGTTTTGGTTGAGATGAGAAATAGGCTTTCGAATTTTTGCAAGATACCAAGAAAACACTTATGATATAGCACAGAGCATACCATTTTAAGAGGAATTCAAAGTTTATTTGATGAAAATCGGGTTTGGAATAACTGAAACATCCAAAAACAAAGTAAAACAAAGCGATCGTTACAAAGTGTGGGTCCCACACTTTATTAGAATCATTCTTTTTTGGATATCTCAGCTATTTCAAAACCATTTTTTATCAAATAAACATTGAGTTCCTCATAAAATTGCATGCTCTTTCATATTTCATATGAGATTTCTCATTATCTCACCTAAAAATGTTAGAAACCTGAAATTAGGTCTCAACCAGAACTGTACGATCCCTTTAAACTTGCAGGGTATTTCAGGTATAATCTCAAATTTGGGTGGCTGCTTATAATTGGTATGACTCTTAAACACCATCCATTCAAAACACCCTTCTCCAGAACTTAATATGCCATGCCACTGTATGGTTAAGTTCACTTGAATAAAAAGGATATCTAATACAACATGATGGCAAAAGTTCACTATTGTAGGACATTAAAAAAAGACAGTTATAATTGTACACATGTGTAGTTGAATGTTAAGAATGTTGCACTGATATTTTGCTGTAAAACTTAAACCTAATCTGGTGCATTTAAACAAACTAACTGTAACACTAAACTCTACAAGTATTTACACATATCTCAGCACATGTACATTGCAAAATATAATAGTACCAGGTACAGTGTTTTAACAAGATATTCATGGAATAGTAAATGTTGCTAAAAGATCAGGAAAGTAATACCCTGTATGCTATTGGCATAATTATTGGCAGTTGAAATGAGATCATTCCTTGCTGACAATACCCAGTGATATTCATTTCCTGCAAATATCATTCATACAATGAATGGGGATAAGTGAGCTGATGCAATATTTTGCTCAAAGTGTAATGTGAGACTCTCTCTACTCAATATTGAATATACAACACAGGCCGAACTGAGTCTTTGTCAGTCCGGTTCCATTGCACAAATCAGTAAACATTCATTATTGATTTTATATCTTGGACATTCAACAGGTGCTGCCCAAGTCATGTCCATATTGCAAAAACAACCCTTTCTTCGGGCAAGGCTTCTGTAAATTTGTTGAAAACTTGATGCTTTGATATAAAGCCTACGGAGTGATGTACACTTGTGCATGGTTGCTACAATTACCGGGCATGTATAAAATACTCCTGTACAGAGGAGTGTGATGGTATAAAAATAGTATGGTCACAAGTTTAACTGTACAAAATTTTATGAGGTGAAAGATGGGATGCTCTGTTATTAAACTCAACTTCATCTTGCTGAACACCACATCATGCCCAATATTTTGCATTCATCATACATTGTATAAAGTAAAATTGTGAAAATTGCAAAAGGGCATTTGGGCAAGTGCCTAGTGCCCACTTAATTTGCTTGCCCAAAAGTGATCTTTAGTTGTTCTTGGAGTGCGTGTGTATAGGTTTGAAGCATCCCGCCAGTGCCATCATAATAATCATCAACTGCAAGCTGTACGAGTTCCCATCTTAGCTAAAATTAGTAATACAGCACTCTCCGCGTAATTGGGTATCGCTTAAACGGGTACTCCTTTTAATTGGGTAGTAATGTCAAAATCAGTTCCAATGCACATTAAAATTACCTGATAATCGGGTTGCCTCTCCGCATAAATGGGTAAATAATTTTCTTCTAATTTAATTTCTACCCACATTTTATAGCAGATACAATTGTATAGCACTTTAAGAAATCATGAATGTTAAAATTTTCACGGCTAATCGCATTCTCTGCTTAATTTGCAATGAAGACCGATCATTTGGGGAGTGATTTACACATGAAAATACAATGTACCAGTACCGACATATTGCCACACGTAAATGAACTTTACACATGTAGCTGGCACTCACAATTGCATCATAGACCGACAGGAGTTGAACACACCCGCGCCCCTTCCTTGTTCCACAAAACATTCACAATACGAGAAGTTTGCAACGAAAATCAGGCCATGCAGCAGAGCTCCGTAATTTTGCTTTTCCCCAGTCACTTCTCGAAAAGTAACCCGACGTTCTACGTGACTAGTGCATGCAAAGAGACATGCTCATTTCAGAAAACGCCTTTGTGTTAGCGAGGAGTCTACAGTCAAACAACAAAGTTTTCTGAAGATATATTTGTCCATAAAACGAGAGTATATTACTGCTCGTGACTCTGATGCATAATGTGCCGTGCAAGCACGCGTGTTAAGCATTCAGTGTAGGTGTTTGGTGCAGCGTACAATGCATGTACATACACATTGTGTGTGTCAACTGTGAATGAGACGTGTTCTTCTGTTAATCGGGTACTCTGCTTAATCGGGTAAGAAACGCTCTGCTCGAGCCTACCCGATTATGCGGAGAGTACTGTACAATGTATCTGTGCACAATTCTACTAACCGTTTTTCCTGCTCCATTCTGACCCACGATAAGTGTGAGGGGGTGGAAGAACTGGATGACCTGTTTGTCCGAGTCTTCTGGTCCAAAGCTGCGGATTCCTTGGATGCTCATTTTCTCCACGGAAGCCATTTTGATGGGCTGTGTGGGTGGTACCTTTTCCTAGATGATACAATACCTATATGGAGGAAGGGAAATTAAATCTGTACGACTTTACACTAGACTGGTCCTGTTTGTATTTATGGATACGCTGAAATTAAGAGAGAGTACTAGCTGTGTGACATCTGGACTTGGTCATAATCAGAATGCACTTAACCAATTGAGGACGGGCTGATTTTGCTATACCAGTACACGCACATTCCAACAGTCTATAGATGCTAGCCCAAGTATACATGGGACTCGTCCCCAACAGGTCAAGAACATGTGCACTCAACTTGTGTGGATTGAATGACTGCAGCAATACTGGTAGAACACATCAGTGAAAGTTTGAGGAAACTGGATGATCCATTCAAAAGTTATAAGTTTCAGTGAAGCCATTGCTGGATGAGTTCAGAGGAAAACAGTTTGTGGTATCACTGCAGAACAATGCCATAGAAGCAGAGGATTGCTAAAAGAAATATATAACAACTACACATTCCTTTTCTCCACTTACTAGTCACTGGCATATTAATTATGTACATTTGTTTGGTGGAAAATATTCTTCCCAGGTCCTGTCTGAAAAGGGCAAGTCAAGTGCTCTTTCATTTTGCCAGAAATGAGAAAATATGTTAAATTGAACAACATTGGTGTGCTACACCAGCGTCACCAGTTTCTCCCACAGCCAATTAGTTGCAAACATACACTATGCAAGAGTTTGAGATGACAGCTCTAGGTCCATACACAGGACGTATTAAGCCACGTGCATGGTTCTGTTATGTAGATGATACATCGATTTGTCATCCTCCAGGAAGAAGAAAGTACTTCCTTCTTCAAAAACGTCACTCCTTAGACACACACATTTCCTCCACAAAAGAAATGTGTGAAGACAAAAAAAACTTGCATTCTTAGATGTGGAAGCCCATGGCCATGTTGAGGCATCTACATGGTACCCTCTCTGCTTCGTATTACAGGAAACAAACTAAGTTTGATAACATTGACCAGCCACTAAACTTTCAATGACATCATCGCCTAGTTCATAAACTTGCCAGCATCCTCGAAGGACTCTTTTCCACAGAAGACATGACAGTTCATTGTCCTTCGAAGGTAACAAAAAGAGAAAATAGACATGGATCAAATTCAGAAAAACGCCTCGACTGGCCAGATACGAGTATCCTGATCCTGACTGGGAGTTTTCAATTTAAGTCGACACAGCCTAGCAAGAAGGCAAGTAAATCAATCATGCGGTGTACCAGTACAGAAACAGAAAATATAACCATCAGGGCGTACCATGTCCTGTACAGCCTACAGGTAGTATCGTCTCTCGGACAAAATCAAGAGATCATACCAGAAGCATGACATCACCAGCACCTTCTTCACGCCTCACATCACCTTGAGACAGGAATTGGTGAATGTCAAGGACAGAGTTCCAAAAGACAAGCAGAGGAACATTGACTTTATGGCATTCAATGTTTTCAGGACCAGCTGAGATATGAGGACTGTCTACAATTTTTATGTGAGGGAAACTCGGCAATTGTTTGGCAATCTATTGCAGGCCCGCAAGCCGTATGAACAGCATCGTCCCCGAAGGTCCAGCACTAACGTTACAGCAGGTCAGACAGTAACCCCGAGGCGCTCCTTCGTTTGAGCTGGTCGCAGTTTAACAGTCAGACAGTATCCCAGACTCAGCAGTCTACACACTGAGACTCCAACCCCAAGCACCTTCTGATCTTGAGATTCTCCCGCCTGAAACCCCTAGCAAACGGGAGATCGATCATGATCCAACTTCGATGTGCGCAAGGCGTACATCACAAGCACAAAGCACGAAGTTCCTCGGTGGCTGGAGTCCCGCTCGAGGGTTTCATGTGCTCTCTCTCGTGTCATCTCATGCTTATTTTTCAATGTACGATCACTTCACCACCTCCTCCACACACCTGGAAATCAATGGTGAGAGGTGCCGTAGAAGAGCACCGCACAGACATCACCAGGAAGGCAGTCAGCACAAAGCCATCACTACACCTACTCTCTACTGTCCTGAGTCATGAACACAATCTCATTCCCTCACATCTCCGACCTGTAATACCAATCAAAGTCCAACTGCTCAGCGGGGTATACCCAACCAACTCTCGCCTTCACACCATATTAAGAAGGAAAACAAGCCCAGGATGCCTTTGTGGCTACACTAATGAAACAGTGACCCACCTGGTGGGCAAATGCTCACTGTAGCAAATCCCTTAGAGACAGCTTCCTCACCAAGTGGCCAAAGCGATGGAAAACACACCTCACCAAAACTGCAACACCACCCGAATGCTTCACCAGACTCACTCTTCTTGGATCCTGCTGCAACTCCACTATCTCCCTCTCTGACTAGAAAAACCCCTCTCTGTTTCATAACGCATCTCTGAGCTTTCTTTTCGACATACATAACAAACGTAAAGCTATGTAGTTCTATTACTGTTATCCTGTTGTTAGCCTGTTGTTATCCTGTGACCTTGTGACTATATTCATTCTTGACCTCACTCTGCAACTTTAGCAGTTCTCCTGACTGGAGGAATTCGAACAAAGAAGAAGAAGATGACACTCAGTAAGAAATCATTTCAAGCGGGAGACACAGAGCCACAGGGCGGGAGAAATTAAATCTCAAGCAGGAGAACAGGAGATTTTGCAAAAATGGGCTGGCTTTCGGTGGGAGATCTCCTGTTGAAAGCGGGAGAGTTGGAGTCTCTGTACACATACATAATAAACTCAAATAATCATTCATGTTTGATACCATCAACAACTAGAGAGTTCTATGTGGTCATTTCTAGACAAGAGAATGCAAATAGTTTGCATGGTTTGATTTCAACGAAGTATCACTATATCAAAGTCGACAAAGAATCCATCTGATCTGGGAATGGATAGAGAGACCCACACTCCACAAACACAAGGGTCAAGAGAAGCCAAAGGCAAAGTAACAAAATGTGGCCAGGTGGCCTCTTCTTCAAATTGCCGCACTAAAACTGGTATCAGAGTATTGATGCTGAATCCTCACATTTTACCATTTAGAAGTCTAATTATAAACCTTAAAAAAGCCAAAGGGCACATCATCTGCATCGCACGTTAACGAGACCATTTGTCATTCCAAAGGCAAAGCCCAGAGGCCCGACAAGATCAAGATAGATAGGTGAATAAATTTACATACTGACAGATAGTGTCTATACTTATAGCCAGCTACAGAATAAATTACATGATGTTTCTTCTTCTTCTTCTTTCAATAAAGTACAGGCCACCTTGTCGTTGTGTGGGTGTTGTATAGATCTACTACAGTATCAGCGTACTGGTGTTTGTGATAACTTACGTGACAATCGAAATGGGCAATGTAAGATATACCCGCGCAGAAGTCAGTGGCTAAATCAGGGGCTTTGTTGATCTGGGGCTTCAAATTTAGTGACCGAAAGCAGCAGGCATCGTCGTCAATATATCGATACCCCCGAACCCCGGCCGTGTACTGGTGATGTGCTGTCGATCGTACGGACACACGTACACCGACACATACATATGGCTACCTGCTCGGCCCTGCGTGTTGATTGACGCAA
This sequence comes from Diadema antillarum, assembly GCF_040938485.1. Classification (NCBI taxonomy): domain Eukaryota; kingdom Metazoa; phylum Echinodermata; class Echinoidea; order Diadematoida; family Diadematidae; genus Diadema; species Diadema antillarum. Next base: position 36,944 of record NW_027271006.1, on the reverse strand, counting down.
CGTGCATGCAAACCCGATTTGTTTCGCGCGGCAACGTGCCTTGACCTGCCCTCAACAACTGACCTCTAGTGCCCTCAACGTACGTGCACCACACACTGCACATACCGCACAACACGTACATTGTAGTCTGCAGTGTAATCGTTCCGCGCTGCACACTCGCGTCGGGGATTCCCCAGAACACCGTACAACAAATCGTGGATTAGTGAGCATGATACGCATGGGGCAGGTCTCTTCCTATGGTCTACACCTCCCTGCATGGGGTAACTTTTCTGACAAAAGACGAAGCAACATGTGCTGCGCCGTCAGAGTATAGTAGTACAGTGTAGGGCTACATGAATTTGATTTGTATCTTGAGCTTAGGATGATTCGATGATGTGTACCTTTGAAAATTGCACACCGAAGCAAATTAAAAAACAAACACTTAGAATCAAATAAACATTATTACTAGTATAGTTCTAAAAGTAATCTCACACTTCTGACCTATAGTCACTATGTGTAATGTCAAAACTACGTGAATCATTAATCATGGCGGGCTATGTTTTTTTATTTTATTTGGGGGGGGGGGGGGGGCATAATATGAGAGGGTGGATTAGTCAACCCGACTACCACGATCTCGACTAATGAGTCAAGCTTTATCGTTATTAATTCATTGATTATGAAATTCATGCAAGGAATTGGTATTTGGGCCTTAAATGGTCATGTAGACCTCATGCAAGCCATGGAATTTTTCCTTTGTTTAAAAACAAACAGACAATCTATTACAAGAATTAAAGGTCTGAAATTGTAGGCCTTCATTGTGAACTGGGCTCCACTCAAATAAATTCTTTTGTACTTATCGTCTTTGTAATTTCTCACGTATGGTCTCTTTATTTTGAGTATAAGCAAAGACAAACAAAATAGTGTAAGCCTACATACTTTGATTTTGACCATCTGCCCTTGACAATGAGCACTAACAGGCATGGATAATACATGATTTAAAGGGACTGTGCAGTACTGGTTGAGGTGAGGATTCAGCTTGTAACGTTTTGCGAGATATTTAGGAACCACTCTATGAAATGTTAGAGCATAATCAAAAGTTTATTTGATGAAAATAGGTTTTGAAATGACTGAGATATCTAAAAACAATGTAAAACAAAGAGATCCTAATAGAAGTCGTGGCCTGTCAGTTTTATTGGGATCACTTTTTAGGATATCTCAGCCATTTCAAGACCAATTTTCATCAAATAAACTTCTTGAAATTAAATTCTCTTTCATACTTCATAAGAGTTTCTCATTATCTCACAACCCCCCCCCCCCCCCAAAAAAAAAAAAAAATGTTATAAACCTGAATCCTTCACCTCAACCAGTAGGGCCTACTTTACAGTCCCTTTAAATGAATAACAAATTTACGAACACAACAAGGCAATTAATAATTTTGATTCGATTTGATTTGATTTGATTTGATTTGATTTGATATTATTGGATTAGATCTTATTTGAGTTGATTTGATTTGATTTTTGCATTCCTCTTCATTCAAGCATATAACAGGAAAGCATGTAAATTAAGCAAAGTAAATGAGTAATATTTGAAAAGTGAAAATGCATGTTCCTATATATCTTTCCATGCCAGTTCATGTGTTACAAATATGAGGGAAATATAATTGTTCCACGCGCGCACGACTGTAAAATGCCACTGGCGCAATAACTTTTATCAACATGTGCGCGAGATTCTGGGCTCGAAGTCATGGACGGCTAAAGCGCGTTTTTTTTTTTTTTTTTTCCGCAGTTCGGAAGTGACGGCAGAAAAACCTTTAAGGGGGGGGGGGGGGCCTTTTTAGGTTAAAAGTCATGATATTGTTTTTCTCCAGGGAGGTAATTTCTTTCCAACCTCCTCATGAACTCAGGCTTGGAAGCGGGGCATCAGTAGGCCCTATGTTTGATTTTTAAAAAAAAATGGTCTGTGACGATACGGTGGGAATATCGCAGGTTTGATTTTAGCATAAACACCGAAATGTTATCGAGTGCACAATGTGTAGGCTCATCACGCAATTATCTCAATTTGGAGTTACACTTGTATCAAATAATGCCTTACCAGATCAAAGCCTATACATTTTGTCGATAGATGTAAAGCAACCGAAGGCCAAGTTGAACAGAAGTGTGTGATTAGTATAAAAATTAAATTCATTTTGTTGACAACTTTGAAGCTGCCATCATAGTCATAACTATGAGTGGCGTTAATTGCGATAATGCTTTAAAAATTGGTAGATTACTCTGTTAGCGCTAAATATACTGCATGAATAATGCGTACTTATACCAGCATGAGTAATGCGTATTATGGAAGCAGATATATATATACAAGTGAACCGAAAGAACTACAAACAAATTAGCTACTTTGATAGATCATATTCATTGGAACGATAATGACAACAGGAATATAAAGTTATTTTGGTGTATTAAATACAGGTGTGAGTACTCACACAACGATTTATACATTATGGAAAGTGAAATCTGATCCTCAACATGCTCAAGGTGAAGAATATCGAAATATAAGCAAAATTGATATGAACAAGTTCAAACATGATCTTCAAAAGTTGGCAAGCTGTGAAGATTGTTCCAGCTTAGACTGATGATGCAGTGTGTAAATTTATGGGAATATAATATTGTTGATGTAAACTCGGCCTAAACATCCCATGCCTCCCAAAAGAAGCAAACGACCGAGAAACCAATGCGTGATTTTTCACCTTGAATGAACTCATGGTTATAATCATACAGTCATGAGATAACAATATAAGCTTTAGAAAATGACTTGGAAAGAAAAAGATAGTAAGTTTATTGGTCAATAGAGGAGATTATACAAACAACAAAGCAGGAGATGTAAGAAAATTAACGAAAAAATATTATGCAAAAACATAAACAGGAAAAAAAAAATCCAGCACAGGCTTGGGAGACATTAAAAAGCTTTTCACCCAGTAAGTAATCATTTAATTCATTGCGTCATTTTAGACATACACATTAAGAACATGATTAGCATGTTTAGCAAGTACATTTATTATTTTTTCTAATTGGTCGAAATTTATCTGAATTGATCAAAACTTAATGTGACACTCATAACAATGTTCCTAAGAGTGACGATGAATGAATTTTGATAAGAGTCTCTGATAATCAAGTTTTTACTGAATTGTATATACGAACACCATGACGAATGTAAAGGTAAAAAATGGACTGATCTTGGTGGGATATCATTTGTAATTCTTAAATCGTCGGCTGCTTAAATCACAACAGCTCCCACGTATTTGCTCAACAGGAAAATATTTCTGAGAAAGTTACCTTATCGATATACTTGATGTGGAGTTAAACTGAAATATGCTGATAATGTTTGCAAGAAAGAAAGTAAAATGATTAGTTGTTTTCGCTTTATACGAAGACTCAAAATTATAATTAGTGAACAATGTAAACTTATGTCAGTTACTTACATTTGCCACAGTTCGATTTAAACAGAACAGGACTCTGGTAAAATAAACAAAGAGATTTAGGATACAAAAACTTCAAAACGGGCAAAGCAGGGAGATAATTATCTTTCAGATCAATCCGCTCTCTTATATCAAATAACAAAATACATTTTACTTTCAAGTGGATCGTTTCTAGACGCCCAGGATATCTGCTTTGATTAGTCTATAAAACTTTGGAAAACAGAGGCACCCGTTATCTGACAGATTGGCTGCTCTTAGTCAGCTAATATGAATTCATTACGACGAAGATATCATTATATAAGCATCCAAAACCAAATGAAGGAGTAATTGCAAGAGAATGGTGTCATAGGGGCAGTAGTATAGGTCCTTTATTCCCTTTCCGTGATTATCAAAAGAAAAAAAAAATCCACTTTTAATGCTTTTTTAGGTGACATAATAATTTTCATGCAATAATGTACTCTAGAGGACATTGACTCCGGGCATTGACTACCAATACAGCATGTCAAAGAGAATTGGTACACACACATACACCCAAACAAACCTACACACACAGAAACTACATGGACTGTCAATTGTGCTGATGAAGTCGAGACATCATTCAATGTATAAAGATACAGGGGCGAATCCATGAATTCTGTAAAGGGGGGGGGGACTGATATTTCTGGAGCCACTTCCAGGTTTCATTTCATTTTTTTCTTTTTTTGTTTTTAACGAAAAATGAAGGGGGCGTGCGCCGATTGCGCCCCCTCTATAACATATCATGTTTCTCTTCAGCCAAACAGACTGCATATAGTACAGTAATCGACATTGCTATAAGTTTCCACCAAAGGGAAAAAATGGATATATCAAATGAAACTGTCAAGAAAGGAAAATCTAACAATGACCATGTATTGTACCGTAGGCCTTATGTCCCCCAAAATTACAATGGGGCCCTCCGCAATATCAACTTAAAAAATGATGTATCAATCCAAATATATTTCAATGTATGAAACTCATGAAAAATCAGATTATAGAGCTCAAATATCTAAACTGTTTAAATCATTACACGCCCTTAAATTGCAAGATTTGAATAAAATGCAAATTGTTGATTATGTTCTTTTATGCAACGTTATCATGCTAGAAAACTCTTTCGCCTTATTTACAAAATATGTTTTCTTTGAACTCTGATGTACATAAGTATTATACAAGATCGTCAAATCATTTTCATCGATGGCGTTTTTTTGTCTGACAAATGTAAATATTCGTTACGTCTAGTATACTTTTTTTTTGGAATACTTTAGATTTGAGCAAACTTCAATTCAATTCAATTCAATCATAGTTTATTTCCAGTCAACGAAAATCAAAAACATAGTACAAAGTATACATGTCATGAAATAATATTGTTCAAACGTTTGCAAAAGATTCATGTAGTATACGAGATATGTACAATAATTTGGAGGAACGATGTATATAGATACTTCGTGGGCGAGCGGAAAATAAATTCGATTGTGGAAAATGGTGATCCACTAAAAAGCAAAGCTTGTCGGACGTGAATCGCTAGATAAATAATGAGTAAATGATATACTATTCAAGTATTCGATATAAGTTATTTAAGTCATTTATAACAATATACAGTAGTTATTTTGAGATACACAGGTCGGGAAAAAAAATAGAATATACCAATGCTAATGCCCGGACACTGTTCACTGAACCACGTGTACCGGGAAAATATGACAAGGACAACTTAATATACAGTTTAATAATATCTTTAAAAGACAGTGTAAGAAAATGTTAATTAGTGAGTATTGACATTTCGGATATGGATAATGTGTATTCTTTTTATTTGTATGATGTTGTTTTTATATTCTTTGTCGTGATTAATTTGGTACATATCTTTTTGAGTTATTTTTATACACTCCATTCGCGGGGTATGTGAAACACAACAAGCCTATTCTGGCTTTCTACGCACAACTGCACACACAATGTTAATGAGCTTGTGTTCTTTATGTACCTATAATTATGCTAACTGTTTTCCCTATTTTTTTCTCTTTTTCATAATCTTTCCCCATTTTGTCAATGTTTTCATTGTTTTCATATCTACACTTTTGTACAACGTGCTCATATTTACATGTATTTCATATCTATGAATCGGAAATAAAGATTGAATTGAATTGAATTGAATTGAATTGAAACACTTATAGAGTGACCCACATCTTACAGAATACTCCATCCGGTATGCTTCAGTGGTCAACGAGAAATGAGGAGTTTTGTATAGCATGTCAGGAATCCCTTCCCTCCCAGTTCTGTCCATTTTGTTCAGCAGTCCAAGAGCATCCAAGTGCTAAACTTGAAGAATCAGACCCATGACATGCTTTACAACGATCCACATTTCTCTGTGACCACCTAACCAAATTGAACGGGGATTTTAGGCAAAAATATAGCTAAGACGATATATCTTAAGATACTGAAGAAGCATAATAGACAGTTTAATAATAATATATTGAAAGTTATCAGTGCGAAATTCGATTGTATTTTTTTTTTTCGGGGGACATTTATGTCTATCATTATGTACTACAATACCGTACGTAGCTTCACCGCTCGTTCGCCATACGTTATTATTTTTGTTTGTAAGTAAGTATACGCTTTGCGACCAAACAGCAGCGTGCCTATCTTTCCTTTGCGCTCGTCTACTACATCCGTACAATCTCTTTGCTCCTCGGCATCGCATGTATCGCCCGACGTGCTTTAAGGGGCACAGACAGAGCACCATGCACTACTTTATTTCAGCGTGAAGTATCCAGAAATCATTTTCATAGGAGCTATATTATTGTCAACATTGTTTATTTGCCTGTGTATATGTATTGAATTTTTTCTCATCACGCTATGGGTGCAATGAGGAGCGTAGGTCCTACTGATGATACTACAGATCATCATTTTGCTTGGCATTGTGATCACGTCGCTCACTTCGGCGATAACCATTGCTCTTCTCAAGGTAAAGTAGTAAAGTTCTTCCATAAAAGTTATCGATACATCGAGGTAGTCGGGGCCTATTTCGTGCGTATAATGTCATTGCTGTGCGCTAGACTTGCACGTCAAAACATTCCGAACATTATTTTGGTTTATAGTATGGTTACAAGCATATATCGAGTTGTATGGGCTCGCCAAAACTTTGAGTCACTTTCCATTCCTTTCCCAAGACCACCATCTTCACTAAAATGTTATATTGACATATATATTGTACCTAGTCTATTTACCAGATATCAAATGAGAGAGTGAACACTAGGCATTCATTTTGCATTTGCTGTGGCAATTCATCGGAATCATGGTGTAGTGAGTTTTTGCACTCTTGCTGAAATTCTCGGGGAACTTCGATTTGCTTGCGAGTTATATCATATTTTTGTTTTTATATTCAAACACATTGATATAATACAGACACAGGAAGGCTTACACTGCTAAAACATCGGTGTTAGATTTGACACCACGGGTGTTAAATCTAACACCGGTCAAGTGTCATTAGAGGACCACACCCACGGGTGTAATAGAAAGTATGTTGTGATGGTGTTGAAAAGTGTTCACCTGGCACTTCATGGTGTTAATTTGACCCTGCAGCTGGTGATATTTTTGACACTGCGCTGGTGCTAATTCAACAACGACACCGCATGGTGTATAGATTTGATATTGCTGGTGTTATGTCAATGGTAATCCGCCCAGCTTCAGTAGAATACCACACCAATTCAACTGGTGTTACTGTGGTGTAAATGTGTTCACACCTTTTTTTTCTCAAAAATCAAGTATTTTATCGGAAAATTCTTGATGGTCTTGTTGAAGTTCAACAAGAAAAACAGTAACTAAGAAACTATTCAAAAAACAATCTTATATTTTGAAGTGACACCCGGAGGCGTTGATTTAATACCACAAATGAGCACCGAAAATTTAACACCAGCTCGGTGTTTCACACTTAACACCGGAGTTTTTGCAGTGAACACTGTGTATAGAATACAACGTGCTATTTTAAGATATTTTTGTTCTTAAGTTGTTAGCCGGCTCGATTCGAACGCTACAGGCATTCCTGCAGTTACAACTTCCTGGGGACTAATACTTTGTTTATGTTCTTTCAAGAACTGATAAAAATGTGGTCGAGGTGTTATCACGAATTAGTATACGCAGGTCTGTCTTTTTTATGAAGTAAACGATTTTTTTTTTTTTAAGTACACTCTTATTTCTGCCGAGTCAAAATTTCAACTCTGAATCCGAGTCAAAAATTTTTCACTCCGATCCGTGTAAATTTAACACCAACCGTGTACTTCTGGCTCAAATCCGAGTTATCATTTTGGTTATCGGACTTTTTACACCTGCGCAGAGTCACATCAGATATACCCAGCGCGATGTACATGACATACGCGCACTGCAATTGAACAAAACATGTCATATTGTGTCCTATGTGACGTAGTACCCCCGCGAAAAAAAAAAAGCGTCATTTCTCGACGATCCGCCGCGGCCGCGAGATTTCTTGCAACTTTTTGTCTTCAAGATGGACAATTTTGTGTGCACTTTTCTAGAGGAATGCGGAATGGAGGAATACATAGGAGTTTCCATCGGTGAGTACCCACCTCATTCACAGCACTCATATAAATAATTGCCTGAAACATGGTCTAAACAGTCAGTTTTATTTAGGGCAAAATGAACTTTCGACACGGACACATTGACTGGTAATGGCGGAATCCGAGTGAAATCATTTGACTCGGAAGTCCGAGTAGCTTTCACTCGGAAGGAGTTGACTCCCAGCTGGCGCCATTTCCGAGTCACATTTCACATTTTCCGAGTTATTTTTGACGCCGCAGAAATAAGAGTGTACACATTCCATCAACTTGTTACAGACTTTATGTTAAGGGTGATACTTCCCCTATTCCTGAATGAGGAAGTGTGCAAGATACACTCTAAAAAAATCCGGGTTAGAACTGACCCGAAACTGGGTCCGTTGGGGTCACACACTGTTCCGGGTCAAAAATGACTTGGAATTTGGTCATGAAGACCCGGAATGGGGTCACCCTGACCCAATAATTTATGACTCTGGATGGGGTCATATCTGACCCCATTCCTTGTCATTTCTGACCCGGTTTTTTTAGAGTGCAAATGTTTAAGTTTCTTTTCCATATAAAGAAAATATATTAAACATTTGATTTACGTAATTATTATGCGATAATCATTGACGTTATGAATTCATTTCAGTCTCCTCATTCGGCGATGACGGCAACATCGACTCTTTAATAATTCATAACTTTTGAATCGATTGTCCGATTTTCCCCACACTTTCACTGATGTGTTCTATACAATATTGATGTGCTTTGACTCATTCAACAATATTATGTATATAGGTTTCGGTTTCCCTTTATATCTATTTACAGAATGTCTGGTTCGAACCCGAGTCGATTGTTGTGTGTATACCGTACGCATCGCACATTGTTTCTGGTGAATGATGTGATGACAATTTTTCTCTCAAGTTTTGAGCTTATTATGCCTCCAATATCATTATGATTGATGCAACTCTTGCATCCCTACATGAGTTTTAAAATATTAATATGTTTTCAAGATTTTTTTTGGCCATTATGGTGGCCATTCATCGCATAACCCTCAAGGATTCAAATGTTGCCTAATCCGGATTCGGATATAAGCACCTCGAAATAGGTTTTAGCCATCAAATCTTTTCACCTTTTTTCGCCATTTTATAAGAAAAGTATACGGGATGATAGACTGTATTATGTCTTCTTGTGCGTGTAACATCAGTATAATCAACATCTATTCAAATCTACATCGATAAACATCAGTATATAAAACGAACGCATCAGGTGCTAGTTTTTTTCGCGTGTGTGTGTGTGTGTGTAACAGTAATCTTTACTTGATTTCTGTACAGAAACACTCATCTTGAATATATAAAGGCAATATTATAAACATCAATGTTTGGTCAACTAAAGAAAAACAAAATGCCTGACTCGAAATGTATAAGACTATACAGCATACATTAAACGCATTAACACGGTCGTAAATACGTACATTAAACACGTACCTATACCAAAAAAAAAAAAAAAAAAAAAAAAAAAAATACCCAAACGTGCCCTCTTACCTGACCCCGCCCCGGGTCTCCGCTCACATCTCAATCTCTGCACTTCATAAAGATTTACAATCAATCAAATTGCACAATAAATTCATATCATTTTATAATGTATATCATTTGAATATAGTCGTGATATTTGGGGAAAGGAGAAAGTAGCAAAAAGAGAAAGGAAAAGTTAGAAAAAGAATAGTAGGCCTCAACAGTAAGCCCCAGAGAAAAGAACATTAAGAAGTGAACCCTATGAAACTATAACCTATCCCCTTACAAACCCCAGTTGCACAGTTGAAATCAAATAAACAGACATCACTTATTAATTCACTCAAACAAATAAATAACATATTCCCACTTCAGTAAGTGGAAATTGAATTTTCCTTGCCCAATTGCCATGCAGTTTCTTTTTCTTTTCAATACTTTCCCTTACTCTCTTACATTGAAAGATAGTAACATGTCTGTACTTCTTGACTCAAAGATGGGATATTACTATATAAATAGTTCAGCAAAAAAAAAAAAAAAATCAAAAAATTAACAAACTTTATTCTCACTGAGCTAGTACCTGACAGTCCTACAAAAATGCACAAATAAACACACACACACACACACACACACATTCACTGGTCCCTCAAAAACCTACACCCCATCCATCATCTCCTCTCCTCTTCACGCGCACCCAAATAAACATGCATACACACACACACACACACACACACACACACACACACACACGGACTCTCAATTATCATGTGCGAGCGCACATCACACACTTCCTCGAGTGAGATTTTACATGCATGGACGTAGCCATGTACTAGTTATGTGTTGGTATTCCTATGCCTTTATCAAGAATTATATAACGCCTGGAGAGATCCCTGTCATTAATTTAATTTGATTGGTTGTTTGACATTGATCATTCTGCCCATTTCACTATGACATCATCATCCGTGCAATTGTGGTTCCATTTACCGTGCAATGCTGGATCCATAGGCGATCTGGTCCATTGCACGCTCGCTGAGAGCCCGGCACACACGCGTGTAAAACGCTTGCGTTTGCAGTGTGTGTAGTATGCTACAGCGCGCTGGAAGCTTGCGTTTGCAGTGTGTGTATGCGACAGCGCGCTAGCGTAAAGCGCTCAGCGAACACTCTCGCGATCTTGAATGGATTCTCTCTTTGTTTGTAAATCAATAAAACATAAAATGACAAGGATCTATGTTAGGCGTTACATAAACAAATAATAAATGTTTTTCATTCGTGCGATGGACAGAATATTTCATTCGGTGAAAGATGAAATGTTTGATCCATTCAACTCGGCTGCGCCTCGTTGAATGGATCATTTCATCTTTCACCTCATGAGAATATTCTGTCCATTGCACTCATAAACATTCATTATTTGTATACTTATAAACCCTAAATGTGCTTTCAGGGCATGTGACAATTTGTGCGGTCAGTTCCCTGCACGTCGCCCGAATCAAGGGAAGACAATTTGTGCAGGGGCGACAATTAGTGCCTCAACAGCATCTTTAGCCCTCTGTCCATTCCATATTGCAGGGCGACTTTGAAGGGGGTTGTCCGCTCTATCCTATGTATGAAGGTCGAGATGCAAATCGCGTCTTGATCTCACTCAACGATGTCTCCAACTGTCAATACGTCATCGGATTTAATCATTGAGTATGCCTACATCAGTATTATCACAAATCCGTTTCAAAGAATTAAGTAAGTGGAAGCAATATTGTAACATTCAGTTCAGTTCAAAACCTGTCTTAAAAGACTGCGAAGCGCTTATTGCAAGCGCATTCAAAATTGCATTCAGCTGATGGAAAACATTTTACTTGAACATGTTGAACTCTGAGATCGATGTGAGAAAAAAATGTGAGTTGAAGGGCGTATCTCAACTGCGGATGAAACAGACTTTGATTGCCTCGACTGCCGCGAATCGTGAGACTCGTCCACTCTAATAAAGATGCCAGCTAGTCCCCAGCCCAATGAGATACAGTGCACTCCCGTTGCAACGAACACGGAAATTTCGTTATAACGAAGTAAAACTTCTGGTCCCAAAATGATTGCCATTAATGTCTATGGTACAAAATTCGCTTATCACGAACACGTTTATAGCGAAATTTTCGTTATAACGAAGTCTTTTCCGAGCCCCGCGGACAAAGCGAAACAAAAGAACGTGCTCCGTTATAACGAAATGCGGATCGCTTTCGAAAATACGTAGCGGAACAAGCATGGGCGAACGCTTCACACCGCGGTGTGTTCGCTCCGTGTGTCACACACAGTTTCCGTCAATCTTTAATGTAATATCCAAACGAAATCTAAAAAGTACCATCCCGTTTCACATAGCTGCACAGTGTAAGATGAGTATTCAACAAACATAATATGATATAATGTGTGGTTTCCTAGTTTTTGCTATAAATTTTATTTGTTCGGTTATAACGAAATTTCGTTATAACGAAAGAAAACTGCCGGTCCCGAGCATTTCGTTACAACGGGAGTGCACTATACCCACTTATTAAGTGGACGTATCTCATTGGCCTTTAAAGTATAAGTGGCGACCCAATCCTGCTGATCGCGAGGTAGTCGTGCTCCACCTCGACATCTCTTGGAGACAAGTCTGGTCTTCGGGGAGTCGCGAGACAATCGAACATGTTCATTTTTTGTGGTGACTTTTTCCAGTCTCCAGTTGGTCTAGGTAGCCTCCGTAGTAGCGGTAAAGTCGCAGAGACTAATTTTGTCTGCGAGGTTTCCGAGACATCACCGCGACCTTGCTGAGACCCATTAGTCCATGGGCCAAGACCCGATAAATGGGTTATTGGTACCACCTGAGGTGGCAAAACCTTTTTGGTGTCATTTTGTTTGTCGGGCATACGTAGATATGCTTATCAAGCTATGATAGCATTTCCAAATGAGTAGCTTAGTCATAATAACTGAATTTTTAACCAATTTGGTCTCGTTTTTATATCCCTATACTTCTGAATCGAAACTAACCGCTATATAAAGAAGAGCACTGTCTTCTGTATGTCCACAGGTGTTCTGTTGTAAACGCGGTGCGCTTAATCTTTATTCAAGGCAGCGAAGGGAATATCCATAGGGTTATGATGTCCACAGCTGTCAGGCGGTGCGCCTAGTTTTTATTCAAGACGGCGACGGGAATATCCAAAGCTTATGATACAGTATATCTCCCGTTATCTAAAAACAACAACAACAACATCAATTCCTCGTGAATTTTGCCGTATTTTTCAATTATCCATCATTTTCCGGTGAAAACGCTAATACCACACCAATGTCACTTTATTTCTATCCAACAATGAAAGATAATGCACAGACAATGTACCGGTACACTACAATACATTATAATAAATGATATTGCAAATGAACAGAATGATTTTTGTTTAAAACTGATGTATTTGTTGAAAGGGTAGTATAAAAACAGTATAGATAATCCCTTTTATTAGGAACTTTAGATATGATAACGGTACATTATTTTGTTTTGTTTTGTTTTTGTTTTTAGCAGTGTTTACCAGAATATTGTTGTTAATCAGGCAAAAAAAAAAAACAGACACGAAAACAATTGTCACATAAGACTTTTAGTAGTCCATGGGCCAAGACCCGAAAATGGGTTATTCGTACCAAGGAGCTTCATTGGTACCACCTGAGGTGGCAAATTCTTTTTGTGCATTTTTAGATGGCATATATCTAAGGATTATATTTTGCTATGATAGCATTTCCAAAGTAGCAGCTTAGTCATAGATTTCAGCCATTAACCCGACCAAGACCAAATATTTTATGACGTTCTTTGACCAAAGACAGGCAGAGTGTGACATTTGGCAATTTCATGATTTTTAAACCAATTCCTCTGAAATGTGGTACATAATTATATTCAGCATAATCATGATACTCTAAAAAATGACACCATCAAAATTTCACCGGTCATATCAAAACAGAAGCACAGTGAAATGTAACAACTCACCTTGATCTCCTGGACAACTTCCATTCGTGCTTCCAGCTGGTCCATTCGTGCTTCGCAGCTGGTGATGTGTACTTTTGTCGTTGTTGTTGCTTTATATTCTTTGACAAATTTGCGTACAAATTTGACGCAGAAAATACACACGGCACCAAGGCAAGCCTCGTTAATATTAAAGCCTCGTTAATATTAAGTAACTATTCTTATTCTACTTAATATTAACGAGGCTTGCCTTGGTGCCGTGTGTATTTTCTGCGTCAAATTTGTACGCAAATTTGTCAAAGAATGTAAAGCAACAACAACGACAAAAGTACACATCCCTGAACGAGTGGATAAAGGCGGCTCGCTCCACTCGCCGGCCAACAGGTTTGTGGGGTAAACGCGCTATACGGGGGCACGCAGAGCGAGTCGCCGGCCAACAGGTTTGTGGGGTAAACGCGCTATACGGGGGCACGCAGAGCGAGTCGCCTTGTTTAAAGGCTAGTGATGGAGTTGCGTGGCATCTGGGGGGCGTTTCATTAACGAGTTCGTCGGAGGTTTTCACCGACAAATTTGCTATCAGCCAATCAGACGCAAGGATTTACACTGACAACTGTTAAAAGCTAATGAAATCCTTGTGTCTGATTGGCTGATAGCAAATTTGTCGGTGAAAAGCTCCGACGAACTCGTTGATGAAACGCCCCCCAGATCTCTCTTTCTTTCTTCTCCTCCCCTTCTTTTGTCTCTTTGACCTTCTAGTAGAGGCTACTATGTAATCCCGTGAGATTTTAGTACCAAAATTGATATTTTGGGCTAGCTTTGTCAATTTGGGGGTGCTGAATCCAAAAAACTTTGGTTCCATCTTTTCTGACCACGTCTTCAGCTGCCATTTTGAATTTCAAAATGGCCGCCATAGCAAACTGTATTTTTATCCATATCTCATTAAGTGAGCACTGTAGAAGCTTTAAATTTGGTGCATAATGCATGGTTGTGATGTCAAACACCTTGGTATACCTTTTTCTGATATTGTGGATTGTTTTGATACAATTTGTAGGCTGCCATCTTGAATTTCAAAATGGCCGCCATAGCAAACTGTATTTTGAACCATATCTCATACAGTGAGCATTGTAGAAGCTTCAAATTTGGTGCAAAATGCATGGTTGTGATGTCAGACACTCTGATATATCATTTTCTGATATTGTGGATTGTTTTAATACAATTTAAAGGCTGCCATCTTGAAATTCAAAATGGCCACCATAGTGTTTTTGCCAATATCTCATCTTGCAATTATTGTAGGAGCATCAAATTTTCAGTAATGCGCATGCTTGTGGTGTCCAACGTTCCAGCACAGCTGTTTTCTATTGTGGATCATTAGATAGGTCACCATCTTGAAATTTAAGATGGTGGCCATAGAAAAACATATGATACTGTGGTAAGCACCGTAGACAAATTTGCCAAAAATGTCCTAGTTAGACCAAATTCATTTTCAGGTCAAGCAGAACGACAGCCATCTCTTATTAAATTCAAAACGGCCCCATAGATTCAGACTGTGAGGACGAGGTTCCAATGCCGTCATCAAGCCATCCTGAGGGGCAAAAACTGCGTGGGGGGGGGGGGGGGGAGGGGAGGGGTCCCAAACCACTTCCAATAAGTTTGGGTTAGCGTGTAAGTGTTGCTTCCCACGTCCCATAATAGCCAATCGGGTATGTGGTTCGCGTACACGTGATTTGCTTTTGTCCTCAAGCAAAACATTATTTGGTGTCGTGGAACCTTACTTATATTTAATCCCAGTTATTAAATGTTGTGAAAAAGCAAGCATTGATACGATTAAATGTGATCTTCAAAAACTTGATGCTGCTTCGAGAGAATGAAGACAAACAAGGAAAAGTCTCGCAATGGCAAGAAATGCTATGGTCACCCTGCCAGACATCCCATTCACAAGCTTGTTTGTCGACCACAATTATGAAACAACTCATCACGGAGCTGATAATTGCTGGATGTATTTCTGGAATAACACAGAATGAATAAGGAATGCCAATGAGTAGGTTTTTCCTGATTGCCCTTGTATGGGTCATCCTCAGTTATCAAGACTTCCAAGATGCTTACTGCTGTACAGCAAATGACTCTAAAACTACAGAGGAGCAATAATAGCTCAGTTCTTTGGCACTTCGGATGCATCAGAATTCCCCAACAATTTAGAACTCCATCACACGAGGGTGGTCTAAAAAATTGTCGCTGCATTGAAACTAATGAATGTGGTGTTTGGCAATCAGGTATCGAAAACATTCGAGGATATTCTAGAAAGAGATGAAAAGGGAAATTTTCAGATTCTGTACAAAGAATTTGTATCTGAAATAATTTAATTATAAAAAATCTGTCAGGGATAATATGAGAAAGGCCACATTCAGCTCTTGCAATTGAAATACACTGTGTAAGATTGGATCAAAAGTCATTCAGCTTAAAATGACCACTACCTTCTTATAACACTTCTACCGGTACAACAGTCTGATAGACCTGTCATTATTTAGTCATTACTGGATGATACAAATATCGGAAGTTATAAGTTCTACTGTTCTAAGTAAATTCCACA
Organism: Diadema antillarum; assembly: GCF_040938485.1. NCBI lineage: Eukaryota > Metazoa > Echinodermata > Echinoidea > Diadematoida > Diadematidae > Diadema > Diadema antillarum. The sequence continues at coordinate 20,881 of NW_027271006.1, read as the reverse complement.
ATCACTCTTCATCTCACAATTTTATGGCATTTTCCTCCTTCTCACTAACATAGGTTCATTTTTCATATCCATGTCTTAGAAACCCACAAAATTGAGCCAAATTATCAGCCTGAAAGTTGAAATACTGATCAGTCGATTCCATCTTCGAACAGAACGGGGGAAAAAAGAAACAAAGGGTTCATCAAAGATGCCATGGGAGCTGTCACCCGTCACAACGAGGAAGTAGATTTCCTCATTCCTTTGCATGTATTAGATGCTACTTCAAGAGCAACAGAGAATTTCAGAGATATTGATGATTATTATGTATAGACCCTGACATTTTCATTCTCCAAATGGATCTTTGCTTTAATTTTAACACTGCATCGCATGTTTTCTGCTCCATCACTGGAAAAGGAGATGATAAAGTACAATTGACATTGTTGAGAGATTATGTTCTGCAAATTGTTGCGACAAACAGAGGTCTGCTTGGTCATGCTTTTCATAGCGCAGGCTGAAGTTGAAAATTTGAGGATGTCTCAAAGAGCAGAGGGATCAAGAATTATCTAAACCTTGAATCATGCAGAATGTGCAATGACACAGTCCATGCCTTCCAGGAGTTGTGCGTGGATGACTTCAACCTGGACAATCTCCCGCTTTGCTCTCGTATAGAGTCGTGATACAACACATCCAAGAGAACAAACCTCGTAAACCTTCACAACCTAATTTGTGTCTCTAGTTACAGGGGAATATGATATGGCACTTTGTAGTTATTTCCAGCGGATATGTATGAACTGTGCAATTAAATGCTTTGAGTTTCCTCCACCAATGGTAGCCACAGAATTCATTTTCATGTTCATATGGCATATATATATATATATATATATATATATATAGCTGTCCATTCATTTCGATGATGACTGAGACGATCTATGTGTAAGGATTCGAGTCAGTTCTTATTATGCTTCCTGACATGGCTCCACAGACCAATTCTACTTATACTGCGGAAGTTGCAGGCAGTGCATGCATAGGGTTTGTCTGTTTCTTGTAAGCAAGAAGCTTTCGCATGTCTTATTGCTCTCTTCTCCTCTGCTGCCTGATGTCGCTCTCTCTCTCTCAGCAGAATTTGTGTGATCCCTTACAAGATTCCTCCAGTATGTCCGATTTATACGGCAACCTTCTCCAGACTATCTGGTGGGATCTTGGCCAGCAAAAGCTGTCTTTTCAAGGTGTCTTTGAAGCGGAGGAGGGGACGGCCAATGGGTCTTCTGCCTGTTTTCAGTTCTCCATAGAGGGTTTGCCTTGGCAGACGATTACTATCCATGCGCACAACGTGACCTGTCAATCGGAGTTGAGACCTCATGATAGTGGATTCCAAGCTCATCATACCTGCTCTTTGCAGCACTTCCTAGTTAGAGATATGGTCATACCAGCGTAAGCCCATGATGCTGCACAGCTGTCTCTGTAGAACCTTGGATAGTCGCTATATGTGACGTTGGTAAAGGACGTAGGTTTCTGACGAATACAGCAGTGATGGTAAGACAATTGCCCGATACACAGCTATCTTGGTAGACAGTTTTACACCATGTCTATGCCAAAGTTTGTCTCTCAGCCTGGCAAAGGAGGAGTAAGCTGCTTGAATCCGCTTACTTATCTCTTTGTCAAGGCTGGTGTCATGAGTTGCAGTGCTGCCTAGGTATGTGAAACTCTTAAAGTTTGCAGACTGACAGCGCACGCACACACGCACAAGCACACACCCTCAAAATTACTTTTCCACAAGGTGCCCCCCATTGTCTCGACCCACGGTACGCCATTGTACATATCTATATATATATATATATATATATATATATATATATATATATATATTGTGTGTGTGTGTATGTGTGTGTGTATGTGTGTGTATGTGTATATTGTGTAACATAATTATGTATGGTCTATCGTGAGCCCCCTTCAATATTTGCCCCCCAATCCAAAACTGCTTCCGGCGCTCTCTTCTGCTCTTCGCTGGTTGCTCCCCACAGGAAAATATTGCACATCAAATAAAATTTCCACCTGAGCTGCCTTCAAGTTGTCCTCTTTGTAAAGGAAAAGTGTGCTCATTGTGATTGGGTGAGCCATGATAGACTTCAGGACCCTATTGGGTTTTCAGCCCTGTCTTCAACCTATGGGGAGAAGCGAAAGTTACTGTTTGTTGTGTAGGTAAGGAAACCGCTTCTTCAAACCTTGAAAAACAAACTGTCCACTTTTTTTCCCTGAAGCATAAATATTACATAAGACATAAATAATACTGTATCATGTTGTTTTATTTTTTTTATTTGTCAAGAATTAAGACAACGTTTAACCACCTAGGAAACCATCTTTAAATGCTCAAATGCTCTGAACTTCAATGTTGATTAATCAATTCTTACTGCAGCGTTGAGGGGGAGGGGGACCCCATTGCGAACACAGATCTACACTTATACAAATGTTATCTACAGTAACTGCAAATCATAGCCAAACAGGCTTTATCATAGCACAGTATTAAACAGTTTTGAAGATAGACTTCTCTGTTTTTCCATTTTGCTTAATGTTGACTAACTAGTAAAGATGAAAAGTCGAGCTACAGTTTACCTCGTAAGCGGAAGGCTGTGTAAATCTCGGAACATACTATAGCCTTTGACGGTTGACGTCTGGCTCGATCAAGTTCGATAAAATCACTGTACACCAAAAGGTTTCAGAACCCATGCTTGGCTTTTACGACGATTCCTATGTCAGGCGCTATTTTGTTTATCGCATCCTGATTCGATTAAACCTTATTACACGTACATGGATTCGCCCATGTGTCACACGTATTGAGGAACGTCTTTTTGGTTTCTTATTGGGGAAAACCCTGCCAACCATTCGTTCATAAGCCGCAAAGAGGAATGGCTACCTGGTTTGTAGCATCCTGACTGGTTAAAGCCCAACTACAATTCATTCACATAGAGCCGCATGGTGGAATGGCTGTCTAGATAATCGCATCCTGATTGGTCAATACCTACAACCCTTCCGTAATGCATGCATGGACCTATGGTTGTCAGCTTTAAAGGCGCTTTGCCCCCCCCCCCCCAACTGTACAAATGGGTCATCTGTACCGCACACATTAATTTTTCCTGATTCTTCGGGAAAGGGGTATATATCCAACAGGGGCTCAATCCGGGAGAAAAAAAAAATCACCCGGAAACCGTTAAAATAGGGATTATGTTAGCAATTTTTCCCTTTAGTTAACTATCTTTAACTTTAGGGGTGTTTTTCAAAGCTTTTCCGAACAAACATGATGGTCGCAAATAGTGTTAGTTTCGAACCCCGGGAAATTCTAAATAGAGGCAGTGAGGTTTCTTTGGGTTTCCCCCGATTCTCCCAAATGTGCTTTAATACATTGTAAGTTTCATCGCAAAGCGTGAAGAGCATGCAACCTGTCCACAGGACATTTCGCCACATGCGCTGCATGTACGTTGCTGCTTTGCCCGCTTCCCTTCCAAATATCCGTAGGTAATTTTGATGCCGTCCCTTCAAAAAGTCCTTCATATGGGGTCAAAATCCTAACCCCTTTCCATCCGTGTTAAAAGGGGATACACTGTTGTATCTCTAAAAATCAACACGCTGGTTGACCGGTCCTACAAGTCAAAATGGAGTAATAGGAATATCAAAAGAAAGAAATCTTGTCTCAAAATCGAATTTCGATTCAAATTCACAAATAGGTACTAGACCAGGAGCTGGCTGCTGGTCAATTTACCCCATCAAGCCCAAAAGGTTTGACCCCTCAAAGTTACTGGGGCCACCCCCCTCATTACAAAACTGGGCGTCAGCCTGATACCTGAGGGCGGGGTCGTCCCCCAGGAACCCCCCCAAAATGGCCCCCGGCGGGTGTAATTTATACCCCATGGAGCCCATGGACCAAACCTGGTCTAAAAGAACGGCCTAGGGGTGTACATAATAAAAATATAAAAACTGACAAAATATCTGGTCGGGAAAGGGGTTGCCAGACCGTCCCCCCCCCCCCCCCCCCCCCCTGGGCCCCCCTGGCGGGTGTAATTTACCCCACGCAGCCCATGCACCAAACTTGGTCCAATGAAAGTACTATGGGTGTACATAATGAAAATATAAAAACTGACACGATATCTGGTTGGGAAAGGGGTTGCCAGATCCCCTCACCCCCCCCCCCCCCCACCACCACCGCCCATTACGCCCCTTCGTGGGTTTAATTTAGCCAACAGCACCCATGGATCAAATTTGGCTGGGGGAAAGTAGGCCCCACTATGGGTGTGCAAAAAATAAAGATAAAAGATGACAAAATATCTCACTTACAAAGAGTAATCAAACATATCCCCTACCTTTGCTAACCCCCCAAAATCTTTTTAGTGTGAAGGGCCTATACGGTTGGAGAGGTATGAATGAGCGTGTCATAAAAAGTAATAAATGGAACTTCTTGAATTAAGATGAAGTTATGACAACAGAAGCATTGTGTGTGTACATATATCCACATGCCCCATCCCACTCCCTCCCCCAAAAGAATGGAGTTATCGATATCTACACTATAGAAACATACTCAGACAGTGCAGACCTTTGCCAAGCAGCTCATTTCCACCCATCCACACATGCTAAAAACTGCCAAATTTCCCATATAAAAGCCTTTTGCTTTTAAATGCCATCAACTTCCAGCTGTGTGGTAGTGCATTATACCTCGAGCACATGCCTTTACCTTTAGTGCGCATGTATGCAAACCTCAAATTCATGCAGCTTGAACTCCCAATTCCATTGATCTCATCTGCCATAAGATAAAAATCATCAAAATTTCATAAAGATTCCCGGATCACTACCAAAATTTATATTTATCATCTGTTTTTAAAATGTAATTGTGTTATTATCATCTTTTCATACAAGTTTCATCCAAATGTGTTCTCAACCTTTCAAGTTGTTTTGCATACAAACAATAATGCAGACAATACTATATATAAGTAACATAAAACCTCAAGTGGCAGAAATAATTACAACTGTATCCAACATCCTACAGTTCAACTGTGTTACCATGCATGTGGAGCAAGCTCATGTACAACAGTACAAGAAACTGTATACCTGTGATAAAAAAGTGTACATGCAGTGGGTGCATAGGCCATAGTGTGGTTAATTGCATGCATATATTTGTATGTTGTATACATTTTACTTGTTGCATTCAATTATACATTTAGAAGATCGGCAACACGTGTATCATCAGTCTGCAAACAATAAATAGGCGGTGTTTTCCTGACCTTGGTAAGTGAACTGGGCTTTCCTATTATAGGTACTATACTGGTAGGCCCCTATGACAGTAGTACATGTATTTCATCACTGGATGACAATTGGTGTCAGTAACAGAGCAAACAAAGAAAGGTCAAGAGTCTATATCTTGGACTAGATCTAAGTCTCAAATATGCTATGATATGGCTAGATATCTAACGTTAGACCTATATTTCCTATACATGCTATAGCTTAGTACTATTTGGCGAAACCAAATGAACTGGAACAGGGGATGGATTATCAGCGAGATGTAGTGTATCATGAGTCATGACTGAGAAACCAATAAATAGAACATCAATGTTCTCAGCCTATATAGGTTTAAGTGTCAAAGGTGTGCATTGCTTTAAATTTGCATAGAACACTTAAACCCTGAATTTGTTAAAGTCACTGCACTTCCTATCATTCATAGCTACAGTCAAAAAGGCAGAATTATACTACATTTCAATTTCTCTATCTAATAGACAACTTTGACTTTAGGATTAGAATTAGCCTTATCAATAGCTATATGTATCATAAGTGTTGAAGATGCAGATGTTCCAGTGAATGAATACTTGCAGAATTGGGTATAATCCATCCCCTGTTCCAGTTCATTTGGTTTTGCCAAATAGTACTAGGTACTCTACAAGCTATAGCATGTATAGGAAATATAGGTCTAACGTTAGATATCTAGCCATATCATAGCATATTTGAGACTTAGATCTAGTCCAAGATCTAGACTCTTGACCTTTCTTTGTTTGCTCTGTTACTAACACCAATTGTCATCCAGTGATGAAATACATGTACTACTGTCATAGGGGGCTACCAGTATAGTACCTACAATAGGAAAGCCCAGTTCACTTACCAAGGTCAGGAAAACACCGCCTATTTATTGTTTGCAGACTGATGATACACGTGTTGCCGATCTTCGAAATGTATAATTGCATGCAACAAGTAAAATGTATACAACATACAAATATATGCATGCAATTAACCACACTATGGCCTATGCACCCACTGCATGTACACTTTTTTATCACAGGTACACAGTTTCTTGTACTATTGTACATGAGCTTGCTCCACATGCATGGTAACACAGTTGAACTGTTTATAGGATGTTGGATACAGTTGTAATTATTTCTGCCACTTGAGGTTTTATGTTACTTATATACAGAGATGCCAAGTTCAAAAAACTTTTATGAGTGAGATTTTTATGACTCGGCGTCTCGGCGCTCGCGCGCATGCGCACGCGAACGAAGAGGGTGTCCCCCTCCCATGGTAGGGAGCTTTTTAAATTATTAACTCTTAATGATGCGATCTGGTGCATACATGTACTTTAGTGACTATTTTTTACTAATTTTGAAAGGCAAAAGGGAAATATACCTTAATTGCAACTATCACTCTAATCCTTTGAGCTATGCTCCTTATTTTTGGCCCAAATTGCAGACTTCACCAGATGCGTGAGAAAAATGGGTGCCATGCGTGAGATCGTGAGACAGACCCTAAATGCTTGAGTCTCACGCAGAATGCGTGAGACTTGGTAGCTCTGTTATATATAGTATTGTCTGCATTATTGTTTGTATGCAAAACAACTTGAAAGGTTGAGAACACATTTGGATGAAACTTGTATGAAAAGATGATAATAACACAATTACATTTTAAAAACAGATGATAAATATAAATTTTGGTAGTGATCCGGGAATCTTTATGAAATTTTGATGATTTTTATCTTATGGCAGATGAGATCAATGGAATTGGGAGTTCAAGCTGCATGAATTTGAGGTTTGCATACATGCGCACTAAAGGTAAAGGCATGTGCTCAAGGTATAATGCACTACCACACAGCTGGAAGTTGATGGCATTTAAAAGCAAAAGGCTTTTATATGGGAAATTTGGCAGTTTTTAGCATGTGTGGATGGGTGGAAATGAGCTGCTTGGCAAAGGTCTGCACTGTCTGAGTATGTTTCTAGTGTAGATATCGATAACTCCATTCTTTTGGGGGAGGGAGTGGGATGGGGCATGTGGATATATGTACACACACAATGCTTCTGTTGTCGTAACTTCATCTTAATTCAAGAAGTTCCATTTATTACTTTTTATGACACGCTCATTCATACCTCTCCAAACCGTATAGGCCCTTCACACTAAAAAATTTTTGGGGGGTTAGCAAAGGTAGGGGATATGTTTGATTACTCTTTGTAAGTGAGATATTTTGTCATCTTTTATCTTTATTTTTTGCACACCCATAGTGGGGCCTACTTTCCCCCAGCCAAATTTGATCCATGGGTACTGTTGGCTAAATTACACCCACGAAGGGGCGTAATGGGCGGTGGTGGTGAGGGGGGGGGGTGAGGGGATCTGGCAACCCCTTTCCCAACCAGATATCGTGTCAGTTTTTATATTTTCATTATGTACACCCATAGTACTTTCATTGGACCAAGTTTGGTGCATGGGCTGCGTGGGGTAAATTACACCCGCCAGGGGGGGGGGGGGGGGCAGGGGGGGGGGACGGTCTGGCAACCCCTTTCCCGACCACATATTTTGTCAGTTTTTATATTTTTATTATGTACACCCCTAGGCCATTCTTTCAGACCAGGTTTGGTCCATGGGCCCCATGGGGTAAATTACACCCGCCGGGGGCCATTTTTTTTTTTTTTTTTTTGGGGGGGGGGGGGGGGTCCCTGGGGGACGACCCCGCCCTCAGGTATCAGGCTGACGCCCAGTTTTGTAATGAGGGGGGTGGCCCCAGTAACTTTGAGGGGTCAAACCTTTTGGGCTTGATGGGGTAAATAATTGACCAGCAGCCAGCTCCTGGTCTATACGTAACAATTCACAATTATTAACGATAATTTGAGAATGGGGAAGCTTATATTCACAAATAAATCCACAAATATTTCATAAATCTTTCACAAATGAACAATTTATGATAATGTATACATACAACAGTGGCAAAAACAAAGAAACAAACAATAAGGCTGAAGGGGGGGGGGTAAAAATGATCGGAATTTCCATGTACATGTATCCTATGGCATGCAAACGATATCATAGGTTCTATAGGGATTTGATATCTTAAACAAAGTGCCTTAAACAACATAAGTCAGAATAAGAAAGACAAGATATCGGGAAAAAAGGGTGGTTGAGAAAAAGATAGGATACATACAGGTGTACACATGTAACCTCCTTTCGAAAAACCAAATCAAACAAGATTAAAAACTTGCAAAACATGATGATGACGCGGACATAAGTGGAAATAAAAAAATCAGGGATCACTCCAAAATAGTCGAGTGATCCCTGAGGTCACTCCAAAATGAGTGAAAATAAATATTTTCACTCAAATTCACTCCAATTTCACTCTAAATTCACTCTTTTTTGTATTCACTCTTTTAAGAGTGAATATTTTCACTCGATTTTTTTAGAGAGTATTGTGTTCACGCATGGTATTTTACATTTAGCAGGCAAAATGTTACACGGACAATGCAGCGGCTGCAATTTCTTCCGCTCTGAAGCGATTGCCGATTGGATCAAAAAGAGGGCGCCAACGGTTTCGAACGTGGGGGGAGGGGGAGGCGCAAAAATAAACAGATCAAACAAGATAAAAATAAAACTTAATAATGACGCAGAATATACAAATTTCGGCTCACTCGCTCGTACTAATTTAGAGTATTTTTACAAGTCCTCAGTGTGTTGGTATAAATCGTTATTTACAAGGCCGTCACTTTATCTCTATGGGAATTGTAGATTCAATAAGAAAAAAATGACAAGAATTCCATGTTTTGTAAGCTGATATACAAAAACTTTCGGCTCGCTCGCTTCGCTCGCTCTGCTCGCCACAATTTATAAAAAAGAAATAAGAACAAGACGTGATGATGGCGCGGAAATATAATTTCAGTTCACTCGCTGGTACTAATTTAGAGTATTTTCAAGTCCTCATTTTGTTGGTATAAATCGTTATCTATCACTCTATAAGGCCGTCACTACATCTTGATTAGAATTGTAAGATTTAATAAGCAAAAAATTACAAGAATTCCATGTTTTGTTAGCTAAGATGCAAAATTTTTCGGCTCGCTCGCTGCGCTCGCTCGCTAAAATTTATATAAAAAAAGAGATAAGAACAAAACGTGATGATGACGCGGAAATATACAAATTTTGCCTCACTCGCTCGTATTGATTAAGATTATTTTTTCAAGTCCTCAGTTTGTTAGTATAAATCGTTATCTATAAGTCCGTCACTATATCTTGATTAGATTTGTAAGATTTATTAATCAAAAAATGACAAGAATTCCATGTTTTGTAAGCCGAAATACAATTTTCGGCTCGCTCGCTGCGCTCGCTCACCAAAATTTATCAAAATTTATTATACTTGAATCACCCTCAAAAGCCCCCCTTTAAGTGCTTGAAAAAGCATATCATGTGGACTTTTTGTAAAGCCCCTCCCGGGATGGGGTTGGGGTTGAACACTTTTTCAGATCTTAGGCGCGCAATTTTTGCGCTAGCTTGCCCCGGGCGCCGTTATCCCTAGATACGCCACTGGATGGCTAGTAACTGATCAGTGGGAATCAGTGGGAATGCTGGGGAATGTTGTTCCAATCCTTGTGGGATTCATTTAAGAATACATCATATATATATTGTTCTGTGAAAACTATTTGCTTCAGAATGGTCTCATATTCAAGTAATGTGCAGTTTAAGACCCCGTCATTGTACAGACATGCTAACCTGGAAACATCAAACTGCACATTACCTGAATATGAGACCATTCTGAAGCAAATAATCTTCACACAAGAATAGATAGATAATGTACTCTTTAATGAATCCCACAAGGATTGGAACAATCATCCTTCAGCATGCACTGATTCCCACTGATCAGTTACTAGCCATCCCCTTTAAAAGAAGAGCCGATTGATTAGAATTGTACAAGAAAAAAAAAAACGAGACATAGCGCAAACATCGTTTTGTAGTTGAATTATATGGTTCCTCCTTCAGAGGAGAGGATTATAGAACACCAATGGTGTTCTCAGTGAAGTCATTGAATATGTCATGCTTGTATGAAGAATATATCATCAATTACGACTGGTATGCTAGTGTTGGTGACTAATAGAAATTGTGTTACTGAGATGTATTTGTGTAGTGATTTAGCAGTTTTCATCGTGTAATCAGGCCTAAGTGTTTTAAGGTAAGAGGATTAGTTGTTGCTGGTGCAAGTGTGAAAAAGCCATGGTCAGTACGTCTTTCAATGTCCTTCACTTTCCCAAGTCTTTAAAGTTCCTCACGTTTGGCAATTTCCTCACTTTTTGATAAGGAAATTTAAAAAGGAATCATTCCGGGATCGTCCCCAAAGTTTGGTCCTCAGAGCGACTGCTCTGGCATTTTTGAAATACTTTCACTTTTGCCTAACTGCAGGGATCATCTTCAGTTTTGTGAAAGTTTGCATTGTAAAAGATTTTACGGAAATGATTTGTGTTATAAAAAAGGGGAAAATACAAAATTGAGCAGACGAAAGAGAAAGAGAGAGAGAGAGAGAGAGAGAACCCGGCAATTTGAGATTTAAAGGGAAACTATAATTAAAGAAGTTAGATTTTTTTTTTCGCAACGTACTCAGACTACCGGTTTTCCTTTTGCCTTGAAGTGAACGAATTTATATGTTCAGGTTTGATATTATAATCCAGTTGCGTTTCGATTCATGGATATAAAAACAGAGACTGATGAAATTATATGTTTTATATGCTATTTTATGGAATCATTTGTATTTTACATGATCGCCTAAGGTTAAGTTATGTTGTTTGTTAGTAAAGGAGAATCTTACGGTCGATTATGAAAAAATTGCTGCAAAAGGATATCAAGATTGATTGTGGCGAGCAACTACCTCCGATATTATAGACTCTTTGAGGTATAAATCAAGTTTCATATTGAGCGAGGTAGATTATCAAGTACACTGATGAAGAATTAGATATTCATATCAGCAATTTGCATGTGTCATTCACATTGTGTTGATGAATCACTAAAGTAAGAGACGTGTTAGATGATAATCTATGACTGTTAATGATATAATCATTGAAAATCAGTATGATTTATACCAGAATAAAGAGATAAACTTTCATGCTTGCATAAGTCGTGACTGGACGTGTTAATTTTCTCTGCTTACATCCGTTTAAAGTACCCCCTACCGCATCGGGATCGGGGTAAATATGTAGACTGGAGAGAAAGCCTATTTCTCTAATGATTGAGTTGTTTATTTGGTCGGTTGACAATATGTCAAACTTCAGATTCCCAAAACCCTCGAATTTTGTTTACATGAAAATGGTGGATACGTCCTACTCAATAAAAAAAAGGCAACGTTTGACGAACATGATGCATTCTGTAGTCGGTTTAGTACGATAGCTTCACCGTTCTTCCACTATACGTTGTTGATTTTTTAAATTAGTTTTGTGAACTCTTTGCTCGCTCGGCTTGACGTTCAATGTGAGAGCTTTTAAATGTGCGCGCGCATACTCCATCAGCACCATCTTTTTGATCCCAGCACCGATGTCGCCCGCGCTAAAAAGAATACCATTCTATGCACACCCTTCTGCACCTGCAACAGCGTGTATTGATATCACAGCTCGAGCTAGCACAGGGAGCTAGGCGTTGATATTGTTTGCTTGCCTGTCTATATTCAGAATACCTTTGTCATAACGCCATGGGTGCGATGAGGAACATATGCATAGTATTGGAGATCATCGTTCTACTTGGTATTGTGGGTACATCGCTTACCTCTGTGATAACCATCGCTCTCCTCAAGGTAAAGTTCTTCCATTTATTCACAGCTCTCTTTCAAGGAAGCCATGGATGCGGAGTCTTCCATGTGAATGTACGTTACTGTCAATTATCTGTCAGTGTGTGCGCTATACTTGCACGCCAAACATTCCATACATTTTGCCATTGGCAGGCTCACAATCATATTTCAAGTTGTATGGGCTCGCCACAAATTTCGACTCGCATTCGATTCCCTCTTCTCAAGATATCTATAGACCACCATCTTAAAATGTTCTGTTGACTTGTACCTTGACCCTGTTATAGTATTTATCATGGAGCTACGAAAACATATTGGCTCAATGGTGTTATATTACTGTGTCGACTATTCGAGTGCACATTCGACAATAGCTGCAATTTGTGGCAATTCATCTGGTGTCATGAGTAATTCACGTTCTTGTTCGGATTCTTAGGATTTGCTTGCGATTTCTATTGATTTTACATATTTGATTTCATATTTGCACACATTATAGAGATATAAGAAAGAACATATGGATGTACAAGAGATGGAGTCACAACAGTCTCATTCACTTTGATGACATGTTCGATGCCGCAACTAAAAAAATACACTGGACAGCAGGAGAAAGTACCCACTTCTGTCAAAGACCGCACACAAAAATTCACCCCCTAGAAATATACAATTTTTGTACACAGGTATGCTACAATGCCCCTTACTTATCACATGCACATAAGCAAGTGAATGCCTTCATAACAAAGAAGAACTTGACATGCACAGCATTCTGGTCACTGAATCAAAAGTCACACACAAAAGCACTTTCCACCATGCAAAAATGGCCACTGAATGGACAACATTTTTTAAACAACCAATACGTCAAAGTGAACACATGTTTTGTCAAAATGATGTTAATGAGTGTATTCTGTATTTAGGGATGCTTTCCTTCCTGATTGTGCTAATTCTTAGAATAAAATCAGTTAGCTCTTTAGTCTGGACATTACTTTACTTTGGTCTAAGCAAGCTTCCATCAGGAAAATTATACCACGTCTTGTAAGGCTTGTAAGGCTCATTCTGTTACATTTTGTGACTTTTGATTCAGTGACCAAGATACTGTGCATGTCATTTTTTTCTTTGTAATAAAGATAATCACTTGCAACTGGGTATGTGATTACTAATGGATGTTGCAGCATACCTGTGTAAAAAAATTGTTTATTTCTAGGGGGCGAATATTTGTGAAAGTGGGTACTTTCTTTTGCTGTCCAGTGTATTTGGAAACATATTTAGGCCTATGTGACTGGCCTGGAGCTGACCCACATTAAGAGTCATATCTCATGGCATTATAACCAGCCGCGGAAAGAGTTCCTTATGTCCCCTCCCCCACTAGTTTGCGCAAAATGGATAAACTTAGATTGCTATTTTTTGTTACTAATAATGGACTAAATAAAGGTTATGCCATTTATGGGAAGACTTCCTATAACCTTTATTTAGTTTAATTTTAGCAAGGGGGAATGGTGGTTTCTTTATTTTGTGCAAGTTGGTGGGGGGGGGGGGGGGGGGGGAGGGGGGAACATAAGGAACTCTTTCCCCAGCCGCTCCCTAGGGAAGATAATTTTACTTTTATGATGGTGATTTCTTTTCGCCATCCCTTCTTGTAAAAGATGAGCTGTATTAACGATACAAACATGGGGAGGCAGGGATTAGAATTTGGTGGAGATTGGTGAATTACAGATCAGCATTAATCCACTTCATATTTTTTATACAGCTAGTAATCTAATACACGTTACTCGAAGATTATACCATATTAGTTCCATTTGTCGTAAAAGATCAGAAAGATGATAAAATCGGCTTTGCAGTTAGGGTATAGATATCTTCACAACATATTATTTAATAGCGTTTTCATTTTTGAACCTATTTCTGGAAGATATCTATTTTTAGTCAATACACTTTGTCATATATTTCATCTGTCATAATATATAAACAATTATGCACAAACACCCGATATTCTGTTAGATTCTGTAAGAATTTTAGATGATCCTCAGACTGACGTTTGAACATCTATAAATTGGTAATAGTTGATACAGAGTTTCAGAATTTATAGAAATTGGGACGAGGAATTATAGCAATGTTTTCAAAATCTATAGCAAATTGCGATGACATAGCAGCATGACATGCCGAGTGGGGGCTCAAGGAAGCAGAACAAAAGAAGAAAACATGCATAAAATCTACGCAGGTGAACTCGCGAAGTAAATATTGTAATGGAATTACATTGCTACATTTCTGAATAATGTGAGTCTCCTATTATGTCAACATCCCTGTTAAGTGTAATTCATTGGAGGGGGGGGGGGTCAGAGTTTTTAATTTCTCTACTCAAGCACCACAATAGTTCCACAATTATCTTAACATGCAGTTGTCGATTTATGTACTACATCATACGAAATTATCAAAATCGCCTGGACTTCCCCTTTAATGCTCCTCAAAATATTGTCAATTTGTTCTTTTGATCGTTAATTAAAACGCACGTCTGTCACTTTCATGAAGTGAGTTACATGCTGATATCTCTTTGTTAAAAGCCCAAGTTTGCTGCACGTTGGCAATAGGGTTACATTGCCGATAGCAAAGTTATTGCCTCATGATTTGGTGCAGCTGTGCACTACCTATAGGTGGGCAAAAACTTAATGCTTGTCATTTTTACCGTGTAGGCCCTATTGGTTTCGATTCTATTCTCATAAATAACGAAACCTGACTGAAAATGCACATGATGGTTGGATGCGCTTCAGTACAACAAAGCGTTTATTTCTGTGATATTGCTAATAGACTGTGCTCTGGTACCTTTATTTGCCTACGTTTTGTATTGGGGATGATTTGCCGGCAGTTTGGCCTTCGATGAACAATGTGCTTCATGTAAAGAAGAAAAGGGTGTCAAAGTGTTTGAGCTACCGTACGTTACAACGATTAAAGGAAATTCACCTTGTGTGAATCCCACAACTGGTACTATAAAGTGTTTTGTCGCATTCAATTCTGCTTAGTTTGCTGGTTGGTTTTGGTTTGTACTCAGCACAGGCCTGTTATAGATATTGCAATTCGCTTCATCACCCAGGACTATTAATTTTTTCCTCTAACCGGGGAAGAAACCAGATAGAAAAACAATAAGAGATTGATTAATATCTCATTGCACAATGGAGGTTATGTTTTATGGTGGTACCTTTCGCCATCCCAATGCATGAAAAATACATAAGTCATAAACATTAAAACGTAAAGGAAAGGGTATGCGCGAAAAGAAATCCGTGAAATACAATTGATGTTTACAGTCGACAGGGCACGTCCGAGTACTAATCTGACATTCATTTTCCCATTAGATAACAAGAACAAACACAAACAGCTGTTTGAATATATATATCCAACAAAGTGTTTCTATAACATACACTGTATGCAATTTAGGGGTTAGGCCTACTATTTTCCTACAACCGAGTAACGAAGCATTTCACCCTCCTGCTCCCTCCATTATGTTCCCAAGGAAGGAATTTACTTAGTTTTGCTGCGTAGGTCAAGCTGAGTGACTGCTTAAAGGCAACTTTTGTGAACAAAGCACGCCTAAAATCTGAATACATTATAGAGCCGGCCGTGGGCTGCGTTCACATAGAAGTATTCGGTATTCGGTATTCGGTATTCGGTATTCGGTATTCGGTATTCGGTATTCGGTATTCGGTATTCGGTATTCGGGCACCGAGTACACCATCACCCGCACCGTCAACTCACCATCCCATGCAGTGAGGATTTCTTCCTCCTACATCCCAGCAAATCTTGTTAACAATTTCTTAACTGCATCAGAATGTCAGTCTTCATGCTTATTTTTGCTAAAGGGCAAATCCAGACCAAAATTGTCATTATTTCATAAACGAGAGACGGTATACGCTGCAAGAAAATCGAACAAGCTCGATTCCCACTAAGCTATACTTTTCGCAGCTATTCGGTACACTGCAAAAGTCCAGTGTTAAATAGTGAACACCGAGCTGGTGTTAAATTTTTGGTGCTCATTTATGGTGTTAAATTAACACCTACGGGTGTCATTTCCAAATTTTAAACTGTTTTTTGAAGAGTTTCTTAGTAACTGCACTTCTTGTTGATTTTTAATTTAAACAAGACGATCAAGAATTTTACATTAAAATACTAGATTTTTGAAAAAATGTGAAAATAAATTTACACCAAAGTAACACCAGCTGGTGTGGTCCCTTATTGAAGCTGGACGGGTGTTAAAACATTGATATTAACACCAGCAAATATCAAATCAACACCATGTGGTGTCATTTTTGAATTAACACCAGTACAGTGTCAAAATAACACCAGGTACAGTGTCAAATTAACACCACGAAATGTCAGGTGAACACTTTTCAACACCATCACAGTGCATTTTTAACACCTGTGGGTGTGGTCCTTTATTGAAGTTTGATCGGTGTTAGATTTAACACCCGTGGTGTTAAATCTAACACCGACGTTTTTACAGTGTACTTTCGAATGGTGCCCACCTATGTGAACCGGTGTGAGGAAATCCTATCGTTCGATTCAAGCTATTCGGGTGCCCTCTAAAAACGAGCCCGAATACCCGAATAGTATACTTCTATGTGAACGCAGCCTTAGGCTGCGTTCACATAGAAGTATTCGGTATTCAGTATTCGCTATTCGCTATTCGCTATCAGGGGCGTCACCAGCTTTTTTTCAAGGGGGGTGCGTTTTGACCCTAATGTAACGAGATTTTTTTTTTTTGGACAGACATTTGGAATATAGGAAGCTCTCAATCCCTAGACTTTTACTGTTGTTGAGGGAAACCAAGCGAGGAAAGGGCACCGGCGTAGCTAGAATTTCATCTTTTACAGTTAAAAAAAAACTACCATTTGGAGCTATATTTTTTCGCTTTGGAAATAAAGGGGGGAGGGCGCACCGGGAGCAGCTGCCGGCAATTACTGGCAGCAACATCAGGAGAAAGGCAAAACAATTAAATGCGAGCGAGCGGAGCGAGCGAGCTTGAATATTTTGAAATTTTACAGTAAAACAAAAACCTGCCGTTTGTTGCTATATTTTTTCGCTTTGGAAATAAAGGGAGGGGGCGCATCGGGCGGAACTGCTGGCAATTACTGGCAGCAACATCAGGTGAATTGCATAACGATTAAAATAAATGCGAGCGAGCTTGAAAATTTTACATTTTACAGTCCAAAAGCTGCCGTTCTTAGCCATATTTTTTCGCTTTGGAAATCAAGGGAGGGGGTCGCACCGGGCGGAACTGCTGGCAATTACTGGCAGCAACATCAGGTGAATTGCATAACGATTAAATGTGAGCGAGCGAAGAGAGCGAGCTTGAAAATTTTGACATTTTACAGTAGAAAAAACTGCCGTTTGTAGCTATATTTTTTCGCTTTGGAAATTAAGGGGGGGGGGGCGCACCGGGCGCAACTGCAGACAATTACTGGCAGTAACATCAGGGGAATTGCATAAAGATTAAATGCGAGCGAGCGAAGAGAGCGAGCTTGAAAATTTTACATTTTACAGTTCAAAAACTGCCGTTCTTAGCCATATTTTTTCGCTTTGGAAATTAAGGGGGGGGGGGGGGGAGCGCATGCCACCGGGCGCAACTGCTGGCAATTACTGGCACTGGCAGCAACATCAGGTGAATTGCATAACGATTCAATGCGAGCGAGCGAAGAGAGCGAGCTTGAAAATTTTACATTTTACAGTCCAAAAACTGCCGTTCTTAGCCATATTTTTTGGCTTTGGAAATTAAGGAGGGGGGGGGGGGAAGCGCATGCCACCGGGCGCAACTGCTGGCAATTACTGGCAGCAACATCAGGTAAATTGCATAACGATTCAATGCGAGCGAGCGAAGAGAGCGAGCTTGAAAATGTTGACATCTTACAGTAGAAAAACTGCCGTTTGTAGCTATATTTTTTCGCTTTGGAAATTAAGGGCGGGGGGCGCACCGGTCGCAACTGCAGACAATTACTAGCAGTAACATCAGGGGAATTGCATAAAGATTAAATGCGAGCGAGCGAAGAGAGCGAGCTTGAAAAGTTTACATTTTACAGTCCAAAAACTGCAGTTCTTAGCCATATTTTTTCGCTTTGGAAATTAAGGGGGGGGGGGGCGCACCGGGCGCAACTGCAGACAATTACTGGCAGTAACATCAGGGAATTGCATAAAGATTAAATGCGAGCGAGCGAAGAGAGCGAGCTTGAAAATTTTACATTTTACAGTCCAAAAACTGCCGTTCTTAGCCATATTTTTTGGCTTTGGAAATTAAGGGGGGGGGGAGCGCATGCCACCGGGCACTACTGCTGGCAATTACTGGCAGCAACATCAGGTAAACTGCATAACGATTCAATGCGAGCGAGCGAAGAGAGCGAGCTTGAAAATTTTGACATCTAACAGTAGAAAAACTGCCGTTTGTATAATAGCTATATTTTTTCGCTTTGGAAATTAAGGGCGGGGGGCGCACCGGTCGCAACTGCAGACAATTACTGGCAGTAACATCAGGGGAATTGCTTAAAGATTAAATGCGAGCGAGCGAAGAGAGCGAGCTTGAAAAGTTTACATTTTACAGTCCAAAAACTGCCGTTCTTAGCCATATTTTTTGGCTTTGGAAATTAAGGGGGGGGGGGGGAGCGCATGCCACCGGGCGCAACTGCTGGCAATTACTGGCACTGGCAGCAACATCAGGTGAATTGCATAACGATTCAATGCGAGCGAGCGAAGAGAGCGAGCTTGAAAATTTTGACATTTTACAGTAGAAAAAAACTGCCGTTTGTAGCTATATTTTTTCGCTTTGGAAATTAAGGGGGGGGGGGGCGCACCGGGCGCAACTGCAGACAATTACTGGCAGTAACATCAGGGGAATTGCATAAAGATTAAATGCGAGCGAGCGAAGAGAGCGAGCTTGAAAGTTTACATTTTACAGTCCAAAAACTGCCGTACTTAGCCATATTTTTTCGCTTTGGAAATTAAGGGGGGGGGGAGCGCATGCCTAAGGGCGCAACAGCTGGCAATTACTGGCACTGGCAGCAACATCAGGTGAATTGCATAACGATTCAATGCGAGCGAGCGAAGAGAGCGAGCTTGAAAATTTTAACATTTTACAGTAGAAAAAAACTGCCGTTTGTAGCTATATTTTTTCGCTTTGGAAATTAAGGGGGGGGGGGGCGCACCGGGCGCAACTGCAGACAATTACTGGCAGCAACATCAGGGGAATTGCATAAAGATTAAATGCGAGCGAGCGAAGAGAGCGAGCTTGAAAAGTTTACATTTTACAGTCCAAAAACTGCCGTACTTAGCCATATTTTTTCGCTTTGGAAATTAAGGGGGGGGGGGGGAGCGCATGCCTAAGGGCGCAACAGCTGGCAATTACTGGCACTGGCAGCAACATCAGGTGAATTGCATAACGATTCAATGCGAGCGAGCGAAGAGAGCGAGCTTGAAATTTTAACATTTTACAGTAGAAAAAAACTGCCGTTTGTAGCTATATTTTTTCGCTTTGGAAATTAAGGGGGGGGGGGCGCACCGGGCGCAACTGCAGACAATTACTGGCAGTAACATCAGGGGAATTGCATAAAGATTAAATGCGAGCGAGCGAAGAGAGCGAGCTTGAAAATTTTACATTTTACAGTCCAAAAACTGCCGTTCTTAGTCATATTTTTTGGCTTTGGAAATTAAGGGGGGGGGGGGGAGCGCATGCCACCGGGCGCAACTGCTGGCAATTACTGGCAGCAACATCAGGTAAATTGCATAACGATTCAATGCGAGCGAGCGAAGAGAGCGAGCTTAAAGATTTTGACATTTTACAGTAGAAAAACTGCCGTTTGTAGCTATATTTTTTCGCTTTGGAATTTAAGGGGGGGCGCACCGGGCGCAACTGCAGACAATTATTGGCAGTAACATCAGGGGAATTGCATAAAGATTAAATGCGAGCGAGCGAAGAGAGCGAGCTTGAAAATTTTACATTTTACAGTCCAAAAACTGCCGTTCTTAGCCATATTTTTTCGCTTTGGAAATTAAGGGAGGGGGCGCACCGGGCGGAACTGCTGGCAATTACTGGCAGCAACATCAGGTGAATTGCATAACGATTAAATGCGAGCGAGCTTGAAAATTTTACATTCTACAGTCCAAAAACTGCCGTTCCTAGTCATATTTTTTCGCTTTGGAAATTAAGGAGGGAGGGTGGAGCGCATGCCTAAGGGCGCAACTGCTGGCAATTACTGGCAGTAACATCAGGTGAACTGCATAACGATTCAATGCGAGCGAGCGAAGAGAGCGAGCTTGAAAATTTTGACATTTTACAGTAGCAAAACTGCCGTTTGTAGCTATATTTTTTCGCTTTGGAAATTAAGGGGGGGGGGGGCGCACCGGGCGCAACTGGACGATTACTGGCAGTAACATCAGGGGAATTGCATAAAGATTAAATGCGAGCGAGCTTGAAAATTTTGACATTTTACAGTCCAAAAACTGCCGTTTGATGCTATATCTTTTTTTGCTTTCGAAATTGAGGGGGCGCACCGGGCGCAACTGCTGGCAATTACTGGCAGCAATATTAGAATTCAAATGCGAGCGAGCGGAGCGAGCGAGCTTGAAAATTGTGACATTTTACAGTCCCAAAGTGCCGTTTGTAGCTATGCAGTAAGGGGGGGGGGGGGGTGCGCACCGGGTGGAACTGCCGGCAATTACTGGCAGCAACTTCAGGAGAATGGCATTACGACTAAATGCCAGCGAGCGAGCTTGAAAATTTTGACATTTTACAGTCCACAAACTGCCGTTTGTAGCTGTACTTTTTTCGCTTTGGAAATTAAGAGGGGGCGGGGGGGGGGGGGGACGCCCGGTGCGCCCCTCCCCCTGGATCCGCCACTGGTAGTC